>NC_137233.1:19722573-20922573 GCF_949987685.1 Ammodytes marinus
TTGCCAGCAGATAAGAAAACATCACTGCTGGATGTTTTGTGGAATACATCCCTACTCCTTCACTTTCAAAGGCCATTATGGTCTGGTATGATGCAGATCCTGCATCTTCTAGATGAACACCCTGGGAGAGCTTCAGTAACATTCCTTCCAATGATTGATCTTGATCCCAGTGATGAATCCTGCATATACTCAACATTGAGGTTTGTGGCAACTCAAGCTCTGCGGTATGATGTGACCCCTGTTCTGACGTTCGACCAGCCCCTTCTGGAAAGCCTTGACCATTATAAGTTAACTTCTAATACAAATGTTTCACTTTTCATGAAGACTTTCATTGTGTAAAGTTTTAATGTGGTAGGAATAAAGGTAAAAATGAAGCCTATGCGGATATATTTTGGGTATAGCATATATTTGATTAGTGCATAGCTCATTTGCATATTAAAATTCATTTTCAAAGAAACTTGTAAGACAAAAAATGGTGTATCACAAACCATGCAAAGCACGATGCAGATGTGCTCATTGTCCAAACTGCCATTACCTCTGCCAGAACAAAAGACACAGTCTCAGTAGGTGATGACACAGACTTGTTAGTACTCTTGTTGCATCATGCTGATCTGAATGCACACAAGCTGTTTATGGCACAAGAACCAATCTAATCAGATTAGATAACCAATGTAATCTAATTCATGAGTGGCACCTGTTATACCCCTCGCAGGTAAACCAGGCAGTTTTTCAGGTTAGAGGCCAGTCTAAAAGCAGCATTGCCATCACCCATTGCCAATACGATGATTGGATATTCAATAAGTGTGGAGCTCATGTGCATATTCAAATTAATTTAAAAAGAAACTTGTAATACAAAAAAAAGTTACCTTTCAAGTATACTTTTACTATGTAAAGTTGTATTGTGGTAGGAATAAAGGAAAAAATTAAGCCTGTTTGGGTTTATTTTGGGCATGTACGATTAGTGTACGATCTGCATATTAAAATTAATTTTCAAAGAAACTTGTAATACAAACATTTTAAATTTTCATGGATACTTTCATTGTGTAAAGTTTCATTTTGAAAGGACTAAAAAATAGCCCTATTGGGATTTATTGGTGTCTCGCCTATTTGGCACACACCTCGGATTGATGAGAATTAAACATATTTCCCCAACTAGGATTTCTTGGGACTTTTAGTATGTTGTTCTGGACACCTCATAGAAATTATCTGAGCTGAATAAAATTATTTTACAATTTATATTATGAAAAACGCTATTTTGCCTGGACTATAAGGTAACACACTAACTATTCATAAGTACCTCAAACCACCCCATTTAAAAATAATGAACTATCCCTTTATGGAAATATTTTTTTTAATTTTTTACTGTATGTGGATTTTTTTTCTACCCACTCATCTGCATGTAGGCCTGAGGGGGACGCAGGGCCTTATTTTGATGTGGGGAAAATTTTACAGAAATTAGGGAACATAGGGATAATGGGGGTTCTCATTGTGAACAAGTTAGCATGCTAACGTTAGTATTAAGTCCAAAGTACCATTGTGCATAAGAACAACTTTAACAGAGATGCTGTCCTGGCTATATACTGTTGGTCTTAAGATTTATTTCAAGTTACATTGGAACAAGAGATCACAGCAGGCCTAATTAATTCCTTATTCTTTTTCTTCTGAGGAACCGGCACCAGCAGTTATCAGTGAACGTGTGTGAGCTGTGAGCTGGGCTACTTTTTTCTGTTGTCTGGGGTGAACAGACCCTTCCCTACTATTAAGAGGTATTGCTCTTAATATGGCCAACGTGTTTGGAAGCACACACATGTCTTCATGTGGCAATTTGTCCACTCAGAGAGGCATGTGAGGTTGACAGACAGACAGACAGACAGACAGACAGACAGACAGACAGACAGCGGAGGAGGAGGAGACCGATTAATCACTGTTCCTGTGCAAAGTATGGCAACTTATTTAGCTGCCGCTCTGCACAAGTCAGGCTACAAATGTCACAATGAAAGCTCAGAACAATGATAATCACCTCCTTCTGTTCAACTTCTTTACCACTGGCAAATCAACAATAAACATCAAAGAAAGGCAGTTCGGGACTGTGAGCATTTCATCATTATTATTATTATTATTATTTTATTTTTCATCTTTTATTTTAGTGGTTTTACAAGTTTTTTTTTCACATACGGACATAAAACTAAATAAGTAGACAGTAGACACATACAATACTTACACAACCTCCACCCCCCTCCCCCTACCTCACATAAACAGACAAGAAAGACACAAAATAAAAATATAAATAAATAAATAAGATAGAATGATTAAGAAAATAAGCTATAAATACAAAAAAACAAAGCAAAAACAAAACTGGGGCAAATTGAACATGTTCATTGTGATAGTTTCTTCACTGGGACCCAGGAGGGGCACCCGACAGGGCAAGTGGCACCAAGGGGGCAGACATTTTAGACCCTGATGTGCTGCAGCACTGGGCTCCATATGACGAGGAATTTTTGAGAGTTGCCAGACAGTTCATATCTCAGCCTCTCTACATGTAAGATGCCCATTAGTTCCCTCAGCCAAGTGTCAAACTGGGGGGCTAAGTCAGATTTCCACAGTTTCAAAATACATCTTTTAGCAATTACCATACCATAGACCATGATTGTGCGAGCATTATGGTCCAGCTTTTCCAAGGCTGCGGAATGGCCAAACAGAGCGGTTTCAGGATCCGGAGTTAAAGAAACATTTAAAACATTTGAATACCATTGAAATACAAGACACCAAAAGTTGTAAAGATTTGGACATTCCCAAAAGTGGTGAGCAAATGTACCCTCGGCGATCTTACACCTGTTACATAGGGGTGAAAGATTTGGGAAAATGTTATGTAGTTTAACCTTAGAATAGTGCAATCTAAGTGTGACCTTAAATTGAATTAACTGAAGCTTTGAGTTTATAGAGCAGGATTTTATGCTTTTTAGCTTTCATCATTATTCTATTTAGATTTTTCATTATGCAGTCATCATATCCATACAGCAAATATTTTTTACAAACACCGCAATAGTGTTAAAGATGTCCTTTCTTTCAGGTAAATTAAGAGGAGAAAATAAATACACTGAAACATAAATGAGGGGGGCGCCCTTAGCTCAGTTGATAGGGCGTCCCCCCCATGGGCCTCGGCCAGCAGCGGACCCGGGTTCGATTCCAGCCCGCGGTCGTTCTCTGCATGTCACTCCCCTCTCTGCCCCATTTCAACTCTGTCTCTACACTATCAATAAAGCATAAAAATGCCACAAAAAAAAACATAAATGAGAAATAATACTTAGCCTAAGTAACTTTTTTTATTAAATAAGTGAGAAACTGTGAGCCTTTCGACCTGTGGAGTGACTACAAGATGCTGGATACATACCATGGCTGCTTTTTGAGTGACAATATCAATCAACCCGTAACACTGAGATGAAGATTAATTGTAGACATGGCAACACTTAACTTGGCTCCTGGCTCACACTGTGTTTCCTAATGATTCAACCGTGGTAATTAAATCTTGGGATCTGTCTTGCTGTTTGAATGGTTTTGTGTTTGTTTGTCTCAGCAGTTGAAGCTTTTTATACCAGTTTACTGCTTTTGGCGTTTAAGGTTGTGTTCACAGCCAATAGTCCGCTTCTTAGGTACGCGTTTGACAGGTAAAATTTCGTCTTCATTCTTGTTATATTTTGACTTTTTTTCTTTGTGATGCACACCTTTTCGAAATTCATAAACAGTCGTTTTCATATCACTTGATGCTAAAATGACAAACAAAATAAAATAATCACAACCAACTTGTCAAGTATACCAATAAAAAGTAAGAAATCAATTTAAATTGTAATAAAAACTAAAGGGAGGGGAGGCTTTAATCAATATATAATTCAAGTAAATAAGTAAGTGTTATTGTTTCCACCTTTTTGAAAAATACTGTAAAGTAGGCTACTTGTTGCTGGGGGTCACCGTAGTGAGATTGTACAGAGATATTGTCCTCCCTCAGCCCAGGCCTCTGCTCACTGACCGCTGCCTCTTGTGGAGCAGCAACATGTTCATCAGATCCCCACAGTGTTACAGGCCAAACAACTTCACAATGTAAAATGCCTTCACATTTCCTCGGTTTCACAAACACTGTTTGAAACAAAAAGCCCCTTATCGGAACCTGCGTATTATTCGCCGTGTTAATTGGAGGGAAAATAAAATGTATTGTGCATCTGGACGGTGCTGCTAAAACAAGATAAGAAACCCACGCGATACAAAATGGGAGGCAGTGGCCATTGAATGAATTGTTTAATAGAGAAAGTGTGAACAAGTTGGAAACAGTTTATTCCCCCACTCCCTCCCCCCCGACCTGCCCGCCTTGTGCAGCCAATGTGGTAATCTCCTGCTAGATGTCATTCATTGATTGTCAATGATTCTGGCATTACTCATTCAAGCAACAAAGGTCAGAGGCCAAACATGTACAGGCGCGTTGAAACTGCAGTATATCACCACCCAAAACAATGTTCTATTTTTCAAAAGAAAAATTGCATAAAGAATTGTGTTACGTTCTCAGCACCTGTTGAGCTTTTCTCCACCACAGGCCACAAAGGACCTCAGCTCTCTATTTGCTTTTGTTCCTGACAAATAGCTAGGCTACCATCCCTATACTGAGAGAAATTAGCAGCTTTGCATGAATTAGCAAAAAGGCAGCTCCACTTGTTGGCCATGTATTCAAAGAGGTTTTGCTTGTTATTTTTCAGAAAGGCCTCAGGAGCTCACAAAATGCAATTTCCAAAAATCATATAAAATGAAGGCGAGACACTGCAGGTGAACAGGGTAACAGTTTTAACACATCATGTGTTTCTGCCAGTTGATAAATGACATTAAAACAATATTTTTGTTTGTTTTAAAACTTTTTTTTTAGATACAGTATGTCTGAATAATTATGCAAAAGTGGCAATATCTTACTAATGAGTCTTACATTTGTCTCTTTAAAAATACAAAATGTATCATAAATCAGACAATTAACAACATGCTGTATGGACAAATCCTTCTGTTATAAACTTCTGAATAGTGCTAAGAATGATTATGCCAATATGGGTGCATGCTGTGAAGTGAGACAACGACAAACCATAACCTGGTTTTGCAGCATCAACTGATGGCAGTAAAAGTAGTACACCGAGAGATAATAATTATATCATGACTCACACTAGTAAACTCCATACTCGGTAAAGTTGGGCACAGAAAAATGAAAACATGATTACACATGTTCCTATAATTGTCTTTGCTTCCCACATCACAGGGTGGAGCCATAACCAACCACTCCACCCTGTACTGAAGCAAACCCATTGTCTGATTTAAAGGTGGAGTCAGCCATTCTGGTGAACGCATGTTTTCAAAATCACTTTCTGTCAAAATCGCTAAATATCTCCTCATGATCCATTACCTGTCTGTACTGTGTGTTAACTGAAAGAAAATCTGGAGTTACTACACAGCCTATAGTCTCTGTGAACCGGTATGTAAACAAAGGGGGCCCACCGTAGCTCGTAACCTACCCGTTTACAGAGCCTAGGCTGTTCATCAACAACGCACGCACACAGTATGTACAGGTAGCAGATCCTGGGGAGATATTCACTGATTTTGACAAAAAGTGATTTGACAATAAGCATTCTCCAGAATCGCTGACTGCACCTTTAAATAAAGGGAATAAACATGTCAGTAATCAATAGGTGCATGAGAAGGTAGAGGTCATATACAGGTTGAAACAACCCACCATCAGAATACTCCAATCACAAAGGCCATGGTGTAAAAATACTCAACTTATGACTACACTGCTCACTATACAGTATACAGTATATGGCTATATATATATATATACAGTATACTGTGTATTTTGTTGCAGACACGATGTAATGCATAGCCTTTACACTCATAATTCTGACACTCCAATAAAATGACGAAAGGCCCTTTTAGGTAGGAAAAGACAACCATGTCAGCAAGTATGGTGTCTCTACTTCTTTGCACATACAAACTCATGATGACAAGACAACCAGAAAATATCACATGAAATTAAATAAAAATGCATTTAAATACATACATTAAAATAATAGACCCAAAACATATGACAGGTAAAGTGGTGTAGAGTTTGATCTAATCCCAGTTTTCACAAGAGCAATTTTCTCCTCCACATTTCATATTGTAGTGTGCTCCTTTATAATAGTGTGTTGCAATTATTTATTCCAAAGGACATTTGCTTCACAGTTAATTTTTTACAACACTTCAATGCAAATTAGTTCCCGATTGAGCTGTGAATCTAATGATTATTTAATTGCAGAATAACTGTATTTAGTATGAGGAGAGTTTACATCCAGAACCCCAAATGTTATATTTTATGGTTTAAGTTTTAAATGAAAATGTAGTGGCTTTGAGTGTCCAATTTTGGATAATAATCCATAAACAAGCAACGCATTGGCAAAAGAGGATAATAAAAAAATGCAACTGATTTTCATCTGATTCTTGACAGCATTTACACATGTATTTGTATAATATGCTCAAACTATTTAAAGGTGCTCCGAGGAACTTTCAGCTTTTGTTAATTCTTGCACCCCCTTTGGACAATAGCGGTAGTGTTTTTTACTATGCCAGCTATAGTTCCAGGGTGAGTGCCCCATGCCAAAGGCATTAAGAAAAACTATTTAAAAATAGCATTCTTTGCACTGATGGTCTCTTCTGCTGTTATATGTCATTTATGATCATCATAGGAAAAATGAGACTGTTTCAGAAATATCTAAAAGTTCCTCGTATCACCTTTAAAGTTCAAATTTTCCAAAGGCAATCGCAACAAGCAGTACTGGTTTGTTGGACCAGTCCTGTTTAGATGCCAATCATGTACGTTAGCTAAGCCAAGAGCAACACTTGGAGGTGATCCCATCTAAAGATGCCATGTTAAGTCTGTTTGAAGTTGGCACCAGATGTGTTGTAATAACGCGGCTCTCAATTGGCCATTCACAAGTTGAACCGACTGAACCTGCACTGGCACCAGCCCAGAACTAGAACCAGTTTTTGCATTGTTGAAAAGATCAAAAATAATAAATTCATCAAACTAACTCAACAATGTATATCATACAAAACAATACCCAGCTTATATTTCCTTATGTTAGCTTTACATGAGATGCTGGACACACCCCAAATCAAGTAATTTACAATGGAAGTCACTGCATTCCAAATTCACTCTTTACTCAAGGACTCAAGCCTGATGTGTTTCTGTTTCACTGGTTGGTCTGACCAAGGCACAGAGGGGTTGGGTCATGCTATAATACAAGTCATTTATAGATCACGTGTTTCAAATTGTTCCAAACACATGCCCCCGCTGGCAAAAAGGCGGTTTAGGTGACGTACAGAAAGAAAGTAATCTTTTATCATCAACATCAATTGTGTCTGTCTTTTTGAGGTGCCATTTTCTACAGGTGTGTCAAAATGGGCTGGGCCATAGTTAGGCTGAGATGTGACCACAAATATGAGGCTAGCAGCCAACAGAGCAGGTGAGTCACAACAACAATGGAAGAGAACAAAGGCAAACGCAGCCAAACACCACAAACATTTGGCCGTCTGTCCTCTCTCACTGTGTGGATATCAGTTACTTTTTCCGGCAACACATTAAGTGGCAGCTTTATCTTGACTTGAGGAACAACATTCATTTTGCCTCAAGGCAATAGAGTTGCATGTCGTGGATTCACATGTAACCTTTAAATGCATTAGTTCTAAACACTTTTCACATGAAAATTAGCATGTACCTGTAGATGTGGTTTTTCTTTCAATGGCGGGTCAACCAACTAAAGACAAAAGGCGATTGCCCTTTCACAGCGAAAGCAGACCCAGGTTAACAGTGTAGTAAACAGCAGAAAGCAGCATGGAAGCCAGTGAGACAGTGGTCAACGTTGCTTCATCATATTGTACTTTTGTCCCTCTTTCAAACTCTTTCAAAATGTAAGAGCAGAAAGTGGTTGTTGCACGCTCAACACACAAACCATAATGTTTGTTCCTCAGTTGCCAGGGTGATGCCAGTACGTAGGGCTGTTAGGATACGGCTGTGACGTTCCCAAATCCATACTGATTGGAGATGAAGCTATTTACCCATGTCTACTGCAGAGTCATTTGACCTGGGACTGAATGACCAATAGCCTGGCGAGACCAGCCTGATGTTGCGAGAGCTTGTCATTGGTTCACAAATCAGTGTCTTCCACTAGTCCGTTAGTGGAAGACAGCTTCTGATTGGTTCAGTGGATTGGTGATTTTCTTTGGACCAGACCCCTCCCCACAAATATTGGAGGCTGGCCAGACTGATCTGCCTGTGTGAAAGGGACTTATAAATGTAAATATTGGATTAGCAGTGTTCTATCATCATCTCTATTAATAATTTCATAACTACACTGTGATAGACATTTTTTTCATTTTACTCCTTTGGAAAAAAGGCATTATTGGCTCAGACTATTGGCAGTGTAACTCAAACTGTGTACCAAGCACGCTATGAATATCCTGTCAGTCAGCGCAGCAGGAAGCAGGGGGCAGCCAGTGTTGGGTTGTGTGGCTGGCTCCAGCAGGGGTCAGGCCTTGTCAGGTGGGGGGGTGTTGAGGCAGGTGAGCACCCCCACCCCCCCCCCATCACCCTCCTCTTTCCCGTCTGCCTTCCCTTCCCCTTTAGAACAATCGACCACCAACAGGAACAGGAAGTGATGTAGAGAGAGAGAGGGCTTTGACCGGGTCACACCAGGAAGGAGATGGTAGGGGAGACAGGCCGTGGAAGTGAGGAAAGACAGAAAACACACACAGAAAAACTAGTGGCAGGCCATCCTGTTATGGTGTGTGCGTCTGTGTCTGTGTCTGTGTGTAACTCTCCTATTTATAGACTTTTCCAGACGAGTCTTATAGCATTTTGTGTGTGTGTGTGTGTGTGTGTGTGTGTGTGTGTTCATTAGGGACTTACAGTAGCATAGTATAAGGAGTGTAGTATTCCTCATGTAGTATGACTCTCATGATATGTATTTCTATACTATACCATTTTTTATATTTATGTTAATATTTCTTCCTGCTGTGTTATACTGAATAGTATGAAGGTGATATTAAGGGTGCTGTCATGTGAAATATTAGGTTATTGGTTAAAGGTCACATATCATGCTCATTTTCAGGTTCAGGGGATGTGGTTTATCACAGGTTGAGGTAGTGCTAAGTTAGGTTGTTATTGAGAGGTCGTGGCTTCTCCCCTTATGTCACAAGGGGAGAGAAATCTAGGTCTAGGTGACCTTTAATGTAATTTAATATAATGTACAGTATTTAATTCAGTATTACTATGTGCAATAATAAGTATTTAAATATTTTGTTTAAATAATTAGGGTATATTGTGGTCTCTGTCATGTGCAATACTAGTAGGCTACTTTAATGTGCAATATGACTTGTGACCATGACAGGGCTATCTATTCTTTCTATGAGGCACTGCTTCTTTGCATTTCCTTTATACTTTGCATATTTTCGATTTCACTCATTCATTTTTTTTGTTACTTTGCAACCTGGCAAAATAACTTCCTTTTGGGATGAATATAATTCTACTTCATCTTACCTTATCTTATTTTCATTTGATCAAAATAACCACTTGACTTTCCCGACAGATATTCAGAAGATGCCCATATGACATTGACTGTGAATGAGGCTGTGACAGCAGCAGTCTTTGAGGCATCACATTTGCGTTTTGCCTTTTGCCACACTATAGCCTCCACATTGTTATTTTGACT
Source organism: Ammodytes marinus (assembly GCF_949987685.1). NCBI lineage: Eukaryota > Metazoa > Chordata > Actinopteri > Uranoscopiformes > Ammodytidae > Ammodytes > Ammodytes marinus. The sequence goes on from NC_137233.1 coordinate 19,732,341, forward strand.
CCAGTCCATGGCTTACACAGTTTATATCACGGCAAGATGGAGTGCCAGTGTCTCTCTCTCTCTCTCTCTCTCAGTCTTCCTTGAGAATGTGAGCAGGCGCGTGGCATTGAGAGTCCGCAGCCCCCCATTCCTTTCTCTCATAGCACACAAAGACAAGCATGTGGCACTTGACAGCGATGCCCCTTGAGCGACGCACAGCCTGGCAAGCAGACCCAGCCTTTTAAGATGTTGGCCTAGGGAGGGTCCCTGCCCTGAAAGGGGACACCGCCGCCTGCGCCACCGAGGGTTTCTTGGGTCTTTTCTTTCCCCCACACTTGCGGACTCTTGTCTGTCCTCGGCTGCTAATTTCCGTCACACTTTCTCTTCTGAGGAGGGGAGGGGGCAGCCTGTGTGATATGTTATTAATACTATTGTTAACTGCACACTCAAGGCTGGCCCCACGCACTCATGTCATCATGTTACAGGTATATTGTGCACACAAGTGAGGAATTGCCAATCCATGCTTTATATAATACCATCTATAAATATCGGAAAGGGAATGCCTTGGCCAATTATGGTTAGATGGCAGGCTGTGGTGATGTTTCTGGCAATAGAGCGAAGTGCGTTCTTCTGTGGCCCCTAAACAGTAGGAGAAGCACTGTGTTTTGACTGTGGTGTTTTCTGATGTTAAAGATGAAGGGAGATTATTTCTTCTTCTAGAAGTTTTATATGAAAAAGATTAACCAATCTGTAAGAGACAAATGCCAGATCAAGAGTGAAGTCTGCTCACCATTGATTGCCCCAGCTGGTCCAGGGAAACTGCTATTAACGGAACCAAACCGCTCAAAAAACTCTGGATGAATAGTATGTTGCATGGTGCCTGATGTGGGGTGGTTTGATATTGCATAGCACCCTCTAGAGGCGAATGTCTACTTGCAACTTAATAATCAGAGTTATTTGCCAGATAGATTATGAATAAAATAAATACTATTTAATGTATAAGAACTTTAGAGAATAAATCCTAAGTGACTGCAGAAGTTATCATCTGTGGATCATGTGTGAGCTGCCTGAAGCAGCACATGATACAGGATATAATAGGTTTAACCTCATTTTGAATTTGATTTAAACATTTGCTAGGATGTGACACCATTTGTTTTCATTTATCAGGGGTGCAAACAAAATCTAATTAAGTTGGCAGTGACTTTGTTTGCAATCACTTTCACATCTGCCCCACATGTTATTCTTTAAAAATACTAACACTCACTGATATATATTGTTCTGCAAAAACATAATATTTAAAGGAATAGTTCAAGATTTTATTTAAACTATTATTTGAAATGTTCATCTGTTTGCCTTACTTCCTGTTACTGTGCATGCATTTTTGATATAGAAATGGCCAAAGGTCTCTCATCCAGGTTAGCTTAACTCAACCACCGGTTGTCAAGTGGAGCAGGTCTAACGATAAACTTTACCACATAACTAACATTGGCCGTGTTTCCCAGATTTGTTAAGAGCCTCTTTGGGCTAAGTACTTCTTTGGAGCGCTGAAAGAACGCTGTGAAAGAAGAATGCGTTTCCCAGAATCGTTCTTAGCGAAAGAAGCTCTTTCACTAAGACGGAACTGTAAGATGGAGTTTCACGCCTGGCTTCACGCCGGGCGTGAAGCCAGACGGTTTACATAAATGCATACGTGTGTCAGCACTTCTCCCCACTGGACGTGCTATCAGACCGGGCCGTCCAGGCAAAGTACCTGCTGCCCCGTGCGGAGATCCAACGGCTGATCACTCTGGTGTCTCCACAAATCCAGAGAAACCCACTGCAATTTTGCCTTCAGCCCGGAGATGCAGCTCCTGGCTGTGCTGCGTTTTTAGGAACATATCAACCTCTTCTGAGGTCCAACAACCCCAGCCCCTACCTCTTCACCACCAGTCACCAAGCACACGTTTTGATCCTATACACACAATACATGGTTGAAAAGAAACCAAAATAGTTTATTGAAACCATATGGGCGTCTGCATCACCTGCAACGAAGGGAGATTGATTAGTGAAACCTTCGCACTCTTCCTTTTTGTTTGGTTCTGGAACTCCTGCCACTTCTTCCTCACAGCACGCAAGTCACGCAGGCCACATGGGCTGGAGGGGGACATATTTTCGGCTATGGCCTGCCTAACACGGTTCTTCACCGTGATGTTCTTTTTGCCCCTTGTTCCCCCGAATAAAACTCCCCAGTGCTGCCAGACCTCGTCCACTACTGTAAAGGCCCGGACACACCGGCCCGATAATCGCCGCCGGAGAGTGTGGAGGGGGCGGGGACACAAATCTTTTTGGTGTGTGCCGTGAAATCGTTCGTCGTAGATGTCGTCGGGCTTCTTTCAGTTGGAGCAATTTGATTGGTGGAGGGCTAGCGAATCAGTGAAGCCCGGAAGTGAGGCGGGTAGCACAAACAGCTAACAACAGCTAGCCATTGTTTTAATGTGTTTGTTTGTTTTGTTCAGCGAGTACTCACATGCATCAACCCTTGTTGACTGCTCGACACCATGCTCGACACTCTCTGCTAAAAATGGTGCTCTTTATGGTCCATAAATATAAATACGTATTTTTATCTATGTTTATGGTCTAGAGAGCTTTCCCATCATTTCCGGCTTTCGTATTTTTTTGGGCCACAATACAGATTAGCGCCGCCTTCTGTTATGGAGACATTACGTCCCGCGCAAGCGCAGAGCGTACGGAAAGTCAGCAGTCGGCTCGGTGTGTTCTTGGTACTTTTTTGGCCGCGACTGGAAGACGGGAGCTGCCTGAATCGGCAGTCTCCATTTTCGGGTAGTCGGACCGGTGTGTCCTGGCCTTAAGACGCCCATCTCCTCCGCGGTAAACGACGGTGCCCGCTTGTTTCTTTTGCTGCCGCTTTCTTCCATTCTCACATGTGTGTGCCTATATCCACGGGGTATATATGCGCTAATGGGCTTGATTACTACTTGGATACAATTGTTGCCACACACACAACCTCACCCACACACCCCCACACACACACACAATACATGCGTAGCCTAATTCCACCTGTGTGGGGGAGACCACGGGGCGCTGTGTGTGACTTATGCGCTGATAAAGAGGTGGGTGATTGATTCGCCTGGCATCGATTTATTCAGTTTCAGCACCACCGCGGTGGACAGCTCCCACTAAGAGCGTCTTTCGATGCTTCTTTCGCTTCATCTTACGGCTCTCCAAAGAAGGGACTTAAGACGGCATCTGGGAAACACCCGTATCTTAGCGCTCCTTCTTAGGCGAACCCTAAGAATCTGGGAAACACGGCCATTAGCTGTAGAGGGAGGCAAAAAGCTAAAAATAAAAACTTTTTAACTATTTCTTTAAAAAAAATTTAAAGTGCATTTTATTTGTGTGAAATCCTTAATCCAATTATTATTAGTGCCATATAAATGTGCCTGAATGAATGCAGAAATAAAACGCAAATCAAAGTAGAGCAGAAAAGTCATGTATACATCAGGGGCCGTATTCACAACACATTTTATCTTAACGCTAAGAGTACTCCTAAGGAGCACTAAAAGTTCTTAGTAAGGAGTAATTTCTTAAAACCTATTCACAAAGCTGCTAAGACCAACTTTTACTAAGGAATGGGAGGGACTCCTAAGCTAAGAATAGAGGGCGTGGTTGACCCTGTTGCTATGGAGTCCCTAAGAGTGAATTTATGATAGAAATACTGTGGGAGATATCCATAGTGTGTCGCTGTATTAAAGTAAAGAGTTTTTATATAGCCTACAATTAATGAAAAGTGACACTGATTTAACATGAAACCAAGATACTGCAGGGTTTCCCACACATTCGTTCACAATTAACCTACAATAGTGCCACATAGGCCTATTAATTTTAAATTTTACAATGATTTGAATCGGAAAAAATATCCTCGTTGAATAACTGCAAGCCATGCACTCTCACTGTATTTTTCTCAACGGCGGACTATGCAGCAATAGTCAGACAGCGACAAACCAGGAAATTCACAATTCAGAAACAACAGCCGGCGAAATCGTAAAGTACATGCTGAAGGAAAAAGGCGAGACACGCAACTATACAGTAGCGGATCTGTGGAACGGAGGAGATGCTGCGAAGCGCCACATATAGGCCTACTCTAGTAGGAAATTAAACCCAAACGTGACACCAACAGTAACTTTCAGTGCATCGTAAACCCAAAGCAACTGCAGGAAAAGGAACTTAATAAATAATGTTTTATATAAATATAATAAATATAAATGTGTCTATACTTTCTAAATATAGGCTAGCTTTACGATCATTAAACCCTTACAGCTATTAAAGGTAGGCTACCTTTTATAAAGCTCAATAGCATTAAATCTCTCCAAAACACCATCAAATGGTTGTCTGTGATTTACTCTTAGTGACTTAGGAGTCCTCTCGAGGACTCCTAGCTTTTCATAGATTTAGGAGCTAGTTTTAACGCTAAAATGCTTTGTGAATTACACTTATCTTAAAAAGTTAGGAGTCCTAAAATTAGGAGTGAAACGCCCCTTATTTTTGAGAGTTACTCCTAAATCAGCACGTTAGGACCTACTCTTAGCCTTAAAATGTTTTGTGAATACGGCCCCAGATAAATCACAAGGGTAATTGAGTAATATAAAGGACCAAACAGGGAAGATGCATGTCATATGGATGGAGACATTGGCCGCGTTTCCCAGATTCGATCGTTCTTTGGGACCAAAGAAGGGTTCGCCTAAGAAGGAGCGCTAAGATACGGGTGTTTCCCAGATGCCGTCTTATAAGTCCCTTCTTTGGAGAGCCGTAAGATGAAGCCAAAGAAGCATCGAAAGACGTTCTTAGTGGGAGCTGTCCACCGCAGTGGTGTTGAAACTGAATAAATCGATGCCAGGCAAATCGATCACCCACCTCTTTATCAGCGCATAAGTCACACACAGCGCCCCGTGGTCTCCCCCACACAGGTGGAATTAGGCACACACATGTGAGAATGGAAGAAACCGGCAGCAAAAGAAACAAGCGGGCACCGTCGTTTACCGTGGATGAGATGGGCGTCTTAGTGGGCGAGGACTGGCAGCACCGGGGAGTTTTATTTGGGGGAACAAGGGGCAAAAAGAACATCACGGTGAAGAACCATGTTTGGCAGGCCATAGCCGAAAAGATGTCCCCCTCCAGCCCATGTGGCCTTCGTGACTGGCGTGCTGTGAGGAAGAAGTGGCAGGAGTTCCAGAACCAAACAAAAAGGAAGAGTGCGAAGGTTTCACTAATCAATCTCCTTCGTTCGTTGCAGGTGATGCAGACGCCCAGTAAAGACAGCGCGGAGTAACCCCTCCCCCATAAGGTTTCAATAAACTACTTTGGTTTCCTTTTCAACCATGTATTGTGTGGATAATTTTGCATTGAAATGAGGTTATCAAACCTAGCAACAAAAAGTCCCAGGCAATTTGTAATTTATCTAAGCGTAGGTTAATGACGTGTGCGTATTGTGCGCCCTCTCAACACAGCATGTTTTCCGCTAATTTCCCACTTGTTACATGGTCAGCTCAGAAACTTGGACACTATACTCCCACATACTGTATGCAACAATACTTCCTTAACATTCCAGTGCCAGACTTTCAGGTAAAGCACCCGGACACTGCAGCAATAAATTATAGTGTGCAGGACGTTACATGTAGCCTACATCTGCTGGTTCTGTTTATTTATTTCAGCCTTCAGGCCTGACAGTTGATATGGGTGGTGTGGGTTTATGGTTTAGTGATCAGTGCTTGGTGACTGGTGGTGAAGAGGTAGGGGCTGGGGTTGTTGGATCTCAGAAGAGGTTGATATGTTCCTAAAAACGCAGCGCAGCCAGGAGCTGCATCTCCGGGCTGAAGGAAAAATTGCAGTGGGTTGCGCTGGATGTGTGGAGACACCAGAGTGATCCGCCGTTGGATCTCCGCACGGGGCAGCCGGTACTTTGCCTGGACGGCCCGGTCTGATAGCACGTCCAGTGGGGAGAAGTGCCGACGCACATATGCATTTATGTAAACCGTCTGGCTTCGCGCACGGCGAGGCTGTTAGTTCGCAGCGAGATTTTTTTTTAACCTTTATTTATACAGGTATATCCCATTGAGACCGAAGACTCTTTTGCAAGGGAGACCTGTTTTCCTTTCCCACGTTACCATTCACACACACATTCATACACCGATAGCAGGCTAACTATCGACATTCACACGAGGCAAGGTGGGTGAAGTGTCTTGCCCAAGGACACAACAACTATGACACTGGTGGCAGGGCGGGGATCGAACCTCCAACCCTTTGATCATAGGCCGACCCGCTCTACCAACTGAGCCACAGTCGCCCAGTCGAGAATGTGTTGTTGTATTGCAGCCATGGGTTGCGTTCCGAATCGCATACTCTTTCTTTTTTCTATTCTACATACTACATCCGACGATAAAAATAATCTAGTTAGGATGCAGTATACTATTGGGACATACTTTACTCTCTTATTTCATCATAACATTGCGCCTTGATCTTGCCTCTTGCTTTTATATCCGTCGCATCCCTGTTTGTTTTCATATGGAGGCTTCGTCGATGTTATGTCACTTCACGTGCACACTGGATTGTGGGTAAGAATCGCCCAAATAGGATGCACTTTTCAACACTAACAATCTTGGCCGGATGAAGTAGGACATCCGGGGACTTCTAACCATCCTAAATCTGGCCACAAGAATCGGGACATCCTAAATCTTTTTTCTACATACTATATAGTAGAAAGTATGCGATTCGGAACGCAACCATGGTTTCTCACACGTGCAGACTTTGGCAACGCCTGTATGGCAGGTGGAGCCGCTCTGGATGAGGTTCAGCTGAGTTCAATTAAATCTGTTTCCTTGATATCTGTGAAATGCCACAGGGTTGTTGATGTTTTTTAATGTGTAGTACTATAAACTCATGTGTGTGGAAAACGTAAACGTCTAATTCATTAAAACATTAGTTTTCTACTATTAGTCTATGTTTCTTGCGCCAGTGGTTCGCATTGAGCATTGTTTTATTATTTCGAAAAGTGGAGGAAATAAATTTCCCTGACGCAGCATGATCACTGACGATTTGGTCGCTAAGAAGGTTGTAAGAGTGGGTCAGATCCATCTTACAGTTCCATCTTAGTGAAAGAGCTACTTTCGCTAAGAACGAATCTGGGAAACGCATTCTTCTTTCACAGCGTTCTTAAGAGCGCTCCAAAGAAGTACTTAGCTCAAAGAGGCTCTTAACGAATCTGGGAAACGCGGCCATTGTCATTATGGAAGAGAGCACTCTTAACAGGACAGAGATGTTTCATCATCACAGGATAGAGGTGATCACTGAGAAAAGCTTTGGATTTGGTTTCGTCTTTGTGACTAAAGCTCCTGTCATCAATGCCCCAACAATCACCCCTCTTTCAAAGTCACTTAGATCTTTCCCTTTTCCATCTTGATACAAACTCTGAATCAACTGGGCCTGCTCAGCGTTTTTACAGATCATGGCTGGATATTCAGTTCTTGCACCTGTGGGGAAGCATCTGTGTGCAGGAGACCAGGTTGTTCTGTCCCCATGCAGCCACCTGGTGGATTTATGAGGCCACAGCTGCCATGAAAAAATCTAAATAAGTTGAATATTAAAATAAATACAGAGGTTATATGTATTTATTATATTATCATATTAAATTAAATACAAATTAATTTTCAATTCAAATTAACAGTTTCAAATTCAAATCCAATGGTAAGGATGTGCCCCCATTTATTACAATGATCAAAGTGGCACTGTATTAGAAACACCTTGCATGATAAACTGTGTGAAGTGAAGGGAAATACTTCCAATGTACCACTTTATGTTTCATATTTATGAATTGATTTATTTTATGATTATAAAATAGTATACAGTGCTTACTACCCTTCTACTAACAAAGCACACATAAAATACTATTTGCTTTCTGTGAATAAGACTGGACTTTGATTTTCAAAAACATAACTTCATCTAATATTAGTGCTTGTGAAATTTCATGTATGCACGTGTAACCTTCCGTTTGTGTTTTTGGAGCAACAGGTGCGTGCAGTACTGGCCTCCTACCTGACGGGGCGCTGTCTTGCATCATGTAATAACTGGCTCCGAATGTGAGCGGAAACCACAATCTATGGCGGAAACGCGCCATTGAAGCTACCACACAACGTGAACGTTTCGTTAACCGGGCACTCTATTCAAAAGGTGCAATTTTTGATCCTATACCTACCGCTGGTATACATTTTTGGAGACATGGCGTACAGGGCGCAAGGACAGAAGGTCCAGAAGGTTATGGTGCAACCCATTGTATCCTTTTTGAATGGCAATTAACGAATGCCGCGGTAAATTTGCTACAATAACTTAGCAGCTAGGCTAACCCCTTCTTCTTAGCTATCCGGTCATTCTTGTTGCATAGGTGATCGACGACAGAGTTTTAACTGAGCTAAAAGGTGTTACAGAGATGAATAACAATTTAGATATGTTATGTCGATGTCAACAGCTGTGATTCTTTGAAGTGTATTCAGAGGAGCGCTGTGTAAAGTTAGCTAATGATAGCAGTAGCCATTTACAGAAAGCTAACACTTCAGCTATATTGTGGCATCGCTTGCATGCATTGCACGCATGCAACGCACACTGCTTCATGCGTTGCTAGTTCGTTATCCTTATTAATTTAAGATTGAGTTCAAGTGGAGTCGGTATGTATCATTCATTACATTTTTGGTTCAGCGTAGTTTTTCAAAATATAAGTGAACATGTCTGAAACCTAACCAAGAAACATCGTCTGCACTCCACTGACAAATGTTCTGTGGCTATTTATCTGTTTTGCTTTTGAACATTGTATTTCCTTGACTCCATGTATCAGAACCTTATTTTCAGGTATCTGCAAAATGTAAGTATTAACGTAATCCTTGTTCTCGGTTTTTCACATTTGTTTTGTGTTCTGTACAAATTCAGTGAAATTCTCCTTTCTTGTCCCTGCTAATTGCAGCGCTCGCGGATCCAGGTGTGGTTGTATGAACAGGTGAACATGAGGATAGAGGGCTGCATCATTGTAAGTTACCCTTTTGCAACTTTTTCCGTCTTATTCACACAAACAACATTGTGAAAAATTGATTTCTGATTAAAATGTGTAGGATAATTATTATTGAAATATAAATTCAGTCAGTCCACACTGAAGCAGTTTAATCTCGAAATAACGCTGGCATGGGATGGACATCATGCACCCATGAGAGCAGGATATATTTCTCAAAGGAAATGACCGTGTCCGAGTGCTCATTCATAATGACATCCTTAAATAAAAGCTCTTGCTTTCCCTTTGCATGATTAAACACCTTTAACCGTATCCACAGTGTAGGGAACCTATGCATAGCTACATACTAGCTGTTCATAGTTTTCCCCCTGCCATGCTTAATTGATTTTTTCCCCCATGTTAAGACAATAGTTCTCAATTAATTAATTTCACGCTCAAGTCCAATTGTTTTTGTGAAGTTGTCCTAAAATCAGACAATATTATAGTAATGATTACACAATCCTTCGATAGATTAACAATGATCCACAGACTTCGATACCCAATAATGGCTTTTGTTTCCCATCTAATAAAATCAAGTGTAATATCACGTACAGTATAATGCCTCTTTTCCACTGAGCAGAGCGAGGGTCAAAGTATCGGGCCGTAGAACGACTGCAGACAAGCCGGCCGTCTCTTGTTTTTGCTCGGTCAAACCAGGCGCTCCTATATTTGTTCCTCCCGTATTGTAGCGTATTTACAGTGAATTCACAGAGTCGGTGCAGGGCAGGCCGACGGGCACTGGTGACATCATAGCAGCGGGACACAGTGTAGCCCACTGATTTAATTCAATTAATGCAGAGGAAAACACCACACAATAAACGGAGTGCTCCACCAAAACATTTCGCTAAACTGGAGCTGCTCAGCTTGCTTATTTTGGGACCATACCCATCTTTTGGCAATGGAAGCGCATCCAGTAAAAAGTTAAAAAAATTTAACTCCGCGCTTAGGGGCGTTAGGTGCGTATATACACGGCTAAAATGTTGCGTTAGCGCGAGTAACGCATGTACGCGCGTAAACCAATGGTTCCCTATGGAAAAATTGCCGATTTTATGCGTGTCTGTACGCGTGTAACGCGTGGAGTGTGTTCGCACCTTTAGGGGTGTACTCACTTTTGTTGCCAGCAGTTTACAAATTAAAGGCTGTGTGTCGAGTTATTTTGAGTGGACAGTAAATTTACACTTATACAAGCTCTACACTGACTACTTTACATTTTATCAAAGTGTCATTTATTCAGTCTTGTCCCATGGAAAGATATAATGAAATGTGAGGGGTGTACTCACTTTTGTGAGATACTGTATATAAGCGGACTGAGCCGAACCGAGCCACTCTGCTCGGTGGAAACGAGGCATAATAATCATGGGCCGATTTGCTTTGGCAAGATGTTTTTAGCGTCTTACAACTTTGAATAACCCGTTGTTTGCATCTATATTAACAGTGAATACGACTAGTGGCACTGATGCACTTGTTATTTGATAATTTGCTGTTTGCTGCTCTAATGTGTGAAGGGGTGGAGTTCATTAAGCTCTGTGCAAGCTAGGGCTGGCCCGAATACCATTTTTCAGGCTTCGAATATTCGTTGGTTTTTCCGAGCGAATATTCGAATATTCGTTCCAGAAAAACACACCATCAAAAACAACATAAAAAAAAAATTAAATAATTTTTTTTTTTTTTTTAAACGTTAATAATCCCTATATACTCCCTGGAACCGATTTTGACAGTATCTGCATATTTTGTTGAAGATTTACGCGCTCGGAGGTGAAGTAATGGATGCGCTATGACACTTAGTGATGTAATATCCTCCTAAATGAGCAATACTACTACTACAATATTACTAACTTTTATATCCAAATATAAAATTATTTGATGACATTATATTGCAGTACTAGCTTCTTGCAAAAAAAAATGTTGAAAAAAAAAAAAAAAAATTATTAAAAAAAAAAAACGAAGCTCCGAATACTAATTTAAACTCCGAATACTAATTTTCTGAACGAGTATTCGAATAATTCGGGCCAGCCCTAGTGCAAGCCTCACAGAAGAATGAGAAATTTAGGTTAAGAATCTGAAAATAGTTCCTGAATGAGGCCCACTAGCTGACTGTTTCCTCCCTGTCTTAGGGCTTTGACGAGTACATGAACCTGGTTCTGGACGATGCTGAGGAAGTCCACATGAAGACTAAGAACAGAAAGCCACTGGGTAAGAGCATCTTACATTGATACCGTTTAGCTTTGCTCTGCATTGCTTTGTATGTATGATTATCAGCACATTTGATACTTTCACACAGACTAAGATTATACCACTACTGGCACACTGCAGCATAATCATTGTCACACTGTCAATAAGCAGTACCCTCTCAGCAGCATTTGAAATCACTGTAAAAGCTCAGGCTTTGTATGTGGCCTGTGGCTGTCTTGTTTGATTGGTGAGGCTTTGCGCTCCCATGCACCTTTCCTACAGTGCACATGGTTCAGGCGGCTCCATCCGTGGGTTGAATCTATGAGCCGCACTCACTAGTAAGGAATCCATCAAGTTTAGTTTTTAGGGATTCAATAAATTCATCGCCCTGAAAACCCACACATCCCAGAACTGCACAGGTGACATTCAATGCATGGTTTACTGCTGCTAAATCTCATGATAGGAATAGTAAGAGATGGAACAATATTAGGGAATTCACGCTTTTTTCATTTTACATGGAAGTCCCAATGACATAAAAACAACTCATTAACAAGGGGAGCAGGCCGAATTGGCAGCTGAAGTTTGTTTAGCCTGTTAATTTCAAGATCTTTAGTGTTAAGAATGCGTGCAACCTTACCATGTTTCTGTTGGAAATCACCTCACGATTCGATTCAAAAATGCATCTCGATGCAAAAAATGTTGTGTACATACATACCCATGTGTGATTTTCAAAAATATATTTATATACACATCTGAGTTTGAGAAAAAGCTTTTCTTGTCACAAATATGACTTTCTATTAGCAGTGCAATAATCAATGCAGCTTGCATTTCAACACAATATGGAAGTATGTAAAAACTAAACCAATTCAGTTGTATTTTCTTTCTTATCTTGTAAATCATGTTTCTATAGGATTTATATTCTATTATTTTCTATGTCATTTGAACACAATGTGCAAAAAGTATGCTTGGAATTCAGCTCTCATACAAAAACGTAAACAGAAATAAAGCCGGTTCAGGTCATATGGGTTTGCTGCTATCAGCCTTTTTGTCGCCACTTTTGTTAAACTCGCACGTGTGTGGTATGCATGCGCAGTGGCGCAAGAAGTACTAGAATTTACGAATCGAATTAAAACAAATTAAATTATGATTATTAACTTATCTGAATCGATTCGGAACAGTTCGAGAGAGAATCGCGATGCATCGGAGAATGGATTATTTTTCCCACCCCTATTATATTAACTTATTGCGTTAATTTATATAATTAGATAGGCCAGGCTACTCTAACCATTATTTAGGCTACACAAAAAGTTAAACTGTGATATGATAGATTCACAATTCAAAACATTGAAAATACTGTGATATAAATGTTCGGCTGTATCGCCCACACCTACTGGATGCATGCAGTGTTATAATTAAACTTACTATTTAGCTTATTGTTGATAATGGCAGACTCATTCGTTGCCGACCCCTGTAACCCAATCATCTTTAGGAAACTTGATTGACACTCAGTGCTCTGTGAGGAAGTGAACTGACACTTTGTATGTCTTCCATCCATCCTCCTGCTCTTCTGATCCACCTCCTCCTGTGTTTGTCCCTCTGTCTCCCAGGGAGGATCATGTTGAAAGGAGACAACATCACCTTGCTGCAGAGTGTTGTCACTACTTAGGACCATGGACGCCTAGCAATCTTTTTCTTTGTTTTTCTTTTTTGTTTGTGTTTTTTGTTCAGGTTTATACAACATGAATATTGTAATTGTTTCTTTATACCACATGGTTCCATTTTGAGAATAAAGTTTTCTTTTTCTTAAAGCTGTTGTCTGTATTTGAACTTATTCCACTAAACCTGCAGTTGATTTCATGAGTATATGCTTCATTGAGCTGTAAATGCCATCTAGTGGCAGACCACTCAAATGCAGTCTATTAATGTAGGTCAAACTCACGGCTCCTTCAGTATAACAGGATAAAGTGCATAATTGTATTAATGTTATTAAAGAACTTGTTTGATGTTGTCTGACCTTTTTCCTGTAATGTTAGTCAGTGATAGTTGTGCAGCATGAAAGAAATCTATTAAAATGCATTCTGTAAACATTGTGACATACTGTATTTCTAACCAAGTTTGCTATAACGTTTACATTTGTGTAATGAAGCTATTTGTAACTTGGAACTTTCCACATCAAATGGGCTGACTTCATTTACCAACACTATTGAGCTGTGATTTACATTAATATTCAGCAGTTTAACTACTTTTGATTTTAAACTACACAAATTTACAACTTCAATATTTGAATCACATACCTTTTAGTGTAGTGGTTAAACCACGATTTAGTTTAAAAAATAAGCTTGTAGTGAAATCGATTAACGTGATTACGTGGTAGTTCAGTACGCACGCAACGTGTCCCTGTTCTGATGACTGGGAAGCCCCTAGCGCGGAGCTGCCAACGCCCGGCGTAAAGACACAAATAGAGGATACGGTACGGAAAAATATTTTGTTTTGTATTTTTGGAACATAACTGGGGTTAGTTTTTAGTTTGAATGCTGTTAACAACATATATGATGTACGTATGTAGTACATATACTTTAATTGTCTAATTAGGTATCTCATTCAGGAACAGCATCCGCTAAGGTTAGCTAGCTAGCAAGCTAATGGGGGAGGATAGCTATTAGTTAGCAAAGTAAGCAGACAGGGAGTCTGTAACGTCCAAGCGGCTTGTAAATAAACGCATTGGGGCTGTGTACTAGCAACCATAGTTTGCAGTGGGTGTATTGGGGGCGTTCGCCATATGATAGTTTATATATCGTTGCCTCTAAGCAAATTCGGTAATAAAACCAAATGTAAATATTTACTAGCTAGCGGTTAGCTAGTTGACGAACGGAATAAACAGTCGTAACAAACGCTAGGTTAGCAGTCTTAAATTGCAACTTTGCAAGCAGGGTCTCTGATAGCTTTACACTGTAATGTTTGGGTGCTCTGATAAATGTTCACAATGCAGACTGGGTGAAAAAAGAGGAACATCTTAGATTGTAAATACATCGTTGGTTTCAACAGCCGGCAGGAAATTAGGCCAGACTGAGGCCGGGGATGTGGCCGAAATACAGCAGCTAGGCTAATGCATCAAGCTTTCTGCTCTAGCCATCTCCGAGCCATCCTTTCAAAGTATTTTGTTGTGCAGGGAGTAAAGATTACACGTTCACGCTACAATACTTTTGGTAACAATGTAATAAACGCATATGCAGACATGTCATAATTCCCGCGGACAGTAATGTAATACAAATAACATTGTTGGTCTTCTTGTCATATTTGATGTCGTTCATAAAGTAAATGCTTGGGATATGTCTTTGACTTGGAGCTTGCTTGTGTCAGGGTTTTCAAACGGCTAATGTTCATGATTTTTTCTCTCGAATTTTGAGTCTTTAGCCCCTTTTACACAGCCAGTGAAAGCCGGGAATATGCCGGCCTTTCGGCCCTCCGCCCTGCTGTGTAAATGCGACAGTTGCGGAACGAGGGAAGAAAGGTGCGAGTGATCGTTCCGGGAATTTTACTACCTCGGGGGGTAGTAAGATTCCCGACACGATCAGTTCCGCCTCTCTGTTTAAATGCTCCAGCTTGTTGTTGCGGAACAGGGGGGCGTTTGACGTTCCATAGCCTACGTTCTAAACATGCGACCATGTTAGCAGTTGAAGGACGTGTGTTTAACATTAACCACGGCGGCCTGATGTCCCGTAAAAATCACCAAATAAAAGGAACGGTGTATAATCTAGCTGATCATAAGGTCCGTTGCTCAATCCAAACCCCCGCGCTTCATTTTGCAGAGTGTATGAGTCTATTTCTGCCCAGGAGAAGTTGTACAATGGAAAGCTAGGCTAGGCTAAGTAAGGGATAAAGTATAGCGAACGGGTCACTTGCTAGAAATAAAGACCGACAAGCTGAAGCAGGAGCCCGACGCGCAGCGGAGGGCTCTTGTTCAGCTTGAAGGTCGACCTAGTAACGGGGGAATAGTCTGCTCGCCCCGCTAGACTAGTCTGCTTCAGCTGACTGAAGGCTCCGGCTCAGCTGTTAGCCACAGAGCTACTGTTTTGCTAACACATTCCGCCGCCGCTATTATTATTCTAAGTCTGAGCGTATATCCACACTTTATTTCTGTCTACAGTAACGTGACTTCACACACTGTGTGTATGTGTATGTGTATGTCTGATTGGCAGATCGCTGGCCTCACAAAGAGACTCGCTCACAACCAACCTGTCACACACACACACACACACACACACAGAGGTGAAGCGGTCGGATTGATTTAGTCAGTTTGGTTAACTGTCCCAGTGATGTTGGACTCAGCGCGTAGCGAGATCAACTGGCACATCGTGGGGACAGTAAAATACGGCCCTCTTACTGCAAGCTCCAGCACTTCTGCTCTCAATTCACCGGCCATTGTTGTTGTTGTTGTAAAGCAGCTGACCGGCGCGGCGCTAAATGTTTACGTCACACCTGACGCTGTTTACAAGCACCTCTTTCATTCCGGAGCGCTGTGTAAAAGGGACTACTGATGCGCCAGCAGGCCGGCGTTGCTTGGTTCTGTGTAAATAACACAGAAGCAAGCAAAGCCGGCATATTGGAGTGATGTTGTTCCGTCAATATGCCGCAATCTCTGTGTAAAAGGGGCTTTTCTTTCATATGAATCTGGAAGGTAGTTGTTACGAAACTTTTAGGATGTTGCTAAACCCAATGTAAAGCCAGTGGCAGCCTGACTGCGTGAAACTGCTTTGGTCCAAGTTTTTGTTTTCAACAGAAATGCGAACTGCTAGGGTCTGATTTAATTTAATTTTTCAAATTTGTTATTTAAGGATAATCCCCTTGAGATGTATCGTCTGATGATCTTGTCAAAGTCTTGGAAAGCGTCTTACTGTATGCATTGTGAGGTATATAGCCGATTTCAAATAAGGAGCTTTAGGTTTCGGGGGCACTGTCACATTCAACTGAATTTCAGCTCCTTTCAGCACTAGCCTTTAAGCTGGCCTGTCCCCACAGTGCTTGTTGGCCTACAAGGCAAGCACAAATGCGTGGATTACGTCTAGCAGCATTATTGCAGCAGCCACCCTCTGTTGCCCATGGTCATCAGCTTACTGCACTGTTTAGCTCACAGACTGGCAACGCTTTCAGAATTGTACTCCTATTAGAATACGTATAGATTTTCTACGGTTACATATTGTTCAATGATAAACACATTGGCCCTTTGAGGCAGTATGGTACCTCAGTTCACACACTGTTGTATGGATGAAACTGTGATCACCATGCAGTGCAACAAAAACCATACAATGGTAGGGGGTTCCCATACTCATAAACTGGTTTAGTTGCTGCCCAGGGCACAGACCAGTTTTATTTTGTGTTGGAAAATCACCCCAATTCACAATCCAGTAAGGGCTGGTTTAAACTGTTGATCAGATGTTGCTTAATGTGGTTACTTCACTTGAAGAGATTCTGTGAAAGCCCTGAATTATGAGTACAAATTCTAAGCATGTTTATACCATACACACATTCACATTCAAGTTTGAATCTTAACCAAAAGTCAGCAATTGATAATTGATTGTCTTGCTTAAATACTATGGTTAAGTTTTAAGCCTTAACCATAGTTTTAGTACTTAGTAATTATGAACAATTGACAATCCAGTTAAAATGTGTTTCATAATTATATGCATTAGGAAATAAATACACGTCCTGACACCTTAAGTCTCGATTAGTTTTCTGGCTGATCGGTGTTATTTTACTACACAATTAGTATTAAATAATCCCAATGCACTTTTCTCCATAAATGCACTAACAATTTGGCACATCTGTGCCACATTCCTTGCGGTGCATCATAAGGAAGCCTATGTATCACATTTCCAGTGGATTGATTTCTAGGGCTGACCCGAATTTTTCGAATACTTTTTTGTTAAGATAGTATTCAAAGCTCAATTCAATATTCGGAGCCTGTAAAATGGTATTCGGACCAGCCCTAGTGATTTCATTCACAATTCTCACTCATGTCAGCTCACAGGATGCACTTCTTTTTGCTTGTGTAACTGCAACTGCCAATAAGAAGTTTATAGGAGGTTGACACTATCCCGTCCTCTCAGCACTTAAGTGCTACGACCCAGTAGAAGCCTCGTCCACAACAGTTAGGTTCAACAACTGTGAATGAAAACGTGTGTCTCTGGGGAATGGGAGCACATTGTTCTCCTGGACTGCTCATGAAGACATATTGTAGAGGGTACAGGCTTCCTCCACAGCTACTAGTGGGGTTAATGTCAATGACATGTGCAGCAGCCTCCCTCTGTTAAACTCATACTAATCTACAGCAACCATCACATCCGTCTGTAATGTTTTGAACACAGTTAACAGCCCTTCCCACAGGTTGAGAATTCACTTTTGGTGTTGGGTGGCACAGAGTGTGACGGTGTGTTATGGTGGGGTGCAGTACTAAATTGGTCAAAGGTTTATGAAACATTTATTGTTAAACAATGAGTCAATGACGTTATAATAACAATTTAGAAAGGAATTGGGCCTACCTAGTTATATAAAACAAAGCAGATTATATGGTAGGGTGGTATGCAATATTTGATACCTTTTAAATCGGGTTGGCCATTTTATAATTTTTTTTCTTGTATTTACTACTTCAGCAGCAGCTGCAGCCTTTTTGTTTTAGTTTCTCGCCTAACACATTTTACGAGATTCCATTGAACAAATCACAATGAGCTATCTCCACCAAATTCTAATTTTAACCAACAGCACTTGAACACATCACCATATAACTGGACGTTTTATTTTGACAAATTAAGGGTACATCTCTCACACAAGTTCTGTTGTTTGTCTCCATATGCAAGTGCCAATATTTTGGCTCGGCTAAGCTAACTAGTTTTAGCTGCCCGATCCACTTTGCAGGGGAAGAAGTAGCGAGACATTGCGGTGGAATTACTTTTTTCGACTTTAGGCTAGACTTAAACTGGGTGCATGAGGCACTTTAACTCCAACTATCAACTTATTTTTAGATTTAGATAATGGAATATGGGTTTTATCTACCTTGGTTGTACTCCATCTACCTGGGCCGCCCAAGTAGAGCCTTTGTTTGGTAAAGGGAACTAAATGCTTTGTATTTAGAAGCAAAACCGTCTTGACTGTGAAAGACAAAAGATGAATCAGCAATATCTACACATTCAGTGTCTGGGGGAAATACTTTCCCATCATCCTTAGCTCTTAGGAGAAGGATGTTTTTTTCAAATGATTAGTTTAGTGAGCTTGTCTTGGTGTGCTAGTCGGCTGTGCAATGGCTTGTTTTATTTATTATGTCTAGTAGCATCATAACTTTTATAAATCTGTGTTTTTCTTCATACGTCAGTCAGTATCCCACCAGATGCCTGTCCGGTTCTTCTCCAATCCGCCACGGTAGTGGAGCAGAGAGGTATCTGGTGACGTGATGATTCGTTTGTCAGATTTCATGATCAAACCAGGGTTATCTGTTCATCCAAATCATTAAGTTTAAAGACGCTTTAAACATGAACTACATGTTTATTAGTGCAGGCCTTCAGTCTGAATATTGACCCAGTTTAGAGGCCACCAAGTATTGATTAGCTCGCCAATCTGTTTTCCCTCAATCAAGTGTTCTTCCTTTTCACATAAAATTCTATGCCGCACACAATGTTATTATTGTTGTCATTAGTTCCCCACATGAATGTACAGCTTTGGCTCTGAGTACAGTCCCTAATGCCATTGTTGTTTTGTGTTTCATATTTATTTACATTTTTAAATATTTCAAATGTGTGAATGCCAACAAGGGTGAATAATCAATAGGCAAGTTATGACCTTTGCTTGACCTGATTTCACAGTTTGTTCAGCCAATAGCAATTATGCCACTGTCAACTTCTGAAGTTTCCTTTCTATTTCTCTGTGTGTTCCAGATCTTGAATGAGTAGCGGAGACTGTAAAACGCAGCTATGCAGACCATCAAGTGTGTTGTAGTGGGGGACGGTGCTGTGGGTAAAACCTGCCTGCTCATCTCCTACACCACAAACAAGTTCCCCTCTGAATATGTTCCTACGGTAAGTGTGTTGACTGAGACTCCTGTTGTATCTATTAGCCACTGCATGCTTCAACACTCATTCCCATGCAACCTTGTACGTCCCACCTTTGTAAATGTATTTTGTAATTGTGATGAAGTTATTTGAGAGTTAGTTGATTTCATAGTGTTTAAATTATTCCTGCTACCGTCTGTGTTCGTAGCATCGTACTTAATTTCATTTGTACAGAAGGTCTGGAATTGCTCAATTAACAAACGTTCCCTCACTTGAAGACGGGTGTCTGTTGAAGTTTAAAACTATTGGATCGCATAACGTTTGGTCTTGACGTATGTCATGCACCGGCTTCTGAGCCACTCCTTCTGTTCGCTGATTGGACTGGCAGAAATCTGTCTGGATAGAACCCACTAATGAGCGGAAGCATGTAGGCGGGCGGTGCCAGGCTAGTGTGTTAGCTTGCTGCACAAGAAATTGATTTTGGAATTTATTGGATTATGTTATTTTGCTCATGTCGTGTTTGTTTTATTAATTTGGTGTTGCTTAATTGTCTCGCTATCTGTTATTGTTGTCCTTCATTGTTGTTGTTCTCTTTTGTGTTATTGTCTTTAAGAGACAATAACACAAAAGAGATGACACATCCTAAAATAAAATTCTAAGTCATTACGTCTTTGTTGTACACTATAAACTCAATAGGCTGAATTTAGAAAAAGCTATTATTTTTAGCTAGCGTCACTGATGATTCTGCTGCGTGATCCAAGTTCATTTTTGAACACAACTCGCTTAACACTTTCAAACGGTTTCAGCTAAAACCTAATGCATGACGATGGTCAGTTAAAAAGGTCTGGAATTCAAATGACACACAATAACGCTCAATTAAATGTGTATTTATATCTCAACATTATTTGTAGGGAAAACACAACCCTGCGTTCCAAATCACAAACTCTTTCTTTGAACTATTCTACATATTACAGCTGACAATAAAAAGGATGTAGTTTACATGCAGTAGGCACATTTTTGGGACATACTATTACTTATTTATTTCATCATAACATTGTGCCTTGAATTGGCCTCTTGCTAATATATCCGTCCCATCGCTGGTTTCATCACTCTGAGGCTCAGTTGATGTGACTTAACTTCAGATGTGCAGTGGAATATGCATCAGAATCGCCAAAAAAAAAAGCACATTTCCAAACGTAGCATATCGACAGGATGTAGTAGGACATCCTGGTATTTGTCAGCATGCTGCATTCGACCACAATAATTGGGACATCTTAAATCTTTACCTCTCATACTCAATAGAAAGGAAGTATGGGGATTGGAACACAGCCATCATCAGGATTGAGGATATAAATTGTTAACCATTGTTTTTTTCTGTTGTAGGTTTTTGATAACTATGCTGTAACTGTAATGATTGGAGGCGAGCCCTATACTCTGGGCTTGTTTGATACAGCTGGTATGTATATCACATTAAGCCATTGGCAGTATATACAGTATGTAGTGTAGCTTTGACGTTAATGGATATGTAGGGGGGGGGGGGTATGAATTTTCACATTCAATTCATATTTGATCATTCATTACTTATAACTATTCAATACTGACTGTGTTTGTGTGTGATTTCTCCAGGTCAGGAAGACTACGACAGGTTACGACCTCTGAGTTATCCCCAGACCGACGTCTTCCTCGTCTGTTTCTCCGTCGTGTCCCCTTCCTCCTTTGAAAATGTCAAAGAAAAGGCAAGTCTAGCCCTCCCTTTTTTTCTTATGCTCTCCATTTGGAAATATGGACGTGTTTATTCTTGTTTCATCTTTAGAAATACTATAATTATTAAGTCCTCCCTTAAAGGTCAGAATCGCTTAGCCCACCTTTTAACAACAGCTTGTACTAGAAAGATGTCTCTTTTTTATTATTTTTGACAAGTTTTGTAGTTGCCGGTCACTTGCAGCACAGTGTGTTGAGCGTTTGCTTTCTCCTGTGTTTGTGTATCCAGTGGGTTCCAGAGATCACCCACCACTGTCCAAAGACCCCCTTCCTGTTAGTGGGGACTCAGATTGACTTGCGGGACGACCCGTCCACTATAGAGAAACTGGCCAAGAACAAGCAGAAGCCCATCACTCCAGAGACAGCAGAGAAGCTGGCCAGAGACCTCAAGGCTGTCAAATATGTGGAGTGCTCCGCTCTTACACAGGTAAGATATACACACTTATATATACTGTCACACATGAACAGTCTAAAACACATGGGATTAACACCTCAATGGCAAGAAGTAAGGAAAAGGAGGAAAGAGCACCATGCTTCTATTCTACCTGACCGGTGCATGCTATGGTGGATTGGTTTTGTCCTGCAGGCAATGGTGACTATTGAAACTCAAGAGCTCAATGGTGTTGATTAAATTTTGAGGAACTGTGTACACCATGAAACGTTTCTCATATGGATATTAAACCTTGCTTCAGACCATATAGTGTATATTGGTTACAGCATGCAGTCTGCCTTTTGATATATTATTGCTGGGTAAGAGAGCAGTTTAGACCCTATGTAGAGTCTGTAATCCATCAGAGTGGAGTCTTGTAGAGTTACTTGTGAGGGTCAGTCCACGTGTAATGTACAAGTGTTCAACACAAAAGTGTAGTGCCAGTAGGGCTGGGCTATACCACCAAAGTATTTTTTTCAGACAGAATCCTCATTTCCTTGCAAGACCATATGTAATCTCCTCTGCAAGAGTGAAGAATCGTGTGTTTTGAGAAAATAGTTGGCGCGCAGCTTTTTGTCAACTGTGTGGCGTTGTTCCTCTTCATTGAATGTATTAGCAGGTCACAGGTTACTGTCACAAGTGGAAACGCAAGCCAGATCTAGCGTTAGCTTACTGTACCAAACTGAATTGTACTGCTCATTGGAATCGAGGCATTAATCAATCAGTTTATGTGCTTCACTGTTAGGGTGCTGCATTCATACCAAATCAGTCGGTGGGAGTTCCACTTAATTAACACAACAGTAACCTTTACACCCAGTGGTTGACACTAACGGTTGCCCGCTTTCCCGGGGCAAGTGAAAATAATGTTCGGGCAAGTTGAGATTGCTCTTTGGTTGCCCGAACGGGCAAGTGGATTTAAGTGGGGTGCTCAGTAGTCTAAGCTATTTATTCATGTGTTTTAGAGAAAAAAAATCCCGCTAACTCACACAAAATAGATCGGCTATATTTGCAATTGAGCAGCTGCCTGCGGCAGCCAGCAACATCTCTATCTCTCTATCTCTCTCTCACACACACACCAGCCTGTGTGCGCGCAGTTTCGCTGTCTACGTTCCGAAAGCCGGCTCTATGGACCTGGTTCCGCTATATTCAAAACCCAGAAATCAATAACGTTTGAGCTTATCGATACCGCTATGGAGTCCAGTAGGTCACATGATGTCATTTTAAATATCGAGTAGAGCCGGGTGATCTTCAACTAATTAGGCCTCCTTCGGCGTATTATTCCATCACCGGTCTGCATCATAGGCTGTAAAAGTGTTGTACCGTCCACTGTCTTGAAGAAACTCTTTCAACCCGCTTCAACTCCGTCTCCCAAAAAAAAAAAAAAAAAAAACTCTGTCCTCTGAGTCGCTGCCGCTGCAGACGGGCTCGGCGCCGTCTCATCATTCATTCAAAGCAGCGGTGATCAACAAACGAGAGACTGTAGCAAGTCCCGCAGTTAATTTTTTTATAGTTTTTAAATCGATATCAAAATCTGCAGGATAAGAAGTAGTCAGCTTAAAAAAAAATTGATGTGTTCAGGTCGGCTCAGTAAACTGATTATTAGGCACAGGTCAATAAAATGACATCATGATGTGTTCAAATGTAACATCCAGAAAAAAAGAAATTTGAGTTTTTCGCGAGAAGCTTGAATAATACAGTTTGGGTGAAAAACTTGTTTTCCCAGCAATATAAAGTAAATAGTAGGCCTAAATATGGAATTATGACCCGTTTAAAGTCCTATCCTTAGCTCTGCTCAGCTTATATGCAATTAAAGCAACAATACCAGTTCTCTTTTAACAAGATAATAGAAAAGTATTGATACAGATTTGGATTGTGGAGTCTTTATAATGGTATCAATATGAATAGAAATTAATGATCCCCCTCCCTACTTACAGTATAACTGGGCAATAGCTTTAACATGGTGGACTTTGATCATTTTATGGCAGACGATCACTTTTTGGCACCATGTGACCTTTTAAAATACGTAAAATAAGTTACATTTTTCTGAACACATTTGTGTGGAAGCTGACATTAAGCTTGACTCTGAGATAGACTGAGTTTTCTGAGGCCCCCAAAACCAGGCCAGGTGCCTGGCAAAAAGAGGCCCTTTCACGATGCTGTAGCAGGACCAAGGGCTTGGTGTAGTGTGATGTCATGATATATAGGCTTATGATACGGTTCGCTAAAATGTATAATTTAATTAGCCTTGGGCAAGTGAGCACGACATTCGGGCAAGTAAAACATAACCTGTACTTGCCCTATGGGGGCTTTTGAAACCTTAGTGTCAACCCCTGTACACCTCTACGTGTCGGCCGGTTGGTTGCTGGTAGACGCTGCCTCACTGTGATTGGCTGACGCAGCCTGACCTAGGGCTGCGTTTCTCCTTAAGTCGAGCAGGCTTCTGCCTTTGTCACCACAGCTACAACCGACAAGCCTCTTTCAAATAAATGAGAAAAATGCTGCATTTTGTCAGGAGCATCTGATTTGGTGTGAATTAAGCGTTAGGATCTAGAAGGAGGGCAGCGAGCAGTGGGAACATGGTTAGAACAGATGAGCTGGGCCTCACACAGCCAGAGAACAATAGTGTTGATGGAGCTGAGGTGTAGCTCTGCTCCTTCCTTCCTCCTCCTTCTTTCTCCTCCTGTTGCAAAGCTGCTGATGTCATTTCCTGTTTCCTGTCGGGGATCTGGCTCCACGCCTCACTTTTAGCCCACTGTTCAGCCATCTCAACTCTCTCCTACTGTATTCACATCTTTGTGCCCTGCATCTCCTTCCAACATTGACTGACATGCCTTGTCTCTGTATTTCCTCTTTGTCTTGCCTTGGCCCTCTCTCTCTCTCTCTCTCTCTCTCTCTCTCTCTCTCTCTCTCTCTCTCTCTCTCTCTCTCTCTGTGTTTGCTGCTCTAACTATGCACTTGTTCTCTTCCCTCTCCTGTGGTTGTAGCGAGGGCTGAAGAATGTATTTGACGAAGCTATCCTAGCCGCCCTAGAGCCGCCTGAGACCCAGAGAAAGAGGAAATGCTGTTTATTTTAAACTCCCACTGCCAATGCTATCTCTCTCTCTCGTCCTCCTTATTCTCTTCATTTATCATTCCTTTAACACATTTTATCTTTTCTTATTCCCTCCCTCGTCTCTCAACATGTGCTGCTTTTGAAATCTAGACCAATCTCACTCTCAAGCCATTTAACTAACCATTCCATCAGGCATTGGCTATGGCTTTCATACTCAACTACTCTGTATTGAGATTGCATTTCAACTTATCTTTGTTTGATGGCCTGATCCACTGACTCGAAGCTTGTCTCCACTTCAATGACTTTCCCTTTTGCCTTTGTTTAACCTGACATTTGGTTTGGTTGGTGTGTTGATGTACGTACTTACATATCTTAGTTCTGGAGGGGTTCATGTCAGCTTAGTTTTACATCACAAATGTTGCACTACACCACTCTTATCATTCCTTGTTTTCCTTCTTTGGCCCCTTCATGTGGCCCCGGCCCACAGTAGAGCAGTATCTTACAGAGGATGTGGGGCCGTTTGGGATGTAGCCATTGTTTGTTAGACTTTCCCTCCTGTCCTGTAGTAGTAGTTAATGTTGGGAGGGCCATGGCTCTACACTGAGATTATTGTCAACATTAAACAGAGCTTCCATTTCTAATGCTAATGTATTTTTTGTACTACTCTTGATGTGTTATTTAACAAAAGTCAGATAATGGGATATTATGGTATATATAGGGTTTTAAGTAGGGATGTGAACTATATGTCCACCCGACCACCGATTTTTGACTTGCTCAAGTCGACTCTAAAAATAGAAATAGGAAAATCTGGGTTTTTCTCATTGTTTTTATGATTGTTATTAGAAATTAAATATGTATTTGTGTGAGTTCACATCGTGAACGTTGCAGGAGCTTCACTTCCACAATGTGCGTGCACATAAGAGTCCGGTGTGGGACCATTGTTTTCAATATAGATGAAAAAATTATTATATCACCTAACAAAGAAACACCCCAAGCCTTCGTCAGGCGGTGTTTCGCCGTGAGACTTCGCCGGTGTGTTAGCCACCGGGCAGAAAAACTCTGTGATTTGAGGCTAAAATGAAAATCTGAGATATTCTGTCCACTAGCGTTGTCAAGGGGGAAACACTTCTGCGATCTGATTGCATCTGGATCCACAATACTCAGTGATGTCACCAAACAATGACTGTGACTAAAGAAAATGTAGAAAGAGCCGCCGCCCTACATAAGATTCTTTCTACAGCCTCTGGTTTTCTTCTCATTAGGGCCTTGATGCTAGTTCTGAAGTCTGAACATAACAGCAGCAGCAGGTGTGTTGCTCAAAGGAAAGAGCAGTTTTTACTTCAACACCACATCTGCTGCCACCAAAATAAAGCACAGAACATCAATCCATCTGTCAATTCATGCCTCTGGCACATCCAGACGCAAAATAATGATAATGAATAATAATGGTTCACATCCCTAGTTTCAAGTTGAAGTACTAATGTCATAGGAAGTGTATGGGCATTTTGACAACACCACCATTGGTTAAGCTTTTCCTATCTGGTATCATGAAGGTGCTGTCTTATTGATATACTTTACAACTAAGTTACACCAGTGCGGTAAAAATGAAGTCTTTTGAATGATTTTTGACTTGTTTGGCCCAACGTCCTCTATATGACACTTATGTGCCATTTAACTGTGGTGCGTATCCTGCTGTCATGGAAGTCCACATAATAATAATTAAAAAAAGCTACAATTGTATATAATGACCTGTGAAATAAATGAATAAAGGTTAAATGAACTTGCTCTCTTCTCTGGCTCCCTTCTTTTCCCTGTGCTTTAGTCCAGCAGTGTGGTAGGGGCTTACTGCTCTACTGCATAGTGCTGCACTGTGTCATTACTGCACATGACCCAGCTCGTAGTGTAAGCAGCTCTGCTCTGAGTAGACCTATTTTGTAGTTGTTATTATCGTTATTATTGATGGTTTTTTTCCTATGTCAAACTCGAACTCATTTAGGGAGTTGGCTAATTCCATCTGAAAGTGTCCAGATAACACTGTAGAGTTGTGTTGTGTTGTCTTGGGTTATGTGCTCCTTTTCCTCCACTTTCTTCTTTGACTTGCCTTTTGATTTCAGTTGTGACAGTCCATCTGCACTCTGCACTAAAACATACAAATGCTTTTTTATGTTGTCACTAAGTCAGCGATTCTGGAGAACGCGAAAAATCTGTGAATATCTACTCACAATCTGCTACCTGTCCATATTGTGTGTGTGTGTGTGTGTGTGTGTGTGTGTGTGTGTGTGTGTGTGTGTGTGTGTGTGTGTGTGTGTGTGTGTGTGTGTGTGTGTGTGTGTTTGTGCTGAAAACAAATATGGTGTTTATAACCCAGCCTAGGCTCTTTAAATGGATATGTAGACAAAGGGGGCTACCTTAGCTAGCAACATGCCTGTTTACAGAGCCTAGCCTGTGTATTAACACTGGAATTTTTTTTCAGCACACACAGTACGGACAGGTAACTGATCTTGAGGAGATATTCACTGATTTCGACAGTGATTTTGACAACAAGTGTTCCCCAAAATCGCTGACTCCACGTTTAACTTTATTCACACAATTAACACATTTCTATGAGGCCAAACACTGCTCTTGAGTTGATCTCCTTGAATAACTTTTATGTATTTGTTCATTTCACTTTATCCCCTTCAGCACTCTCACACACTGACGCTTCTTATCAAACTCCACTAAATAATGTTGAATGCTGCTTTTTGTTTTCACCCGGTTATTTTTCCTCCGTTTTGAGCTGCTATTGTGTTTTCCTGCTTAACCCTTTTTCTTTCATTTGGCCTGTTTGCGTTGCCCCCCTCATTAAGCCCTTTGTGTTTGTGTGTTTGTTTTTGTGTTCACAGAAAGGCCTAAAGAATGTGTTTGATGAGGCGATATTGGCTGCATTGGAGCCCCCAGAGCCCAAGAAGAAACGCAAATGTGTGCTGCTATGAGAAGCTTCCTACCTTTTTTCAAAGCACACACATAAATACCACGTACAATCCATACATCTTAAAATACATACATAGCCCCTATGCCCCACCCAAATCCAGACCCCTTTTCCCTTGCTCTCTCTAAGGCTGGCTGACTGATGAAAACAGCCCTACCAAGTTTCCCATCGTTGTTTGCAATAATAAGAAGCTTCAGCCCCAAGTCTCCAGTGTGGGACCGAGGTTTAACTTCACCTCCTAGGTCAACTGCTGTGGGCTCCTGGCAGGGTGACAGGGGCATACACACATACCTAGCTTACATACAAGTAGAATTCATTCTGTCCAAGCTTTTGATAGATTGATTTTGGATACAGTTCAGTGTTGTGGCCTAATCCACTATTTAGGTGCCCAGTCGTTTACTGTAGCTATCCTCAGCCAATGTAAAGGTTTCATAGGTATAAGCCTGGCCCCCCCAGCCCCTTCCCAGCCGCCTGGTTGGTGGCTGCTCACGCTGCTTGCCCCACCCCCCCTCTATTGAAGGAGCACACTCATTGGCCCATCCCTATGCTCTACACCTAATCTCAGCACTACCACAAGATGGTAACAGAGTAGTGTTGTTTTGTATTTCTTTGCCAACCCTCCCTCCCCCTTATGTTGTCCTCAAACACACGACAAAGTCTGAGATATTTATTCCATGTTCCAGATAGATGCACTCTCTTAACCACTAAAGAAACGGTGGAGGTCTGACAAAGGCAATAGCTTCCACGCAGCTCTCACATTGAAGAAATTGAATTAGTAAATATTGCCATCTAGTATCCAGGTCCTCTTTAAGCGTGGACTTTTGACAGTGCAGAGTGGCAGTCCATTTGGAGTGTGGTAATCACTTGAAGAGCTTAAAGGCATCCGGTAGCAGTGGCTCCACCAGTCCACCACAGGAATTGGTCTTTTTTAGATGCAGGGAACTTTTAACAGTGTTAGCCGAACAAGCGGTGTGTTCTCTTTTGTGCGTTGCCAGGGACCAAGGGAGGTTGAAGCAGGATACTGTTAATCACCTTTACACTTAGAGCGGGTACAGCAGGGACTTTCTGTATGAAACTAAATGTTCCTCGGCATGCACCGGCAGCCAAAAATCTGGAGATCCGTATTTTAGGGGGGAAAAAATCACTGAATATTAATTTCAACCAGAATTCTGTGCCAGGTTCAGAATTTGGTGCCTTCCCCGTAGCATGTTTTTAATCCAGGCCGCATGTCTGAGGGTGTGAAGGACTGTAACGCCCTGCTGTACCCATTTAAAGTGTATTGTGCTACATGTAGCTGAGCCTTGGTCTCTGTTTCTAAATGATATGTTTAACAGATGTGATTATAATGTAAGCTGGCACACAATGTTGATGTAGGCTCCAAGTGTTTTTACCAACATATTTTTTTTTTCTTTTTCTTCATTATTTCTGTTTGTGTTTTTTTTATTTGAAGTATATATAAATATATATATGAAAAAGAAGGTTACTTTCACTCCCTTTGCATTTAGGGGTCGGGGCTCATCTGAACTCTGACCTGCCAGTTTCTACCAAGACAAACCTCTGATTGGTGTAGTGGAATAAAAACCTCCAATGGCAGAGAGACTGTTTGGTAAAGGTTATTTGTGATTGGTTGGTTCTTGTTTTTCTTAACTGGTGGTGTAGAGTTGGGTTGACGCCCAACCCAAAGTCAGTATACTTAATATAACCTGATGTTGTTTTGGTGCAAAACCAAATGCTTTGTCTAAAGTCTTTGTTTCTTTGTATATGCATTCTTTTCAAAAATATTAAACTTATACCTTAATTGCCTTTACCACTTTTTCCTTGCCATTATTTCTATTATTATGATCTCAGCCATCTTTCGTTGCCAGTCTGCGTGCGCATACGTTCTACGTCATCATTGTTTACAAACAGTAAAAGGGTCTATTGATATATATGTTTGGTGAACAAAAAACAACTTAAGTACCACCAAAGATAATAAACTGAATGAAAAGTTCTCTGTTTTGTCACTTAAAGATTTTGGTAACACTTTACAATAAGGGTACATTAATTAACTGTTACTTAATGCTTAGTTACCTAATGCTTACAACCAATCATTAACTAACCTTTAATAACTTGGCATTAACAGTTGCTTAATAAGCATTACCTAACCGTTAATAACATTAAATAAGCATTAACTAACAGTACATTAATGTACCCTTATTATAAAGTGTTACCAACATTTCTTAATGGTGAGAAGGATTAGAACAACGTGTGTCAAACATCAAAGGTAAAAGCTGCATATCACTTGACATGATGGGGCAGTTTACATTCCAACTGTTTACTTGCATCAGTCAGTGCGTTTACATGCAGACTCATATCGGAGTTTGCTTCTGCACCTGCTCGAGAATCCCCGCAGAGGATTTCACAAGTGGAAGGAGACAACGTAAATTGCATAGATAGTAGGCTATATAAAAATATAAATAAATATTTATATATATATAATAATTTATATATATAAATATATATATATAAAAATTATTGCCGGAAGGGAACCAGACGTGGCTCTTAACCACTTGTTGAAAGGGCTACAGCGCCACCTAGCATAGTGGAGACAGCCATGCATCGGACATTTATCCGATTACTGAAGGGCCATATATACTCAGACAAGTAACACGGTCCGTTCGAGTGTCTAGTTCGGTATGTCTTAATCCAATCTAGTTGTGCCATGGAAACGCACTGAGTGTGACTGACCCAATGCATTGTCTTTTCTGTGTTGGGCTGATAGCATTCCACTCCAGCTGAATGAGCCTGTCAAGGCCTGTTCAGCCAGAGGGAGGCGCTGCCTACCCACACATGATTGACCCTCTGTGGCTCACAGTGGAGCTGATGCTATTGACAGTCCACCTCAAGTGCACATATTCCTGCCTAATACACTGACAGTCTGAAATTTACATTAGGAGATATGTTACATTATTAGGAGATACTACACACACACACACACACACACACACACACACTTATAAACACATGCAAACACACTATAGATGCTTGTAGTTCTTCAAATGTGTCAAGGCAACAAGTCCCCATGCCAGAAGTGCCAAAGTCAGGGCCGGCCCTGACCAATTTGGCGCCCTAGGCAAGATTTTAGCTGGCGCCCCCCATTGCATTGCAGTCAGGTTCACCACTGTTCATACACTCACACAGAACTGGATAGCTTTGTCTTTGACATTTCATTTTATTTTAGATAGAAAATAACCCACAAAATAAAAAAACACATTACAAAACAAGTGACATAACAT
Source organism: Ammodytes marinus (assembly GCF_949987685.1). Taxonomy (NCBI): domain Eukaryota; kingdom Metazoa; phylum Chordata; class Actinopteri; order Uranoscopiformes; family Ammodytidae; genus Ammodytes; species Ammodytes marinus. The sequence continues at coordinate 19,763,102 of NC_137233.1, forward strand.
TAAAAAATTAATACAATATTTCGATTTGCACAAAAAAATGCAGACGTTAACATTTAAAAGTATAATCTATTACAAGTATAGTTTCAATAAATCATAACTTTGCATTGAATATAATTCCACACAAAAGCTATATTACAAAATTAAATGACAGAGACCTCTGGTCTGTACTGCTATTTAACTTGATTCCAACAGAGAGCTGTCTACATTTAGATGTTAAGACCTCATCTTCATATCTCAACAAGCTCACCTCACCTTGCTACAGCCTGACTACTCTTGCCTTTGGGTCTATTGGTGAAGCCTTTATTCCTCATGCTGCAACACGTGCTGTACTAAGGTGGAGAAGATGTCTGCAGGACAGGTGGCTCAAAGTATTTCAAATGAAAACCTGAAGAGAGAAGAGAAGTATACATGTTGTTACATTATTTATATTAATACATGGTGAAAAGCTTTAAAATGGAAATTAGATAAGATTAAACTCTTGTCATTAAAATGAAATGCAGTTTAGCATCCAACCAGAGTGAAGAGAAGCAGTAACTAATGGAAAGCTATAGGCCTAGATAAGGTACAATCAAACGGAAAAGTTTGCTCCTGCTTTTTATTAAATCAGAATCAAGCCTTCTGATGATATCTCATGGCTTTATGTATAGCACTTTGATTTACCTTGTGTTGAAAAGTGCCTCACAAATAAACTTGACTTGTCTCAAGTATGCAATATTAACTGTTATTATACTGTGCACTTTTAACACTGATGTAAACTAACACAATAAACCCAAGGTTGACAACCATTAATTATAGTGGAAAAGGAATAGCTTTCTAATAACCATTACAAGCAGTGCAAACTTTGGCTAATTATGACAGGGGATGTAGGCTACATGAAAAATCTAAATGCCTCTGATGAATTTAAGCTGGGAGTAACGTTACCCATCTTCCAAAAGTAAGCTAGCAAGTTAACACTGCTCCTACAACGGCTAAAACAATGCAGCACACAATTCATTCATCACATTAACGTCACTGTAGGCTTACCTCTGTCTTTGTCACGTTTTTCCTCCTCTTCTTTTCCTTCTCAGTCTTCCCTTGGCACGAGAGAGCTTTTGTCATTTTGACATGGTGTGCGCTCTTTCCTTCCGGTTCCGACCTGTGAAGTTACCTTCAGATACCTGGCTGATCGCCAGAAATCTGGAAGACTCTATCGGAGGAGAGGGGGGCGCTTCAATTTTTTTTATAGTTTGTCTATCCTCAGTAGTTGTCATATTTTAAGCTTAACTCATATTTTGAAATTATAGTATTAACAGTATTAGTAAAACAAATTAAAATAAAGTTTTGGTAGCCCATTTCTTTTTTTTTCTTTTTTTTGTAGCGGCGCCCCCTGCGGATGGATGCGCCCCTAGCATTTGCCTATACTGCCTATGCCCAGGGCCGGGCCTGGCCAAAGTGCAGGTTTATTGACAGCTGGATCATGACCCAGAGGTTTTAGGATGAGCCCTAGACACTAATTCATTTTCAGATACAAATGGTTGGCTGTCTTGGATTTATGATAACAGTGTGTTGATATTATGATGATTTTATATGAGAACATGCAGGTTATTGATAAATCAGTGTGGTCTTTAGGTTTATTTATCATCATAATGTAATTATAAAGAAGATCAAAAATCTATCAATCTGTCTTTAAATAATGAATGACCTTTAAAATATAGATATTGTCATGAAACTTTAGCTGTTGATTATTTACATTAAAGGAGAAGTAAGTGACATGGTCCTTATAGCTAACTTCCTGTCAGTGACTCCAGTTAGCAGTCCCCTCCCTTGTCCCTACATCACCACCACATGAACACACAGCCGTCTTCGTCAGATAGCGAATGAGAAGAGTCATCATTCATGGGCACAGAGACCCGCCTCTTTATAGCGCTCTGTCTCCTGATTGGCTTAAAAGCGGGATATTCAAAATTTTAACTGGCAATTACTGCAAAGATGAATGACGGGGAGACCTGTGTTATGAACTGTGCATACTGTTTAAGTGATTGCTGTATGAATATAGAGTGATTTAACACGTACATTAACAAAAAAATACATTAAAACAATAATTTTCTGTCCTTTAACCTTGTCAGAAATAATTAAAATTATTAAGCAAATAATCTTAACTAATTATGCGTACATTTGCATGTTCAAAAACTCAAAATCTATATGTGGGATAAAGTTCAAATCTTTTTACAGAACATATTTTAGATACAGCTTTTTATTTTGTAAATAAAACAAATACTATGTACAGTTCTGAAAAATTCATTTTCTGCATTTCTGCAGTTTTAAAGAACAAAATGTATCATAAATTAGACGATTAATGACATGAACAAATCCTTCAGTAATGATTATGGACAGTTTAGTTAATGTAAGTGCTTTAAAAGTTGAGATTTTTGGTTCAGAGTATTGAAAAAAAATAGTAATGTTGAGATAATGTCCGTTAAAGATGGTTGTATAGGAGAAATATACAGACGAAAAGTTTTATTTAATTAAACACCTGAATGTAAATGTTGGCTTTTATTTATACAAGTATGAAATAAGACATAATAGAAGTAAAAAAGCCACGTGTTTGCCTGCAGTGCCTTAAATTGATATCAGGAAACACAATTTATGTACAGGTCTGAGATAAGGTTCTCCTACTTGTTATAAGATAAAATGATATTAGTTTTTACAAGATATGTCACTCAAGCTACATTCATTCTGTCCCCCCCTCCCCCCCCCCCCCCCCACACACACACACAAACACACACAGTATCTAAGAGTGTAACACTATAATGTTGGTGCTGAGAGATCAGTATTATACTTTCACACAGCTTACACAGAAGTTCAGGAATTTCTCCAGGGAGAAAATGAGGGTGATATGACCGGGATCATCTACAGCCCCCCCCCCCCCCCCCCCCCACACACACACACACACTCACACACACACACACACACACACACACACACACACCCTCATCCACCCCTGTGGAGCGTTCACACATTCCCTGCGTTTCTGGAGTGCTGTCTGTCAGCACCTTCTTCCGCTAAACACACGCTGACAGCCATTAATTATCACACAGGCTGAACGAAGGGCATTCCTCTCTGCTGAAATATTGGAGCACACAGACACACACACACACACTACTCAGCCCCTCTACGCCACACGCAAACACAGTGAGAGAGACGCCACCTGGCCTCCATTGGTCTTCATCATGTTTGACAAATAAGTCTAAACGTTTTGTCCTCTGGGGTCGTCCAATCACCATCGAGTGTCTACTCTGGGCGTAACCAGCAGGCAACCCACCATCACACGCTGCAACCATTTTTATGAGAATATTTTATGGTGATCTGCACAGATACTGACTTCTGATGGAAAACACACTAAGGATTTTTTAGCAGTTAGTCAATGAATCAGTGTTCAAATCTCAGCTATGTACTGTAGAGTGCAAGGACATGCCTGCTGTGTTTGTTTGTCCCTTAAGGCCAGGACACACCGGTCCGGCTACCGTCCGTCGCCAGAATTGGAATCTGCCGATGCAGGCAGCTTCATTCTCCCCGACGCGGTCAAAAAAATTTGAAGAACACACCGAGCCGACTACCGACTACCGACTTGTCGTACGTTCTGTGCTTGCACTGTAGCCGTTATCATAATGTAGGCTATCATTAGTCAGTAGTCCCAAACTACCTCGACTATTTCTGAAAACGTGAAAACGTCATGCTATGTGCTGATTGTGTTTAGCCTACATAACAATCCGAAAATTCTACGATTTTATCGATAGCTTCCTAAATCATGTTTGACAAAAGTGAAACTAATATCTGCTCCGCTGCCGTGGCAGAGCAGAGACGGGCGAGCCCTCCACCGATCAAATTTCTCCGGCTGAAAGACTTCCCGAAGCCGATTGAACATGTTGAATCGGCTGAAAAGAACGACATCTACGACGGCCGAGGTCACCGAACACACCAAACAGATTTGTGTCCCCGCCCCCTCCAGACTCTCCGACGATGTCCGACGCCCGGTTATCGGGCCGGTGTGTCCTGGCCTTTAGAGTGGAAGGCAGCTTCTGATTGGTATATGTAGTAGTCAATCTAAATTCGTGAGACAAGCCATATCTCACAAGCTTATTCGTCAATCAGGGGCTGCCTTCTACTGCCGGACAGAAAGCGGAGAAGTCTGGTCTGACTGGAGGCTAGATTGACAACTATATGGACCAATCAGGGCCTGTCTACCACTAAAGGAGATTGGAGAAAGGCCAGACTGATCTGCGGGAGAGAAACAAATGTGAAGCCCGCGTGTTTAGGCTTTCCAATACAGGAGCCAAATTTGCATTCACTTATCTGACATTCAAAGATACATAAGCTAGCAATAATAAAAACACCATTCAGTGTGTGGGTATTTTCATTGTATCTAAATGGGGCCTATAACCTGACTACAATGGATAATTTTGTAACACAAATCTGAACATATCCAGCATATTCAACATTATAGCATATATTGGACACAGTTAAGGATAGTAATATTAGAATAATATAAATGTCATATTTTCAGTCCTCATGACAACATATAGGGGAGAACGGGGGAATCTGAGGCATCGGGTAATGTGAGCCACCCCCTGTATCTAGGCAACGGAATAAAAATTTGGTCATGTGAGATATATGTTTTCAAGCCCCTCTCATTTCCCCATGGCCCTGAAAGAGAGGACCTCATGGTGCTGTGGTAAGCATGTTTCTTTCACCAAAATAGGTATTTTGCATGTAAAAGTTAATTTTCTTGCCAAAGCAAATGTATTCGCATAGAAAAACTTCTATCATACGTATTGATGAACTACCAACATATGAAACCATGTGATACTGATAACTGAAGATTAGCCTGAAATGCTAAGAGAGGTAGTTTTTTCTCAAATTGTGGTGGTGGGGGAAAGTGAGCCAAATGCTGTGGGGGAAAGTGAGCCACTGTCTCACTTTCCCCCACCATGAGGCACAAGTTAAGATTAGATTTTAATGTAATATTACATGACATATGTTTTATTGTAATGTCATACACATTGTAGAAAAGCCATCATGCCAAGGAAATACACCAGGAAGACGACCTGGGGCAACCACACGGAAATAGCACCTTCTCATCTTTCCCTGTAACCTTCAGGGCTGGAATGTAGAGTAGGCCTAGTTGTAGAGTATGACAGGCTGATGTTATAATCCAGTTGGGTCTTCTCCTGTGTTCTGAGTCCCAGGCTGTTCTCGCTGGTTCTGATTTTCCTATGCTTTGACCCCCAGACACTAGCTGGCTCTAAGGCCCTGTTCTCACGGCAACACGAAACGGTGCAAACGCGGAAAAATTCCCGCGGTTGCACTATATCATGTACATGAAAACAGCAAACGCAGGCATGAAACCGCAAGTTTTTGAGATCACGTCCCAGGGAGGATTTTTTGGAAAACACAACGGTTTTGGTTTCGTGTGAACACCGAAACCATTTCCCCTGGTAACGCTGACGTCACGGCTCCACTTCACGTATGCATAGTCTATAACATTTGCTGTCAATACCCACACGCGAGAAGTTAGAAGACAACATAACGTGCAGGGCTTAAATAGGCCTATAACACTCGCCAATTTAGTCTGTAGTCTATTGATACCATGCACCCTCCACTTTGTCTGGGGAAAGATTTGTGCTCTGCCGCTTTTTCTAGCAAAATAAACTTGTGTACACGGCTCTCTCTACATTAAAAAACACTATCCATAGTTCAGCGCGCAGCAGTTAAGTTACTGTTCAACAAAAGGAGCATTAAGGCTACGGCTTCACAGTAAAAGCATTTCACTGGCTAAACATTAACAGCATTTCACCGGACAAACGTGAGTTGACTTTTATTTTGAAGTACGCCCAACAGGAAAAGTAGCCGCTCACAAAGCCCCTTCACTATCAGCATGTCTTCTGTTTTCACGAGTTCAATGCGGTGAAATAAGAGGACAGAAAGCTTGTCATTTACAATACTTGTAACCCCAAGCTTACATCAACCGCTTTATGAACATTAGTGGCATTAATTTTCGGTTTCAGTAAGGTTTTATGCATCAAATTGTACCGGAAAAGCTATCTACTACTACTTTGTACCGCCACCTGCTGGCCTGGCATGCTTACTACATCGATTCCGTCCCGTTTCCTCTGAAAACATGTGCACGGGTGAAGATGTCAGATAAATTGTGTCTGAACGGGGTTTAAAAAAAAAAAAAAAAAAAACGGGAAAACTGTCACGTTTTCACCGTGAGAACAGGGCCTAAGGGTCCTGTGTTCTGACCCCCAGACTGTGTTCTAATCTAACTGGTTCTATCTTTCATTTGAATCTTATTAAAACCTTTTGAATTATAATATGTTGTATTTGATTTTGTTCAGAGTTACTTTCAAGTGTTAAGAAAATTTGCTTTGCTTAATTGACCAAACCCCATCATTCTTTTACTCGTCCGACATTAGTTCTGGAATGTGTGGCTAGCTTTCAGGATTCTTACTGTTACAATATACTGTTATGGTAGTTTCAGAGTGGAAAAAGTAAGTGGATCAGTTTACCCCACAGCTGGGGTAAAGTGAGCCACATGACAACTTTTTTTAAAACAATCATATTTTCATTGCCCTTTGTCTTGAAAAAATTCTGCTAATGCCCATTTCTAGGAAACATCCTGAATTAATGGGAAATGTGTAAATTTGAGTGATAAATAATTTTAGCTCGCTTAGAGGGGAACAAATGTAAAAAGTGTCTCAGATTACCCCGTTCTCCCCTACTGCTGTTGGCTACTGGATACATGTAACACACACGCGCCACCCACCCCTCTAGCCCGCATACACATACCTATACACACGCACACACACACACACACACACACACACACACACACACACACACACACACACACATGTCTTCAGGTGTTAAGTGTCCAGGTGTTAGGGAGAAGTTCTTTGCCATTCAGCTGAAGTCTCCCTGTTGACAGACACATGGTTATAAACCAGCGATAGTGTGTGTGTGTGGGTGTTTTCACTTTCACTCGTCCTGGCTGATTCTCCTCCGTTGGACCTCTCCTTATCTGATCGCTCCATGCTGGGATCAAATGTAGCCTGAATGGCCTCCACATGAGTTCTTGAAATGTACTACTCAAAGGCTTCGGGAAGGGAAGTTATGAGGATAGAAGTGGAAAACATCATCATTGTCTTAAGGCGAGACACTGCATGTGAATAGGGTTAACATTTTAAAATGATAGATATCATCATGAAACTTTGTTTAGTTAATTACTTACATTAAATCAATTATTTGTTGTATAAATTTTTCTGAAATGTTTGAATACATATGCACATTTGGGCGATATCTAACTTATATGTGTCAATTTGCATCTATTGCTGGAAGTTGGATAAAGCCGGGGTTGAAATCTTTGTTTCATTTTTACAACATATTAAGAGTCCTAAGTTTTTACAGAACAGATTTTGGATTTTCAAAGTTTTGAAAAAAAAAATAATGTTGAGATAATGGACGTTGAAGATGGTTCTATAGGAGAAATATACTGTACATCATGAAAACCCCCAATGCAATTTAAAATGCTGCCAAACAGCAGCAGTTAATATTTTGAACACTCATACCATCAGTAATGGGGTGCCACAGGGGTCTATTTTGGTCCATGACTTTTCACTTTATACATAATTAATATACCTCCAAATCATTCATTAAAGCTGCAGTTGAGAGTTTTTTTTACTGTAATTTTTGGCAAAACTGTCATAATAGCCATTCAGCTATATGTAGGTGAAGTGGTCTGAAAATATTTTTTTATCACTTTGCTCCCCCCTGCCTCTGTGTGCTGCCCCCCAAAATTGCCACCGCTCATGTTAATTTTGACCAATCAGAGCGAGGTCAGATTCTCCGTTCTTATTGGCTGTGGGACCTTGCCAACGACGTTGATGCGTCAGTTGCGTGAGCGTTCACGACCCTAGCATTCTGACACTAGCCTACTGTTTGGTACTAGGCTACTACGGCGGACAGCGAGTAGCTATGTCTTCACAAACAAACCCTCAATTTACCATTCCCAGGATACCAACAACTAACACCGCTAAGACAGCAAAAAAACGAGGAAAGACGAATGTTGAAAAGTTAACTGCTAAAAGGGAGACGGAGAGAGCTCGAAAAAAAGTACACCGGCCATGTCTTCTTGCCCTATCACATCAAGACCTCTCCGACCGCGACCTCGTCCCCTTCCTCTGCCCCTAGGCTGCCTGCCGCTAGCAGCAGGACGTTCTACATATCCCTCGTCCTGTGCTCAGTGTTGGCCAACTCAAAGCGATTTTGTCGCTATATTTAGTGACTTTTCAGCCCCCCTGGCGACTTTGTTTTTCAAAACAGCGACAAGCGACAAATCTAGCTTTTTTTTCTGGTGTTACCCTCTCCTCGCGCAGCAGCCCCGAGCAGCTGCGGTCAGAGCAGGAGATGCACACACACACCTCTCCGCTCTGTTACAATTAGTTTGCTATCTTGCCTGGCTGTTACAGCTACTTTTGTTAGGCCTACCAGCACACTTACAATGATTTTAAGCTAACATACATGGTATGTCTGTGATTAAAATGTAGATGCTCAATGTACGTATGTAGTTATCATTACTAATGTTTAATCACCTCGGAATCGGACATGGTGTTTGTCTCCTGTCAATGTAACTGAATTCACATGAACGCGCATAGCTGTCGTTCAGAGGGAGGAACTACAGCAGGTAGAGCGTTGGGAAAACAGCCGTTGGGATACCAACGGCTGAAACTCTCAACTGCAGCTTTAATTGACCGTTTTTATGCAGATGATCCAATTGGATTTTTCTGTGGATTTTTTAAAAAGAATATTAGGGAATCTGGCTTGACAACTATCCCCATCATTCAAGAATCATATTCAGCATTTCACTTTAAATTAGAATTAAAAATAAAACTAGGTCCCCTAGTAGAAGGGTTATCTTTTATTAACCCTAAATATGTTGTTCATTCAAATGTAATGTCTGCACTTCATTACAGAAACATTCTGTGCTATCACGCTGCTCCATCATTAGTCCAGCATCTAAACCTACTTCATCAATGTGTTTTATGTTGTACTCATCACTGCTCTCTGTGGATGGCATTCCTTACTGACAGGAGCAAGTAATCATCTGGTGATATTTATCTATAAATCTCTACTGTCTAAAGCTACCTCATCTCTTCTCTCATTTAAATCTTGGAACTACATTGCACAATCCAATCACGATGTAACCCAAGACATTCCATATGTACACTAATCTGGGCAGAGCGATACTTTCAGGTACCATGCATCTTTTAAATGGAAGGAACCTCAAACTGCCCTTCAGCTGGATTCTATTATATCCCTTGGCAATTTTAGAGATTTATTTTCTGGTGTTTGTTGTGATATTTCATTGTTTATAAGTTCTTATTTATTATGCCTCCCCGCTGGCGTTAGCTGAAGGTCGGAGGCATTATGTTTTTGTGTTGTCAGTACGTCTGTCCGTGCCATAGGCTACTTGAGCATGTGAGCGCAAAAATGTAATGAACACTTTGAGGAATCTTCTTCAACCTTTGCACAAATGTTCACTCTGTCTCAAGGTTGAACTGAATAGAATGTAGTTGTCATAGATCAAACTTCAAGGTCACTGTGACCTCATGCCTCATGAACACACTATCTCAAGAATGCTTTGAGGGATTTTTCTCAAATTTGGCAAAAAATGGCAAAAAAACACACACTACATTTGATACATACTGATTACATTTTGGAGGTCAAAGGTCAATGCCACTGGGACATTGCTTATTGTGATTGCAATATCTCAAATACGCTTTACTGGATTTCCTTCAAAGAGGTCAAAGGGCCCTGCAACCTTACATATTGTGAGATTGCAGTAACCTTGCACCATATTGTAGCTTTTTAGGAGCTTCGTCTTCTTTAAAGCATTTCCTACCACCACTGCACTTTCACCGTTCAGCAATTGTATGCCTTGTTGAGGCCTATAACCGCCAGACGGTATTTCTAGTCTATTGTGGTTTGCGTTGTTTTATACTGGTTGTGTGGTTGTCTGATTAAGTTTCTTGTTGTCAGATCTACCGTGAAAAAGAGTTTAATGAGTCAACCTGATTAGATAAATACCCTGACCCTAAGAATGATGTTAGATTTACTTTTGTGATTTTCTCCCACAAACTAGTTAGTCTATAGATTTTATTCAGAATACTTATTTTAAACTTGCTGTTTTTTATTATTTCTACAAATTGATAAGCTGACTCAAAATAACGTAGTGAGGGGATAATGTCTTATTGGGGAATACAATTCCTTAAATCCACCACTGAGAGGAATTGAGGCAAAATAAATAAGTTTTTCTAACATGCTCATTTCTCAAACATTCAGGCTAAACATCTCTGAGTCTGTGTCTGTTATGGCCAACCAGGGTTTACTAGTACAGGTTGAAGGAATGTAGAAACCAAGCTGTGGCTCACCTACATAACTCCTCAAAGTCAACCATCAAACCCCCCATCATCCACCTCCCCTGTGCTTCGTGTCACCACTTACTCCCCCACAATGACTCTAAACTTGTCAATGATCAACCATCTTTACCTCCTCTGCGAAATACTTAATTCTTAAATCTTTATCAGACACTAACACTGACTTATGACTCCTAATGATTAGAAATGACCTGTAAAAGCAATTATAAATGCCTTTTCAAGGGTCCTATTTATCCCGGGAAATTAGACATAACGATTTACGGCAGGCAGACTGGAAAAGCCTATGTTTAATAACAGTACTAAATCAAAGTTTTATTTGTGTCACCAACTTCATATTAGCATTATTAATCTGACATAGTCACATATAAATACATAACCTCCTTGCCATGCATCCTGCCGTCTCTCTTTCACTTGCTTCCTATACAAATACAAGGAATACAACTTAAAACTGGTGTGTATGGAGATGGTGAAAAAGCATAAATGAAAACGAAATAGCAGGGATCTTAGTTTACCCTGCTCTCGATTGACGTAAAATGTACTTGTGGGGTTAGAGAGGACATCAGAGGCGGTGTAGAGGTCAAATACGTTGAGTTACTGCAGCAGTGCATGGTCAGATGTGGAGCCTGGTGTCCATGTCTGGATGCCCACGAGCCCCAAGCCCCACTTTGCTCGTGTTGCACAACGTGGCCGTTTGAGGGCAGAGACCGCGCAGACATCAGAGGAAAGCCGAGGGGGGAGGGCCGCAGGAGAAAGAATTGCAACTGTCATCACAAACAAGAACCATCTGTCTCATTTGTGTAACTTGTTTTCTTTTAATATGAGAAGTATTCTGAAGAGATCTGGGAGTTTTGAGAGAGGCCTGGGAGGGCCGGGCCCAGGGCCAGCCTTCCTCTTTGGGTTCTTGGAGCGAGGGGCATTATTATCCAGCGCAACCTGCAACCGTTAACCCTTCACACTCACAGCCCGCGCTGACAGGCAAACTTTTAACGTGAGGCATACGGTCACACAATCGTTGTCTCGTCACCTCTCATACCTTCAGGAAGTGTTTGTAAGGCAAGTGCAAGTGCTCTGTGGGTTATAATAATGCTCGCAATAAGACAACAAGTCAATTTAAAATGTATTAAGGCGAGACACTGCAGACAAAACAGTTTTTTTCAAGCACTGGGATCTGAGATTTTTGTCTTTTTTGCTTCCATAATATGTCTTATTTCATACTGGTATAAATAAAGAGGTCCAGAATGTACATTTAGGTGTTTATTTGAGTAAATCTTGTCTGTTTGCTTCTGTATATTTCTCTTATACACATATTTAATGGCCATTATCTCAATATATATTTTTTTAAATACTCTGAACCAAAGATCTCAACTTCTAAAGCACTTACATCAACTACACTTTCCATAATGAATCTCAGCACTATTTTGAAGGATTTTTTTCAATTGTCGTGAATTCTCTGATTTGGAAACATTTTGTTTATAAAAACATGCCGAAGATGTAGGACCTGTATGTAGTATTTTTGGATTTATTTAAAAGGCTGTATCCAATATACTGTATGTTCTGAATAAACCTTGGACCTATAGTATGTTGTAAAAATGCAATTAAGAACTCAAACTATATTCAGCATCTAGATTTTAGTTTTCAAGAGTTAGATATTGCCAGTTTGAAATGTATTTTATGAAAAGATTGTAATACAGAAAATAATTGTTTTAATGTAATCAACTGGCAGTTTCATGATGATATCTGTAAGTTAAAAATGTTAACCCTATTCATCTGCAGGGTCTATCCTTAATTAGCTTGATGTTGTTTCATTGTGATTTATTTTCCCTTTTGTGTGAGTGTGCGTTTATTGAAGAGTATGGTCTAGACCTGCTGTATACGAAGAGAGTATCACTTCTGTCGGGATTTGGCGCCATATAGTAAATAAGACTGACTTGACTTGGGATTTGTGCATGGTTGGCAAGAGCTAAGCAATCAGTGCTTGTTATCCCAGTGCTTGTTATCCCATGCCATGCTATGTTGATTTACAGTACTGAATGAAACCCTTATCTCTTCATCTGCAGATTGACTTTGATTTGCAAGCCCAAGAGAAGGTCGCTCCCAAAAGTCCAAACACACATTTGTGTGGACACACCAAATCACAACCTTTTTGAGGCCAACATTGTGTTGTCTTATTCGTGGGCACTCAATACGGTGTATACATGTCAACACTGGAGCTAGAGAGAGCTATAGTGAGACCAGAACGTCCAGGTCTTGTTCCAGAAGCAAGACAACCTCTCACTGACTTGTGTAACAATGTTAAATTGCCAAAGGACCAGACATCAATGCACGCTGTAGAAGTTTTTAGACAGCCGAGATTATGACGATAAACATGAAGCAACAAACTCAGATGAAAGCTTTGGCAAATTTGGTGGATATGTACGGAAGCCAACAGCGGCCATTCCAGTATAGGTTGTTTTACTCTATCATCTCACGATCACAAGGGTACAAAGATGCTTTTCTCCTGATCACGAGTCATTTATCTTTTGATCATGAGATAACAAAGCTGGTTATCATGGCCACTCTCAGCGTCCGTAAATGTGGACGAGAGTAAGTTACGATGACCAGACTACCTGTGCAGCAGTACTGGTATTTTTTTCCGGGGAACTGTTGTCTTTTTGTTTGCTACTAAACAGGCAGGCACAGCATATACAAAGAAGAATTAAGGTAATGTATTTTATTTGTAGCGAATACATTTTTCAAAGTTAGACCATATGAAGCTACCCTAACATTTTCCTTCATTAAAGCATAACTGCACCCTGATCCAGTAATTGAGCCAAGCTAAAGGCTAAACTCACAGTTAAACACACTTTTGATCATATGCCTAGTAAGGACATGATGATGATGGTTGGTTTCAGTGGACTACTACTACTCTTTCCGACGTAGGGTAAGCCTAAGGTATTTTTATTCAACAGAGAGTAATATTGTTTCGGAATTTTGATGGCCAGAAAATTGTCTGCATGGATGCTTGGTCGTACAAAATATCAGCCACGAGTAGTTTTATTTGACAAAATATTTTTGTACCAGCCTTCATAAACCCCATATTTGTTGCATCTTTAGTTTCTACACAGTCCCACAAACACATACACTAAGTGGTAAAACCCTACTGTCAGCCTCTTGTCTCCACCACAACCGCAGCAAACCACAAAAGGCATTAGACTTCTCTGACTGACTTATGCTGTACATCTGGCTGGCTGCAGACTGACACACACACACACACACACACACACACACACACACACACACACACACACACACACACACACACACACACACACACACACAGTCATAGACATTCCCAATCAGTGTGGCCACCACCACCCACCTCATCTAGGCCATCGTATTATGGTGGCTTAATGAAGGACAGATCCCCACCGTCGCAGACCGAGAGTGGTTAGGGTTACACTCTCTGCAGAGGGGGGTGGAATGGAAGTCAGACATAATGCAGGAGAAGGAGTTGGTGTGTGTTTGTGTGTGTACTTGTACAGTAATCTTTGTGAGGACCTGTTTTAACTTTAAACAATCAGAGTGAGGACATTTGTGCAAAGTGAGGACATTTTGCCTGGTCCTCACTTCTTCAAAAGGCCTTTTTGAGGGTGAAGACTTGGTTTTAAGGGTCAGGTTAGAATTGTTTAGTAGATTAACCAATAGTCCAGTGTGGAGAGAATTTGCATTGAAAATTAAGATGAGATATTTCAGAACTCCTCTTATCTATCTGTCTCACAATTTAGCAACACTTCCAACATGTGCTGGCGGGGCTGTGGCTTGGTGGGAGACCACATACATATATTTTGGGACTGTCGAAAATGATCGACATATTGGCTTGAAATACAAAAAAAAAATTAAACAAATAATAGGGCTAGATTTACCGTTTGACCCAACCCATTTTATTTGAGGAGTGCTACCCTACAACTTGGGTGATAAAAACCAAATGTATTTATTAAAAGTCTTTCTTTTGATGATTACGGTCTCCTGGCTAAAGCCTCAGCCACCAACATTGAACCAATGGAGGGAAAGGGTTGTAAGTGTCGACTATATGGAGAGCCTAACTGCAAGACATTAGCTAAAATTGGACATTTATACAGTCAAATGGACTCAAATCTCATCTCACAGCTTTCAAAACTGCAACAGCAGAGATAAATGAGAAATGGTTGGCATTTGAGGATTGATATAGCCTACATGTTCATGTTACAAACCATCAATGACTGAATTCTGCTTATGTGTGTCCCCTTTGTCTTTGGGGGTTCAATGTGTAGTCTCTGAGAGGGTGGGGGGAGACGGAGAGGAGGGAGTACCTGCAATGTATATGATTTGATGATTGTGATTGCACCTTGTAAACAACAATTGGTTAGGGTTAGTGTAAGGATTGGGGTAAGGCATTTAGTTCTGATGGTTTAGGTAAGGGTCTAGGGAATGCAGTATGTTAGTAGCCACAGTCTGCCCCAGGGCAGCTGTGGCTACTCTCGTAGTTTACCACCACCGGTATGACTGTGTGTGAATGAATTGAACCAGGAAATGTAAAGCGTCTTTGAGTGCCTAGGCAATAAAGCGCTATATAAAACCTATCAATTATTATTATTATTAATGAGTGTCCTCACAAAGATAAAAGTACAAGAATGTGTGTGTGTTTGTTTGTGTGTGCGTGTGTGTGTGTATGTGTGGGGGGAGGGGGACAGTATAATATTGATAGAGACAGAAGAGGGAAAGAAGCTTGTGCCATGTGGTCTGCATTTCCCTGTAATCCCTGTTCTAGCCCAGTGTTCTTGCCTCTGTTCCCTCCTCTAGCCCAAACCCCAATCAGGCCCCGCTCACTGATTGGCCGCCCTGCTTCTTCCCAAAACCAACTTACCAGGTTCCCAACAGCGCGGGAAACACACATCCATTTATCTCTGGATGCTAGACTGTATGTGTTGATAAATGATAGGGCATAAATTATGCTTATAGATGCAGAGAAGGACCTCGGGGTGTAATGTACCTCACGAAAGCAGCACACACACACACACACACACACACACACACAAAACGCTGCACAGTGCACACTGTGGCCACATAATAGCGCAGCTGAATGACACCGGAAATGGACGATTTTATTGAAATATGTGTATGTCTGTCAGCAGGACTGTGCGTGTGTGTGTCTCCAGGCTTGGTGGTGGAATCGGTTTTGGTCCCTTTCACTTTCCATCTTTCTATCCTCTCATATTCTTTTTTCCCTTCTGGGCAACATTGTTTTTGTTGCATTCTTTCTCTCTCTCTCTCTCTCTCTCTCTCTCTTATAAACACACACGCACGCACACACACACACACGCACGCACGCACGCACGCACACACACACACACACACACACACACACACACACACACACACACACACACACACACACACACACACACACACACGTAGTTTCTTTTGAAAGAAAGGCACAACAGTGATTTTTGACACAGCATATATTCCATATTAACATACATTCATAGGCAGTATAGTCTTCTTCAGTGTATAAGTCTTTACAGATCTACAGTATGTCTCTATAATGATTGAACGTTATTATAGTAAAGCTTGGCTTTATGGTGGTGGTACAAGACAACAAAAGACTCCTGACAGTGGCATGGTTAACTGTGTTTGTGTGTGTGTGTGTGTGTGTGTGTGTGTGTGTGTGTGTGTGTGTGTGTGTGTGTGTGTGTGTGTGAGAGTGAGAGAGAGGAACTAGGAGAGTTGAATATGTGGTCTGATGTTTCTTGTTGTGGGGTGAGGGCTGTATGTGCGCTTGGAGAGAAAGTGATTCAGTCATCATGCATGGTGAACATGCTCGGCAAACCTCTGGCAGACCCCTTTGTTTATGTGTGTGTTTACATTGTTTGTGCTTGCAGGTGCATGCACGTCTCTGTGTGTTTACCCGGTTTGCATTAAGCCAACTTGCATTTGGCACATGGCGACGTGCAGACGGAGGCCACGATTTACACCGACCCAAATGAGCATGCAAGATGATGTGAAGTTCTAACAAATGATCTCAAAGGAATAGTGCAACATGTTTTTTTATCTTGTTGCCTCACTCTCGGGTTCAAGACAAGGCGACTGAAAACATTCCTTTAACTTGTAGTGCATTTTTTAAGAAGAAATGGGCAAAGGTTGCTCAACGCTAGTTAGTTTAGCTCAAATACTGGTAGTCTATGGCAAGAAGATTAACTTTACAGCATCACTAAATGGTCCTGTGTGCTTGTTCATATGAGCCCATTTCTTCTTCCAAAAAGTACGCACAGCTAAAGGAATGGCTACTGTTACCTTGTCTTGAACCCGAGATTGAGGCAAGTAGCTTCAATGAAACATTTTTGAACTATTCCTCTAAATAATATCTGGAAACTGTTTTCATGTTGGGCTTCTGGTTTGCTGTTTGCAGGTGGCAGCTGTGGATGTGCAGGGGCCTATTTCAGAATGCAGGTTTTGAGGCAACTCAGAGTTTGTTGGCTCAGAGTTAGCGTAAACTCTGGGTTTTTCTGTTTCAGGAAGAAGCTTCAGCGCAACTCAGAGTCCGTTACTGCTGCAACATACGCCGTGAGACTAACCCTGGCCGCTGGGAGGTTTTAGGGAACAGACTCTGAGTTTGTGTCACTTAACGCTGCAGCTCCTTCTGAAGAAAGTGTGCCACAGTGCGTCCCTGTACAGTTTAAAGCAAAATCGCTCCATACAAAAATGATGTAGTATAATAATTTAAACTGTGATCACTTGCTCAGGGACATGGATTTGGTTATTCAGGCTCTTTGTCAATGAAAACTGTCGCCTAATTTGTCTGACGTTAAAGTATTTCGATCTCCATTTAAAAGGAGCGACAGTCTGTTTACTGCAAGTGATTTAGGAACCGCTTGCCATACAGCAAATATAATATTGCTGTCAACAATTTTGTGCTGTGTCAGCTCCTACTTTTGCTGCTGCTGATATGCGAAACTTTTTTCCTCACAGCGAAGCGTAATTATTCTCTTGAGAAAGAATGTTTGCCCAGTTTTTTTCTGAATTCCCGAAGTAAAGGATTAGACCAGAGTTATGATATAATATCCCTGTTAATTCTTCAATTTACCATATTGTTCATTCATTAATAGTTCTCACTCAATTGGGAGGAGTGGATACATGGAGTAGTGGGAGAATTAAGCATTTTGTTTCTCCTGTTTCCATTGTGAATCATGTTATCAGCGATCCATTGACGATGGCTTTTACACACACACGCTCAACCCAGAGTGAGCAGACTCCGAGTTGATTGACCCAACGCTGATCCGCTGTTCTGAAACCGATAACCCAGAGTTGCTCATCTTAGAGTTGGTCGACTCAGAGTGCAGGGTTGAACTCAGAGTTTGTTAACCCTGCTTCCTGAAATAGGCCCCTGATGTGGTGTTGGATTTATGATTGTTGGCTGTGTGTGTGTGGTTTGTGTGTTCCATGCCCATCACCTGCCATTGCTACAGAAAAGATAGGATCACTATAAAATGAAAATAGTTAGGAATATTCACATTTTCAAGGAAATCGTCTGCATTCGATTTTTACATTTTGAGGCTAAAACTAAAACTCTTAAAGAGGACCTATGATGCTTTTTGACTTTTATGACCTATAAACGTTGTTATGATGATTCATAGTCATGCTTAACCATACTAAATTATCAAATAATGACTTACATGCATTTCGACGTATTCCCTGCTGACCGTCTGGGTTGTCTGTGCAGAGCACTAAACACTATTCTAGCCAGTCGAGAAGTCACGTCTTCAAAGCGGTCTACCCTTTCATAATTTGTGACGTTGCATAAAAATTTGTGACGTGACCACGCGGATGTTTCCATGTATGGTAATGCTGTCACTTCCCTGTTCGCGTCTGCCTCGCGTCTGCCTCACGCCCTTATAGGTCCATGCTCGCGCTTCCCGCCACTGAAAGTGTTCCGGAAGGAAGGTAACCAATCACAACGGAGTGGGGTTTTCAGGAGGGGGGGGAGGGTAGCGGAGATGGCCGATGCACAGGCGGAGGGAGCGGAGATTGCCGAAGCACACACACTCAAGTGTTGACAGGATGTGCTGGATCGCCAAAATAAGAGAAAGAGCTTCCCGAAAATCTACATAGTTTTTTGTGATGTGATTCGTGTCAGGTTGCTCTATAGCAGTGTAAAACAAGAAATTAAGACCAGAAAAGTAGTATAATAGGTCCTCTTTAAGTTTGAAGGAAAACTGCCTACATTTCAGCAAACTAATTATCTTTTGTTGAGATAAATTATCATTCATATGTAATGAAACTTCAAATTTTGAGTTCCATAAACTAATAATTCACAAATTGTATGCCAATATATTGCCTGGAAATCCAGACCCTGATATATTGAATGATAGAGGGTCTGGCCACGATTAACAGTAATTTCCAACTCAAGGGGCGGCTCCTACTCGTGCATTTCAAATGCCACTGCACGTAGTTGGATAGCACTACAACCAATCACAAGAGCGATGCACAAGGTGACGTAAGCCCCTTTCGTTTAGCGAACAGCTGTTAAACTGTTAAATTAAACGTTTGCCGTTGTCGGTCGGCAAAACAGAACATTCCACTTACTTGCTAATGAAAGATTTGAGTGCCGTCTTCCAAATCGTTAAGGGTGGAGGCCAAAGCAGTCTCAAACTCACACAACATATCCGCAGCCATCTTTGATGTTTGCTATCACGGCTTCGACGTCGCATGCACGTCACTGTCGTCATCCGGTTACGTCCTCCCCAGAGTACCATATAAAGGGCTCTGGCGCGCCCATATTAGATAGAACCAATTGAAACCACCAGCCAGATTTCTGTTTATCTTCATAAAGCTTCAACGGAGCGTGTCCAGACCAACACGCGCAGCAAATTTAATTTGCCAGCGCCTAGTGGCAGGTCTGGGAATGCCAGGCTACCAATATATTGTTTCTGTTCAGAAAGTTTTTCAGGCACTTTAAATGCTGTTTCACTTTTTAATCAGTATTTTGAATGACTTGGTTTTGCTTTTTAACTGTTTGACGGATAATTAGTTGGCACAGCTATTAGGGTTTGAATTCCTTTGTTTGTAGAACTAAAAACTTGTTTCATTACATATGAATGATAAGTTATCTCAACAGAAGATGACTAGTTGGCTAAAATGTAGGGAGTTTCCTCTCACACTTGTAGTTTAGTTTAAGTTGGCCTCAAAACTAAAAAAATCTAGTGTAGACAGTTGCCTTTGAAATTTTGAGTTTTCCTAAAATTTTCAGTTTCACAGTGAAGGAGCTGACAGTGGCTATCACTTGGTTATGAGTGTGTGTGAGTGGAGCAGCATCAGGGCATCGCAGGGGGCAACATAAATGACTCAACAGCTGGACCTCAGTGCAACACAGCCATGTACACCCAGGAAGCAAATCACAGAAAGTCAGTCTGCGATGCATCCTTGTTTGTCGCTCCAGTCCGTCCTCTGACAGACTCTGCATCTCCCTCATTGACATCCATCACTCCAATAGAGTCCTAGAAGCAGCAGCAGCAGCAAGGACAGAGGGCAAACAAGCCCTCCTCTTGAGTCGTGACCCCACCCCAATCCCTTAATCCCCATCCAATCATTGGCCTTCGCATGGGTCCAGCTTGTCTCTTATTATCACTCCTCGTAGGTCCACACATTTCAATCTCCTCAGTCTCGACAAATAAGTTAAACATTACAAAAATAAGAAGCATCAATGACAAAGCACATATGAGAGTGAGGGAGGGAGGCAGAAAGTGAAAGATGCTCTCTACTTGAGAAGAAGCCGTCTGCCTCTGTAGCATTGTAGGAAATCCCATGCATAATCTACTAGTATTCACGAGGGTGGCACTACATGAATAGGATGTCCGTTGTACTCTCAGTCACACAGTCTGTTTCCTTTGACCAGTAGTTGGAGATGGGGTTGGAGCTTCACAAGTCCTCATTGCATCCCTTTGGCCTTGGTAACTGAGCAGGCGAGTGTGGGGCATTTGTTTTGTTCATCAGCAGTGCACTCTGTTTAGCCCCCCAAACTCCCAATCACCGGCAAGTGTGCATCTCTACCATTTTACGGCACTGTTTGCATTTGACATAGCAGCACCAGTGGAACTTACAGCTGCACCTGTCCACCACTTCCACCTCTTGCGTCTGGAAACCGCGGCCGCAGCACATCAGCTCGCAGCCGTCGATGGCCTTGGAGGTCCTGTTACACTGCCGGCCCACCGTGCCCAGCATGCCCGGAGTGCGCGGGTCGTGGTCGCAGAAGTCCGGACTGGGCTCCAAGTAGACCAGGTCTTCGTCCGTGTGAGGTTTGAACTGGGAGTTCCGAGGCGTTAGGACTTTAGTGGTGCCCACTTTGCGCTGCTCCACCTCCGTAGCCCCGTCAAACTTCTCCTTGATGACGTTGCCCACCTTGCGGAAGGGCGGCATGGCTTTCCAGCAGGTCTTGACCTCGCAGGAGCCCGACACGCCGTGGCATTTGCACTCGACGCGCATGTGGGACAGGATGGCCTGCAGAAAATGCCAAAGAATCTTTGCTTAGCAGACATAAATTGAAACATGATGACAATGCATACTTCTCTATAAAGTGTAGCTGCGGTGGCTAGCAGCATCCAACTCTCAAACAGAGAGAGTTTCTGTTTGTGGTTACATCAACAACTACAGCCACACGTGTGACTGCTCCCGGAGCTGTAGGCTTGGACTGAAGTCAAACGTGGCTTGGATTGGGATTTGAAATATTTCAGACCTGACCCTGACTTATTTTAAATTAAATAAGACTTGACCAGAAGTTGTCTGGAATTATTTGAGCTGTGACCTGGAATGATCTGAGATGACTCGAGACTAGAAATTACTTTGACCTGCCTTGAATAAATTGAGACTAGTCAATTGAGACAAATAACTGGAAGATTGACCTGGCACTTGCACTTGTCTCAAATAACTTGCGACTCAGTCGATTTGGACTTTCTCCAAAAGAACAGTTCTATCTCATTTTTCATTCTCGTCAGTGTTGCTGCTGTTGTAAACTGCCAGCTGTGAATGTCAGCACATAAACCACATGTTGTTTGTTATAATGTTCTTTAATATAAACTAAACTCATTACTAAGCTCATTAGAAAAAATGTGTGAGAAAGGCTGGGCTTTACTATGTGAAAGACTGCTGCTGGTTGTGACCACAGTCCGAGTAGGTACACTCTCACAAGTGGCTAGCTTAGGCGCATGTCTGTACCATTGCAGCTAGAAACATTAACTAGCAGAGCTAGGTCACCTATTTCTCTCGCCACCTGCTCTTTCGGCTGATTGGGCCAGGCTGTATCATAACTTTGGGATTATGGCTGCATCCATTGCTGTGTGTTTGGTTGTTACGATAATGGCTGTGACGCATAGTTCAAAATTGACTACAATTTCACTACATGCAGGAGTTTTGAAAGTCACTTATTATGCAAAATGCACTTTCTTTCAACATTAATATGGGTGTGACTAGAGTCACCAAAGTATGAGGAAAAACAACCCCTCTCTCTTTTTCTCCACCTCCACCTTTCTGAAAACCTGTGTTAGATTTCTCTCCCCTTATGACGTTCTAAGTTTCAGACAAAGGCTGAAACGAGGAGATTCAGCAATGGCACTGTGAGAAATGTAAAAAGATTTATTTTGGACACTACTACACCATGAAAACTGTTTCTAATAGAAACCCATATTACATATTTTGTCATTACTGTACTGTATTATTGTACATTGTGACCCTCGTGGAGCTCCGTACTGAGTGCAGTGTTCTCACACAGGCTTATGCCCATTAGACATCCAGCAGTGTGTTACCTTCCTGCCAGCCTCATTGTTGTGCAGGTTCATGAGAGCCCGACTGGAGGACTGGCCTTTACTCCTCTCCCTCACATCCACAAAGGACTGAGAGAAGGCCACTCCGTACGCAATGTTATCACTGCAGCCCGACCACTGGAACCCTGGGACATGGAATGAAGACTTATTGGTTATCTGAATAGCACTGTCATCGCCCTTCACACATTGGAGAACCACAACAGTCATTATGTACTGACATTGTAAAATATCTTGCTTTACACACATGGATATAAGGAAGGCATAGTTAATCAATGTAGTCTACGACATCAGTTTAAATTAATTGGAATATCACATTGACTTATTGCATTAAAAGAAAGTGTATCAGTTGCTCGTTGTGTTTCCTCTGTATGTGTGTGTGTGTGTGAAAGGAGAGAGAGAGAGAGAGAGAGAGAGCGAGAGAGACCTACCCTCTGGACTGACTCCATGTACATTGTGGTCGCAGCCACATTTTTCCAGCTCTCCGCTGCTGCAGGCCCTGGTGACCGCAAACGCCACACTGGCTGCTGAGATGGCATACACAAAGGCTGCCTCACGGGTGCCTACAACACACACACACACACACACACACACACACACACACACACACACACACACACACACACACACACACACACACACACACACTTAGTCTTATTGTCTCATTATCTAACTGAAGAAATCTATTCCAGAAGTTAAACTGCAAGAGTCCATGGTTAAGGTGGGACAAATATATATTTTGGGGATTGTAAAAGCACTGGTCAATTTTGAGTTGTGTTGTCTATTTTGCTTCTATAACATGTCTTCTTCCATAATAGTATAAATCAAAGGTCTGAAATGTATATTTAGGTGTTAATTTTGACTAAACCTTGTCTGTATATGTCTGTATATTGTTCTTCTTTAAAACCATCCTTAACATCCATCTCAACATACGTTTTTCTTCAATACTCAGAACCAAATATCTCAACTTTTTAAAGCACTTGCATCAACTGAACTTTCCATAATCATTCTTTCCACTACTCCCAAGGTTATTACAGAAGGATTTGTTCATTTCTTGTTAATTGTCTGATTTGAACAATTGATACACGCGGTTTTTGTGCTGTCTGTTATATCAATGCCTCATCTGTGTCCAAGACGCTGGCAGCGAGGTTGGAGACATAAATTGCTGTGAGGTATAATCTTACCCTGGGTGACCACTTTGCCAAACACGGGCATGGTCTCCAGAGTGGAGCAGTTCCATCGACGGTTGCGAAACTGGAACTGACACTCGTCTATAGCCAGCTGGGCCCCGCGGCGCACCGCATCCATCACCTCCAAACTACGCTTACAGATCTGGACCTGCAACACAGACACAGGAGCTACGTCAGACACATGCGCACAAACACACATGCACACACACATACACACACACACACACACACACACACACTGACAGAATACATCCTGTTCTCATTTAACTTAAATTTGACCATCAAAAAAAAGATTTAAGTTAAAGGAACACTTTACCGACACGGAACCGGCGTTCTATCATTATAAAATCGCTATTATAATATACAAATTTTGTTTTTTCTTCCCTCAGTCTCCCCTCAGTCTTCCCTTGGCCCAGCTGTCCCGTAAGCCCCTCCTTACATTTCTAAACGCGCCATTTGACGTCATCTCAGTAGAACATTGCTTGCATGCTAGAAGGGCCGAGGACTCCGCAAATTGTTATGGCCACCAATAAGGAAGGGGAGGGGGGGGGGGGGGGGTAGGGTAGGGGGCTCGCGTCCGAGATGTAAACACAATATCCACCATGTTTCTTTCCCGCTTAGCAAGAGACTGAGTCCCAGAAAAACTCCGACCATGGCAGAAGGAAATTTTCCATTTTAGATGCCTAAAGGGATTTTCAAGTTACTTTATTAGTAAATCAATGGCTACATTGAAATTTGTCTTTTCGTATGTCCCCTCTAAAGTAAGAGGGGGTCAGAGGGAGCGCAGGGTCAGCCACACTGCAGCGCCACTAGAGCAGTTTAGGGTTAAGTGTCTTGCTCAAGGACAAAATGGTAGAGATGGTGGGTACCATGGATGTAATACCAGCCACCATTTGTGTTACAAATGCAGTGCCGGGTATCCAGCTAGCGACCTCATGGTTACTGGTTGGCCCTTCTTTAATCTAGGGCCATCCTACCACCCCCAGTATTCATTTAGGTTACTGGTATGTCATTATAAAATCACCTTGGTTCTTGATAATAAATGAGAATATGCTTGAGAAACCTTTAACCTCTGTCTCACAACAATGGGCTCATAATTTTTGTTGTTTATAGCTGAGGTTTTGGCAACCTAATATTGTGTTTCCATCACCCCAAAGGCTGGGGTTTTACATGCTGCACAGGGAAAAACACTCTTCCAGACACTGATGTTTAGCAATGCCTCTATGATGCTTTACTTAGTGTACTTGGTGTTTTTATGGGAACACAGGGCTCTCTTCTCATTCAATGAAAGCCTCCACAAGCACTGGATGAGTCCCACTGAAGTGTGTATGTTCACATCATTATTGTCAGTAGGTGGAGGGATGTACCTGTCTCTGGATGAGGCCCCGTAACCTCTCACACGTCTCCTCATCCCTGATGCTCCCCACTGACGACAGCTTGGCCAGGTACCTGACAGGAAGCAAGCACAACAGGACATATTTACTTTTTTTTTTACAAAATAAAATGTATTGACATTAAGCAATTTACAAAACAAGGGGAAACATTACAAACATACGGACCATACCAGAATAGAAAACAATGGCGAAATGACGAAACAATTTCAAAATAAGACAACGCCAAATGAAACATTGCAGCAAAATGTAATACTCTTGAGTGCTCAGTGGAATAACGTGGAGGTCACAACGACAATTCTTTAATGTTACCCTTTAAGATTCAGATGGGGCAGAGCTTGTTGTACAGGAGGGTTTGGTTCCCATGACGTTGCTGTGGGAATGTTTTGGGTAAATGTCTGGCTGTGAGGACATCGAGAGGAGGGAAAGTGTCTTATCAAGGAAAGCACCTCCAGGCCAGACAGGTCAGGGAGATATACTGCACACACACAAACACACACACGCAACCATAGGTCTCGATGCCCCGACTCTCACACATCCAACTCACCTCACTTCAGTCTCATATCTCCAGATGCACCTGACAGAAATAGGCTTTCTCATAAACTGGCTCCCACACAGGAGGAAGCTCTCATGTACTGTCTATTTACTCCACTCAAATTGTACACATTCAAACAAATGTTGAGTCTTAATCTTTTTGTTTTTTAGACTATACGGAAAGTGTTTTCCGATGATTTATCTGCTCATTTCTACTGCAGTTCCAACATAACCCAATCGTAGAGTCGCAAGGCATAGCTTGACGGATCACTCTTGATAACACTTGGTTCAAAGAAACCGTTTCAAGAAGTTACCTAAAGGTGAAGTAAGCGGTTTATTTATGTTAATATAAGTGTTAAATCGCTCTTTATTCATACAGTGATCACTTACATAATGTGCACGTTTCATAAAGCCAATCTCTCAGTCAGCTGCTTTGCATGTAATCGGCAAATCATTTTCATCATGTTTTATCACACTTATGGATCTGAGATGATAACTCGCTGCTTGAAGACCATTAATGCATTAATGTTGTGACGTAGGGACGAACGAGGGGACTGCTAACTGCAGTAACTGACAGGAAGTTAGCGAAAAGAACCATTCCGCTTACAGCACCTGTTAAACTGTAAAAGTGGAAATTGAAACACGACAAAAACTAAATTATAACACGTGTTGGTTGGTGAGATTTAGAGTCGGTGTTGGTAGATCTGTTTCGAAATTTTGGATAGAGCTAGACTGAGCTGTTTCTACTAGCATTCAGTCTTCATGCTAAGCTAGGCTAACCACGCATCGATCTTCTTATGTTACTCTCAGATCGAAATACAATCTGTGTTTTTTTCCGAGATGTTGTACTATGCCTTTAAGGGTTAATTAATGAAAAACACAGGGTTGTTTAAGAGGCAAAAAATCCAAAGGATATTCACATGTTCGTAAATGAACTGAATTCCATCCAAGTGGCATGGTTGTTTTCATTAGATCGTCCATTTTACCCAGTTCATTTTCCACCACTGAGCTCACACATTAGTACATTTCCCTCTAAAGTATAGCAACTAAAGCTGGCATCGAATGTGAAAATGTAGCACCACAACAGGGAAAAGAGCTGCGGGGAAAGGACAAAATATAATGAGCGTGAAGACGTTTTTATTATGAAGGAATTAAGTCAGTATTTGTAAGCGTCTCTACGTAGAGGTACGGAGTTTTGAATATCAAAAGTGTCCCTTAATAAAGACAGATTCCAAGCAAATGAACTTTCAGGCCGTCACTCTGTACAAACAGACTTTGCTTTTTCCTCAAGGTTTCTCAAGCTTGTTTTATAAGTCGTGGGTTATGAGTTCCCAAGACCACACATACCTCTGTAAAACCCTGTGAGCCCGTCTCAATCGAGCTGTGGCACACATCCAGATCGCACAGAGAAAATTCCGCTGTCACATTATTGACAGAGCTGGAATGCACAGCACAAAGCCAGTGTTTTGCACCAGATGGTACAATTGATATGCACAAAAGGTAAAACATATTTATTTTGATTGTGTATAGATCAGCTGTTCGCTACATCTCACCTCTTTTAACCATATCGTACGGAGGCCCTGATGGTCAAAAACACAACAACATTTGACGAAATATACATTTATATATAAAGGTGATTATTGACTATCTTTCGGACTTATATCGTTCACAACTGACCTACGCTTTCATTTTTTTAGTTCTGACAGTGTATACGCGTACAGTACAGCCGAATAACGTGTTGGCTGGCTTGACCGCAGTGGATCCTGTAATGTCGTTGTGTTTTCTAAAATGTCGTTGTACTTTTGACCCTAAGGGGCACCATACTCTTGACTCGACCTAGCTGGAAAAACTAATACAAGTATAATTGCTACAGGTTAAGTACCAGTGCAATATTTGTATTATACTACTTGTAAATGTGGTGGTATGATTAGTATACGGTCTTTACGGGGAGGTCAGTCTGCTCCTCCTCTCCGTTCACCCTCTCATCTCCTGCGCTCAGCAGTTCAGATAAAGTGTGTGTGTGTGTGTGTGTCTTTGATGGTCTGATTGCTCTCTTCTCCGTCAGACAGTGTCAGTATTCCGCACTCATCGCTGTGATAACCCTCGCTCTCTGCCACTCCAGCACATCCAGGCCACAGCTACTCACATCCGCGCTAAACGTATGACCTCACTCTCTCATCGGGTCTTCCACCAAGGCTCCCACCCTACATGATGTTCAAATACACCAAATATCTATTATCTATTACGGGGTGCCTGGACACTCAGTAAATTCGATTGAATGCAAGGTTTTTGTTTGTTAGCCAATCTTCTAAAATGGCCACAATCAAAATGATGAATTTTTGAAGGTCTGTATTTTAACACACACACGCACACACACACACACACACACACACACACACACACACACACACACACACACACACACACACACACACACACACACACATACACATTTATGTTACACAAATGTTGGATAATAACCAAACACAAAATGCAATCCATCCTCATATGTTATAACATACCAGATTAAAAACGCAACAAAGAATTAAGATAAATCCTTTGACAATAATCTCACCATTAAAAGGAAACTGATATGACAATGTGGCAAGGTAGCAGTGGTGAGAATAACAAGACCAGGATGATTATATTTCCCAAATCTCTGAAAACCCTGAAATTGTTTTCTGAATTGAGTTGCAAGAACATTTCAACTGTTAGTGGTGGAATCCTAAAGCTCACTGTCTGTGTGCCCTTCAGCTCTCTGTGAGGTTATTTCTCCCAATCTAGCTGGCCTACCCCCCCTCCCCCTCCCCCTCCTCCTCCTCCTCCTCCTCCTCCTCCTCCTCCCCGGCATGGATACAGTCCAGCTCAGATCGGCCCCGCTCTCCTCTGCTCTGTTGTGGTTGTGAGGACTTTCATCAAAGCCATGTGTGTGTGTTTGATCCCTTCTTTGTTGTTTAGCGAGCCTACGGGCAGAGAGAGAGAGAGAGAGAGAGAGAGATAGCTTTGTCTCCAGGCATCTAGAGCTGGGAGAGCAACACACACAAGAGGACAACAGCAACCTGCCTATTGGACTGAAGATGCAAACATCTGGATGGTGTCCTGCCAACACATTCTCACTCTAGGGTTGGGAGGTAATACGGTAATACCGTTTACCGGGGTATTTAACAATAGCAACAGTATTCCTTTCATCACCGTCATGAAAACATTTGAGAGATGAACCTGTCAGAAAAGTGCTGTTGGTTAAAGATGAGTATTTGGCTGAAGTAACATCATCATGATTAGTTCAATGTGATCTCGTAAAATGTAGTGTTTATCGAGAAACTAAAACAAGAAACTAAGTAGTGAAAAGAATAAATAAATAAAGAACTGCCAATGTAATTACAGCACGGTCATATCGTATAATGACTGGAAGGTTTAAAGGTATCAAATAGTCACTTTATCACTTTACCGTCATTTTTCAACAATCAGGGTATTCCAATAGACCTCTATGGGGATTCCCACAACGTCTTAAATCGGCAAGATGAGAGAGCAGCCCTTAGAGGCGTAAAACCATATACTTCCAATTACCAAATATTGTGAATATTTCTCGCTATGAAATTCATCATTCATCATCATTCATTTACTAGCTCATAATTCATTATTTCCCACTGAAAAACGTGTGTCCTCGACTAAAGATTTACAGTCAAATTGGTTGAATCTTGCCCCTTCGTCGACTCATGGTGGAATCATGTTGAATATTGTTCCTGCTTATTGATCCATATTCTCATTTGCCACATTGGCTCCCCCCCCAAACCAGACAGAGGCAGAAAGACTCAATTACAGTTTGTCTTCTTGAGTTGACATTAGCATTTATTGTATTGCGACTTAGTCTGACATTCACGCACACTAAGAATATTGATTTAAAAGCTAATGAATTTGTTTCAAATTTGTATCAACAGTATCAACAGTATAATATGCTGAAATGTATACAACAATGGGCCGATGTATCATGATTTATTGGGAGAAACCATAAGACATTCAGGACCCCCATATAGCCAGAATGGATGGATCCTTGTTTCATAACCACATTTAGTGACTATTCATCTGTGAGATTGGCTGTTGAATGGGGCTCCTACGATCGAATTGTCGACTACTACAATTTCAAATGACGGTAAAGGGGTACCCTTTGAGTCGATATAGTGATGCAAATGGACCCTGACTAATCTTCACTATGTTGAACGAGTTGGTAGTGAGAATGTATTGGTCCTGCTGGCCTGACTTTCACCTTGGAAGCATTTCATAAACATTGGATAAGCTTTAGTTTTTCAGGTGATTATGTAGACGTGTGTTTGTGTGTGTGTGTGTGTTTGTGTACCCCCGCGTGGGAAAGGTTCGGCATAGGCCTTGGGGCGAGTGTGAGTGTATGTCTGTGTTTGTGTGTGTGTGTGAATGCGTTCAGCCCTATCTCAATTTTATCTGTTCATTGGGCTGCATGTACCCTCCACTTCCTAGAGACGAGGTTAACAAAACACCTCAACATCGAGACAGAGAGAGGAGTCAACCCCATAAAAGGACACACATACACACACACACACACACACACACACACACACCATACCACATCCCATCCTCATTCTCTCCGGCCTATGGTGGTTGCGTGCTTAAATCCCAGGGGCCTAAGCCCGGTGGAGCCAGTGGTGTTGTGAGGGCTGCAATGTGTAATGCAAGCCAAACACACAGCGCTCCACAGTCCAGGTGGAATGTTCCATATACCTCCCACCCAGACCCCCCCCCCCTCAAACTGAGAAGAGATCATTCTAAAAACAGAGGACAGGAAATAAAGGCTAACATGGAAAATGAGGGAATGCCGTGCGAAAAAATCCCCTTTGAACTCCATTTATGTATTATGAATATGATTTGTTTCCCTTTTTTCAATCTAAAAGTTGGATGATTTTGTTGCATCCATTGTAAGCAAATGTCCATAATAAACAATATATATTTTTTAAATTGGTGTAAGTCTATTCCTTCGCTATGATATTCATAAATACGTGCTTTCCTTTGTTGGAAGAAGATATATAAGAAAACAGATTTCACTTTCAGGCAGCATATGGTCCCAGGGCTCAATAAGAAAACACTATGCTTAAAGGCATAGTAAAGACAGTGATATCTAGCGGGGGTTTTTTCCTGCTGAAACTAAACTCAACTGAGTTGTATAGAGATGAATCAATCAGGTAAAGGTAACACATCACAGATGTATCATGATTATAAAGTCACTTCTGTTTAGTTTACAACTGTATTTTATTCACAAAACCAAAAAATTACGTTAATAAAACCTCCCATTTAATGCCATACACTGTAAATCTGGGAACACTGAGCCCTATAACATTGGTAGATATAAAGCTCGAGTGAGTAGAAAGTTAGCATAGCTTAGCATAGAGACTGTAAAAAAGTGTGTGTAGGGGGGAGCCTGGCTGTGTCCAAAGATCCGCTAGCTAGCTAATTAACACAATGTATCTTGTTTGTTTAATCGGTTCACAAATGACAAGTTGAGTATTAAATTACATTTTATATTAAATTACATTCACCATCTTTGGGCTGTTTTCAGATCAAACAAGCAACTTGTAGACATTCCCCCTCGCTCGCTTTCTTATGAACAGCATTTTTCACTTCCATTTATAGAGCGGACATTAAATAAATGAAAAAAGCTGACAGATTTCCTCATTAGCTCCATCCCTCCTTCAGAATGCCAAACTGAATTGAAAGAGTATCCAGTGACTGAGGACTTGACGTGTTATGTACATGCTTATGTTTATTTATACAATCATAAAAGACAGAGAGGAGAGGACTCCAGGGAGAGGAGGGGGCATACAAGCTGCACACAACGTCGTGACAGGGTGATTCAGTCAACTACTTAGAGTCTGGCACACACACACACACACACACACACACACACACACACACACACACACACACACACACACCAAAATGACACAAACTCTAGCACGCTCTCTCTCTCTCTCTGCCTCCATCATCTCTTATGTGTATTTATATGAAAATATCTTGGTGTTTGCCTTTCCAGCACTGAGCACACAGCAGAGGTACACACTGACAGGTAAATATAGCATGGATGGGAAACGCAAGGAGGAGAGCTGAGCCTTTTAAGAAACTCCTTTTTCTCCTGAAGCACTGTGCATGGGGGCTATGAAAAGAGCCATGCTGCAAAATAAGTTGGGCTTTTTTGACTTGGTTCATGCACAATATTTTTCATTCGTTTTTTTAAGGCAAATAAAATGAAGTGCTAAAGAAACCCTTGCATTTAGCAGTGCTAGCAGAGAGCCACAGCAGAGCATTTAAACAGGCTCATAAAGACAAGTATGAGTGTGGTGGTGTGACCTGAGCTAACCCGATCCCTGTCTGCTCCACACTGGACTCCAGCTCCAGTGACCTGTAGAGGGCGATACTCACTTAGTTTACCTTCAGCCACCTCACCACACTACATTATAGTTTGACTTTGAGAGCGTTATGCTATCATTGTTTTATGTTGATTGCATGAGTAACTGGTTAAAGCCAGACACTGCAGCAAGCGCTGGTCATTTTAGGGGATGCTTGTCTATTATGCTTCCATAACATGTCTACAGTACAAGAATACTAGTATAAATTAAAGGTCCAAAATGTACATTTAGGTGTTTATTTGACTAAACCTTGTCTGTTTGCGTATGTACTGTATATGTCTCCTATACAACCATCCTTAACGGCCATTA
Source organism: Ammodytes marinus (assembly GCF_949987685.1). NCBI lineage: Eukaryota > Metazoa > Chordata > Actinopteri > Uranoscopiformes > Ammodytidae > Ammodytes > Ammodytes marinus. The sequence continues at coordinate 19,795,257 of NC_137233.1, forward strand.
GTATTGTTCAATACTCTTAACCAAAAATCTCATCATCTAAAGCACATACATCAACCTAACCTTTCATAAGAACATCCCGAAAAAAAAATGCATTTTCAAGACCTGTACATATATCTTTTGATTTATAAAGAAAGTACAGAGAATAATGGTTTTAATGTAAGTAATCAACTGGTTATGTTTCATGTTTGATATCTGTAGGTTCAAAATGTTACCCTGCGCACCTGCAGTGTCTCACCGTAAGTGGACAAATTACAGCGATTCCTGAGATTAAAATTGGAATATATTTCTGCTTTACTAGAAAGCAGCATGCGGGTCAAACACATGAGAAACGTCTGCAGTCCAAATGGTCGTAATTCTGACCAACTCTAACCTTTTATTGACCTCTGGGAATGTCTGAAAGTCTTCACGTATGATGAACAGTTTTGGCTTTTAGTTATCAACCTCAAAATGTAAAGATAACCTCAATGTATCATACATTGAGGCTCTCAGATAGCGGCACAGACCAGTAGAATTATGGTCCAACCACATTCTAAATAAGTGTGTGTGGTTTTTCGTTGAACGGAGTCGATTGATCCGTTTGGAAGATGTACTGCAGTTTGTTGGTGGACAAAATAATAGAAACACTTGTCAGAGACTAGACATTATAGAACCTTCATAAAGGTCAGTCTTATCAAAGGAGAGCCTTGCCTTAGTTTACACTATAGGCATGATTAATACATGGGAAACTAGAGTGCATCACAATGACATGTAAGAGGCAGCTGCTACATCTCGTCTCATATCAGGAGGAGCTTTTACTAAACATAACCTTTAGCATTGGTCCTTCAGTCACAATTACCCAATGCTTATATTGGTCCAACCCGCCAAGCATAGGCTTCCTGCATAGGAGCTTTTGGGGGGATTTCGGAGTTGTACAGTTTGTTTGGAGGCAAACCTGAATACTGAATGCCTGCTGTTTGATCTAATGTTCTATATGAAATCTTAAAAATCTAATATTAAAACTACTGGCATCTGTTTAATATGACACATTTTTAATAGATTTGATTTTTTTAAATATACAACAGATTATATTCAATCTTCAAATTTTTCTTAGTAGTCAAACTCTAGCCTATACTTAAAGAACAGGCTTTCTCAAATGATAGATATCTCAATAAGGAATCAAACTCAATTAAAACAAAAGACGAAAACCCAGCTGATATACAGTACAGGAGCCTAAGGGTGCTAATAACAGTTGTGTGTGTGGGTTATTGTATGAAGGACTGTGTGTGTGGGTCTAATATTGACTCATTATACTCCAAATAGCCTTTTGCTCGTACTGTCTGTATTCAATGACAAATGACAGAAATGTAGGAGGGAGGTAGGCAGCTCCTGCACAGAGAAGAATGGAAGATAGGAAGGAAGGAAGGGTGTGAGGGCAGAGAACATGGAAAAAGGAGTGGAAGGGGATCATTGGTTTTAAACATGTGTTGTTGGTGCTGAACTGCAAAGCACTTGAAGAAGCCTTCTGTGTAGGAAAAGGTGCTATATGAATATTGTTCATTAATTTATTTAAAATAAGAAGGGAGGAAGATAGAAGAAGAGAAGGGAGACAGTGAAGGGATAAGAGGGCAACAAAGTGAAAGTGAAAAGTATCTCTGAGGAGTTCAATTAACAGTTACTGCTGAACAGAGAGGCTCACACTGCTGTGCGCGCGCGTGTGTGTGTGTGTGTGTGTGTGTGTGTGTGTGTGTGTGTCGGTGAGTGTGTCTGGTATTTATATGCTGCTGGCTCCACTAGAGCTCATTTCCCCCGTAAAAATAACACACTCTGCCAACACCACAACACTCTCTCTCTCTCTCTCGCACTGAGACACACACACACACACACACGCGCACACACACACATACACACACACACACACACACACACACACACACACACACACACACACACACACACACACTTTGCACACACATTTGGGAAAATAGGCAATACAAGTTGTGAAATGAATCCCTTCCCTGGTGTTAGTGCTATGGCTATATATATATATATGTGTGTGTGTGCGTGCGTGTGTGTGTGTGTGTGTGTGTGTGTGTGTGTGTGTGTGTGAATAGGGTGTCACTATAATGAACGTCCATGAATGCCATCCTCATCCCACCATATAGTCTTGGCTGTCTGTGTCACTGTCCTCTGATTCTTTCTCCTGTGTTCTACCGTCTTGTCTCTGTCTCTAAAGGTCTCATAGGTGATGGAACTCATAGCCTGGCGTCCATGTTTGAAGTCCATAGCTCTTGGGCAAACAATAGCTGCAGACAGACAGCTGATTGTTTTAAAGTGCAGGACTCCACTGTAGCTGAATCCCATGCTGTGAAGTCAGGTTAGGATCTCTTGAGTATAAATTAAGGCTAACTTAATAAAGAGAGGGAAATCTCGCTAACAATATGCAACTCAAACAAAATGTGCATTCCACCAAAACTGATGTGATGGTTTAAGAATAGTACAATAGCTGGTAGAATAGAATAATAGCAATATAAGGTTCACTTCAGGCATATTGTCAGTTCAACCCATTTATTTTATTCAAGACTAAAGCGTCCACAGACAGGCTAGCAGATTTGTGAGGCAAAGTGGATATTTGAATTGCTGGCAAGGCAATGCTTAAATACAGTATGTTAATCAGTTACAATGCTTACCATATTCACCGTATTAGTTTGCGAGCTTACACTTCAAAAAACATAAACTACAGCTGAGACTGAGTGGAAAGTCAGGTATTTACATTAGAAAAAGCATGGGCACATTGTAAATCTTAAGTTGATGACTTGAAGCATTAGAAGACAGTGAATCAAAGTGAATAGGATTCACCCTTTGGGAACAGTGAATGTCTGTACACAATTGCAATCAATCCATGACCAGAGTTCAGGATACCTCAGTTTACCTGTGTGGGCTCAACATTGTTGATAGATTTACAACAACGTTAATTATGTTGTTTTTGTTGGGGGATAAACACTTTGCTGAACAGAAGGTGACTCGATGTTTATTTTCAGGTTGAGTTCTGATAGATATGAAGATAAACTGGTGAAATTTGAATCATTCATGCACAGCGGACAGGTCTGGACATGCACCATTTAGCCTTCTGCTTACTATTTACACAGTTCAACACACATGTATAAACTATGTGTTGTGCAGGTCTGTATGGATGAAGAACTCCTTCTCAATGAGGTTAGAAGTTTATCTTATACCAATACATTGCTACCCTGGACAGAATCCCTTACTTTTACACTTTTAAAATCACTAAACGTATCAATTCTGGTTTAGGACTTGCTATGATGAGGAAATGTAAAAGGATAAGTCACTTTAAGGGGTAAAAAGATACATTTGTTTCTCTACAGGACAAAGTCAAGCATTGAATGTTAACTTAAGTCTGCCTATGTTCCCTTTCATTATTAGTTAGGCGTTATACCCTGCCCATGGATTGAAGGAATCCAACATTATGCCTCATTTATTTTAGGGTATATTCTGTACACATTTTTGAGTGGAAAAAAACTAGCAGTTCCAGTTTGCAGTGTACCATGGATGTACAGACTACTTGAACTATTGACAGAGTTATTGCTGGAGCAATAACATAGTTCCTGAGCTGCTCTACAATTGGTCAGCACTACAGAAATAATATCCCATAATGCATAGCTAGCTGGCTATGGGAGCATGTTACACAGTGCTTACTGCAGTTGGGTCTGACAAAATCCGATTGAGTGCTCACCAAAAACAGACTGGACCAGAGTGTGACTGCTGTGATTTCACCTGCGCAAAGGAACCAAAGATGAGGTGGAAACAAACCAGAGTTCTGTTCAATGGAACCAAACAATGCAGTTGTGCAACCGACCAAAGACACCTTGTGATTTTGACACAAACTGTGTCCATGTGGCGCAGAGGGTTTTATAGTACCTTCATTGCCTCCAGGGGCTGTGTGTCACAGCCACTGGTGCTGTCGGAAGAGTTGACTGTATGTGAGCATGTCTATGTTCCCACATTCATAAGTAATCGAACGTTATAGGGCTGTGGGAACATAGGGATGAGCCCTTACAGACACTGCAGTACACGTTATGACTTCAATCAGCTGACATATTGCCCTGGAGCACAAGGCTTCCATCATGGCCCTGTATGTTATGGGTCTGTCTCGAGCAGCACTGCTGATAATCTGCTCATTCTGAGCAGCCATTCCACCTCGGCTCCAAGTGTGTTAAGATAATTGTACACAGTCTGGTGACAAGGAGGGCTCGAAATAACATGCCACAGCTTTACCACATTTGTATGTGTGTGTGTGTGTGTGTGTGTGTGTGTAAGACGTGTTAGGCGCCAGCGTGTACTGCAATGCCAAGGTCTCTGCTTTCTCTGGTTACCCCATCAGCTGCCATCTCTTTAGCACCTCACCATGGTTGTACCACACATATGCATGTACTGTAAGTTCACACACTTACACACTCTCTCACTCCTTCTATCTCTCACACACACACACACACACACACACACACACACACACACACACACACACACACATGCACACACACACACGCACACACCAAGAAAGACAAAGAAAGACTGGAGAAGGAGAGACTCCATTTATAAAGGGATATTGATGACGTGCTGTCAGTGAGCTATCTTACATGGTGATGCTACCGACCAGACACACTCCCTGTTCAGCAGCCCACCCATCTGGATCACACCTAGATGGACAAGTGCAACACACCTCAAATGCTAATCATGCTGCTCTATTGATTTATTTGATCCTATGATCTTAAAACAGTTTTATATATTTTTTAAACTGGTTTCTTTCTTTATTATTATCTACTGTATGTATGCCCTTCTCAATGCTGCTATCAGAGAGAAATTGTTGTGTTTTATAAAACTGTCTTTTAAAGATGTTGAGTAGTACATGTAAAGTGTAATCCTTTTAGTTTAACATTTTTCCTAGGCCTCAACTCTTTCTAGGATTCAACGGGGATGAGTTTCCTTATATTCCCTAAATGAATGAGGATTGTAATCATTTTTCCAGAGCAGTTTCTTGATGTCAGTGGCTCTGCTAGCCGCTATAGTTACCCTGTCTTCTTTCTGTTTCTCTGTAAGTAACTTTTTTTAAACGTTTGAACCAATTAAGTATAAATCTCTAAAAAATACCAATATTTTAAGCTATTTAACACCTTTAATCTTCAATGTAAATGTAATTCAATGTAATAACGTAATGAGCAACTGACAGGGTTAAAACAACTGAATATCTTCTTTTAAATAATTCTGAGCCCTCTCCTTCTCCTGCCAATTAATTTAATTGCTCACACACACACACACACACACACACAAAAGCAGAAAACAACATTGATTTTCGCTGTGCATTCATCTGTGTGTGAGTTGTAGAATGTGTTTGGGCACTATGGTGGAGCAGTGTGTGTGATCATTGCTGACTGTAACACGCCACTGTTGGGGAAGATGCCAGCTTATACATGCTTTATCCAAAAAGAAGAAAAAAAAAATCACGCTCACAGAAAAACATGGACAAGCACACACACGGCAGAGCAGCATGCAGGTGCAGCTAAACCAGTCTGAGCAGGGCAGGGGGAGGGGAGGTGTGTGTGTGTGTGTGTGTGTGTGTGTGTGTGTGTGTGTGTGTGTGTGTGTGTGTGTGTGTGTGTGTGTGTGTGTGTGTGTGTGTGACGACTGACAAACTAATGAAAAGTAACATTGAAAAATCCCTATTCGGCAGCGGGACACCGAACATGACTCAGCAGCAGCCACAGAGATTTTGGCAAAGCGATCATATCCTACAGGTGACAGACACACACACACACACACACACACACACACACACACACACACACACACACACACACACACACACACACACACAAACAACCCAGGCACAAGGCAGAGCTACAGGTGGAGAGTAAACAAACATGTGGGTTCAGCTTGTGGTTTGTGTGTGACGTCAGAACAGCTGAGCGGTGTCACAAACGTTTAGGCTGTCAGTGAATGCAGATTTCAAACAGAAATAATCATAGTCATATTTCTGCAATCATGTTAATGAACACAATTCAAGCAACAACTAACAACTGTGCTCATTATCAATTAATGTAGTTATTCATTCAAATAAATGATTTGATGATGATTTATCAGAAAAAAGCAGTGGTGGAGGAAGTATTCAGATAATTTACTAAAGTAAGAGTGCCAAAACCAAACGGTGAAAATACTCTGCTATACAAGTCAAAATCTTGCATTGAAAATTTTACCTGCTGTAAATGTATGTAAGTATAATGTGGAAATGCACTTAAAGTATAACAAGTTAAAGTACTCAAAGCAGACAAGTTGACTATTATGTTATATAATTACATTCTTAGTACTTCTGTAGCTGGGCGAGGTGTATTCTGTAAATGACTCAAACTTATGATTATTCTTTTTATCAATCTAATTGTTTTTTATTCAGTAATTTTTGTTTGAACAAAAATGTAATTATTAAAAGGAAAAAGGAAAAAAATTTCTATAAAAAAAAGTCTAGGGGACCAATGAATCCCCTAAGGTTTCAGCGGTACGTGCCTGAACTTTTGGGAAATTTAATTTGGATAAGAAACCATCATTTTATAGGCTGTTCATATGTTTTGTGTGAAATATTTTGATTAGTTAACTAATTAGAAACTCAATTTATGAAAGAATTATAGTGGAGTAAAAAGTATAAACTAACATCAAATTGTACATTTGCACTTAGGTAAAGGACTAAATTACTTTCCATCACTTGAAACTAGATATAAATGCTCATCACAATTCCTCAGAGCTCTTAACTTCAACAGTCCAACACCTTGAAAGTATTTAGATGATATTATTCCTGAGCAGCTGAAGCCAGTGGATTTTCAACCATGTTAGACGTGGATTCACAGTATAAGGCAATACTAGTTTTTATAACCTCTAAAATATCTACTAATTATAGAAAAGTGATCACTACCCCAGCAAAGTTGGTTTACTACTCATTAGACAAGTTTTTTTGTGTCTTTGAAAAGCTTTGTGTAGTATTTCCCGTGACTTTGGAGGAACCTGAGACAATAACCCTGGTGATGTCACAGTGATGTCATCAGGGTCACCTCTGCTTGGAGTTAAAAATACACCGTATGCATGAGATGCTTTCATGTTCCATTAGGGGACAATGTAAAGCCCTGTGTTTTGGAAGCATGACTCATCCTAGCAGATATAAGTGAACATATGTTATATAAGTGCAAGTCTATACCACTGATGTGCCCCTGTCAACTGTTTTGACCTCATGCAGCCCGCTCGTCTTTTCATTTGGTCCATTTCAGGTTTTGTTTCTTCTCTTGCTGTAAATTGACCACTGAAAACACAAGGCAAAGGTTTCAGTACCGAGTAGTGTTGTGTATTGGCAATGATTTTTACGATACGATACACATCACGATACATTGGTTATGATATGATATATCGTGATGCATTTTATATACAGTATATTCCATATAGTTCACTGACAATGTGAAAACAGATCTGAAAAAACAAGTTGCTGTGTACGATCTGGATGATCTTCATACATCACATGCATTATACTGATAACCCAGAGGACACATTGAGCCAAAATAATACATTGGTACATCTAGTGGAGTGGAGGTTGTAGTTCACAACCTGTTCAAATTTTTGAGCAACAGATCGATTTTTGGAGCTGACAATACGATACATATATCATGAAACTAAATATTGCGATATATTTTAGCACAGCCCTTGTACCGAGGGATTCACAGAGCCTGCTATACATGTCTCACAGTTGGCGACACAGGTCAAGATTCACGAGGAGTTGTTTGCTTTTTATTTATTTTATTTAATTTTTTACAAATTAACGCTTAAGCATATCATTTTGCTTTGCTAGTCTGGAAGATGATCCTTCAACTTGAATTAAAAGTGTGTGTGTGTAATATAGGAGTATTTTGGCTTCATCTAGTGGTGAAAGTTCTATATTTCAAACTTGCGGCGGCCTTCATAGACAAAAAGCAAGTTACTAAAGATGGCATCATCCACCAGTCTTTCCACAATATCAATTTAGATTTTTACCAAGTCTGCTCTAAAAAGCATCTATTCCCTTTACATCATCATAAATCATATATAGCTATGTATATTCTATTTTTATAACGTACTACTAGTGTAAATAATACGTTCAACGGACACACTCTGACGATGTTGGATAAATAAATAAAAACCCTATGCGCAGGTCGTAAAATTGTTTTTTATGCATGTTTTTAAGAACAAAATGTAAGATTGATGTAAGATGTAAGGCAATTCACAACATATGAACAAATTCCTCTGGAATAACCTTCAGAATAGTGCTAAGAATGATGATGGAAGGTTGATGGGAGTGCTTTAGAAGTTGAGATTTTTGGCTCAGAGTATTGAAAAAAGGTAATGTTGAGTTAATGGCCGTTAAAGATGGTTGTATAGGAGAAATATACAGACGCAAACAGGTTTAGTCAAATAAACACCTACATGTAGATTTTGGACAACTAAAAATGTTACCAGTGCTTGAAAAAACTATATTTTTGCCTTCTGTGTCTCGCCTTAAATGGCACACAAACAGCAGCTATATAGCGATGTTCGTTTGACTATCACTGTGTAATACACAGCCCAGTTGTGGTTTACTGATTTGTACAGTGTGTTAGCTGTTGCATGTTTCATGGTCCAAACTAAAAACATGAATTATCTCTTCCCTAATTGCTTTCCGTCCCCTTTGCCCGTACAGCCCCCCCCCACACACACACACACGCACACACGCACACACACGCACACAAACACACACACACACACACACACACGCGCACACAAACACACACACAAACACACACACGCGCACACAAGCACACACACACGCACACAGGAACACACACAAACACTCACTCAAACACATTTTCCCCAACAGTGTAATCCCGTCAAGCGGACTGGCAGCTCATGCAGCCTGCCTGTACATGCCCCGCTGTGTGCTGCTGTCACCACGCCTTCAGCCCCAAACAGCACAAATTACCCATGCACTCAGTGACAGAGTTCAAGGTGTATAGGCAATGCTGTTTCATGTCATTTCATTTATGAATTCTGAGGAATCTGTCAGGGATATCAGTTAGGCGTGATTGCAGTGGTACATCCTCATGTAAACACACAAGGCTGTAGTAGTTATTTTATAACTCTTACAAAAGGTATTAAAACAAGGACATTTACGTTAAATATAAGTACATATACGAGAGTCAGAAGTCATAACTCAAGTCCATGTAAGATCATAAGGAATTGTGTATTGGTAAGTAACAGTAGTTATTGTATGAATGTTGCAAAAGTATAAACACAGGGAAATTAACGTGAAATATAACTACAAATATTAAAGTCAACATAGAGTCACTTAATGGGGCCCAGAAGTCACAACCGAAGTCCATTTTTAGGAAGATCATAAAAAATTGTGTATTGGAAAAAAACAGTACATGGTCCTCCTCTAAATGATGAGCGCTTGCTTGCTTGTAAATGTTGCCGGAGCTTAGAGAAGGAATGAATGGCAGCAGAAAATGGAAGCGGAGCGTGCATGCAGGAGGAATGCAGAAACCTACCTAACCACCTCCCACAGCCTGCTGCATGCTGCTGGGGAGGAGAGCAGGCACTGCAACACATGGACCCAGACCCAGCCACGGAGGGCCTGGCCCCATGGAAGAGGTGGCACCACCGCCGTGCACTGCAAACCTACACACAGTCACACTGTGTGTTTCCCCCTCAACAAGCAAGGGGGGATTAAGAAACCCTGCAGGTTCTGACTTCACTACTCTGACCCCGCCAAAATAAAAGAGTTATTACGAATAACAAAATGTTGTGTTTCATAAACTGAAATGTGTCTGGTTTTGACCTTGTTTCATTTCTGTTGACGTAGTAAAGGGTAATTCACACAAACATTAACCGCATCATTTCATATCCACAACTCTTAAAAGTGACTGTTGGGATGATCTCAGCAAAGGCAGGCGGTTTATTTCAGCAGGATTCAGGGCCCGCAAACTAGTGAAAGACACTTTTAAAAAAGCAATTTGATGAATGAATCAAACGCGATCGTATCTAGAGTCATGTATATTCATTTGATTTTTTTAATTATTACTTTAGTCAGTAGGTAACACCTCTGTCTTTTGAGTGGGGGCAGCTCAGTGAAGGGTCCTCAGGCAAGACCCTTATAATGCTAACTGCTCATACCTCCACATGTAAACCTCTTTGGATAAAAGCGTCTGCTAAACAACATGCTATGTCATATATTCAGATTAGTTTATATTAGATTGGTATTTTGATTCTCTGTATTCATTTATTTAAAGTATGTCTGTATCACTGCATTATGTCTCTTTATTTCATAACATATGCATTGCGTGTGTTGAATAAATTCTTCATCTCAGCCGTCTTACTGTATATTTACAACACCAGTGTCAGCCAAAATGCTCATTTACGATGAACGATGCAGGTCAGCTGTAAACTAATTTACAAGTAATTGTGCAGGTTAAGTTAAAATCTTTAATCTTTCTACTAGGTCCCTTAATCTTAAAATACTAACTATGATAACACTAATGTAGCCTACTAATCGTCCTATAATACACACTCATAAATGGGGTCATCACGGCAAAGGATAGACACAAGAGACTTCTTAACAGGAAAGGCAACTTAATACACAATTGTATTCAGGCTCTTCTTGCATATAATTGCCACATCTACACTGCGATTCAATGTCTTAATTAGCACATATTATAAATTAGTATTAGTCTATCAGGATTACAAAATGACACATAATAGCCTATAGATGGAGCTGCACATTTCAATCAAGAACTTTATTGTTCTTTTTGGGGATGCAGTGGTGTTTAAGTTATTAAGGGTGTGTGTGTGTGTGTGTGTGTGTGTGTGTGTGTGTGTGTGTGTGTGTGTGTGTGTGTGTGTGTGAGTGTGTGTGTGTGTGCGCGCGCGCGTGTGTGTGTGCATGTGTCTGCGTGTGATGGTTAACAATTAACCCGAGTTGAGAGAAGATGAGTGGGCGCGTGAGGATGTGAGGAGGTCATGTTGGTGAATGATATAAGGTGGAGCAGGAAAAAAAGAGTGAAAGAGACGTGGTGGTCCACTTTGTTTCCCTTCTAAAACATGAGCATTAGATGAACGTGGAGAGTCTTTAACTTACAGCCAGTTACTCGCGTTGGCCGAGAGCAGCGCGCAGCACAACATCAGGACGCACCGCAACACATAGTCCTCGGTCATCTCGAGACGGTGGAAGGTGGAGGTCGCCGGTGAGATGTTAAAAAAAAATAATCCCGAGATAGACAGGTGGTGTCGGCGGGGGGGGGGGGGGGGGGGGGGGAAACAAACAAAAAACACAACACAAGCTGCGGCACAGTCCACAGGGAGGGAAACACTGTTTAATCCATGGTTCGTCCCCGCATCCAGTGGCTCATCCACCGGGGGGAAGCGCGCAATGCAGCTTCACGGTCCTCTCCGGTGCACCCCTCTGGTTCTCTCCCTGCCTGTGCCACTCTGCACTCTGCAAGAAAAGATGCTAAAAATACGGTCAAAACTCTGGAGCCGATTGGGGGCTGAATCAGACCCTTCTTCTTATTTTTTCTCGTTCAATGTGTTTGCTTTTTTCCTTCTCCTCCACTGCGCTTAACGCCAGCCGGGAAAGCGGCGCGTGGAGAGCCAGTAGTCAAATAAAAAAGCCAAATGTATGATCTCTCTTAGGCCGGCTCTTCCTCCTATATCTGACGGGCTTATGACCCCTTGAGACCCGGGTCCCGCTCTACAAGACAAGCGGGGTCCTTATCCAACTCTCTCTACCCCGATACATGGACACACATACACACACTGAGCGTAAATACGCACGGATCCTTCCTCACACACCGCCTTCTCTCGGTGCGTCTGGCAGAGCAGAGAGTGTGTGCGCTGACTTTAGTGGAGGGGCGGTGCGAGGATATAGAGGTATGGCAGAGAGATGGGAGTTGTTTTTTGGGGGGTGAAGGAGGCGGGTTTACTGCTGCGCTGCTAAGGTAGTGTGTGTGTGTGTGTGTGTGTGTGTGTGTGTGTGTGTGTGTGTGTGTGTGTGTGTGTGTGTGTGTGTGTGTGTGTGTGTAGACGGGACAATGTGTGTGTTTTAGAGGTCTCCTGGGAGGATGCAATAGCACAGCCATTCACTAATGCCCTCCTGAGCCACCCTCCACTCCTTCTCTCCAACACACACACACACACACACACACACACACACACACACACACACACACACACACACACACACACACACACACACACACACACACACACACACACACACACACACACACACACACACACAAACACACTCCACACTCACACTCTCTCTCCCTCTTCAAACAGCACACACTTCTTGGCAGCACCTCACTCTCCCTGTCACACACTCGACCAAATATTCTGCGGTCAACAGGCTATTTAAAGCTTGGCTGCAAAATGTCTGCGTTTTGAAAAAGCAGCTAAATCTCAGTAATAATATGACAAATGTCAAGTCCACACTATTGATTGATATTTAAAGGTTGTTGGAGTGTAATAGTTTGAGGCAGCCAACCTGGCCTCAACCTAAGACTGTATGACGCACCTGATCCAGGCAAAGAAGAAGACTGGAGACTTGCAAGATGATATTGCATCTACATTACAAACAAAATGTAAATGAGAAAAAAACACACATGGGCCTTATTTATTTATCGCAGAACATCCAGCTGTTTGGGCCAATCGCTGTGAATTACTTTTTCAATACCACAGCTGTTTATTTTTAACTATAGTGAGAATCCCAAGGATGCAAATATAGCAAACATGTCCGTTTGAATTATGGTTTATAAAAAGATGCACAAACATCTATATTTAACATGTTGCAGCTCCCCCCCGACAAACATAGCATCCATTAGGTTGAAATGTGTAGGCAACAGTGGTTTGGTTGAAATGATCAACACATTTACACACTGTATGTTGCAGCTTTGAGCATCTTTAAAGTGATTGAAGGGACATTTGGAGGGAAAAGGCAGGGTCTGAGAGGTTCAAGACAGAACTGTATTCAAGGAAATGTGCCTTAGAGTGGACGCTCAACATTCAGAGTGAAAGAAATGCCTTCATACATGCAGATAAGTAGAGAAAATATACCAAAGAATCAAAGCAAGGGAACTTTGCTGACACAATTGTGCACTAGTGTCTGTGTAAAATGAATGCATATGTACTGTAAGCCTATATAATCTTTATTTATCCACTAATATTACATATTTATATATATTATTATTATAAAAATTTTTAAGATTATTTTTTAGCGATTTTCGCTGTATTAGACAGATTGGAGAGCCCCCACCATTACCTTATTCATTTGATGCGAAGAATAGAAACGCCTTTATTGATAGGGAGGAATGTGGGTGACAAAAATGTAAATTAATAGTCCGCTGCTATATATACAAAATCTGATTGTGCAGAACCATATAAGCAAAGCAATGTATACTGGACCACCATAAGCAGTGTTTTATGATTGTGGATCACATATGAGCTATGATACTTATATTACATCACATTATTTCTTTGTTTGTTTGTATGTAATGCAATATTGTATTTATATCTAAGCACAAGATGAATATGTTACACACAGCCATACCAGTTTCCAACAGGATATTACACTATATAAACAGTAATAAAATATAATTGTATATCTGTAGGAATACAGTAATAATATAGCACTGTGTATTGTAATATACATCATAAAATACACAATATTGTATAATGTTATAATTTTATTACCTATTATGAATGCACATACCATATCCAGCCGTCACTGTGTATGAGAGCAGGGCTTTCCAATTACTTGTGAGCTAGATACATAGCAGGAGCATGGTGTAATATGCACATCGTGTCTTAATTACTGCGTGAATGTAAACAGACAACTACATGAAATGCAAACAAAATGTCATAAAATGAAGATAAAACAAACGAAACAGAAAGCAGACCATATTAACTTGCTTGTTAACCCCAGTTATGTGGTGGTGGACAACTTTGTTCAAAACCGCAGAACTTCATATGAAAACTCTGGTGAATTCCGAATAGAGAGACAGTTACCAAAGATACCGACTACATGTCAGGGCTGAACTTTGGAAAGAAAGACATCTCAATAGAATGAACAGGACGGTGCAAGCCAGGAGGAAAAAACATGGGTTTTGAATACTCCATGTCCACATCACTTAAGCTCAGTGAAGAGCTGGAACAAACTAATATTTAGACAGTGAGAACAAGATGTTTTTCACAGTTTAAAACGAGTGAAGGGGGAATAAGGAAAATAAAAATCTAGTTAAGGACAATGAACCTGTATGTTAATGTGTGACATCGGAGCTGGTCTAAAAAAAAAGAGATACAGACAGACACTTTCCACGTGGGCTGAGTTTTGTGTGTGTGTGTGTGTGTGTGTGTACATGTGTGTGTGTGATCATGTGTGTGTGTGTTCATGTGTGCCTGGCAGTGGTGGTTGAGGTTTGGGTTAAATACACACACACACACACACACACACACACACACACACACACACACACACACACACACACCGAAACGCACTCTCTTCTTCTCTACTTTTGGAAAGAAAAGTCACCTGTCTGATTTTGGATATACCCAAAGATAAGAAAAAATGTGTTGATTGATCCCTGTGGAGAGTTTTAGCTTGCAGCAGCCAAACTAAATAAATTCAGCAGCAGTACAAATAAAAAAAAGTTCAACATTAGCCCAAAAAAATAAGAGCGTCAACTAGACTAGTAAAGCTAACTGACAAGGTGCTCTGAAGTTGGAGAAGTTGTACAGGTTCCTCAGAATGCAGAAGCATTTTATGGAAAGCAGAGCAGAGCTGGTTGGAGGAACCTGATGACCTTTCTATTATGGCCTTACAAGCTTCTTTCAGACGTCCGCTCTCACCCAAAACACATTTTCTCTTTTCACATTCAGATGGATAACACCTGCACCGAGCGTGTGAAACGCACACTGTTTCACACACAGAGAGAGTCCCTGCGTTCCAATACCCATACCTTCTGCTATTTAGTATGGTAGAAAAAAGATTTAGGATGTCCCAATTCATATGGTCAGATTTAGTATGCTTAAAAATACCTGAATCCCCTATTACATCCTGTCGAGAATTTTAGTGTTGAAATCAGCATGCTATTTAGGCGATTCTGACCCACAATCCAGTGCACACCGGGTGTGACCTCTGCATGAAAACAATGCGGGATGAGACAGATATATAAGCAAGAGAGGCAAGATCAAGGAGGCATGTTCTGATGAAATAAATCAGTTAAAGTATGTCCAAATTGTATAGCTACTGCATGCTAACTGGATTATTTGTATGGTCGGATGTAGTATGTAGAATAGAAAAAATAAAGAGAGTATGTGATTTGGAACACAGTTAGTGTGAGAGTGTGAGTGCGTCCACAGAGGTCACATGCATGAGCTCTGCTGCTGATTGGCCAACAGAGGGAGGAAGTGAGCAAGAGGAGCTTGCTGTTGATCAAGCAGGAAAGCAACAATTCACAGAATGCTCTAACATAACTAAACTTATAATTTTCTTACATATAAGGCCATCTTATACAGCCAAAGGGTGAAACATTAATCGTTTTTGAGAAAAATGTTTAACAAAAAACTGTGGGGACTTGCTATTTATAAGAAAAGTTAGAGGTTTGTTTCAAAATAAAAGTTTCTGCTGGGAAATTGTTTCAATTTGAAAGATATATATATATATATATATATATTTTTAACTCCTTAAAGGCACTTTATAAGTTCCTTTAGGCACCCACTAAAATGTTTTTGAAGCGACCACACATTTTGTTTAGTGTTGAGCATCACCATATTCCTATCAAATCTTTATAAAGAAGAGCAACGTGTCAAAGCTGATAAATGAAATATTCTACTGACATTTTCAGTTTATTCTTCATAAAAACCAGATCAGACTGATCATCTGGTGGTTTACCGGGATCACAATTCCCACACATTTTCAGGCAATTCTGGGCCATTCTCTCCTGTTTTCAATTGGCCATTGCTGCCATTTTTCCCTAAACACTGTTTGTGCTTACTAATTTTTTTCTCATTAGAATCATTGGTATTATGAGTATCAGTACACACCTGATTTGTCACTGTATTAACATCGGAAGTCCTAAAAATTGGTTTATTGAGCAGTTTATAATTCTATAAATTTGCATTCCAATTCATTTTTTTGCACAACCCAACCTTCTTCTGATCTGTACAGCATGTTGAGAAAGTATTACTAGATCTTTAAATTTTTTTTGCTGGTTATTGAATTTACATTATGTTTCTCAGTATACCCTTATTCTGAAGCTGTCTTACTGGCAAGTAGCCACCCCCGAACGTTTTTTGTTTAAGGATAACTGCAATGCACCCTGGGATTTGTTTGGCCCTAACATGATGTTGAGCCCCAAATGAGTTCTAGGGATGCTTCAGTCAGCTTTTCAATCATTATTGAAGGGTTCATCTTGTAAGGCATTCACATTAGAGCATACCCAGAGAAGAAAAACATTAACTACAATCCCTACAATAAATTGAGTTGCAACAGAAACACATATGGGATGTCAACACCAAACTAAATGGCCTGTTACTGGATACAATGTGCACATAACATAAAACAGATAGTCAGCCCAAAGTGAAATGTAGTGCAGCAAAGACAGAGTGGGTCAACTGTGCAAAGCTGACTTCTATCTATCTATCTATCTATCTATCTATCTATCTATCTATCTATCTATCTATCTATCTATCTATCTATCTATCTATCTATCTATCTATCTATCTATCTATCTATCTATCTATCTATCTATCTATCTATCTATCTATCTATCTATCTATCTATCTATCTATCCATCCATCCATCCATCCATCCATCCATCCATCCATCCATCCATCCATCCATCCATCCATCTAAAATATAAAAATATCCACTCGTACACATGTTTTCAGAGCGGTGACACTTAGCCTAGTAGATAGCTCTTCCGGTACAATTTGATGCATAAAACCTTACTGTAACCGAAAATTAATGCCACTAACGTTCATAAAGCGGTTGGTGTAAGCTTGGGGTTACAAGTATTGTAAATGACAAGCTTTCTGTCCTCTTATTTCACCGCATTGAACTTGTGAAAACAGAAGACATGCTGATAGTGAAGGGGCTTTGTGAGCGGCTACCTTCCCGTTAGGCGTACTTCAAAATAAAAGTCAACTCACTCCAGTGAAATGCTATTAATGTTTAGCCAGTGAAATGCTTTTACTGTGAAGCCGTAGCGTTAATGCTCCTTTTGTTGAACAGTAACTTAACCGCTGCGCGCTGATCTATAGATAGTGTTTTTTAATGTAGAGAGAGCCGTGTCCCTGGCATATACTGTAGAAGTGACACACGTGTATTTTGCTAGAAAAACCGGCAGAGCACAAATCTTTCCCCAGCCAAAGTGGCGGGTGGTCTCAATAACTTACTAATCGCTTAGACTAAATTGGCGAGTGTTATATTTGAGCCCTGCACGACACTCTCCGCTGATCACAGTGATTGTGCCGCGGAGACACCGTGCATGTTATGTTGTCTTCTAACTTTATAACTCGCGTGTGGGTATTTTGACAGCAAATGTTATAGACTACACATGTGTGAGGTGGAGCCGTGATGTCAGCGTTACCAGGGAAAATGGTTTCGGTGTTTACAAGAAACCAAAACTGTTGTGTTTTCCAAAAAATCCTCCCTGGGAGTTGATCTCACTTTCATGCCTGCGTTTGCTGTTTTCATTTAAATTATATAGTGCATCCGCGAAAATATTTTCGTGTATGCACCGTTTCGTGTTTTCGTATGAACAGCACCTCAGTCATCCTCTCTGCATGTAATCGGCAAATAAAATTTTCGGGGATCCCACTACTGATAACCAATCAGAAGAGAGAACGCTACAAACCGGCACCCGTCTCGCTGTGTATGTGTATGCGCATACAATGGCGGACCAGGTAAAAATCCTTCCCTATGTCTGTTTTGATGGTTTTTATCATGTTTTATCACACTTATGGATCTAAGATGATGCTAGATAACGCGCTTCTTGAAGACCGCAGTGCATTAATGTGGGGACGAGGGAGGGGACTGCTAACTGCAGTCACTGACAGGAAGTTAGCTAAACTGACCATTCCGCTTACTGAACCTATCGGGCCGGTTTCACAGACAATGGCTTAAGCCTAGTCCGAGACTAAAATGCCTGTTGAGCTGGATTAATTCAAAACCACTTGCACAGACTGAGTTTAAAATAGTCCTAGATTAAAGCTATTCTGGATTAAACAAAGTCAATTGCAAGACTGTCGACTAGAGCTACTCTAGGTCTAAATTTGAGTTTAAATTAATCCTCCAAGGAGGCAGGTTTAACTTCATTTTAGTGGTGTTTGTGAGAGAGCATGGACTATTTGGAATATCTAAATGAAGACCAACTCCCACTGCAGAGGCCAGCCAGAAGAGTAGGGGAGAACGGGGTAATTTGTCACATGGGTTGGATGTCACATTCGTTATATCTCGCCACCAGAGCACGCTAGCTCTGAAATGTTGATATAAAAAAGGTCCAGAATTGGGATCAGAGGTCACATACATAGACTTCCTTGGAGGAAGACAGCTGCATTTCAGGTGAGAGGATGTTTTGTGTTTTTCATGTCAAATTCAAAATATTTTGCTTCTCAGTATTTTTCTTCTAGGCTTTTACACAATGGGTTTATAACAAAACACTTGTTACCCTCAGAAAGTGTGAAGGGTAAACTATAGTTTAGATTATGGTTAGCAAGCTAATTAGTTGTCAGATGGTTGTTGGCCTTGATGCTAGCAAGAAATTCAAGTTGGGGTTGGTCGTCAAATTTTTTGGGGGGTTGGTTGTCACATGTTATCTCAAGGCTGCAGCCAGAAAAGGAACCCAATGACGAAAGAAATTGTCAAGCTGTATCCTCACTGACACCCCAGAGAAGGAAAGAATAGAGCAGGAAAAGGCAGCTAGCAAGCAAAAGAAAAAAGGGCAACAAAATCAAGACAACCCAGTGCATCCCAAACTAGACCAGCTGCCAAGGCTACAGAACGTTATGTAGGCCTATTTGTCAACTTGACAATGCAATTAAACATTCAAATTTGGTTCTGCCTCCTTGCCTTCTTTTTAAGATTTTTCCCATTAAGATAACATTGTGACAAACAACCCCATAGTGTGTGACAACCGACCCCTTGATGGGGTTGGTTGTCACAATGTGTCAGAGTGTCTTTGATGGTGAATTACTTCTTCATTACAATAAGTTGGAAAAAAAGAGAGACACACATTTCTAGCCAACACCTTAAGCTTCAATTTAATGTAGGAATGGCTATTGACAGATGTTTTGGTGATGAGCAATTCTCACTAGAGTAAAAAGTGTGCCTACTTACCCCGTTCTCCCCTACTTGTGGATAGGTCTTATTAACATTTATTTGATGATCTTACATTTCGAGACCGCTTTCAATATGGAAAATGCACTGGAAATAACAACTTTGCTTGAGCTTATTAGATGGATGCATTTAAATTGAAGATGTATTCAGCATAATAAAATGAGTGTCTAAAACAATTCTGTTTTCAAATGTGGTTGTTGTGATTTAAAATACTGACACACATGAATAACAAAATGACAAAACACAACATGAACACCTTTTATTTTCTACTTATATCTTCACTGTGATTAGTAATCACAATTGTCTCAGTACTGTATCTTGTTTGAATCATAGCTCTCGCTTCCAACTTCATGTCATACAGTTTACGCTCTCTGGACTTTCTTTCCACCTCTGTCCCCAGAACCCGTACTGAGTTTGGGAAGAGGGCTTTCATGTACTCTGCTCCCACTGCCTGGAACACTATTCAAAAAACACTCAAATTGCAGGAACTCATCACTAAGAATGATTTTTAAAACTTTTCTCATTGCCTCAAAATTGTTGTTCTTCTTCGCCTTCTGGAATGTACACTCAACAAAAATATAAACGCAACACTTTTGTTTTTGCTCCCATTTTTCATGAGATGGACTTAAAGATCTAAAATTCATTCCAGATACACAATTGTACCATTTCTCTCAAACATTGTTCACAAATCTGTCTAAATGTGTGATAGTGAGCACTTCTGCTTTGCTGAGATAATCCATCCCACCTCACAGGTGTGCCACATCAAGATGCTGATCTGACATCATGATTAGTGCACAGGTGTGCCTTAGACTGTCCACAATAAAAGGCCACCCTGAAATGTGCAGTTTTGTCTCACAGCAAAATGCCACAGATGCCACAAGCATTGAGGGAGCGTGCAATTGGCATGCTGACAGCAGGAATGTCAACCAGATCTGTTGCTCGTGCATTGAATGTTCATTTCTCCACCATAAGCCGTCTCCAGCAACTTCGCACAGCCATTGAAGAGGAGTGGACCAACATTCCACAGGCCACAATTGACAATCTGATAAACTCTATGCGAAGAAGATGTGTTGCACTGCATGAGGCAAATGGTGGTCACACCAGATACTGACTGGTTCTGAGTCCCCAGACCCCCAATAAAGCAAAAAAATGCACATTTCAGAGTGGCCTTTTATTGTGGACAGTCTAAGGCACACCTGTGGCTATGACAAAACTGAACTTTGACATGAAGGTTTGCATTGGAATGAGAACTCACTGACACTGAAATGCGGAGTTCCTTTAGCTATTAATTTTGATTTGATTCAAGATGGTTTATTTGTCATAAGCACAACAATTACAGCAGCAGTCTTTGGCAGTGCTATTCTTAAGTCCCAGGCTCCTCTCAACAATGCAATATAGAAGAGGAAAATGTATAATAGAAACACAAAAGTAAAGAGGGCAACACCTGAGACACAAATAAACACAAAAGTAGTGCAAGGACACAGTGCAGATAAAAAGTGATAATAACTGTACTGAAACAGGATACTGTACATTTTATAGAATAATGTAAGTCCGCCATTAGAATAGCATCCATCACAAAACATTAACCAGGACTGAAATGTGTAGGATTACAACTTTAAATATACTCTCTTAGTGGTTCTTTGATACGCAGTGAATTTGTTTTGGAGCGTGTTTAAGTGGACAGTCACATAGCTGTCAGTGTTCATGTAGAGGTTTTGAGTCTGCAGCTGTGAACTGAGCGCCTGCTGTGTCCTGAAGTCTCCTCTGCTCTCACTACCAAGATCAAGTCTCATTTGCAGAACACACACACACACACACACACACACACACACACACACACACACACACACACACACACACACACACACACACACACACACACACACACACACACACATTGGAGCACTTGCGCCTAACACTGTGTGTGCGTTGTAACTAACTCCCATTTAGTCTGTTGAAGTGAGATCCCTGCGAGCATGTGCCTTGCTGAAGGATGCAAACTTACACACACCAAGTCTCTCTGTCTCTGTCTCTGTCTCTCTCTCTCAAACACATACACACATACACACATCATTGCCTGTGAAAGAAACCATTATCCCCAACGGAGCCCCAGACATCTGGGCTCGCTACACACAGCGTGCAGGCAGCCCTCACACACACACACACACATTGGCGCATGAATGTATGTGACAGATAAAGACAGTGAGACAGAGACGGACAGGCATTGAAGGAGTGTTTTCTTGCTGGACACATGAAACACATAGAGAAGGGGGTCATGAGAGAGGGAGGGTCCGAACTAGGACATGTTACGCCCCCCCCTCTCTCTATTGCTGTGGCAACAAGAACTGGCACACACGTCCGGCACAAAGGCATTCTGGGAAAAGCACAGATTTTATATTGCCCCGGGCTTTACACTCCTGTGCCATCACCTCGGTAACGCTAATGCTGCTCGGCCCTCTTAACATTTACTCTTGGGCAACACACACACACACACACCCCAACACACACACACACACACACACGCACACACACACACACACACACACACACACACACACACACACACACACACACACACACACACACACACACACACACACACACACACACACACACACACACACACACACACTGTGCTTGACCCCTGAGAGAGTTATGACAATTCTGACAAGTCTCTTCCTTTATCTCTGTGTGGGTCCCACTGTGTGTTTCTCTCTCTCTCTCTCTCTCTCTCTCTCTCTCTCTCTCTCTCTCTCTCTCTCTCTCTCTCTCTCTCTCTCTCTTTCTCTCTCTCTCTCTTTTAACATCCAGAGAAAGAGGACAGGAGATATGTGGAGAAGAGGACGAATATGAAAAAGGTTGATAGTTCCCCTTCTGGTTGGCATCAGATGTGAGAATGATACATTGGTCCATTTATCCACCAGGTTTAGTTCTCTTTACACCTATTGTTTCTTCTGGTCTAAATCAGTTGGTGAAGAATTAAAAGGCAGCAGCATAAGCCAGGTGAGAATGTTCTCGTCTTCACTCATTGGTCAGATGTGTCTGGGGAGGAAGCAATAACATACCGTAGTTCCTGGACTGCTTTACAATTGTCCCTAATTTCTATGCGGGAAAACTACCGAAAGAAACTACGAAATATATGGTCTTCCTCGTCCCACAATGCATAGCGTAGCTGGCTACGGGGGTTCCTAAAGTTGGGTTGGAGTCCGCTCACGTTCTCACACCAGAGTTTGTTTTGAAGCGTACCTCTTGGTCTGCTTTTGGTGAACACCTGAGTGTGATTGCTGTGTTCTCATCTGCACAAAGGAACCACAGCGAAGGTGGAAAGGAACTACAGTTAGATTCAATGGAAACAAACACGGCAGTTGTGAAAGAGCCTGTGATCCTCAACTGTTGAGATGAAAGAATTACTGAATGTGGAGGAATGAGACAAACCTGTGTTCACAAACCACAGACAGACATCAATAGATAAAGGGGCCCCGATATAGATTCTCTTTTACATGTACATGCAACAACTCTTTAATATCAGTACTGTCAAACCAACTAGGGTCCTACAGTATCTAGTAGGTTGACAGAGTGGAGCAGAAGGGAGTTACACACCAAAATGGCTGCAGACCAGCTTTTTAGAAGCAGGGGCCTATCCGAAAAGTCCAATCTCCTAACCTATAAGCCTCCTTTCCTATGCCTTAACCCCTAAACGTCATCGGGGTTAAGGAGAGATGAAAGGTGCTTCCTATCGAACATAGGAAAGGACAGCGCTGTTTCAAATGAATTCGACTCCACTTTTCCTAACCGACGTCATTGCGCGACGGCGAGTATTGCTGACGTGAGTCACTAGCGTGAAACTACACTATAGCCTATTCTCCGAAAATTGACTACAACAAGCGCTCGTTTGATCCATGCGTTCTTTTCATATTGATTTTAATCAGGTTGTCGTATATATCCCAATTCACGTGTGGAATAAAAAAAGGCTACACTTGTGTTGATGTTGAAATGAACTGCCCCCAGTAACTTCATTAAATGTGAAGTTGGTATTTTATTTTCGTATGGTGTAAATTATGTGCTACGAAAATAACTATTATGATGTTGGTCTTTTATGAGTTATTTATTATCTTTACCCTGTGTGTGTGTGGGGGGGGAGAGGGGGGGCTATTTTCTTTTAGCCGAGTTAAATCTTCCTCTCTTCTCCTCTCTTCTGTTTTACCTCTCGTTCGTATTCGTGTAGAGTCTGTAAACTCCGGTGGTGGCCTGTTGCTTTAAATCTTGCCGCCGTAAAGGATTATGGGATACCACTATCTCCTTTCCTTTAGCATAGGTTGGTCAGGAGTAACCTATGCTAAAGGAGGGTTAAAGGATGAATCGAGGCTCCTTTCCTATGCCTTTCCTAAGCATTTTGAGAATTCGGATCACCTATCTGCCGAGTACTTCCGGTTCATCTCGATAGGAAAGGAAATTTCCTATGCAAAAAATACTTTTCGGATAGGCCCCAGGTGCGTCCCACAGTATGTGTGTGCTGTGCTGAAGCAGGCTGCCAGCCCATTGTTTGATTCTTTCCTGAATTAGTAGGAAAGGTGATGGTGTAGAATCTGTTAGAGAAGTGACTGCTACTGTTTACTGGCTACTGACCTGTGTGCTAGTCAGTGTATCTCTTTGGCAGGTCCTTAAGGGAAAGGTGATTGAAATTTAGTGATTGCACAATAACTATAACCTCATAGGTCTCATTATAAGGCTGATAAAATCATTCTTTGTGAGCACATCACATCACACATTTTTTCAGGTTTGAATTACGGCAGGATTCTGATCCCATAACATATAAGGGCTTATCCCGAAGAAGATTTGAGAATACAGAAAGTTAATTCATTAAAACCAGGACACTAATGTATAGTGTTCAGAAGCACATACGTATACATGAACACACACATACACACAGAAGGGAAAACCTGCAAAACCAACGTGTGACATTCGGTGCCTTCCTTCTTCAAACACAAGCTAGATCGATGTTGTTCAATATTGACTGTAGATATCAATGATGACATTATGCTCTCCCTCTCTGCACTCTGACTCTGGAAGACATTTATTATACTGATAAAGCTTAAAGTCAGATTTTCATTCAAACAACTGAAACTTAAAGTGCCAACCATAGCTTGATAATGGTAGGTAGGGATCAAATTATTTCTAATTTGTCAATTCTGCTTTCTTAAAGCGGCTACGAAGAACTTTTAAATATCTTTAAAACAGCCAAATGTTTCCTCTGATAATCATAAATTACCTTTAACAGCAAACAAGACCATCAGTGCAAAGAAAGCAGTTGTTATATAGTTTTTATTAATGCCTTTGGTCTGGTCGCACACCCAGTCCGATTTTCGGCTTCGTATTGGTCGCAGATTTCAGTGCGATTTGAGTAGCCTATTCCTCCAGGTAAGGGAAGGAGAGTTTTGTTTGAGACAGTTATTTGTCATCATAATGGCTGATAACGGGGCAAAATCACCAAATAAAAAAAGAAAATTCAATGAAGAACAACTAAAAGCTAAAAGGGAGAGTGATAGACGGCGGAAGGAGGGCGTTGCCAAGCAACCTGTAAACAATTAACGGGAGTGAACTGGTCCTGCAGTGTTTACTCCTTAGTGAATGAACGGTACTAAAACAAAGTTTACTTTGCTTAATCATCATCATCAGATGACCATTATTCATCTGAAATAGTCATTATTTACAACAACATAAACACATTACCTCATCGTGATCCTTACTGCCGTCTGTCATTCATTCGCTTTCTGTGAGGGCACGGAATCTTCCAGCTCCGTGAGAGTGGTTAGTGAACCTGCATCAAGCCATTGCAATCAGATGTGTGTGGCACTGACTGGCATTAGTTGATGCAGTGTCACTAATCACTCTCATGGAGCCGAAAAGATTCCGTGCCCACACACTTTCAACACGGACATGCACTATATTGCATCCTAATCATTTGACACTCGCACCGGCCGGCACGCGCTATAAAACAGCTTTACGACAGCTGGCCTGGTGAAAATACTACCACTTTTGTCCAAAGAGGCCACCAGCCGCCAAAGTTCCTCGTAGCCACTTTTAGGCGAGACACCGCAGGTTGGAAGGGGTACAATTTTTAACTAGTAAATTGGCATCTACTAAACCAAAACATCTAGATGTTGGATAAAGCCAGAATTAAAATCTTTGTATCATTTGTACAACATATTAGTGTAAAAATGTTTTTACAGAACACATTTTGGATGTAGCGTTTTTCTTTTTGATTTAATATGATTCAAAAAATACAATTTACAGGTCTTAAAAATGCATTTCTGCACTTTTTAAGAACATAAGGTATCATAAATCAGACAATTGACATCATATGAACAAATCCTTATGTAATAACCTTCAGAATAGTACTAAGAATGATGATGGAAAGTTAAGTTGATGTAAGTGCTTTAGAAGATGAGATTTCTGGTTCAAAGTACTGACAAAAACTAATGTTGATAAAATGGCCGTTAAAGGTGGTTATATAGGAGAAATATACAGACGGAACAAACAAGGTTTAGTCAAATAAACTCCTAAACATAAATTTGGGAACTTTAATTTGTTGTAATGGTAGAATGAAAGAAGACATTGTTGTATCTTTAAAAAATCCTCTGCGTAATTCTTTCTTTCACTAGAGACACAATGGCCTTAGAGGGAATAATTTAAGGTTTACGATTTAATTGTTATGCTTAATATTTATATAATTGCAACTTCAGTGCATTGACAAAACAGGTTAATTTCCCATCAGAGATATATAAATGGGATTCAAAATGCCTCTGAATTTGGCCGTGCTTGCTCTTTGGTATATATTTGTGTGTGTGTGTGTGTGTGTGTGTGTGTGTGTGTGTGTGTGTGTGTGTGTGTGTGTGTGTGTGTGTGTGTGTGTGTGTTATATCGAGCCTATAGTTACTGATTAGCCCGAGCTTTGGCATCCTGCGACCCCCAGTGCCCCAGCCACAACACAGAGGTCAGAGGTCAAACGCCCTTTGGCCTGCCCCCCCTCCCCTACCCTCCCCTTGCTTTGTAACGCTTTCTCCTCATCCTCCTTTTTACCTTTCATCCTCTTTGCGCTTTTCTTTTTAAGTAGAATGAGAAAAAAAGACAAGAGATTTATTTCCACAGGGGTGGATCTGGACATGAAGTGGATAGGATGCAACGAAGTGGAAAAGGATGATTTTTTAGATGTGTATGTGTATGTGTGTGTGTGTGTGTGTGTGTGTGTGTGTGTGTGTGTGTGTGTGTGTGTGTGTGTGTGTGTGTGTGTGTGTGTGTGTGTGTGCGTGTGTCAGGGTGTCACGAGAAGCTGTCTGGGGGTTAGGCCAGTAAATGAACAGCTGAGAGCAATGATTTAGTCTGCATAAAAGCAACCCCAACTGTCATAACAAAGACACTCTGACAGCAGGGCCGACCAGGGAGACAAAGAGGAGTCACCGGCCCCCAGGAGGCCCTCCAAAGAAACACACACACACACACACACAGAAAAGGGGGGGTCAACAGTGGGCTCCCAGAGACCTTGCGAGGGCCCAGACTGAGCCCTGGTTAAGAGCAGCGGAAAGGCTGGACCGCAGTCACCCATTGGCCCCCGCCCTGGCAGCAGCAAATATCCCTACCGAACAAAAAATATTATCAACCAATGCTGTGTGGAAATGTTAAGTGTGCCTGTTCGAATGGGACTGTTTTGACACAACAATCTCATAATAGTTGATTAAAAGAGCATTCCACACAGTTGGCATTGCACTCCTGCTGTACTCATATTGACAGTTTTAAACTACAAGTGTCAAAGTCAATGCAGGAGAACCACAAATAACACCTACGAGCACTCCTGTGGCTTAGTGGGTAGAGTGCGTACCATATAGGCTCAGCTCTTGTCACAGTGGTCATGGGTTCAAGACCGACCCGTGGACCTTTACTGCATGTCATCCCCCTCTCTCTCCCCATCTCCACTCTTAGGTGGGGTAAGCTCATCTCCCGTCCCGTCCCCATGTTCGTTTCATTATTATTCTTCAGCCCTAACAGATGTTGATACAAGTGACATGGCTTGAGGATATAGATATGTCTCCTTAAGAAGACACAAAAGTTTTCATCCAACTTTGTTTACTATGTCATGATCGATATGACGATGGTGAAGCAAAGTAAGCTTTGATTTAGTAACAGTAAAAGTAATTTAGGAACATTGTTTTTTCCCGCAAATTGTATTGTCTAAGTTCCCAGGAAAAATCGGATCCATGCAAAGGCACTAATATATAGCCACTATTAATCTTACCACATCAAACAAGGTATTTTCTTATGTAATATTATCAACGTAAAATGGAGAAAATTGCAGCCTTTATTTTGAAAAACTGTTAATTCAAGTTACCATTGCAATTTAGCTAGTGGTGGACAGCCAAGAGTGGCATGTGGTGTTCTCATTACATTCTAATGAGCTTGTTTCCAGATCTCCCCCCATGCTTGTCAATCTCACACTAGACAAAGTCATTTTCAAGGTCTAACTATAATGCGATCACATTCCACTCAGCTATGCAGGATTGTGTTTTGATTCTTTTTCAATTGGATGTGTCTGAGACATTATTCCACTGTGGTGTGGGAGAATTGTACACTCACGTCTATAAAACCGTCAGTGAAACTTCTGGCCTCGCCTATGCAGTCTGCAATCATAACTGAAGAAAATTAAACCATTATGTGTTCAAGAGGCCAGTTTTAAAGTTGTCCCCTAATGGTCAAAAACCCTATACCAGTGGCATTTCCACCCAGACACGGTGGAGCACTCTGAAGCAGCTGATTTTTTTCCAGTCTATATGCCAGCCCCAGTGTGTGTGTGTGTGTGTGTGTGTGTGTGTTGGGTTGAGTTGATTGAAGTGTGTGGTCAGTGTTGGCTTTTTTGCTGAAAGCCAAAGCTCTTCCAAAGCCACAGACAAAGCCACAGCAGGTGGATGGGTAGCAGGGTTGAAGGAGGGGGTTACAGAGGGGCTCAATGCTTCTCCTCATCACGCTGCTCGACTGGGAAGAAAAGGCTGATTAATCACAGCCTGATAGGATGGAGGGGGCCACACTCATCCTTTTACTGAGAGTAAAGAGAAAAGTTTGGAAGATTTGTGAAAATCTGTCAATTGGAAGTCTTTTCATCATGTTGTTCATCATGTCCTCTATGAGGCCAAACATGAATGACCCAAAATGCCCTGTCTAACTTTTCATTATTTTCAATTATCATTTTGATGAGACAGTTATTAATGTTTTATATAATATGAGCGGGGGCAAGGGGGGATGCCTTCAAGGCGAGACCTCCTGAAAATGTGCAATTCATAATGCCATGTACTGTATTATTTGGTTATTAAACAATGGGGAGACAAACAGAGAGAGACAGAGAGAGACAGAGAGAGAGAGAGAGGGAGAGGAGGTAGAGGCGGCTGGGCCCTTGAGGCATTGACTCCATAGATGTTGGCTCTAGTATTGGTTGGCCATCTCGTCCCCCCACATTTACTGGCTGTGACTTCCTCTGTTTCTAGTGACAGAAGCCACAGCTACTGTGTTTATGTGTTTATGTCTCAGCATCAGCAGTGAACAGTTTCCTCACTCCTCTTCCAGAAGGTGAGCAAAAAAACTGTGTTTTACTGGAGGGCCTGTGTCGGTGCTGAAAGTTCCCATTTCCCATGTGCATGTCGACAGCAGAGGCCCTATGCCATCGTCAAGGGTGATGAGGACTCATGTTGCTTAGTAAGTGTGTGTGTGTGTGTGTGTGTATGTGTGGGTGTGTGTGTGCGTGTGTATGTGTGTCAACGTGTTGAGAGGTGTGGGGAC
The DNA here is from genome assembly GCF_949987685.1 of Ammodytes marinus. Lineage (NCBI taxonomy): Eukaryota > Metazoa > Chordata > Actinopteri > Uranoscopiformes > Ammodytidae > Ammodytes > Ammodytes marinus. The sequence goes on from NC_137233.1 coordinate 19,824,511, forward strand.
CTTGGGGTATGTTCATCTACTTTATCAGATCCATTCCTGCAATGGGACAGGAAACCACACTGTTGCCTTCAGCTGTGGAGGTTTGTGCAAAGCATTCCAGGCATTAACCACAATACCATGGTGTGAAAACAACAACCGCCCAACAACCGCGTTCTGCTCTCACCGCGGGTTTCCCTTCCCCTGTCCAGCCCAGTATCAACTGAATATGGTTCATTCCACTGTTTTCCTATAGGGCACTGAACCACTCATCAGGAATTTACTACAAAAGTGCTCCTCTTTGTCTGCCAGGTTAGCACATGCAAGCTAATACACACTCATGCAATCCACATACAGTACACATAAAGTTTGGTTTCAGAAGTCAGAAAGACATAATGAAGTCAGGGAGGCTGTAATCTGGCAGGGGAAAAAAGCTATAATTTACATTAGATCTTGGTTGCACAGTGTGTGTCTAAATACTCTTGATATTTTAGCTCCGTCAGTCAAATCCTTGGTCTCATTGCTCTGAAATAGCTGTGGCAATCAGTATGAGAACAACAGCTCAACAAATGAAGAAACTGCTTCTTCAGATAATCATATCAACTGGATTGTTCAGAGTGGCATAATCCGAACACACAGCACCACAACTATGCAACCAGAGGAAGGTGGTGTTTTTTAAATATTTGTTTTAGTTAAAGGTGCTACGAGGAACTTTCAAGTATTCATGAAACAGTGTAATTTTCTCTCTCTCTCTCTGAAGATCATACATGACAGGTAACAGCAAACAAGACTATTAGTGCGAATAATGTTATCTTTATATAGTTTTCTTAATGCCTTTGTCATTGGTACGCTTACCACGGAACTACAGCTGGCGTAGTAAAACATTACCGCTTCCGTCCAGATAGGGTGCAAGAATCAATACAAACTGAAAGTACCTCGGTGCACCTTTAATTAGCACAACTATGATATGAATAAACAATTGTTTGGTGAGACACTTTATATGATTGCATCAATCCAAAAATATTTCAATCATAATTGTGCAGCATGTCCTGCATGCTGTCATTGGATAAATGCTTACATCACATCTTTAAAGGTCACATATGATGAAAATGTCTTAAGGTTCAATATTCTAATTTGGATTTCTACTAGAAACTGTTTCCATGCTGTTTTATGTCAAAAAAAAACCTTTATATTTCTGACAGTGGCATAGGTAGATTTACTGCTTACTTGGTTATTAACAAGGGGGCGTGGCTTCTCCTCTTATGACATCATAAGGGGAGGAAAATCTGTCTGGGGTTTTTGAGAATATCTACCCATCACTTTGCTTTCCCCTGCAAAAATTGCCACCGCTCATGTACACTTTGACCAATCAGAGCGAGGCTCCGATTCGCTGTTCTTATTGGCTGTTGGGACTGTCCATTCACTTTGGCACCGACGTTGTTGCGTCAGTTGCGTGAGCGTTCACGACCCTAGCAGTCTGACAGTTTGGCACTACGGCAACCAACAAACAGCAATGTCTACAATCAACGTCCCCTAAATGTCCTATTTCCCGTTCAACAACAACTGCTAACACCGCTAAGAGAGCAAGGATACGAGGAAAGACCTGGAAAGACACTAGTTGAAAAGACATGAACTCGCATAACTGTCGTTTGGAGGGAGGAGCTACAGCAGGTAAAGCGTGTCAGGTAGGGACCAGAGAGAGCACAAGTGGAGCGGTTGAGGTATTTAGATTTGAATCTCTATCCCAACTGCTATTTTCTCCCAAATCATATACCCCAGCTTTAATGTGGAAAACCCCTTAAATGTGATAAAGCAAGACGCTCCTAGAAATGCATTTCAAGAATAAACCATTCAAAAAGGAAGATCTGACATACTGGAAATGTGGCTTCAAGTAGCAACTGTACCAGAACCAGTGGATATTTTCCTCTCTTCTGCCTCAGGGGGCAGTAATGAAACCTCAACACATAGGAGTATCTCAAAGGGGCAAAGAGGACACATCACTAGGACACTTTCCAGGACAAGCAACACACAACGTTGAGATATGTTTTAATCACACCTGTTTTCAAACAGTATTTTTAGGTCTTACAAGACAAAAGACTTCAAGGATAAAAGACGTATTGGTCCCATTAAGCAGTACACAGACGCCTCCCTGAGTTTTGCTTAGTGTACCTTCTGGGACTGTCTCATCTACTGTGTGAAGTTGTGGTGAGGTGAACTTTCCCACACTGCCATATTAAACATATGAACCTTCACTCTTTTTGTTGTTTTTAAGCAACAGGCGGCCAACTCATGAAGATACATGTGTATCATAAGTGTTGTGTCATCTAAAATGCTGGTGAACATTTTTTTTGCAGTACTGACACTTATCATCACCCGGCCATCAGCTGTGCCCCCTACACCCTCTCACTCACTCACTCACTCACTCACTGCTGATCTCTTTGGTTTCACTCTGAACACCTCTGTGTGTCTCTTTGTTGGACTATCAGATGGCAGACAAGGGATTTAGCGTGGGGATCTCTGCTGTGTGAGGTCAAAGCTCTGGTATTTCCAGGCCGAATCACAGTTCCACTGAAAACCGCAGCGTCAACCCCCAATCCCCAATTACTAGAACACACACAGACCGACGCAAACTCACATACACAGAACTGCCACCAAGGGACAGCAGGGTTAATGCTTCAGTCCCAACCTTTGTGGAAAATGTGGTGAAGACACATACACACACACGTACATCTGGTGTGTACAGTGTATTATTGACCTGTAGTGGATAAGTGTAATACTGTATAGTCTACTCAGTATTAAATGCAAGAGGATTCAGTGCTCAAGTGTTTCAAAGGGGAGGTGCAGTCATTGCTGGGTAAGAAGAATGTTCATGTACATGTATTGCACTACACAGGACATCCAAGTAAGCATAAAAAGGTGTCAAGTGATTAGTATTGGAGGATATTTTTGTATGCAAGTTTAAAGTTCTAGGAGGCAGAAAGCCAATGGTCCAGTAAACTGGAAACTGAAGTGAAGAGTTCATATGTATAAGGGTTTGTATTGTGGAAATCCTAAACCTAAATAGTGTCATTGTTTGAGATATAAGGCTCAGAGTAAGGAGTTTCCAGGTTCAACAACTAAAGTCCATTTATTCAAATAATGAAGGGGGAGAGGTAAGGGAGCATAATACCTTGCCAGTCCGGGGCATCAGCTGGGCTGCTGTCTCCTGCTGGCTTAAGGCCAATTCATGATCTCCGCGTCTGTGTGTCTGTGGGGGTCCACTCTGGTATGTGTGACGTAAAAAGTCCTGTTCATACATACAGAATATGTATGTATGAATATCATATGCAACTCATCTAAGTTTCTTTAACTTAATTCAAACCATGTACAGAATGTAGGGTAAACAAGCTGAGACTTGATAAGTTTTAAATACTTACCAGAATACCTTTGCATTCACACTCTATCTCCTTCTATTTTGCCTCATATCCACTGTCATCCCAAAGAATAAGAGGCATTCGTTGGGCAGAGTAATAGTAATCTTGGCAGAACGGAAGTCATCTGGTTAATGAATGTATAGCAACACATCTTCAGCTTTTGGGTGCCATGTGTTGCTAACCATGACTCTCTCTATATTACCATCTGCTCTTATTTCGTGCACCAGTGGCTCCATATGAATTGCCAAGAGGATTGGTGAGAGGGGGCATCTTCCAATTATCCAGATTTTTTGTTGTAGGGGTCGAATACAAGGCTTTGATACTTTTAATTGAATTATTGGTACCAAAAACTAACATTGCCTTCGAACCACACATTTTCCATCTTCACCCCGTTATTAAGGACTAAATGCTGGGAAATTAAGATAACAAACATTGTTTCTGATACATGTCTTCAAATTCACCCATGCATAGCTGAACGGACACACACACACACACATACCCGCGCATAAGACACACAAAAGCGTGCTCAGCCATCAAACCACTGAGCTCCAGAAACAAAAGCCTTATCATGCTCTGGTGGGGTCCTGTCACTAATCCACACAGCTTTAGGGGTTGCAGACAGCAGACACACACACACACACACACACACACACAAACACGTACACACACACACAAACAGTGTATATGTGAAAATGAAATTTGACACACACACACACACTGCCTGGATTTGCGAATACATACTTACACACACTGGCTCCCTCACGCACACAAACACACACACACACACACACACACACACACACACACACACACACACACACAGTGGTGTAGTATAGCCGGCTGGCTGGGTGTTAAGGCCGAGCAGAGCTACTGGCGACAGATTTGAGAGAGGAGATAGCTCACTAAGCCTAATCACACAGGGGAATGCTGTCTGGGGCACCTGACCATCAGACCTCTTGCTGTGTGTGTGTTTGTGTATATGCTTGCTTATTTACATGTCATTTTTCATGTGTGTTTGAATGTGTATGTGTGTGTGTGTGTGTGTGTGAACTCTTGATAAGGGCAGTCATAATTGGAGCTTATCGCCCTGAAGGGGGCAGAGGGAGAGGTGCCAGAGCCGGATTGGGGGCGTCTGACCAGGCTGTGTGTGTGTGTGTGTATGATGAGTCATCCAGATTCTTACGAGCAAAGCCACACGCAGACGGAGAACATATTCCATAGACTGAACCTAGTCCATCCCATAAAACTCAGCATCAATTACTCTAATCCCCAGATCAAAGATAGCACCAAATGTTTGATGTTCTGGTCATCTGTTGCGTTCATCTCTTGATGTTCTCTGGAACCTGCTCAGGGGTAGACAGGCTCCGGCTGATATGTCCGGTTTGCTCCTAGTATATCAAATTGCCAACACATTTGGGGGGTGGTGGGGGGGGGGGGGGGGGTAATATCTCAGAATGATTGCATATCTTTTATCAACAAACGAGATATTAACCCCTTAAAGTTTACCTTTACCTCTGCAAGATACTTTGGCATCAGTCAACACGACTATCTGACATTGTTATGTTATTTATAGGTCAGAAAAGATGGAGAAGCACAATAGGTCCTCTTTAAAAGAAAGTGAAAGATATTTCCTCTGTATTTTAATCTTTATTGGAAAGTTGTAGAGTGACAAGAGTTGAAATGACATGCAGGGAACGGCCTGGGCCTGCTGCGATAAGGACTGAGCCTCAAATGGTACACGCTCTACCCACTACACCATGGAAGCACCCCCACATAGGTCCACTTTAAGCAAGAACAAATATGTAATAAATTGTTATCGAAGCCTCCAGAGGGATAGTTTTGCGAGAGGTTTTGGAAAAGCAGTTGCAACTCACACTATCTGTTTTGAGAAATCATTGTGCTTTTGTGAGGGGAGGTGGAAGCTGAAGGGAAAGTAGATCCGAGCATCTGGAGAGCCTTACTTAGATCACAAGAGACTTTCATTGATTTTTCTTCTTTAATATATCTTGCCTTTCAACAGCTCCTCTGACTCTCTGTCACGTTACGAGAGGACTGTCACGGACCGACTCCACAGGAATTTAGAGAAGAAAGCCCAAAAGACATCTTGGTGAGCGTGACAGGAGTTGTTGGGTGGGAGTTGTTATAATTTGGCATATTTCAGTAATAGATATTTTGTATTCTTGATGTATATTTAATTTTTCTATGTAACCTGCCGACTGTCATCTGAGTATACAGAATAAGATAAGAACAGTGGGTCCTTTGTTTAGAAGGTCAGATAATATTCAAGGTCTCTGTCTTCCTCCCTTTACTGCAAATTAGATGCAACACCCACCACGTTTTTTCATTAGCAAATAAAGGTAAACATTAGCAAATTTGGTTGGCTTGCTTACGGATAAACTGGCCAATAAGTTTGCGAGAAAGTCCAACTCATTTAACTAGCGGGGTATGCCCAGCCCGAAGAAGTTAAATTGTTTGATATTGTAATATGCTGTACACGTCTGAAGAGACCTCGCGAGATCTCTTCACTGTGACCAGCGCACACCTACTTTACATGTGATCAGAATAAAGTTTTCATCTGAGACCTGAAGAACCATTCCTCTGTCTTATTTTGCTTAGGCTTCCGATCCAAGAATCGGGTTATTCCAACAGAGTTGTCCCGGAGGCAAATTGGAGAGGTGCAACGGATGGAGCTGCACATTTAGTTCATTATGAAGGGAACACTGTGCTGCAGGTACTGTACAGGTGTGCAATTTTAATCATCTCGAGTGGCCGTAAATGTTATTGCAGAGTTTCTTTCAAAACTGAACATTATTGACTGCATGAAGTCAGTACATTGGCAGTTCTTAACTGTGCAATGCTTTCTCTGTGTGTTCTGAGCCAACATTGTGACCCAGAAGTTATGAGAAGTGCATACAGAGAGAGTCTGTATCGCCACAGCAGTTGGCACTCTGCAGTGAGAAAAATCGGCCAGACATGCATGCTGCGTTCGATTGTACATGGAAAATCGGGAACTTCGAATGCGCAGCACACACAATGTGCAGAAATACCTTTTCATCAATTTTGAAAACGCGGGACCTAGGACCATGCCTTATACGGATCAAAGACTGTAAATAAGTAATTTTTCTATAATTGCATTTTTTTTCACAGTGTATTTAATAGGCCTATATGTATCCCTGTGCACAAATGATTATACTAAAAGTTACAAATTAGGTCGATTTGAAACCTTTTATGGTATACTCTCTGTTTTTTCCAGAGCCTGAGGAGCCGAACTGCAAATGCTCTGTCCATTTTAGTCTCCATCCGAGCCGATGGGACAGAAAACCTACCTGCTGGAATGTAAGGTGGTAAAATGTCTGGGATAGAGCTGCATAATTGTCAAAAATTAAATGAGGGCGTTTTTTTCTTCATCATACTTTTCGAGAATAAAGATGAAATGTTTAGATCAAAGATGAATCAATTCTAGAATGAACTCTTCTGGCGGGTAAAAGACTGCAGTGAAGCTGAAAAGATGATGACAGATTCGAACTTCGGAGATCAATAACTCATAAAATTGTATTAATATGCAAACAATCTCAATGCTACACCCTCGTTTTTACTGAAACCATTCATCCTCTGAGCTCCACTAATAACTGCACTGTGAAGGTATTGAATTTTTTTGCTTTATTGGTGTCCTTTGTAGACGTCTCAGTGCTCTCGTCTCACAGCCTGCTGCATAAAGAGAGCAATGTTATTACTGGAGCATAGAGGACGTCTCGTTTTGGTAAAAAGTTGAAGCCCATTGTCCCCCTCATGATGATAGCAAAGATAAATCTGAATCTGTCAACATTTTTCCAGCTTACCATAGTCTTAGGCCGACGTCTTTATTCCTGACATTTCGTCTTTATTCTCTCCTGTGGCCCTTACAGTCGTATAGTCTTACAGAATAGCAATATAGTGGACAAACCAAACTATATTGTTCAGAAAAGACCTGGAAAGTCTGGCATATAATTTTACATTCTGGAACAGCGGACATGCAACCTCACGCTCAGGTGATGATCTGCAATCGCTCTGGCGAAGTACAAAACTTGTTTATGCTAACGTGAAACAGAGCTATGACTGCTTATGCAAAGCGCTTATAATTCACCTTATTAACTTCTCGGTTAAAGTTTCAGGTCTTTACCCTTTGAACTTTTTCTCCAGGCTTTCACATTTGCCTCTTGGCCCTGGCCCCCTCGATCTCGAAAAGTATTATCGACACCCCGAACCCAAAGGAGCAGCCATTATCATTCTGCCCTCTGGTCCAACTCTGTCGTTGCCTCATCCTACTTCCAATATGGTAATGATTAATCACCCTTACCAGTAATCGGAGTGCCCCTTCTTCCCCCTCCCCGCTTCTTCCACGGGCCCCCGGATGACTGTCTTGATGTCGGGGCACGAGACAATGGGATACAGATGCGTGATCGATGGGGAGGACGGACAATGTTCATAAGCGTGTGAGGGGTATTGTGGTTTAGAGTTTCAGACATACGGTCCCATCGGCTGGCCTGGCCCGCCTTATGGTTGGAAGGGTGATTAATGGGACTTTTACTGGCAGCGTGAGGTACCTATTTCCGCTCAGGCACTGATACAGAACAATATGTTTTGCTTCGGCACATGCACGCTCTTGAGATGTTAAACGCATGAATTCATTTGTGCAGATATACAGGGCTCAGATTCAGGCAAATGAAATCCCATGTGTGCTTCTACACTGCCAAAATGATGGGTTCCTAGAGGTGGTGGGTTAGGCAGAGAGCTGGGAAACGCAGCCTGGACATAGGAGATGACACTCGGGATGCAAGGGTAAGAGATGCCTCTGGTTTAGAACACCACAAAGCCTTGTGTAAGTCACGTGATTGGGCAGGCAGTGAGATATTATCGTCATAATGAAAATTACCATCTGGAAGATATCACCCAAAGCGCACAGCATTCATGCTTAAACAATGCACTCGCAAAAGGCAAATTTGACCACAAATCAATTCAATTCTGTTATTTCTCCACTCCTCCATAAACCGTCGATTCACACTCATCCTTCTTCATGTCTTTTTGCATTTCTTCCTCGCCCTGCCTCGTTTTTTTCTCTGTAAAAAGTGCATTAAGAGAAGACGAGCCCTGCTGTCTGTGTGTGCTGGCCTGGCTTGCTGTACGGTATGGCATGGCTGAAGGGTCATATGCTGAGCAGATGTGGTTTGTGTTGGAATCTCCGGGAGGCTCCATATGCTGTCTGATTATAGCAAGAGGATTAGATCTGATCGCAGCTGACTCCAGACCCCTTTGTTTCCATTTGCAATGAATGGGTCTCATTTTTCTTGAAACTGGTGTTTAAATTTTTTTTTAAAACTACACACAAACACAGCCCATGTGAAAACCATGTATTGTAATAAGCAGCACGTTATGGATTTCATACATCATGCATATTGGAAAACATGGAGTCTGCTCCAAAACTCTACAGCACTTTCATGTTAAGGTTAATTTTTATTCTCTCTGCAGCAAAGAAAAAAGTACAACTCACTCAAAGGATCTTTTTTTTTGTTGGTATATCTGTGTATGATTTCCTTTGCTGTCATTACTAGTTGCGTTAGAATCCTACATATGCAGTGTGAATATACATGTATTATAGTTTTCATCCCAATTATTTTGCTTATTTTTTAAATTTTTTATTTGTACATTTCATCAGATCCAAGAACGCTGCCTCCACACATCAAACAAACTAAAATAACAAAAACTGTGCACACACCCATTCAATCACGCACACTGCATCATGGTTTACATGAGGTATCATCCAAAGTGTCTGGGATCAAGAATACAAAAGCCTAAATCAACAAAGGACGAACTCACTTCAAGGGAGGCAGCCTGGCACAGAGGTTTACCAGTATAACCAGACACTCTCCAAAATGAGCTCACCACCAAGGTCTCACCATCTCTCCAGTGGAAGAAAATATACGCTAAAATACATTTTCTACAAGTGTTCTGTTATTTTTCGTTTGTATGCCTTCCAGAACAGGTGATCAGAGTTAGTTCAGTCAACTGGGTATGTCCGCTCTCGGTTAAAGTGACTACAAGGAACATAAAGTTTCTGTTGATTCTAATGGCACATGAACAGAAGAAGTAGTATTTGTACGACCACGGAGCGTGCATTTGTTGAAGAAGTGAGTGAAAGAGAGAGAGATAGAGAGTCCACTGGCTGTACCGCAATGAGGTTTATGTTACTAAGATTAATGATGGTAATATGACGATGGTTTAGCAGATTAAACTTTGATTCAGTACTGTTCGGGAAACAAAAACATTTCCAGTCTGTCTGCCGTGAATCTTTTAGTAAGTTCCCGGTGAAAACTGGACCAGTGCCAAGGCATTAATAATAACTAGCATTCTTTTCACTAATGGTCTTGTTTCCAGTTACAGGTCTATGATCATCAGAGTAAAAGTGAAACTCTTTCATAAAGATTGAAATATTCCTGGTAGGAGGTTTAAATCATCAATACTAGGGGTGGAATAGCAGGACAACACAAGAAAAAATAACAGATGCTCCACCTTTTTTTGTAGAGTTAGAAATATTGATGTCAGTGTATGCAGAGTATAACATTTGTTTGTTAACTACAGCAGCAGTGAAAGCCTTGAATTTGATGGTGGAGAAGAGCAAAAAGGTTACACTACCATCTACCATCCGACCTCTGCAGCTCATCCAGATTGCAGCAGCCTGACTGCTCCCTTTTTTTTTAAATATATTTTTTGGGCATTTTATGCTTTTATTGATAGTGTAGAGACAGAGTTGAAATGGGGCAGAGGGGAGTGACATGCAGAGAACGACCACGGGCTGGAATCGAGCCCGGGTTCGCTGCTGGCCGAGGCCCATGGGGGGGATGCCCTACCAACTGAGCTAAGACTGACTGCTCTTTAACATACCAAAGCTCTCCCACACTGTACCTCTCCTCCACACCCTGCACTGGCTAATGGTGGTTGCTCCAATCCAGTTCAACCCAAGGAAATTCCAATTCAAGTCTATTTGTCACATACACAATTGCACAGGACAATGTACAGTGGAATGCTTATGTGCCTAATGGTTGTACACCCACCGGCTGCACATGAGCAATGACCAAGAAGCCAAAATAAGACAATGACAGACAGACCATAACAAAATAGAACCAAAACCAACAATGCAACCAAGATACAAAAGTGCAACTATCATAAGCCTCGTTTCCACTGGGCAGTGCAGTTCGGTTTGGTACAGTGTGGTACCCTAGATCTGGCATGCGTTTCCACTGCCGACAGTATCCTTAATTGGTAGGTCATCCACTCTGTGTTGGCCCTCAGCAGACATGAGTGTCTCCCTGATGGCAGAGCAGGTGACTGAGATAACTGTAAGCAATACGAATGATTTTGAAATGCATAAGGCCCAACATTTGATTTTGGGCCTTATTTCCCACGGGGAAGAAGAGGCATAAGTAAGCAAGAATGTGCAAAAGAAATGTGGCCAAGGAATCTGACAAGGTTCACAGCATGAAGTACAAAATAATATGAAATGTTGATGAGGCTGGCTGCAGACATACAGGTGAGTTTGTGTCAGAGTTTGTTTCCCTGATGTTCATGAGCTGCTCTCTGGTGAAATTAATTTGACTACAGCAAAACAATGAGCTGACAAGCAAACAAAAAGACAACACAGTAGACGGCAACACACAGAGGCAGCAGACATCAGCAGCTGCGTCATCTTGATAACAAGATTTTTTTGTCACTGTCCGGCAAAAAATATAACAATATAATGAGTCCATTCTGAGTTGAAGAACAACATTCCACTTTGTTGTGTGATAACTTTTGAAACAAAAATCGGACATAAAAAAATTAGTGAGAAAATGAATACCGCGTTTTTAAACTGAATCAATATTAATGTTAAAGGAATCTAAAATTGACTCGACTAAAAAATGTATTTTGCTCAGATTTGTATATTTTGACACAAGTTCAAACAGCCTTAAGTTCAAGGTTCATAGATTCAGATTATAGCAAGATAGTTAAATGCTATCAATTAATTGTTCAAGTATAGATTTTTCAGCAGTTCTCACAATGGTGTATTCAGTTGCATATAAATTCTACTGGGGCCAGATAACCTACTTTTACTGCATTCTCCAATCAATAACTAACTTCATACATGCACCTTTTTTGAGTGTTGTCGGTTCCTGTTTCAGGGCGGTGAGCTGCTGTCTGGGACTGTGTGTGGCTTGGCTGAGTGTGTGTTTTGGCTTGTGTGCGGCCTCAGGCGGGGGGTGTCAGTATGTGTTTTGGGGTCACTATGAGGGTCTCGGATGGAATTACCTGTACACCACCCACACACACACACACACACACACACACACACACACACACACACACACACACACACACACACACACACACAAATAGAAACACAAACTGGATCTCAACAAGTTCCAGTTCAATATGATTACCACTCCATTGCTTCTGGAATGAGTTAAAACCATTACTCTATTCTGACACTGCAACTCCATCACAAGCATGTGTGTGTGTGTGTGTGTGTGTGTGTGTGTGTGTGTGTGTGTGTGTGTGTGTGTGTGTTTGTGTGTGTGCGTGCGTGTGTGTGTGTGTGTGTGTGTGCGTGCGTGCATGTGTGAGATTATTGCCACCCAGAATGGATGCTACACTCTAAAGAATCTGCCTCAGGCCTACTGTGCATCCCCCACTATCCAGATGTGGAATTGGAATTGCACAGGTGAAGCTGTGTGTGTGTGTGTGTTGTGAGGTTTCTACGTCTGTGTTAAGATGTTCGATTTTATCTGTGCAGTTGTGTATGACTGGGGTGATGGTTAGTGTGTGTGTGTGTTTTGAGGCTGCAGGGCAGATTTAGGGTGACTGATGTGTTGTGAGCAGTGCTGAGGGACACCTGAGACAGCAGGCGGATCAGATGGACATCACTCCATCAGTAAAGTGTCAGTAAGTCACACAAACACACACACACACACACACACACACACACACACACACACACACACACACACACACACACACACACACACACACACACCAATCAGGGACTAGAACAGGAAGCAATGAGATGAGGCGAGACAGGGAGTAAGAGGGGGAGAGAGAGAGAGAGTGTTGGATGCGCATGTCAAGTAGGAATGTGTGTGTTCGGCAGGTGAAAAATGAGGAAGCTGTTTTGTAGACAGAACGAGCGTAATTAGTACCACACGGACGCACAGACACACAGTCACACACCTTCTGAGAGGGCTGTGCATATGTCGGGCAGTCTTCTGTGTTCATGTGTTTGAGTGATGATGAGCAAAGCTGCCAAGTTGTTCATGCATTAGATCATACTGATGAAGATTAAATTACCCAACAGTATGGAACGTAGTTCAAATGAGCTCCCCTTCAAACAGCTACAACATCAAAACACTTTGTACATGCTAATGTAAATAAGATAATTTGAGTATGTTTGCTGATAATACTTCTGTCATTTTAAGTTTGAGTACCTGTTACAAACGTGCTTTTTTCGGTTATACTTTGTGGTTTTGCTACTTTTACTTAAAAACATAAATATCAAGATTTCAGTCATGGTTGATTTGTCAACCTATGTACCGTACTTTCCGGACTACAAAGCGCACCGGGGTATAAGCCGCTAAGAGCTCGTGCACAGAGGGGATTGTCGGGACAGAGATGGCTGCTTGAGATGCTCCCATTTATTAACATTTCAACAAACAAGCTGCATATTTGCATAACGTATTCAAGTGTTACCATTTAGTGCAATAGTAGCTACAGAACATATACTGTGCTGTGTAAACTGTACTGTAAACTTTTCAAGTTTCAAACTTAAACGGTGCGCTCCCAGCGCACATAGGCCTACCGGCAGTGATCTAGGCTACAGCAGTGGTTTAAACCACTGATCTACATTATAGCCTACAGTAATAATAACATAACAAAAAACAAAGCTTACAGCGCTTGACGAGGCAACATCAATGGCTAAATTAAATGTCTTTTTTTTAAAGTGCAAAATAAAGTGCCTGTAACACGACAGTAAGCGCGTAAGCCTAAAGTTGCAGCAACACGGCTGCTTAAAATATATCCCTATACGGTAATCAGCCTACCAGAAAAGTCATTAATCCTCGTCTTTATCTTTTAGGCTAAGGTGCATTACACGGCTGTAACCAGAAAAGTCAAGTCATTCATCCTCATCTCCGTCTTCTTCCTGTGTACTAAAACCACCAAAGTCCTCATCTTCAGTGTCGGAAACGAACAGGCTCAGGATGGCTTCGTCAGCCACTCTCCTCTCTCCTTCGTTGTCGCTCTCAAAACCAACGAACTCCTCTTCTTCAGTGTCGGAAACGAACAGGCTCAGGATGGCTTCGTCAGCCTCTCTCCTCTCTCCTTCGTTGTCGCTCTCAAAACCAACGAACTCCTCTTCTTCACTGTCGGAAACGAACAGGCTCAGGATGGCCTCAGCTGAGCCTGTGGCGGCGTCCTCCTCTTCATCACGCAGCAGTCCAGCCTTTCGGAACCCGTTGGTGATCGTGGATGTTTTGACACTCCTCCACGCTATCAGGATCCACTTGCAAACTTGAGCGAAAGTTGCTTTTCGCATGCGACCAGTTTTGGTGAATGATTTATCGCCGCTAGTCATCCACACCTCCCACTGAACGCGTAGTGCCACTTTGAACGCACGATTGACACTGATGTCGAGTGGCTGCAGATGCTTCGTTGTGCCCCCAGGAATCACAGCTGGAATCGAGTTTAAGCTCTTGATGGCTGCTTTAACAGAATCTGTAATATGTGCCCTCATGCTGTCCAAAACGAGCAAAGCTTTTTTTTTGCGAAAGAATCCTCCAGGGCGCTTGACGTAGCACTCATTCAGCCACTCCTTCATTACGCTTTCCATCATCCACCCTTTCTTGTTGACTTTTACGGAGATGCCGTTCGGGATCTGTTCTTTTGGCATTGTAATCCGTTTAAAAATCACCATTGGCGGAAGCTTTAATCCAGATGCTGTGCAGGCAAGAACACAAGTGAAATTCGTTCTCTCGTGGCAAGTGGTTCTCAACGTGATAGACGATTCACCTTTCTTGTTAACAGTCCTACTGAGAGGCAGGTCAAATGTCAAAGGCACTTCATCCATATTTATGATCTGGGCCGGTCCGATGGAATATTCCTCTATCTTTCTTTGAGTGAATTCGCCGAAGTTTGTTATTTTTTCCTGGTAGTCGGGAGGGAGTTGCTGACACACAGTTCAGTGGCAGCTCCTCCATTACCTCTTTTCTTCCGAGGCAGTTTAAAGCTCCCATGCACTTTGCTGTCAATTTTATATGGTCTAAGTAATAATACTTATTTTTTTAAATGTTTGCTGAAAAACCCGTTCAGATAATTTATTGTAGCAAGCCTCTATACCCTGATGTTCCTCTGGTCTCAGGATGACCTATATTGGTGTCTGCAGCCTGCGATCTGGCTGGCCCCTCCCACCGTCTCTGCCGTGCTCTCGTGATACTAGAGAGACACTGCGTCAGTGTTGCCAACTTAGCGATTTTGTCGCTATATTTAGCGACTTTCCAGCCCCCCTGGCGATTCAAAACAGCGACAAGCGACAAATCTAGCTTTTTTTTCTGGTGTAATTGGTGACTTTTTCGCCAAAGCAAGTATCACTTTTAACTGTTCTCAACGAGCAGCGGGAGCCTCCCGGCCCCTCCCCCGGCCGTCACAGAGCACTGACAGACGGCCCGGTCCTCGCGCAGCAGCCCCTCCCAGCTGACGTCAGAGCAGGAGATACACACCTCTCCGCTCGTGTTCCATTAGCATCCCTATTAGCAGTTGTAGTCGCAGCTTTTCCCACCTCTTCTACAGTCTACGAGTAGTGCAATTCAAAATGTTATGCAGTGCTTTTTTAAGCCATGAGCATGTATGATTACTGCTAGACTTAACATTATCACGTTGGTTGTTTATGCAATTGTCACGTTCATAACACTAGAACCTCATCTATTCAAATATTACTGTATAAAACCCCTGTCTACAAATGTGCAAATTAGGCGATGACGTCATCTGGCGACTTCTAGCGACTTTTTGGACAGCCAATAGCTACTTTCCTTACTGTCGCTCGGGATATTTTCCAGAGGATCTCGGGGCCGTGGACCAATAAGAAATGGGGGGGGAGTTATCATAGATTACTGCACGGTGGAAGTTTCTGGTTACTAATGTGGGGGGGAAAGCATCATGAAGCATGGACATATAAAGAAAATATGGGGAAGTGGCTTCTTCTCGCTGTGATGTCATATCGGGAAGAATTCGGTGTACATTGGGGGGGAGGGGTCGGGGTTTCAGAAAGGGGGAGAGTGAGAAAAGGAGATATTGTTATTTTTTGGATATTTTGGCAGTCTCTAGGCACACCGTGGACCCATGGATATGTTAGAACACATTTAAAAAGTGCATTTAGCATAATATGTGACCTTTAAGGGGCAACTGGTGCTCAATGGCAAAGCAGTTATTTGCTTTATTTATATGTTCTCATCTATGTTTCATTCCCTGATCAGCCAACAACACCATATCATCGAAAATACCAAGAAAATCACTGTAGTCAACCTGCTGCCTCGACTATCTGCTTGTGGGTCCAATCCCTGTAACCCTGCTCACACCAGTCATGGCAAATGATCCCTTTTTACAATGTAATAACTTGATCCATCGCTATTGAACATATTGATGTGTAAAGTTGAGGATTTTATATATCTTGAAGTAGTGCATCCAAATGCTCCACATTCTATTTCTGCCAGTATGGGTTTGTTTGTGCGTATGTGTGTGTGTGTGTGTGTGTGTGTGTGTGTGTGTGTGTGTGTGTGTGTGTGTGTGTGTGTGTGTGTTTGGTGTGTGCTGGACTGTGGTATTGCAACAACAATCCCAAGTCAATTTGGACTGTGTGGGAGAAAGGAGGTTGGCGGTTACAGCTTCTATGCATTGGCTCCAGTTCTGTACACAGAAGCCCACTGATGACAGGCATTAAACCTCACTGGCCCACAGGTAGTGAGGCCGACATGTAATGCCACTTTCTCCACACCATCCTTCTGTTTCAAGTGTTTCTACCGTATTTTTGCCTGCTTGCTGCTGCTCCGTCATACTCATAAACACATTCCTGTTGACAAGATTTGCTGAAGTTATTTCTCTCCCACCTCCCATTGGTTTGGTCTGGTTGCGGTGATACCACAGTGACACAGGCCCATTCACAGGCTGACACCTGACACTGAGCCGCTGCTCTCTCACATGGATTAACACTGGCATTCCTCCTTCCATCCCTCACATATGATTCTTTTACCCATTTCCTATTTTTCTTCCCCTCCTTTTACTTGCCAAAGTTTCGTCTTTTGTCCATTTGTTGCCGTCTCCCTATTTCTTCTGATAATTATTCTCTTCCTTTTTGAGTCCTGGGTCTTTTCCTTACTGTCTAACTCTTTACTATTTCTTCCCTGACTTGCTTCATTATCTCCTCGTTCACATTTTGTATTACCTTCCCAATTCCAATACCAAGTCCATCTGCACTTTCCTCCTTACTTCACATTCCCTCAATATCAATGTTCCTGTCCCTTTTCATTCCTACCCTCACCTATGGTCACGAAGGCTGGGTCATGACCGAAATAAATATATTGTGGGTACAAGCGGCTGAAATGGGTTTTCTCAGTAGGGTGGCTGGCGTCTCCCTTAGAGATAGGGTGAGAAGTTCAGTCATCCTGAGAGACTCAGAGTAGAGTTGCTGCCTCTCTTGTGTGGAAAGGAGCCATTTGAGGGGGTTCAGGCATCTGGTAAGGATGAGCGCCTAGAGGGGTGTTCCAGGCACATCCAGTTGGGAGGGGCCCCTGGGAAAGATCCAGGACTAGGTGCAGAGATTATACAGTATCTCCACACTGGCACTAGCCTGGAAATCCTGACCCTGATATCTTGAACGATAGAGGGTCTGGCGACGATCAATAGTAATTTCCAACTCTAGGGGCGGCTCCTACTCGTGCATTTCGAATGCCACTGCACGCAGTTGGATAGCACTACAACCAATCAGAGCGATGCACAAGTGACGTAAGCCCCGTTCGTTTAGCGAACAGCTGTTAAACTGTTCAATTAAACGTTTGCCGTTGTCGGTCGGCAAAACAGAACATTCCACTTACTTGCTAGTGAAAGCTATGAGTCCCGTCTTCCAATTCGTTAAGGGTCGAGGCCAAAGCAGTCTCAAACTCACACAACATATCCGCAGCCATCTTTGATGTTTACTATCACAGCTTCGACGTCGCATGCACGTCACTGTCGTCATCCGGTTACGTCCTCCCCAGAGCACCATATAAAGGGCTCTGGCGCGCCCATATTAGATAGAACCAATTGAAACGTTATACCAGATTTCTGGTAGTCTTGATAAGCTTCAACGGAGCGTCTCCAGACCAACACGCGCAGCAAATTTAATTTGCCAGCGCCTAGTGGCAGGTCTGGGAATGCCAGGCTACACTGGCACTAGAATTCCTCAGGATCCCCCAGTCAGAGCTGGTTGATGTGACCCAGAAAAGGAATCTTTGGGGACCCCTGCTGGATCTGTTCTCAACTGATCACCATCTGGTTGTTAGTTGGGTCAAAGGGTGTAGGAAGACTCTGGACAGACCTGGTAAGCCTAAATGGGTAAGTAGTGCGGGAGTACAGGGAACATCTGGAGGGGGCCCTGGGTTAAGAGATATTCAACTCACAGTGGTTGATGTTCACAACTTCCATTGCTGAAGCTACAGCGGGAAGCTGTGGTCTCAAGACCTTAGTTGCCTCAAGGGGTGGTAGGTAACCCTCCAATACCATGGTGGACACCGGTGGTCAGTGATGCCGTGTGACTGAAATTGAAATCCTTCCAGGAGCTGTTATCCTGGGGGACACCAGAGGCAGTTGCAAGGTACTGGCAGTCATCGAGGGCTGCTGCCTCTGCCGTGAAAGAGGCAAAGCAGTGGGTGTGGGAGAAGTTCGGAGAAGCCATTGAGATGGACTTTCGGTCAGCACCAAATTGTTTCTTGAAGACCGTCCGGCACCTCAGGAGGGGGACATGGGGAGCCATCCAAGCTGTGTACAGTAAGGATAGGACACTGTTGACCTCAACTGAGGAGGTTATCTGCGGGTGTAAGGAACACTTTGAAGAACTCTTGAATCGGACTTACAAGCCCTCTATGGTTAAGGCAGAGCTTGAGGCTGATGGGAATTCATTGTCAATTTCCCCGGTGAAAATCACAGAAGTCAAACAACTTCATATTGACAAAACCCCGGGGTTTGATGAGACCCGTCCAGAAATTATGAAATCTCTCGGGTTGTCTTGGATTACACGTCTCTTCAACATTGAGTGGAAGTCTGGGGCGGTGCCCAAGCAGTGGCAGACTGGGGTGGTGGTTCCCCTGTTCAAAAAGGGGGATCAGAGATTGTGTACCAATTACAGGGTATCACACTTCCCAGTATCCCTGGTATAGTCTATTCCAAGGAGCTGGTAAGGAGGGTTCGGCTGATAGTCGAAGAGGAACAATGTCTAGAAGAGGAACAATGTGGATTATGTCCTAGTCAAGAAACAATGGACCAGCTTCAAGGATCCTTGAGGGGGGCTTGTGAGTATGCTCATCCGGTTTACATGTGTCTTGTAGATCTGGAGAAGGTGTCGGTTCCCTGAAAGTAGGTGATGTTGCAGAAGTATGAGGTGAACGTGTCACTTCTCAAGGCCATTCAGGGTTCTCAGGGCCCCCACCCCTCACCTATGGTCATGAAGGCTGGGTAATTACTGAAAGAGTTTGTACAAGTGGTCAGAATGGGTTTTCTCAGGAGGGTGGCTGGCGTCTCCCTTAGAGCTAAACGGAGAAGCTCAGTCATTCGTGAGGAACTCGAGGCAGAGCAGCTTCTCCTTTGCGTAGAAAGGAGCCACTTGAGCTGGTTCGAGGCATCTGACTCTGTAGGTAGATGTTTCAGGAACATCCAGCTGGGAGGAGGCCTCGTGGAAGACGCAGGACTAGGTGGAAAGATGACATCTTAACACTGGCCTGGGAACGCCTTGGCATCCCCCAGTCAAAGATGGTTAATGTTGCCCAGGGAGGGGAAGTTTGAGGTCCCCTGCGGAAGCTGCTGCCCATGTGACCCGACCAAGGATAAGCGGTTGACGAGTGAGTGAGTGGTGAATTATGTTCTGGCATCAATAGAAACCTTGCATATTTGCTTCAGAAGTCTCCAGGCACGTTTTATGTCACCATGAAAACAATAATATGGAAGCCATGAAACATGAAATATGACTTTGTATTATGAATTTGTATCAGATGTCCCTGTATCTATGTGACCACCTGTGAACATTTAATAAATATGTGAATTACAAAAAAAAAGAAGTCTCCGGGCACAGGCAGTGCTGTAACCAAGTAGATATATAGACAGCGCAGCGCTTACTAGTGGAAGCACACACACTCACTAAAGATAAACCTATCAGCTCTGCTGCCGTTGCCAGAGCGGAGATCGACAGGAAGCGCATCTGGTGGTATTCAGCCTTTATCCTTACCTTCTTTTCTCATAGCCTTCCTTCTTCTCTCTTTAACAACAATATCCCCTTCCCTCCATCCTTTCTCTCTCCCTCCTTGTTCACTTGCTCCCACCATCCCTCTTGTGTGCTCTACATGTTATGGTGGAAATGAGTCGGTTTACGAGGAGAGTTATATTTCACAACCCACCATCTCCCTGACCCTAGTCATATTAACGGCAAGAGCCCCAATGGACATTTATATACACACAAAAACACATAGACACATGCAAGCATGCACACAAACTCTGGTGGGTCCAGTAAGAGGGAAGTGTGCTTGGATGCAGCTCAACAGCAAACCTACCTTAAGCCTCCCCCTGTGTGTCCTATAATCAGTTATTTCTCGCACACACACACTGTGGGCCTTTGGAAAATCATTAAACCAATTCAAACATCCGCTTTTCCCATCTGCACACAAATGTCTTGGATGGAATCGCTGAAAAATATAAGTGTGTGAACAAAAATATATTTACCCGTTCCCTTATCTCAGCTTTCATTGCTTTTCACTCCAGAAAGGGAAGCTTGGAGTATATTGTAATGAGCACAGAATACACACATTTAACATCAAACCTGACTAAATTTAGTGTCTGTTTTTGTATTTCACACTGTAATCTGACATGTATGGAATTAACGACCACCATACTGGTGACGAAGCTTGCGTTCCAATAACAACAACACATACTGTATATCAATTAAATGGATGGATAAACCCCATCCCAAAAAAGCACATGTTACTTTCAGGTTTGATTACAGACGCTAGAGAATTTTACCCTGAGGCAGGGCTCTACAATGCAACCAAATGCTCACATTTTGCGATCATTTTTTGAGACAGTGCGAGTAATTTGAACAAGTAGGGGCAGGTGCGCAACCTGAAAAACTGATCAATCTAATTATTGATGCTGCCCTTCGCCATCCTCCCCATGCTTTTCCCAGTCGGCAGCAGACATCGTCACCGTCCGCCCCTCGTTCTTTTGTTCGTGTATCCATTTCCAAGGGTTAGGGTTAGGGTTGATTATGTCATATGGCTACTTCTAGTTATTTTTGGGAGAGCCAACAGCTACTTTCCTTACAGAGGAATTGGCTTGCCGAGGTAGAGGAGGAAAAATCAGAGAGATAAGTTGTAAAAGTATGTATGGTGTATGGTGAAAAGGGTAAAAACAATATCCCTTTATCTAGAGGAATGGCTGAAGGAGTTCACATGGCTTACATCTTGCAAAATCAAAAACACAATTAACTGTAGGTGTGGGACTAAACATGCTGGCACAAACTAAGTTTACAAAGCATTTATCATAGGCCTAATCATACTGTAGTTAAAATGTGAATAACTGTGTTGCAGGTCAAATTAGTGTAGGCCCCTACATTGTCTGCTTGTGCCCCTAACATTTTCAGTATGAGCACCAGCATTCCTAGTAAAAATAGTTAGACTGGAGCCCTGCCCCGAAGCTTGGCTCTCTTGGTTAGTAGGTCGGTCCACCACTTTGGTCCAGACTCAAATATCTCTACAGATATTGCATGGATTGCAAGGACATTTGATACTGATATCAATGAGTCCCAGAGGATGTATCAAACTGACTTTTATGATTGTCATTTTTACAACACAGGGATGCACAATGAATGAAAACACAATTGATTCTCCAGGGCAGTGTATTTGGGATGGACCCAAAATAAACAGGGCCCATATTCATGTATGAACATGTCGAAGAATCATAAGTTATATCAGTCTTTGGCTACACAAACAGTTAAGCAGGAGTCATTTATCGTATTTTTTATTTATTTTTTCAGACTTATCCTTTAACTTAGAATTAGTTAAATATACCTCAAATTTCATGAAGAGTGTAGTCATGAGAAAGTGACAAACTGGTATGGAAATATATCAGGAAGTGTGTAAGTGGGAGCACACCTGACAGATGCAGCTACTGGAAATGGAGGAATATGACTGGGGATTGTCTCTCTATCTCATCACCTCCCTGTGCGTCTGTCAGCAGCTAATCCTTCTGCTGCGATCTTATCTCTCAATTACTGCACCCAGCACATTCCTGTCAACCACACACATGCATGCATACACAAATGCACCTGCACATTAAATGCAAAACATCTCAATATGAAGCAGTGCACTGGGGCCAGGGCTCATAACTTCTCAACTTACATTACTCTGGCATGACTTAATGGGTCACATTTTTCTTGTTGAAAGCCCAAATAACGTCTCGCTCAAGAGAAAAACCACAAGCACCGAACACTTTGCAGCCAGAGCAACAGATGATGAGGAATAGCTTTCGCCCCATTCCATATTTCATACAATTCATTTACATAATTTAAAACATTACGGCACACACCCTTCACATTCACACACTCATTTCTCACACTCGCTGAAATCCCTGCCCCTCAAGAACAAATTAATCTCACTCATAAAAAGTTTTGAAATTCTTACACTCTGACTCATGTGAGTCAAAGATGAAATGTCACAGAGCGTGAGGTCCACACACACACACACACACACACACACACACACACACACACACACACACACACACACAACACACACACACACACACACACACACACACACACACACACACACACACACACACACACACACACACACACACACACACACACGTACACACACACACACACACACACACACAGGGGCCATTTTGACGAGTGAAAGCCCTCCAAACTGTAATTACACTCAGCTACTCCCTATGAATCATTATAATATCCAGAAAGAGACACTGTGTGTACCAGTGTGTTTGTGTGTGTTCCACTTCCACACACAGAGCCGGCCCGAGGCATAAGCGAACTAAGCGGCCGCTTAGGGCCCCCGACTGCCTGGGGGCCCCCTCCAAAAAAAAAAAGAAAAACATTTTTTTTATTTTTTTAGTTTGTGTATTTGATATTAACATCATATTATGCAAATGTGAGTTATCATACAAAAAAAGGAATAAAATGTTTTGGTCTAGAAGAAGGACACATAAGATAGATAATTAATAGCCTAAAAATGTTATCAGTTCATCTGGGAGGAAATCTGAAATTATCTGATCATGTCACGTTCACATCCATGCACAGTGTGTATTGAGTTTATTTAAAAACAATTGGAAATGGGGCTGCCCTCAGTTGCCCATGCACTGTGTATAGTCTATAGCCTATTTCAGCCTTGTCTGTGGAAATAAAGATAGCTGGACAAGAGTTCTTCTGCTTAGTTCCTCACACTGCATTTAAATGCATTCACTATATTACAGAGAAATATGTCCCGTAAAAGAAAAAGAGCTCCAAGCCCAACCCAGAGGACCCTCCATAATATTTTATTTTATATATATTTTTATGGAAAATCCATGTGTCCTTCTTCAATAGCTTCTAATTCATCTGACCCAGTGTCTCCAAATCATTTGTTCATACAACATTTCTCAGATTTAGCCTCTTAATTTTCCTCTCAAAGTGCACCAGATTCATGCATTTCACTTTAAAAAGGTTAAAAAAATCTCCCGGGGGGGCATACCCCCGGACCCCCCTAGGAGGGTCTGAATCTCGGCTGTCTAATATTTTCGCACAGCCGCACAGTGGAGGCACTAGTGGAAAACACTGGGTGTGTGAATGATATTTAACAAAGATCTATAGTTTCAGCAGCGCTAACATTGGAGAGGGGCCCCCTAATCATATTTCGCTTAGGGCCCCCTGAAGGCTTGGGCCGGCTCTGTCCACACATAGTGTGTCAATCATAAAAGGGCTGACAAGGAATTGGAAAGGTAGGGTGGACACCTTTTTCTAAAGTGAAACCAACCTTTAATACAATGTAGATTCAGACACATATAGTGCACACACTGATTTGAGTTGGTTGATGAGTTGCAGTATATGGTAATTTGGACCTGTGACAGGTTAGTCCCACACTATGCATACGAGCCATGGTCCCTACAGAGTTGTGGGGAAATGCCACAAGCTCAAAGCATAAAACCACTCTTCAATACCTCACACACACACACACACACACACACACACACACACACACACACACACACACACACACACACACACACACACACACACACACACACACACACACATACATTAAGACATTCCACCTCCAGCTGAGTGGTTCTTAATATTTCTTTGTGACACTCAACGTCCACTACAAGTTGTTCAACAGTGGACGTTAATTTCTCAATTTGTTTGGTGGTAGAGTTTGTTGATGTCAGTGTCAGTATTCATCTCTCCTCTTTCTTCTTCCATTACATCCTCCGTGGCAGTGGCACAGTTGTCTTCCATTTGTATTATTTATTAATTTTTTCAGTTGATACGATGGTCGGTGACAGTAAAAACCGCGTAACAGTTATTTTTTCCGTTTCTTCTGTCAACTGGGTTTTTTACATTTACAGTATCTCACAAAGGTGAGTACACCCCTCACATTTCTTCAAATATTTCATTATATCTTTTTATGGGACAACACTGAAGAAATGACACTTTGATACAATGTAAAGTAGTCAATGTACAGCTTATATAACAGTGTACATTTACTGTCCCCTCAAAAGAACTCAACACACAGCCATTAATGTTTTAAGTGCTGGCAACAAAAGCGAGTACACCCCTTAGTGAAAATGTCCAAATTGGGCCCAAAGTGTCAATATTTTGTGTGGCCACCATTATTTTCCAGCACTACCTTAACCCTCTTGGGCATGGAGTTCACCAGAGCTTCACAGGTTGCCAGTTGAATCCTCCTCCACTCATTCATGACAACATCACGGAGCTGGTGGATATAAGAGACCTTGCGCTCCTCCACCTTCCGTTTGAGGATGCCCCAAAGATGCTCAATAGGGTTTAGGCCTGGAGACATGCTTGGCCAGTCCATAACCTTTACCCTCAGCTTCTTTAGCAAGGCAGTGGTCATCTTGGAGGTGTGTTTGGGGTCATTATCATGTTGGAATACTGCCAAATAGCGCATATCTTTACACGCAGTAGCTGTGTTCGAAATCGTCCCCTATCACGGATATAGTGGACTATATAGGGTGCTCGCCATTTTGTAGTGGTGTTCGAATTCTCAGTCGTTAATTTCATTCACTATATAGTGGACAATTAAACACCCAAAATTTGAGTGAACATACGATGTTCCCTACATGTAACTCCCGTATACCGCAATGCAATGCGGCCGTGTTTTTCCGGAGGAGAAGAAGAAGAAGCCGAATAACCGCGAAAAACAACAAACTATTCATAAAAAATGGCACAGTCTCCGGCTTTCGTCGACTATAAATGTAAGTAAAGTTTATAATCTGTTTTCTTCTGTCTATGACACGTTACAAGCTTAACCTTTAAACGTTTTAAATCGGCAAATGTGCTATTATTTGCTATTAAATTAAATACCCCTATTAATAGCCTATCTGTTAGCTAACACTAACGTTGAAATATCAGAGAAGCACAATCATAACTCCAATGAGAACGTATTAATTTAATTAGTATCAAAGTTTCGGCATAATGCTTTCATGATAAAGAAATGGTATAAGCTTTCGGGTGTTTACATTCAATCCGTGTATCTCCCGTTCAGTCCATATCAGTTTTGAAAATCAAAACACGAAAAGTGACCTGTTTTTTTAATAATCAACCTTTCATCTACATAACATATTATACAAAAAACACACCTTATCTCTTTTTAAACACAATTCATGACTATGAGGAGTATGAGTATGATAATGGCCTAAGTGTTGATGTTCCGGTGTCGTGCCAATATCCTCCGATAAGAAGCGTGTGTGTGTGTGTGAGACGAAGAAGAAACTTCTCTAGATTATATTAGGCTATGTCCAAGGTTATTAATTGAATTGTGTACACATATTTTACAGGCATATTTTGAATTAAACAGTCAGTTTAAAAAAAATTATATGAAAAAATAATTAAAACATGAAATCAAACTTTTTTTTCGTGTTATGATTTCCAAACAGATATTGATTGTATGGAAGATACACAGATTTGATGAGTGTGGCTTCTTCTTTGCCAGCACATTAATCGCAGGTAGCACTCTGTCTGCTTCTCGCAGACAGAGTGGACGCTTTCACACAAAAACTTGACTTCTGGCATGGCCGCATCAGTCGAGGGAACTGCGACATGTTCCCCAGCCTTGCAGACTTTATCGCTGATGCAGGCACGTCACATGATTTCTCCTCTTTATTTCAATCAGCATCTGAGCACTTGTCAGAAATGAGAAAACAATTTGCAGCTTATTTCAAAGAGGATTATCGCTCTTTTGCGTGGGTTCGAGATCCCTTTGTGTGCACATCAAATGAGCTGTCGATTGATATGTAGGAGCAGCTTATTGAGCTGAAGAGTGACAGTAGGCTGAAGGAACTTTTTACCTCCTGCCCTCTCTCGTCATTCTGGGCAGCATTGATGCAGGAATACCCTCAACTTGGTGACATAGCCTTGAAGATTCTCCTCCCTTTCGCGTCGACATATCTGTGTGAGGCAGGATTCTCAAAAATGACTGCACTCAAAACAAAATACCGCAATCGTGCACAAATCGAGAATGATTTGAGGCTATGTTTATCAAACATTGCGCCAAGAATTGAGGATCTTTGCAAGGCAAAGCAGGCTCAGATCTCACATTAAAATCGGCTACCTGCAAGCTTCTGTCCAAAATGCAGATGATTACAATTCCAGAGGTTGAAGTGGGACGGCTCCTCAGATAAATTAATAAATAAATAGTAGTGCTAAACGATTAAAATATTTAATCGCGATTAATCACATAAATGTCATAGTTAAGTCGCAATTAATCACACATTTGTATCTATTCTAAATGTTTCTATTTAACTATTCTATTTTCTTCTCTTCTAAGGAGATTTAAAAAAAACATTTCCTCAGTGTCTCATTGATACAATCTCATAATTAGTTTTTAAAGTGCACCAGAATGATGCATTTAACGTTAAAATATAAGAAATTTCCGTACCCCAACCCTAAACCCAATGTTCAACTCAAAGGTGCGCCACTGCCTAGCCCTTGTGATAATAACAATAATAGATTATCTATCTATCTATCTATCTATCTATCTATCTATCTATCTATCTATCTATCTATCTATCTATCTATCTATCTATCTATCTATCTATCTATCTATCTATCTATCTATCTAGCTATCTGTGTAGGGTGGTGTGGGGGGGCCCAGCTTGCAGAAGGTTGAGAACCCCTGCACTATAACACAGACATGTCGGAACTCCGAACTACCAAGAAATCTGTTCGAGCAGGATCCCACTAATGCACCCCAGCCCCAGACTGACTACTGAAGGGAAAATGAAATTTGGGCGGAAGTAGGTGGGCGGGGTTGAAAATGCCTTGATGTGCTGCGCAAGCACAGATGGCTTGACCGGCATAGCAACTGTAACTGAGGCAGGTGGGGCTTAGCCAATGCTCAGTTGAAAGCCAAAAACCTTTCTCTGTTTTCCATCATGTTTTTGTTAAGTTTCTACCTTGCTATTTGCCTCTTTGGCTTTTCTCTCCTCATGCCAACAGAAACACATTACACCTATGCACACAATCATCAGCCTCATGGTTTTACATGAGAAAATGTCTGTCTCTCCATTTCTGACCCCGTGCCCCAAACAAATCCAAAATTAATTAAAAAGGGAAATCCCAATGGTTCTCTCTCTCACACACACACACACACACACACACACACACACACACACACACACACACACACACACACACACACACACACACACACACACACACACACACACACACACACACACACACACACACACACACACAGAGATTGAGTGTCTCACCCTCGTGCAGTGGTTAGGGATTAGTGGGGCTTGTTCAATGATGGGAGTGTTTCCAGGTTAACAGAGAGTGACGGAGCTCAACCAGCCTTGGTTAAAACATTACCAAGCACTTTGCCTTTTTCTTTTTTCATTTGGGATGTTGATAGTAACTTTGTCCAGTGACCATGCACACTATCATATAAGATGATGAATAAATGAGAGTTCGGGTCTGGTGACAACAATTTATATTTCTTGAAGACTTTTGTTATAAACGATAGCATTTCTTTCTGCTTGAAGAGAGACCAAACCAATGGGGATGTTTATCTTTTTTTTTCATTTAACCTTTATTTATACTCGAGAGATCATTGAGGGGGTGACCCTCATTTCCAATGATGTCGACGTATTAACTCATCTTTTTATGCATATGATTTGGACTACAGCAAACAACCTTTTTAACCCTTCAATTGGGTGGCAAACAAATCCAGACTGGTGCTTATTTTTGTGACCTGTCCACACAGATTGAAAATGGTTTGTATGATATCTGTAAAGCTGTCTGCGCCTGCTTATCTTCCCACAAACCTTAATGGAAGTGACTGTATATGTCAGTGCTGAATTAGGAAAATGTGCCCTTTGCGTCTGCTTGTCTTTTCAAGGAACTCATTATGAAATGATTTAGAGCTGCGAGAGCCCGTCTCTCCTGGCAAAAAGAACCTGATGATGAAGGATGTTGTGGCAGACATGAGTAAGGGGTCTGCCTCTGCGTTGTTTAGTCAAGACTGAAATAGGCTTAGCCTGTCATCTTGTTGGTTTCAGACCGGGCTTTTTCCTTCAGGGGCAAGTACGTGGATAAATGTTCTTTGCTCGGTCTGTAACGGGATTGTGGCTCTGTTTTGACTACATATAGGCTACATACATTTATATTTCCCTTCATTCCCATACAAAACTCTATTAATCTTTTATTGTCTTTCAATTTCTGTAATTTATTATTATTACATAATTCGAACGTGTTAATTAACTACGAAGTGCTATCTACATACTACAAATTAAGAATAAACACTCAAGCAACTGAATTAACTTGAGAGCTAAACAATCAGAGCAGCTGGTTCCCAAGCATCAATTGCTCTTGAGATGTTTGTTTCTTATTGTTTGATGTGAAATTTACAGTGAACTGTTGTGCTCTGAAAGGCTGTAATCAACTTCTCATCTTGTTTCCATTTTTGAAAAGCCAGAGTTATGTTCAGTAAACAAAATCCCATCTGTAGGTCATCAGGGAAGTGTGGACATTGAATTGGTCGTCGGCGGCTGTTGATTGGGAAAACTTCCTTCATCTGACAGGCTTGTTTGCACTGTGTGACTGTCAGCTCTGTTTTGAATGAATATAACTGTGCTGGTTAGTTGATAATTCTGCCCCGAGCAACTAGGAAATGTCATTGCTGACCTCATTAACATATCACTGCCACAAGAGTGCTCCCACCTGCTTCAAGGCATGCAGCCATCATCATTGTACTTGTACCCCAAAAATCCTGCCGTGTCTAGACTAAATTCCCATTAGCACTCACCCCCATTCTGATGTTGGTCATTGAGAAACTGGTTCTGCACCGCATCAAAGGCTGTTTGCATTCGGAGTCAACAGA
Organism: Ammodytes marinus; assembly: GCF_949987685.1. Lineage (NCBI taxonomy): Eukaryota > Metazoa > Chordata > Actinopteri > Uranoscopiformes > Ammodytidae > Ammodytes > Ammodytes marinus. Next base: position 19,853,816 of record NC_137233.1, read on the forward strand.
TCAACTCTCTCAACTCCCCTTACCTCCTACCAGAACTTGATAAAGACACCTAAAGTAAATCTGAATTGTTTGTTGATCTCAGATCAGCATAATATACTATCAGATTGGCGTTCACACCTCCTCCCCTGTAGCGTTGAACCCCCGCAGCCGTGTGCTCAGCCCCTTGTTGTCCAGGCTGTACGCCATTGATTGCAAACCCTGGAACGATAAAATAATAATTTCATTTGGAATCACGAAAAAAAAATCATATTGCAAGACTTCAACTAGATTTATTTTTTTATAATGAATATTTTCAATCCTGCTACCGGGGATTGTAGCAAATAATAATGTAATAATGACTCATAATGTAATCCCATTTTTCCCTGGATCCCTAAAAAATGATAGTGAAAAAAAGAGTCAGGCAGATATGCGTTTGACTAGCTCCCACTAGCTCAGTTTTAGAGCGTCAGTGAATATTCTTGTATAAAACTGAAACTGCAAATCTAGACGAACACAAACAGCCTTCAATGTCTGTGATTACAGTATTTTGAAAGTCCATCAAAAGAGAGTTCTTGAATAAACACATGCATTAATTATTTTATTTTTACACATGTAGGCCTCAGCTATTTTTGTTGCTCAGAAATATGAAAGTGATCAAATTCAGATGAAGGCCTATTTATTTTTCTTAGAGCATGGGCTTATGGGCTGAATAGGACTTCTTACAGCCTGTTATATATTGAGATACAGTACGTGGTATAATAATGTGGCCATGCAGGTGTATAACACGTGATAGGCATATGAATACTGGTCTAAAAACATGGTCGCCATCTATCAAAAAACACCTAAAGGGCTTGGCAGGAAATTGTTCATAACCTATTGACCATTCATCATCAATCTTGATAAATATCTTCATTTATTGCTTTAGAAATTTTTTCTAAATTTTTTTTTTTGCCAGACCAATAGCTAGGGGATACCACCAACTGCTAAAAATATATCAAAACCTGGTGGACAGAATTCCACCATTTTTTGTTTTTATACTCTGGAAGCAAGTATTGACCTCAATATTAAGCTTCATATTGCCTTGGGCTGTATCAACCCCTACAAGGTAATACTTTGCTCTTTTACTGGACATGATGTGCAAATGCTTCACAAGAAATATGACCCCAATCCACCCTATTGCTGTGCTACAATGAATGGCCAAAAATGAGACTGTGAAAGGCTGGCACACCCACATGGTGAGTCTAATGGACTCAGTCCAAATACATATCCAATTTATTGAGATGTGCAAGAAAGCCTCTTCGACAATACAGGCCAATTAGATTTATAGCTAATGTATAGCATAATATGAAAAAAAGTAATATGACGTCATCTACTATTGCGGATCTACTATTTTACTGTTTCAACAGCAAATAGCAGCACTAGGACTGTTGAAATTATTGATGTATGTGTGCGTTGCCTGTCATGTCTTGGTTTATAGCCTAACTCAAGATGTACTTCAAAGATGTCTGGCCAAGTGCAATAAATATAACTGAAGTTGATTTTTTATCAGCTTTTATAATGAGTTATCCAATTAAGTTGATATATAGTACGAGCTAAGATGTTATTTATTATATTGACATGTTTTATAAGACATTTACTCTGCAGCGTGATGCTTGTAATGATAAGACACTGTGTGATTGGTATCACACCTTCTTTAAACTTAATTCAACTGACTGAAGTGACTTGGCTCAGATTAGGGTCTGACATCACTCATTATTGCTCATTTACATTTTTGGCCTTTTTAGCTACTTGAAAAAAGGTTTACATTCTGATGATATTTTACGTTAACGTTTTACTGTTTTATCCCAAAGAAATAGTAGTGCAATCAAATAGCATAATGTAATGTAGTCTAATGTATGTTAATGTTTTTTGAAATCGTGTTAATCGCAAGCTGCTATTATTATACGTGAATCACCCTTAATGGTCTCTGTGCCGCTCTGCCACGGCGGCAGAGCAGATAAGTTTAACTCACGGACGTCTTCACTCTAGTCAATGTGTGGGCAGAGGGCAGACAGGGTCTTAAAAGAGTTCTGTTTACGCTCCAAACAGAATGTCTTCGCAGAGAGGCTATGAGACGAAACACAGCAATGCCAGTGTGAGAAATAAAAAGGGCTTTTTGGACACTACACCATGAAAACAGTGTCTGGTAGAGTCATAAAATAAAAATCTGAACCAGAAACATAGCATAATATAGAATCTTTAACTAATATAATATAATACATTTTATTTGATCATTCTGATTTCTTTATATTCATTATTTAGATTTTACAGGAGAACTTTTATCAATGAAGCTCCATTTGAACCTTCCTCTATCTTAAACTCTGCATTTACAGTACATACCGAGAAAGCCTCAGCTACCCTTGGTCCAAAATGTGCGAACAGGAGTAAAAAAAAACTGTTGCCATTGGAGCAGAGGGTGCTTTTGTTAACCTGGGCCACACAGGTGGAGTGATATCCCTTCTCCAAGCAGAGGCTGGGTCATTTCTTGTACAATTCCACTGCATGCCACACAGGTAAGATGTTGGCTAGTTTAACATCTGGTTACTACAAAGTATACCTCTGTTGGCATGATCCCTGAAATTATCTTGATGAGGATCTTGTTTTCCTTCTCATGATTCCATCTAATGCCAATGGGTTTTTGATTGATTCAATTTAGTTCAGACATATCAAAATTTACAAAACAAAATGAAAAGCATAAACAAAAATAAACAAATAACATATTGAATTGATATGCCTGAAAAGGAGTAGGAAGAAGTATAACTTATTTAATCCTACCCCTTTTCCACAGCTCAATCATTCATATTTATATTAGCTTCCTGTAAATGGGTGCAACACAGATCGGGCGAAAGAGGAGTTCCGTGAGATGAAAGTGATAATAAGCAACTCATTCATAGATACTGTATGAGCTTTCTTGGGCTGTGAGAATTAATGATGACCAAAGAGCCCTACTGCTCAGACTATGCAGTATGTTCTGCTATTTTAAGTATATGTGACATGATCATGTTCACTGTGGAATGGGCAGTTAGTTTGATCAGTATTTGGGTTCTTACAGAATATCCTAACGGAGGCTTGTAATCCATCATCTATGACTGTTCAGCTTCCATTACAGAGTAAACAGGCTGCTCCTGCAGAAAACCTACTCATGGGTGGCCATGTCCCAGCACTGATCCAACCGGTTAACTGTTAAGTGTGTGTGTGTTTGTGTGTGTGTGTGTGTGTGTGTGTGTGTGTGTGTGTGTGTGTGTGTGTGTGTGTGTGCATGTGTGTGTGTAAGTGCTGGTAAGTAGGCTGGTAAGTGTGTGCATCTGAGTGTGTAAGAGGTTTCTTTCCAACCAATCCAGGAGTTAATTTACTCTAATAACAGACCTGACAATGCTCCAAAACCATGATTAAAAACCATTGCTATTCTGAGAGTTGTGTGTGTGTGTGTGTGTGTGTGTGTGTGTGTGTGTGTGTGTGTGTGTGCAGTGACGTGCGGTCAGGGTAGGCAGTGCCTACCCTGGCGCCGTGTGCAAAAATAAATAAATAAAATAAAATAAAATATTTTTTTTATTTAATAAACTTATATTTGTATTATTACTGTTAATTATTTCGATCTTTACATGTAATCCGCGATTACTTTAAAAAAGTGTAGACGTTTTGATTAGAAACGTGGCAGTTAGTAAGTTACGCCAAAAAAATATTGTGCCTTTGCTGTTTCCCATTCATTGTGTACGGCAAAGAATCAGTGCCTTTGCGCCTATTCATTGTGGACGGCAAGAAAAAAAAAGTTTTCGCGCATGCGCACTTGATTCTGTATTATTTAACATGTACGCAAATAAGCATAATTCTTTGTGCCTTTTTTACGTAAATGGTATGCCACATAAGCCTTTACGTTACATATCATTCATGGACCAATTAAAATCGAGATATTACTAGACATTTACGCAGCTTAGGCCAACGTCATTACGTTGGCTATGCTCATTCACGTCGCGTTACCCCCGCGGATTTTTAAATCAACATTGCAGCTGCCGTGTCCGTGCATGCAGATATTTCAGACTGGAGGAATTTTAACAAATTGGATTATAATTTAAAAAGGAACAGAATGAATAGCAAGAGAAAGGCCTGCGCCAGCCTTGGACAGTGTACAGCAGCAACAGGGACAAACAATGTTCGAGCATTTCAAACGGACAGGTAGCCTACATGAACGGAAGGATGCTAGCTAGCTGTGCTGTCAATCAGACTGTCACTGGATTACTATCGTCTTGCTTATTTCTACAGCTAGGGAGTCAGATTGGTGAGTCAGAAACTTTTTGGGGGTTTATTTAATAATAAAGTTGGATGAATTGATACCGAGTGCAATCCATTCTGCATTTTATATTCAATTGAGCAGTTGTGTTTTCATTGTTACTGACGGACAAACCTAAGCTCTGCAATGTGGATAAATGGTTACATTCTGATGCTGGACAGGTCCAAGGGGCATATACTACTGGTACTTTATCTATTAAGATAAAGTTTATGGAGTGGAGTTGCCATCAGTTATGCTGTAGTCCTACATAATGATGAATGCTGTATTTTATTTTTAAGTTGAATAAAAGTAGTACCGGTAGTTTGAATCGGCGAAGGTTTGACTTGTTGCCTTACGTTTTTTCGGCCCTCGGTGTGAGAGACGGGTCCGTTAAGTCGATGGATGCGATGTTTAATCATTTAGACCAGGGGTTTTCAAAGTGTGAGAGAGTGAGCCCCCCCTTAGAGAACAAATTTCAGCGGAGCCCCCCCCCCAAAAACAAAAATGATTTTACAAATTTAAACATGTTTTTGAAACATTCTAAACATTTTTGTGCGTTTTTAAACACATTTAATACATTTTAACATCTTAATCCAGTGTTTTAATCCTGCTTCCTTTAACCCATTGATGACTATGGCAATCTAGGGTGCATGTCCTTAATGCCTGAGGGTTTTCTGAAAAAATAGTACGAATTGTCAAGTCTACCAAAACCTTAATATCTAAGCCTGTGTAGCACATAGAAACATGAAATAAAATACATTTAAAAGTTAAGGTTCACAGGTTTTATTTAAACATGCTCCCTTAGCGCTAACAAACCAACAAATATTTCTAAAAATCGTCAAAACTAGATGATTTAGAAAATTATTAAATATTGTTAATAAATAGATGCAATGTGTTGTGTGATTTTCGTCAGTAGTCTATAGTAGACCTTGATTCTGCGCACCAAACGCCACTAACTGTTCTGTCGCCGACATAGCTGGCGTATTTTTTTTATTATTTTGTTTTATTTTTTTATTTTTCATTTTTTTGATTGACATGATTTTCGGCAAACCACACAACTTTTGGGTGGTCACATGGTCTTAAAAAAATCAACAAAACCCACCTCATGTGTATTTGAACCAATGCATTCTATGCTGGGAATCCCATGAAAATTAGATAAAGTAATAATGCTGCGCGATGCAGCATCAGGCAGGAGAGCCAATGTGGCATCGCGCAGCAGCCGTCATCAATGGGTTAAGCATGGATAATACTGACTGAGTGTGCATCGGAGTGAGAAAGATAGGCAGACAGACTTGCCCAAATTATTGACTATTTAAATGTCATTCACACACCCAGTGTTTTTTCGCTAGTGCCTCCAATGTCCTGCTGGAGGAGAATAGCAGCCAGTGGAGAACCGGACCCTCCTAGGGGGGTCCGGGGGTACGCCCCCCCGGGAGATTTTTTTTCACCTTTTTAAAGTGAAATGCATGAATCTGGTGCACTTTGAGAGGACAATTAAGAGGCTAAATATGAGGAATTTTGTGTGAACAAATAATTTGGAGACACTGGGTCTGATGAATTAGAAGCTATTGAAGAAGGACACATGGATTTTCCATAAAAATATTAATTTAAAATAAACAAAATGTATGCAGGGTCCTCTGGGTTGGGCTTGGTGCTCTTTTTCTTTAACGAGACCTATTTCTCTGTAATTTACTGAATGCATTTAAATGCAGTGAGGGGAACGAAGCAGAAGAACTTGTGTCCAGCTAAGATCTTAGTATAAAAAAGAAAAACTAGAAAAAATTTTTTTTTACATATTCATCCGCGCCCCCCCCCGCGCCCCACAGTTTGAAAACCGCTGATTTAGACCAAACTACAGTAGGCTACGGGCAAACTTGAAGTCACCGTCGTGACATTTCATATACGTCCCGTCTGTGTGTGTGTGTGAGTGAGTGAGTGAGTGAGTGAGAGAGAAAGAAAGAAAGAAAGGGAGGAACTTATTTGAAATCGGCCGTGCGTGCCTGTTTGTTGTTTATTGTTTTTGATTTAACAATATATAGGTTTAGAGAAATCTGGCTTTCAGAACTCAGTGCCTACCCACTCACTGACCTCACCGCACGTCACTGTGTGTGTGTTTGCACCACTATTTGCCCTAACACTGGTTTTACTGATCTAAAAATTATCAAATGGTTGTAAGCTTGTCGTTGCGAAACCAAGCAAGCAATACCCCTCCACTAATACGAGATCAATGAGACGTATCCTCGTGTTGATGTTGGACTGTAGCGTGTGTCTAGTCTGTGTGTATTTCCAGCCATGGCATAAGGCCCACAGGCTTTATCTCCAGTCAACATACAAAATTCCTCCTTAGCTATAGTTTCCATAATTTACCCTTCGTTCCAAATCACACTCTGACCATGAAAATTATCTAGTGAGCGTGCAGTATGCTACAATTGGGACATACTTTACTTATTTATTTCATCATAACATTGCGCTGTGATCTTGCCTCTTGCTTATATAATTGTCGCATCCCCGGTTGTTTTCATACGGAGGCTCTGTGCATACTGGATTGTGGGTCAGAATCGCCCAAATAGCATGCTGTTTTCAACACTAAAAATCTCGGCCAGATGTAGTAGACATCCGCGTATTTTTAAGCATATACGAAATCTGACCACAAGTGGGACATCCTAAATTTTAATTCTACCATACTAAATAGCAGAACGTATGTATATCGGAACGCAGCCCTAGTCTAGTTTCAAATCCACTTCAATTAATGTCTGTGTGGCTGTTAAACCAACAACTCTAGAATGGACAAAGTGATAAAACAAATCAAGTGTCAGAAACTAATGCGCCGTATTTTCACAGTCACATGTGTATTGTTTAGGTGCATCATTAAAACCATGCATATTAACATACAAATTTAACCACATACATGCAGTACACCTAATCATAGCACAATACACATCACACCTCTACGTATCATACAAAGCTCAACTGCTGCTCTCACCTTTTAATCTCTCTCACACGTTCATTCTTACACATTTTATGTTCAAGTTCAAGTGATGGGCAATAAAATACTAACCGACTAGTATTTCTGGTGCCGACTAGTGAGGCAGCGGACGTTTAAACGTTTAACCGACTAGTCCTATGCATCCCTAGTGAACACTCATTCGGTCACAAACCATACACAGATGTATATGGACACAAAGCACACCTTAGAATGCAGGAGTGCGCACAGACAGTGAAGGGATCCAGCTGTGTGTAGTCAAGGACAGAATAGGGGAGGAGACATGACACAGCTGTGGCTCAGCACTTAGTGTAAGGTCTGACCGAAACACTGCTATCACAATGCATGCTCAAATGCTCCCAGCTGGGAGAGGAGTGACAAAAGGTGTGTGTGTGTGTGTGTGTGTGTGTGTGTGTGTGTGTGTGTGTGTGTGTGTGTGTGTGTGTGTGTGTGTGTGTGTGTGTGTGTGTGTGTGTTTATTAATCGCAGTGTTCTAAAGCCCCGTTGCCAGGATTCACCTTCACCTTTTTGATCCACCAAGGTAAACAATTACAGGCTTTTGTTTAAAGTGAAATTTTAATTTTATGGTTTGGGAGTCTTTGGTTAATCTCACAATTTCATTAAATTCTGATTTATGGTGTCTCAAATCAAAAATTATTCTTCATAGGGGGAAAAAAAGAATTTAATGAATAAATGAATAGAGCCTAAACCTAGTGCCTGCATTTTCTTTGTTAAAATGAACTTAAATAAAATATGAAACGGAATGATGAAGCCTAGCATTAATAGAGCATACTTTCATCCTACTCAACCCTTTCTCCCATAGCTCATCACATATTACTTCAGCAGTGTCCTTGATCCATGCCTCTTCAATATGGAGAAAGGGGGTTGCCATAGAAAATAGATTAACAAACCGAGAGATCAGATGTTTGGAGGTTGGAGGTTTGGTCATGATGTCATAGAAGATACGATGTGCTGGAATCGTATCAAGGTGAGGAAAAAATTGCTTAAAAAAATGCCTAATTCGGAAGTAACAAAAAAATTGACTAGAAGGACGATTTAACTTTGCCTGAAGATGAGCATGATTACAATTACATTCAAGGGGTTAGGTTTAGAACATAGAAAGGCTGACAAGGAGGCAAATTCCCTCGCAATTTTTATTTGAATAGATTTTGATGCAAGGTCAATGGAAAGACATATGAAAAGCCAATGAATGTGAATCATGCAAACATAGTTTTCATTTTGAGTCATTTGTCATAAGAAAGAAGCTGTAAAAATTAACGTTCAGTATATTACAGATGTATTGTTTTTTGTTTTTAGATATTTTCCTCTCAAGTCTTGTGCCACCCATGCAGAGTGATGCAAACACAGATACAGAAAAAGGATAGCATATGCTAGGGCCATGCTAGGCTGAGCTCCCTCTGAGCAGCCAACCCTGACAGACAGGAAAACACCCCCTGAGATCAGTTACAGAGCTAATATGTACCTGTCAAAGGCCCTAATTACATGTGTGTGTGTGTGTGTGTGTGTGTGTGTGTGTGTGTGTGTGTGTGTGTGTGTGTGTGTGTGTGTGTGTGTGTGTGTGTGTGTCCACACATACATGTATATATGTTACAGCAGTCAGTTCTTCTAGTTATCCCAACAAATCCCCAGCTGTAAAGTTGCAAATGTTTAGTGACTGTTGCAAACTGGTAGCAGTGTTGGCCTGCAGCGTGGCAGCTACCAGACAAGCATCAGGCTTGTCTTTGTTCCAGTTAGCAACTGGGCTGTGATAGGAGCAGGCTGGGTCCAACACTAGCGTCTTTACTTTTTTATCCTCCATATAACATAACAATCTTACTCAGATACTGCAGATAGTGAATGAGTAAATATCTTCTATTAAGATGGTTACTGAGTAATGTATGTATCAGGACTGCACTGTAGCCTAAGTCGATCTTTTAGGAAATATATAGTGTGACAAAGTTTTACTTAATGCAATCCAGGTGGCGACTGACTTATTCACTTAGAGCCAACCATAACGGTGGCTGCTGGGACAGTGCAGTTCGTTAGACGCTTACGTTTGACTTGACCTGACTTAACTTGGCCACTGAAACAAGCATACATCCTGCTGTCCACTCCTCATGTGCATGTTGAACTTCTGCTGATATGACAAAGAATGTTTAATAGAGCCTTTGGAGGGTTCTGGGCTCACATTCTGTGGATACTATTTCTAAATTATTGTATAATGTATTCAGAATGACTCCTTGCAAATTGCTGGATATGTACTATTTTATTATGCCAATTAAACGGGAATTCAGGGATTCTGGAGAATGCTTGTTGTCAAAATCACTTTTTGTCAAAATCAGTGAATACATCGTCACAATTCTCTACATGCACTTACTGTGTGTGCACTGAAAAAAATCTAATGTTAATACCCAGCCAAGGTTATGTGAACTGGCATTTGCTGGCTACAGTGAGCCCCTTTGTTTACATGCCATTGTTTAAATAGCCTTAACTGTCCATAAACACCAAATCTTTTTTCAGCACACACACAGTAAGGACAGATAGTGGATTGTGAGGAAACATTCACAGATTTTGACAAAGTGAAATATTCCAGTTGGTTAGAAGTTGCTGTAACTGCTAGTTAAGGCTTCAGTGGGACACTGGTTTACTGTTTTCACAACCCAAAATGATATGCTGAAAGGGTAAACGGCTCAAGGGTAGTATTTAGAAAGTACATATTTTATATCTTGCATTCTTTTCTGATTTAAAAAAATCATGCAGAACTGTCAAAGGTTAAGTTAAATGTTCAAGACACATCAGAATTGGGAGTGTTTCTCTACTGTCAAATATTGTCCATGGGGGGTGAACTGATAATGGTGCACAACACAGTACCAGCATGTGGAGCCACTGAGAAAAATGATTAGGTTTACTCCTACACATCAACAGTTTAACCTCAAAATGAAACTGTTTCCTGATTAATTGAAGGATTATGTTGAATTCAATTACAAAAGCATTATAACTGCTACATTTATGTAATTTGATAGTACTAAAAACAGACAAGAGAGCTTTTTGAGCCCATAGATTTTATAGGTGTGATGCCCAAAGCATTAGCAACCCATGAGTTTGTAGATCTCTCTTGCTTAAGGAGGAGGTACTAAAAGGTAGCACAGACATATCAGAGACATTCCTAGCTCGTTTGGCATGAATAGAAGAAACGAGTACAGTAGCATTCTCAGAGGAGGTGTCAGAAGTCGCCTGCTGACCTCCTGCCAGAGATGGTTAAGGTGGTGGACACAGTGATCCTTGGTGCCAGCGCTTAGGCTAGGCTAAAATAAACAACTATAAAGAACCTATCATATATATTGAATTTTAGCACAAGGGAGGATAGTAAATCAGAAAATGTATTGAGAAAACCTAAATAAGAATGTTGAAAGAACCAAGACTGAAAGGAGTGCAGTGGAGGCTACCCTTAAACACAGCTAATACCACCAAGGCCCGTTAGCCTAGGGGCATTTCAAACGTTCTAATTGGATGGGCAGAGCTCCACAAGAGGTGGAGCCAGGTCTTTACTGAGCCAGGTCTCAGTAAAGAAAAATAAATCAAGGTTATTGGATGTAATTAGATCACTGAGAATGAATGATTTGTACACAACTGATTGTTACAGTATATGTAACAAGAGGTCTAACAACAAAAATACCACCTGAAAAAACTATTGCAAATAACATTATAATAAAGAAAAACCTTAACCACCTCAACTCACCATGCCTGGTTTGTTCATACTTGAGGTTAAATTGCATGGTTGGTGTGAGTGAGGTGATGTGTTGTGAACACAAACATATTGTTTCAACCTTTTTGCCAAAGCAGAGTTTTCACACTGATTTACTAGATTACTTTATCATAACATGTTGCAGACATTGCATTAGCTTTAGTTTAGTACTTAGCCTTATAACCTTGGCAGCTGTTTAAAGGCAGGTGTTGGGTGGAGGCTGCACATGTGCAGCGGTTAGCAGCTAAATATGAAGCAGATGGGAGCACTGACAGCCTGCCCTCACTCCTTTGTCTCCTGCAGCCTCCATCTCATGTTCAGGAGTCAGTGCACCCCAACATGATGTCTTGCAGTTAATGAGGCTGAACCTATTATACAGTAAGTGTGTGTGCTAGTGTGTTGGTTGTAACATAGAGGACTGAAACCCCTGTGTTCTGTAACACACACCGATACATACTGTACAACACAAAATGTACCAGGCTACCTAGTAGATGCAGTGTAACAAAAAGGCTTTTGCATGCAGGGCAATATGAAAACATTGAAATATCCATTCTTTACTTATTCCTTACCTTGTTGGAAAAGTCAGATCTGACAAACCTTGATTAACAGTCTAGTTTCCCAACACAACATAAATATAAATATTGACAACAATATTTATTTAGATATTCATTTGTTGTTTTTGACTTTTTAATTTGACAGTTTTAAGCACAAAGTTGAAACTGGGAGAGGGAAGGGGAAGACATGCAGTGAGCAGCCCGGGCCAGAGTCAAGAGGCCAAGAAATTAGCCTTAATGGTATATGCGCTCTACAGGTGAGACACTGGGACACCCTTAAACATCCATGTTCTAGTACTGCAGGTCCACACAACCTGCAGTAAATGACCAAATAGGTTGTCCGTTATTGCTCACTACCAATACTCGAGGGCCAGGCATGGTCATTTGCCAGCGGCCTGTGGTGATGGAAAAACAGAAGATTATCACCTGGTACATAACACTAAATGAATGATCATGTTGCTCCATAACTGATGGATGTATACATAAGAAACTGTTTGCTTACAAGTTTGCCATATAACAAAGTATGTTTGCAAAAAATATGTTATCGGTTAAACCGGTTAAAACCATGAGAGGAAAAAAAGGAGGTTAGGTTAGCGATTCGAGAAGTAAGTCGAAGTGTCCAGACTTAAGACTAAATACAACGTTGAGAAAAAAATGTCAATACAATGTCGAGAGTAAGTTGACAGCTAAAGAGACAGTTAAATAGTTAAGCTGCAGAGACCATGACAGATGGGAACTCTTGGTTGCATCTTTGCAACAACCTAATTTTTACTAAAACCAGATGTCATAGGCTCCACTTATAAATGCACTGCACTTATTAGACGGCGCTCTTGTTTCACTGCCTGCTGCACATAGAGAGCAATGGCATTAGCCTAGCTTAGAGGACGTCTGTTTTTGGTAAAAAAATAAGTTGTTGCCTGTTGTCTGCTTGATAGCAAAGATGAATCGTTTGTGTTTTAATAACATTTTACTAATGAGTCATTGATACAGATAAGTTAACGTCTTTCCAGCTTTATTGAAGTTTTACCTGTTCAGTTTATTCTCAACATTGTATTTCATCTTTCTTTTTCGTCTTTTTTCCACATTGTGACTAAGTGCGTAATTTAAGAAACGTTCTTGTTTTTTTCTCTCTCCCACGGCCCGCATTCTCTCTGTATATATGCTATATAGTAGATTGAGTAAGTTGAGTAATTTAGTAATATCACACATTATAAACGGTATTTTAAATGACCTAGTACAAAAGGACACATGGTGCCTGTATGTTGCTGTTACTTGCTACTATGTCTACCAGTCTTTTTTTTCTAGGTTCTGTATTCCATTAACCATGCCTTTCTCCTCTCTCTTAGTATCCCTGCATCTCTCTTCCTGCCTTTTCTCTTTTCCTCTTTCTCTTCTTTTCCTCCTCTACCTATTTCCCATCCCCATGTCCTCCTCCTCTTCTCGCAGCGAGACAGTGTCCCCTACATGTCTAAGCCTGTGCTCACCGGTGTTTGATGTCAGTTAATTTGCTCCAGTGTTGACAGGCGGATGGCTGCTCCGCACAACATGCGTGTATGTGTGTGTGTGTTTTAGATGTGTTTTTTTTTCATGTGTGTGCTTGTATGTACATTTCAGAATGAATGCATGGGAGAAAAGTAAGACAGTCAAAGGGTGAACAAATGTGTTAAGGCATGTCTCAATGCTCTTTACTTATGACCCAGGCAAATTGACCTGTGCATACGGTATATAACAACAATAGTGTGTGTGTGTGTGTGTGTGTGTGTGTGTGTGTGTGTGTGTGTGTGTGTGTGTGTGTGTGTGTGTGTGTGTGTGTGTGTGTAGGTTCCCAAGCCGTTCACTGTGGTGTAATTGTCGCGTCTGAATTCGCTGCCCTGGATTACTGCAATTTACTCCCCCGGGAGTGCCGAGCACTGTGGGAAAACCGTAAGCCAGTGTGTGTCTGTGTGTGCACGTGTGTGTGTGTGTGTGTGTGTGAGTGTGTATTTGTGTGTGCACATGTGTGTGTGTGTGCGTGTGTGTGTGTGTGTGTTTTAGCTCTGTGGGAAAAGTGTGCCTGTTCAGGAGGAGGGCACAATGCAGCCTTTTCTCCAACCCATGGACGTCCATGGTGTCATATTAAACTCACTGACCATAAGCCTGAAGTATCTTATTAGCTTGCAGGAGTCACCAGCAGTTTATGTAAAGCTTGTGTAGTTACAGTGGATAACTGTACCCTAAATGTGTTACTGTGTGTTTGTTAGGTATACGGAGTGGGGCCAGGCCTTAGCATTGTTTTCATGATGTTCACTGTGTGATTTGGGGAAAAACACCCATATGCACCTGTTCCTTCACACAGAGCCTCAGCCACTTTGGTGGACAAAATGCTGTGCTGAAAGAGTATAGCGCCCTCTAGATGCCATATAGCCACCCAGAAGATCCCCTTAATCACTTCATATCTTTATATCCGTCTCTTTGTCTACATCCTTCTTTATAACATTGAATTTGATATTGTGCGTGCCTGCAGATCAAATCATAAATGGCAAACTTGACCTTTTATTCAGAATATTTATTCCTTACATTAATCTTCTTCTGTATGGAAATTTGCCCAAAACTCATCGGGCATCCATACACTGGCCTGGTAACGCTTCACTCTTGCAATGATTGTGCTGGCTGTTTGTAATTTTTTTTTTGTCAGTATTTGTATTAGTGGTCTGGTTTGTGTTGATTTGCTTCAGTCAAGTCTGACTTGGAATGGGCTAGCCTTGTGGTTGAATCATGTTCTCCTAGTTCACTACGGATGGCATGACAATGGAATCTTGTGTGAATGGGCTTTGGGTGGACTCTTTGGCCGCGTGTGAGCACACAGGGTCAATCCCAGCTGTCCATTTGTATACGCTATATGTTTTAATATAAAGGGCAACAGCGCTGAACCCCACATGGCATCGTCATAAAAGTCTGGTGTTGGAGTGGACACTAAAGACCATTGAGAAATGCCTCGCCGTCACTCAACCAACCATCACTTTCACACACAGCCGTATACTGCCATTGTCCCGTAGAATTCCTGCTGCTGTAGCCAGGTAACCTGCTGGAGCAGCCATTCAGCCAGATGTGTTTTATTAGATACGAGCAAAGCATTCTTTAAGATGGTTTCTGTTTTCACTTTCCAACTTCACTGCCCTTTGGAACAGAGGTGACCGACGGTGAGGACTGCTATGGACCTTTTTACATTTTTGGAAATTGAAGGAAGCTTGTAAAAGAAAAGAGAAAAAATCAAGAATAGACTGCACACGCATTGTCATATAATTCATTCATACTAGTACAGCGGTATATTTCAATTATTGTATAGCTATAATGAATGCTTATAACATATATGTCTTGCTTTATATCAAATTTATTGGTAACACTTTAGTTCGATAGTCCACAGTTGACACTCAACAAGCCATCAGTTGATACGCAGTTGCATGTCAACAGTGAATGAGTTTACATATCTCAACAGATAAGTAACATGAATTCAACTAACTGTAAGTTAACTATAAGTTGCACTATTAGTAGATGATTAGTTGATATTCAACAGAGCTTGTTCAACAGATAAAAAACAAGGATTCAACTAACTGTCTGTTAACTATAGGTTGCACTATTAGTAGATGTTTAGTTGATATTCAACAGTGAGTAAGTTGATACATATTTAGAATGCATTCAACTGTCAGTTAACTATAAGTTGCATGTTTAGTAGATGTTGTTTTGTACACGTAGCATGCATTCAACTAACTGTCAGTTAACTATTAGTTGCATTATTAGTAGATGGTTAGTTGATATTAAACAGTGAGTTAGTTGATACTTAACAAAGCTTGTCATCAAATATGTAACATGCATTCAACTAAGTGTTAGTTAACTATACGATCATTTTATTTTGTACAAATACAGTCTGCAACAGACATTGTACTTTTTATTACATGTTCTTTACAAATATTCAACTATCAGTTGAGTGTCAACTTCTAGTAGCCTAAGTTGACTATCAACTGCTGTTATCAACCAATTCTCAACTTACGTTTCATATGGATCAACTTTCCCCCACTCACAAGGAACACATCTAATGAATGAACATTCAACCCTCTGTTGATCATATATGTTCATTGTAAAATAAAGATGAGAATGTTTTATCAATCAATAGGCACCCTGTGTAGGTGACTACCTGTTGATTGTCATATGACTGTCGACAAACTATCAGTCAATATTCAACTTAGCATAAGTAGACAGGTCTTGGGACTGTCAAATTAAAGTGAAAACAGTTTAGTGTCTACACACTATTAACAGAGCAAAACAGAGAAAATAGTTGATTCTCAACAAACTATCAGTCGACGTTCAACTAAGCATTAGTAGAGAGGTCTTAGGACTGTCAAATTAAAGTGAAAACAGTTTAGTGTCTGTAGACACTCTACAAACTAGTAACAGTAGAAAATAGAGACAAGTTTTGCTCAACTGATGAGTAACACTGGATGACCCCAAAGTAAAGTTAAAAAATATATAGGCATCATATCTGAACAGGAAAGAACATTTATTTGAAGTAAATTGAACTTTTTTCAGTAGTTACACAACATGTAGGTAAGTACCATCAGTACCTCTAAAAAAGACAATAAAACTAATGCATGTATTTATTTAGGTGTCACTTAGGCAATTGTTTAACGACAGATCGTCCAAAAATTGACATTCAAAAAGCTCAGTAAAGTGTACCATAACACCCAGTACCACTAGTTATGATACTGAGCAAACATATGTAATATATAACATCAGTTCTCATGAAACGCTTTGTTATGGTAAGAAAAAGATATATAATTTTGTTATGGACCAGAATATCTGAAGCTCCTAGTAGCTCGGGAGAAAATGGATTAACAGCAATGGTGAAACAAGACACACTGATTCAGCAGTTAGGTTTGACAAGTAAATGTAAAATACTTATTTTCTACTCTCTCTTCCTTGAAGTGTATGTCATTGTTGATTCTCAGTAAAACATAAAAAAAACACAACAGTGCCATTTTTTCATTATGGACTCAAGATAAAACAACTTAATTAAACCACTAGTTTAACCTGGTCCTGCCACTGTTATTTGAATGAGCACATTTGAATAATTTTTCGCTCTCTTTAGATCCAGTTGTTGGGTTACTAGCCACTCCAGGCCTGCTGTACTCCTCTTCAATTGAAGCAGTCGGGCTGAAGAATCCAGGAATCTTGTCCTATCACCCAGTTGATGAACATAGAAAGAAATGATCTGAGAATTACCACAAAATAGTTCAAATGCATTTTGATTTCCTTTATCTAAATCATTATAGCATTGTGGTTCCACATTAAAACACATAATGCTTTATATTGCTTTAATAAAATATATTTGGTACCCTAATCAAATAAAATTCTCACTGAACCTTGTACAGATTGAAATTATTTTTTAATTAAAGAAACATGTAATCTCTATGACCATTCTACACAACACCACATGCATAGACTCAGTTTTTGCTCACTTTAGACTGAAATAGCAATGTGCACTTTGAATGTGGAACATGCAAACATTTATTCAAATACAGTTTAGTGTCTATAAACACACTTTATTTAGACAGATACTTGTGAAGCTAGGCAGCGCTAGGCTCATGCTAACGTTGCTAATATAGCTAGCGCGCTAGGCGCGGCGCTAATGCTAACGTGGCTATGCTAGCGGGAGGCCGCGTCGCTATATGACATTATTCTTACATACACAAAACGATATCTCACAAATACCTCAGTTAACTCACCAATTATTCCCTTTGGCTAATGGCAGCATACTTGTGACCACCACGGGTCTTCAGTGTGAGATGGATTGGTTGGTCAAGCGGTCTTTAGCATATAGCTGCTGCTTTTACTGACCAGACACACAACGAGACCTTTCGCTTAAACAGCCCTTACCAACCAAGCTGGGGGAGTTCAAGTGCTTGAAAAAAGTGGGAAATCGTAATGTCGATACAGTTAGAAATGAAATATGTTTCCTAAATAAAGTCTCTCCAAACATATTTTCACCTTCCCAAAGTTTAAAATACACATTAATAGATCAATATATATTTTTTTCATATAATTTCTGCTCACAATATTATCAATAATGTCCTACAGGTTATAGTTGTTATTTATCAGTAACCACTATACGTTCTCATTGTATTGCACACCACTCTATGTAGGCCTATTTAGGTCCTCTAATCTTGAGAGGTTTATACAGCCATTGCTGATATTAACAATTATATAAAAAAACATAGATACATCTATAAATATGTATTTAAACTTTGGGAAGGTGATAATATGTTTGGAGTCTGGATTTTCGAATATTATCGACATTACGATTACCAACCTTTTTCAAGCACTTGAACTGCCCCAGCGTGGTTAGGGCTTTTTCGAGACAGAGAGGGCTCGTTTTACTGACCTGGGCAGCTAAGAAATGGATGTGTGCCTGGACAGTAAAGCTATGTGCTAAAAGCCAGTTTAACCAACCCATCCATTTCACACTAAAGACCCGTGGTGGTCACAAGTATGCTGCCATTGGCCAAAGGGAATAATTGGTGAGTTAACTGAGGTATTTGTGAGATATCGTTTTGTGTATGTAAGAATAATGTCATATATATTAGCGACGCGGCCTCCCGCTAGCATAGCCACGTTAGCATTAGCGCCGCGCCTAGCGCGCTAGCTATATTAGCAACGTTAGCATGAGCCTAGCGCTGCCTAGCTTCACAAGTATCTGTCTAAATAAAGTGTGTTTATAGACACTAAACTGTATTTGAATAAATGTTTGCATGTTCCACATTCAAAGTGCACATTGCTATTTCAGTCTAAAGTGAGCAAAAACTGAGTCTATGCATGTGGTGTTGTGTAGAATGGTCATAGAGATTACATGTTTCTTTAATTAAAAAATAATTTCAATCTGTACAAGGTTCAGTGAGAATTTTATTTGATTAGGGTACCAAATATATTTTATTAAAGCAATATAAAGCATTATGTGTTTTAATGTGGAACCACAATGCTATAATGATTTAGATAAAGGAAATCAAAATGCATTTGAACTATTTTGTGGTAATTCTCAGATCATTTCTTTCTATGTTCATCAACTGGGTGATAGGACAAGATTCCTGGATTCTTCAGCCCGACTGCTTCAATTGAAGAGGAGTACAGCAGGCCTGGAGTGGCTAGTAACCCAACAACTGGATCTAAAGAGAGCGAAAAATTATTCAAATGTGCTCATTCAAATAACAGTGGCAGGACCAGGTTAAACTAGTGGTTTAATTAAGTTGTTTTATCTTGAGTCCATAATGAAAAAATGGCACTGTTGTGTTTTTTTTATGTTTTACTGAGAATCAACAATGACATACACTTCAAGGAAGAGAGAGTAGAAAATAAGTATTTTACATTTACTTGTCAAACCTAACTGCTGAATCAGTGTGTCTTGTTTCACCATTGCTGTTAATCCATTTTCTCCCGAGCTACTAGGAGCTTCAGATATTCTGGTCCATAACAAAATTATATATCTTTTTCTTACCATAACAAAGCGTTTCATGAGAACTGATGTTATATATTACATATGTTTGCTCAGTATCATAACTAGTGGTACTGGGTGTTATGGTACACTTTACTGAGCTTTTTGAATGTCAATTTTTGGACGATCTGTCGTTAAACAATTGCCTAAGTGACACCTAAATAAATACATGCATTAGTTTTATTGTCTTTTTTAGAGGTACTGATGGTACTTACCTACATGTTGTGTAACTACTGAAAAAAGTTCAATTTACTTCAAATAAATGTTCTTTCCTGTTCAGATATGATGCCTATATATTTTTTAACTTTACTTTGGGGTCATCCAGTGTTACTCATCAGTTGAGCAAAACTTGTCTCTATTTTCTACTGTTACTAGTTTGTAGAGTGTCTACAGACACTAAACTGTTTTCACTTTAATTTGACAGTCCTAAGACCTCTCTACTAATGCTTAGTTGAACGTCGACTGATAGTTTGTTGAGAATCAACTATTTTCTCTGTTTTGCTCTGTTAATAGTGTGTAGACACTAAACTGTTTTCACTTTAATTTGACAGTCCCAAGACCTGTCTACTTATGCTAAGTTGAATATTGACTGATAGTTTGTCGACAGTCATATGACAATCAACAGGTAGTCACCTACACAGGGTGCCTATTGATTGATAAAACATTCTCATCTTTATTTTACAATGAACATATATGATCAACAGAGGGTTGAATGTTCATTCATTAGATGTGTTCCTTGTGAGTGGGGGAAAGTTGATCCATATGAAACGTAAGTTGAGAATTGGTTGATAACAGCAGTTGATAGTCAACTTAGGCTACTAGAAGTTGACACTCAACTGATAGTTGAATATTTGTAAAGAACATGTAATAAAAAGTACAATGTCTGTTGCAGACTGTATTTGTACAAAATAAAATGATCGTATAGTTAACTAACACTTAGTTGAATGCATGTTACATATTTGATGACAAGCTTTGTTAAGTATCAACTAACTCACTGTTTAATATCAACTAACCATCTACTAATAATGCAACTAATAGTTAACTGACAGTTAGTTGAATGCATGCTACGTGTACAAAACAACATCTACTAAACATGCAACTTATAGTTAACTGACAGTTGAATGCATTCTAAATATGTATCAACTTACTCACTGTTGAATATCAACTAAACATCTACTAATAGTGCAACCTATAGTTAACAGACAGTTAGTTGAATCCTTGTTTTTTATCTGTTGAACAAGCTCTGTTGAATATCAACTAATCATCTACTAATAGTGCAACTTATAGTTAACTTACAGTTAGTTGAATTCATGTTACTTATCTGTTGAGATATGTAAACTCATTCACTGTTGACATGCAACTGCGTATCAACTGATGGCTTGTTGAGTGTCAACTGTGGACTATCGAACTAAAGTGTTACCAATTTGTTTTAAGCAGGCAGAATTATTTTTATGTATTAAATTGGAACCATTGGTGTTTGAGTTATCATCATATCCGAGAAGATCCTCTGCTTATAAATAAAGGCCAGTTCACACTCGGCGGTTTCTGGTAAACGTGATGTAACAATTGTCATCCGCCCCTGTGGACTCGCATGCAGTCAAATATTTGTAACCATTGGTGTGGAAAGCCAGCCATTTCTGTCCAGTTTGTCCAAAAAGGCAATGTAGGCTAAAGACAGGGATACATTTTCTTTAGAGTCACTTATTGCACTTTCTGCACACTCATTCTGGTTTCATGCTTCAGCACGGTTGAATGTAAACACTTATGCATATTTAGGTATTTTTGCCACATGCATGTTATACACTAACTTTACAATAAACAAAGCCTTCAAACCCTAACCCTAAGGGGTGCCCAACCCCAAGGGTTTGCACCTACTGAATTAGGCTTGGTTGACACCTAACAATTGCTGCAACCTTTAAGTGGTTGACACCTAACAATTGCTGCAACCTTTAAGATTTTTGCTCAACCTTAAAGAACGAATGACTTGTGTTAAGCAAACGTTAAAGTGTTAACGTGTTTGAGGTTCTAAAACACCTAAAGTATTTTTCTTTATTACCTTTATTACTAATCATATAGATTCATACTGAGATAACATGAAAAGAGCAGTATATAAGCTGCTTGCTGTTTCTCCTGACTTGTGGTATTTTGGGTCATTCTTGGTTAAATGACTCAGTCTGTCTTGTAGAGTTTCTTTCCCCATGAGAAAGTCTCCTCTCCTGGCAGTTCCTCTGAATGGATATCCCCCCCTCTGACCTCATGGTCCTCTGTGGAGCCATCCTGTCTAAACAGCTCCAAAACCCCTGTTGAGTCTGGACCATCAGTACCTGTACAAGCCAATACAAGTGTGAATGTCTGTGTGTGTGTGTGTGTGTGTGTGTGTGTGTGTGTGTGTCCTGCCAACCGGGGCCAGGCAATCTGTGTGCCCGGGCTGGCCCAGTCAAACCCAGTGGCGCCTGGTCCCCAATAGATTTTCTTAAAAAGGACCTTGACCAATACAGGAAGATAAAGGCGGCTGCTGTTCCTTGTGACCCAACTCGGAATGGCTCCCAAATCGCCCTGGTCTCCCTGGGCTAAGAATTTGTGTTAAGACATGAGTGTGTGCTCATGCTTGGGTGTGTGTGTGTGTGTGTGTGTGTGTGTGTGTCTTTCCCAAGTCATAGATCTCTTGTCATATGTTGTTTCAGTGTCGGGTACGCAGACCTCCTGTGGTTGGCCTGGTAAACACTCACACAAACACAAACATGCCACCACATACTATTCACATGCTACTGTCAGCTGCTGCCACACATAAATGATGAGGTTGTTGGGGGAGTCACTGATGAACCGACTGTAGCAAAATGTATGGCCCCCCTGTAAAGTGATCCATCACTTCCTCGTTAAGCGTTCCCAAGTCCACAGCTGGCAACGAGAGCAAACAAAGAAAATGTAAAGTTCTATCTGAGTGACGGTGAGAGTCATCGATCCTCCTGATTATCTTAATGCTTCCAAGGGACTTGTGTCATAATCCCTTATCCCAGAATCGCACATCTTTCCTGCATCCTTACATCTGTAGATCTACAGGTCATAGGATGTATGGGTGCACTATGAAGTGCCTATATCTCATTGCTTCTGAAATGTGACAAACACTTTTTTAGCAGACATATATGACTTTCCTACACATCCTCGTGTTAGAGTGCATTTTGTGTAGAGACATCCTGCATATGGAGGCCAAGAGTCTAATGTATTACTAGATGATAATAAACCACCGTTCAAATGAAATAGCAATACAAGTAAAATCCCTATTTACTAAACTTTAATAAAAACGATTGCAACAAGTAATTTGTAACTTTAGAAGAAGGATGTGTGAAATGAATTAAGGCCATAAGAAGATTTCAAAAGCCTTATTCCCACCAAAAATGACAGCGTCTACTCCTACACCTGGGGGAGGTACCACGACTATACATACAGATTAAATGTAGGGGTTTGAAGGCACTGCAACTGAAACTAAAGTAACCTTTTACTCATACGTTCAGGCATACACAAGCACACACAGATGTCCCACACGTGGTAGACAATCAGGATATGTGTGTGCGGTTTGTGTCCAAGGGTGATGACAATGGGTTTTTTGAGCTGTGGGTGTTTGTCAGCCTCATGTGTTTCAGACTGTAGACAACATGGTGGATGTGGATGTTGAGTGTTACAGAGTAAAAACAGGAACTGGGACGTCCCATTGACACGACACACTTGGCACTGTCACTGTGTTTTTATATTGTAATCGTCTGCATATGTGCGTGTATTCATGTGTGTGTGTGTGTGTGTGTGTGTGTGTGTGTGTGTGTGCTTGGTTTCTGGGTATTAACATGTCTATGACTAAGTGGTGTGTACATGTGTGTGTGTGTGTGTGTGTGTGTGTGTGTGTGTGTGTGTGTGTGTGTGTGTGTGTGTGTCTTCCAAGGGCGTATGTGGCTGTTCATCCATGATTCTACAGAGAGTGCATGCATGTGTGAGATTACACATGCAATTGTGCACGTGTGTTTCTAAATTGTACTGATGGGCAAAAGGTGGTCTGTGACAAGCTTTATGCGGGTTTTTAAGTGTGTTAGCATTTTTTATTTTTTTTCACGTGTTTCTGTCTATGTGTTTATGTGCAATTTGTTGTGTTACAAAAAAACAACAAACAGACAAATGAAAATACACATAAAGGCTCACATACAGGTACAATGGCCCTCATTTATCAATCTTGCGTAGACCAGAAAAATGGGTGTACGTACATTTCCACGCAAATCTCGGCATTTATCAATATGGACGTGAGCGTAGGGTACGCTCAAATCCCACGCCAGCTCTCAGCTCGTGTACGCAAATTTGAAAACAGCTTGGACTCGCAGTGCAGGCTGTGCCGGGTAGCCGATGACTTTGTTGGACAATTATTAGAAGATAATACAAATGCAGTGCAAATATGACCGAAATAAAGATATTAATCACTTAAAAATGAGCAGCTTATGGTGTGCAACTGAGTAGGAGAGCTGATTCAATAGTGCGCACACCGGCCACTTAGGAGGGCTGCATGGGACTGCGAAAGGGCAGTTGTCTCCGTCTTGGAGCAGCTGGGGGGACACTGAGGCATGGGGGCTGCATTCATTCAAAATGTTAGCCTAAGTATTACATATGTAGTAGACATACACTGCTCTTTATGATACAAAAAAATACACGGCACAACATTCAGCTTAACATTTTATTTATTTGACGCACTTTTTAGATGTTAGTTCCTCTTTTAATGTGTCATTAATGCTAAAGCGAGCGATTTATTTCCACCGTTAACCGGCACGTTGTTCCTATCTGCTGGTGGAGCAGGACGGTGGGCGCTCTCACAGCTGATCGCTGCCGGGTCGGCTTGTGCAGCTGACGGCCGGGCTGACCACTCGTGCCAAGCGCATGCTGTCATACAGTAAAACGCTAAATGTGTTATTTTTAGTTTTTAAAACCCTTTTGAATAGTGCTATCTAAAAGGGCCAATACATTCTAATCATTCAAATCTCTGCAGACGTGTATTTATTTTATGGGGACCATTATCGGACAGTTGGTGCGTCTTTTTCTCCTCCACCACTTATATTATGCCCGCAGCCCCGCACCCCCAGTTGGTTGCATTTCAGAACAGCAACACGCTTTTTATAGTGGCGATTTTGAGTCACCAACGCTGTTGACCGCAGCAGTTATTTCCTTCCTAACTGCTGCCTTCTGTCGTTCTTTGATGCTGCTTGTAGGCTAATGCTCCGAAATGAAACTCTTTTTTTTTCTACTTTCGCTGTTATTCTGTCAATTTCTACTTCAGGGAAGTGCCGTATTGCGCATATCCATGTCGTAAAACCTCTGGGCGAGGCCTCTAAACTGAGAAAATATAGGGGCGTGATACGCTAGTTTTCATCCGCCGCATTTATCAATAATGGCCTGGCGTACGCTGAGATTGGCGAGATACGCCTGTTTGATAAATCCCACGCGATACCTGGCGTAGGGAGGTATTTGCGCCAGAATCTGCACCAGTTTCCACGCAAAATTGATAAATGAGGGCCATTGTGTGTACCCTCTGACCGGAGTATCAAGGCTGTGTGTGGGTGTGTGTGTGTGCGTGTGTGTGTGCGTGCGTGCGTGCGTGCGTGCGTGTGTGTGCACAAGCATGCATGTGTGTGTATATCTTGGCTATTCGTCCCTCATTTTAAACTAGCTTTATTAGCATGTGAGAGGCTAATTGAAGCCATTTGCAGTCAGTGCTGCCTCTTTAGTGACGTTCCAGAGGGTTTTTACAACCTCACAGCTGGATCCCATTGTCTCAGAAAGTCGTTGAGGAGGAGAAGAAAGAAAGGTGGTCAGACAGAGACAGAGGAGAATGGGAGCAGAGAGAAGAAGAGTGAAAGCACTAAAAGCTCCAAAGTATCCTCCTTAACCCGCAGCAGCACACACACACACCCAGTAACAGGTCAACACATACCAGGCTGCAGTCTGCTTCACGCTCATCCAGTGCTGATGGTGAATTATGTGGGGAATTTCACACATATGTTGACCCGTGATAAACAACAGATATTTTATTGTTTAAAATTAAGCAAAACCATCTGTTTGTCTTCAAGTTAGATTTTTCCTCTCTGAAAGTTGAACGTGGCAATTTTTTATTTTATTTTTCTATCTTTGTGGCTCCAAAACTGCTGGACGTTTAATGACTTCACTACATAGAAATCCTGCAACTTGATAGCATTGAACTGCAGACGGGACACATGGAACCCCACCTCTGGATGAATGATTCATGTACATTCTGGTGGCATGTGTGTAAGGGAGCTTTTAATCTGGCTATTTACCTCCGAAAACAGTAACACTGCCATTTACATTTACCTCCATTTACACTTCAAGTCGGAACTTCCCACACATCATTATGCTTGCTTTTTGCCCACGTGGGGCTGCACAGCCAGGTTGTGCACTGCTCAGAGTTATTGGGGACACCAATACCACAGCCGTAGTGGGTATAGCTGTGTTCATGATCAGGCTCGTAGTGCACTAGGTTACAGCGTGGTATCAGTTTTGCATATAAATACTATTTATAAGTAGCCTGGAAATCCAGACCCTGATATCTTGAACGATAGAGGGTCTGGCGACGATCAATAGTAATTTCCAACTCAAGGGGCGGCTCCTACTCGTGCATTTCAAATGCCACTGCACGCAGTTGGATAGCACTACAACCAATCAGAGCGATGCACAAGGCGACGTAAACCCTTCGTTTAGCGAACAGCTGTTAAACTGTTAAATTAAACGTTTGCCGTTGTCGGTCGGCAAAATAGAACATTCCACTTACTTGCTAATGAAAGATTTGAGTGCCGTCTTCCAAATCGTTAAGGGTCGAGGCCAAAGCAGTCTCAAACTCACACAACATATCCGCAGCCATCTCTGATGTTTACTATCACGGCTTCGACGTCGCATGCACGTCACTGTCGTCATCCGGTTACGTCCTCCCCAGAGTACCATATAAGGAGCTCTGGCGCGCCCGCCAGATTTCTGGCTTTCTTGATATGTCTTCTTTTCCTAAACAAAAAATGAAATAAAAAGGCGTCTTCAAGCAGTGAGGATGATTTTGTGCTCTTTTGGAAAAAAAGTTAAATAAAAAGTAAATATTGGTTCCATCCAATCTTGAGATTGCGCACAGAGCAAGGAGAATTGCATCAGCTGATCAAGGAGATGTGGAATTAACCCAATGGTTTTAAAGTCTATTTCAGGATTTTAGTGGACCAGTTAATAGCAATACTGGAACCACTTATTAAAAAGAAGAGCACAAATTTCAACCACCCAATTGTTCCTGAGCGGTGGTAGGCAGTGTGGTATAGGGAACCCACTCAAACACCTGTAGGATGTCAAAATCAAACCTGATCTGAAAACTAAAATGACAGAAACACAGTGTGTAAACGCAATTGACACAACGTGAGCTCGCATTTATTCTC
Organism: Ammodytes marinus; assembly: GCF_949987685.1. Taxonomy (NCBI): domain Eukaryota; kingdom Metazoa; phylum Chordata; class Actinopteri; order Uranoscopiformes; family Ammodytidae; genus Ammodytes; species Ammodytes marinus. The sequence continues at coordinate 19,880,356 of NC_137233.1, forward strand.
TAACGTGGTGACAATTTCGGAAGAAAAATGCAGAATCAGTGCAAGATGCCTTAAGGTGAGGCAGCATTAATGTCATCTTGAAAATGACCTAAACAGAAGGCAGCGTCAGACAGGCACATGTCCCCTTTAATCCCATGCAGTGTGTCTGAGTGGAAGACAACTATTTCTGTGTCTAAGGTTCCTCACAAGGACATGAAAGAACTACAAACATGTCCTTGTTTATTGTTGCCCCCTCTTACGTATATTGACAACACACTGGCATGCTCTCTCTGTGATGCTTTAGATGTTATGGTTGTTGATATTCCTCATTCCAATGAATTTATGTCCTAAACATATCTCATCTTAAGGTGACAGACTGCAGGAAAATACACGTTTTTCCCGGTTGTGTGCAAAATCCTTTCGGTAGAAACTTTGGACACTAATATGTTGTATGAATGAAATAAAGATTTTAACTCCGGCTTGATCCAACCTCTAAGCATTTCAAATTTTTAAAAATTATGCAAATGTATGCACAATTAGTTACATATTGGAAAATATACGTATGTATTGAAACATAAAAAGAAAAACATTTTAACAAGAAAATAATTGTTGCAAAACTTGCAAAGGTTTATGAGGATGTCCATACGTTAAAATTGTTACCCTATTCACCTGCAGTGTTTTGTTTAAACATCATGTTGTTACACACACATGAATTATAGAATGGCACACGACGGGGTTGTCCACGGCTATATGTGTTTGTGTGTGTGTGTGTGTGTGTGTGTTACCCAATGTAGTTTACCTTGGGTTTGCCTGGGGAGTCATTTAGGGGTTAAGTGTCAATGTAAAATCTGGCTGGCTCTTACAGTCATGTTCATTTGACACATTGCTTAAAATATCTCACTGTTTCTCTCTTTTACCATTATCATCTGAGATGGAATGGAGTCTTGCCTCAGTCTTTCTAGTTTCTACATGCTCCAAACTATTGACAGCATTTAAGGAATTTTGGACCGAGTTCCCTCAACCTGCATTTTTCCATTCCTTCCAAATTCCATTTTTTTAACTCCTTCACACTTTCCTCTGATAGCGATATCATTTTTTTCCACAACATTTGCATTTCTCTAAATGACAAAATGTCACATACTCGGAGACAAACCTTGAAATAATTCTAATTTAAATTCAAAGAGGACGAAAGCTTCTGTGAAGAATGGGTGTGATACATTTCTCTCTTGCTTTGGGGTAAATATGTCCAATTCTGTTTGTTCTGTGAGCTGACTTTCACGCTGATTCACGGGTTGGGTTCTCAGCATGTGACACCCTGCAGCGGAAACACAACACACACACACACATGCACACAAACACTCACACCAGGCAGATGGAAATCCCTTTGAGGTCACACACTTTCCGTCCAGCACGTCACTTTCTTCTAGGGAAGCCACTTCAGCAAGATACACACACACACACACACACACACACACATTACTGTTGATAGAGTGATTAATAAACTGGGCGACCACACGGAAACAGCCAGGCAGAACCTTAAGGAGGGACTCCCTCACACCCTAGATAACAGCAGTGTGTGTGGTTGGTGTGCGTGCGCGTGTGTGTGTGTGTGTGTGTGTGTGTGTGTGCGCATGTGTGTCATATATGTGCACTGCAGGCCTATACACTTCCTAAAAAACTGAGCCCCTGACAGATGCAGACTGACTGATTTCTACCCCGATAGTGTTGACTGTTTTACAGTACACACTGAACTGTAATGGTTTCCCAGAGGAGCGGCTGTGTATGAGTGTATGTGTTATCATTGTGTTGGGTGGCTTGGGGTGTTGCCTCTGGGCCACTGCAGGGCTATTTATACAGCCTCTGTGTCAGGCCCATTCCCAGGCTCTTAGCACGGGACGCTTTTTAGATTGCTGTGAAATGGTGCGTCAGTGCAGGACAGATGATGATGCTGTGGTACTCCTTAATTAAAGGTGCACCCTGTTACGACCCGGCTCTAGGAAGCAACATAAAGTACTCAGACTAATGGTAAAAATGCAAGAAAACTGGTTTATTGTAACAAAGGTGAACACAGAGATTGACTGGTGTCCATGTTGCTGGCCCTGGCTGGAGAGAGCGCGTCAATTAAGCCTCCAGGCTTAAATAGGCTGCAGCAGGTGACTGTTAACGAGGTGAGGGAGGGGCTGAAGGAGCTCTGCAAAACATGGAACAGAGCTGGCACATAACACCTCCCCCCTTAAAATGGTTGCTCTAATAAAGCAACCTAACAATTAACTCAATAGCAATGAATGACATGGTGCCACAATACGTTACCACCCTTGGAAGATAATCTAGTTAAAAAAGGCAGGGATGTCTCCCATTGGAGACCGAAAGGCCGGAATGTCCCCCACTGGAGACCGAAAGGCCGGAATGTCCCCCACTGGAGACCGAAAGGCCGGGATGTCCCCCACTGGAGACCGAAAGACCGGGATGTCCCCCACCGGAGACCGAAGGGCCGGGATGTCCCCCACCGGAGACCTGGAGAAGGAAGGGATGCCTCTGTCTACTAGAATACCCTCAAGTGCTTCTCTTAAGCTGAGAACACACCGGGCGCGTGGTCATTTTGTGTCAACAAATTGTCCAACGCGCCCAAAAGCAACGCGCCTACGTCATGGCCTACGTAGATGAGCCCGCCCGAAACTTATTTTCCCCTGCTTTTTCTATTGCTGATCAACCATGGCTGAGATAATCCCCATCGCTGCGCTCTATCTTTTGTGGGAGTCCGAGGAACGGAGCTACGCAGCTAGTCTCCCCCGATATATTTATTCCCCTAATCAACCATGGCTGCGATCAGATCCGACCCGACACAACAGCGTTCATGTCCACACAAAAACAACTTCTACACGGCCAACAATTGTGCCAAAAAACAAATAAACAGCAAGTGAACGGAACGAATAGCCTTAAAACAGCATTGCAGATTCACGCCACTCGGAAATGAACACAAACAGCAAGGCAGCACCATACCAAACACATTTACAGCAGCATTGTGCACAGGGCAGTAGAAAATAAAGGCAAGTAGCCTACATTACCTGGCTGTGACGGGACCGTGGCTGGCGTAGATAGCCTATAGGGCAGGCATAAACACCGGTGCTTCGCTGTACTCGTTGTGAAAGTTCCCCGGATTTAGCCGTTATGTTTGGGTTCATTATATGGAGGTGGTGACCGCACACAGCCGGGTGAGTTAGCTAACGCTATCCGACCGGTGCTAACTTGGTTTATCGGCTTAAGCACAGCCACACATATTCACTGAATTAACCAGGAAGCCCATTCTCCTGGCTCACTTTCCCCACCCGAGCGGCTTCATATCACCCGCCAGCCGCATTTCCTCCACGGTGTTTATACAGTCTCGCACACACAGCGGTGATTATTTGCTCCTGGTTCACTTTCCCCACGTCTTGTAACCCCGAGCGGCTTCATACAGCACCAGGCAGCCAGCCGTAAATACATTTCCTACTCGGTGTTTGCCTCTGTGTTGTCACGGTCTCGCACACACAGCGGTGATTATTTGCGCCTCCATTTTGTCTCAGATTTTTCTGTCCTCCGGCTCTCTGCCAGTGACGTAGGGTCAAGCTCACCGCTGATTGGCCAACGCGGCTAAACGTCACGCGCCGGAGCGTTGAAAGTTCAATATTTTCATCTTTTTTTTGACGCTTTGCCGGCGCGGTGACGCTTTTTGACGCTTTGCCGGTGCGGTGACGCTTTGGCAACGCGCCCAAAGTGCCCAAAGCAACGCTTTGCCGCGGCCAACGGATCCTCGCGCCCCAACCAATGGTTCCCTATGCAAAAATAGGATTTTTCAACGCGCCCACCACACCCAACGCGCCCGGTGTGTTCTCACCTTTAAACTATCTTTAAGGTTTTTATCACCACTGGTAATCTCCATGTCATAATGACTGGCAAGGCTAAGGAGCTGTTCTTTAGAAAGCTGACACAGCAACTCCTCAGAGGTTGTGCTAATAAAGTCACCTAGAACTGTGGCTGCTGCCATACTAGATAACTTACGAACCAACAAACACAAAAATACACAGATTGCTTTTACACAGAGTTTAAACTTAACCAGTACGTACAGTGCAACACAGTCTCCATTCCCAAATTCTCTCTACTAAATGGTTCTTGACACCAAGATCACAGAAATAGGCCTAGCAACTCCCATCTAGCTACTAAGGTAGCATACAATATTACCCATAGAAAACCCATTACCAAAATGGACCCTGCTGGTAATTAAGACTAAGGCAACAACAACCTCCGGGAGAACTAGCCTACAAAGTCAAGTTGCACACCACCCTTGACTAATTCACAAGCTGCAGGCACTAAGTTAGGATCCTGGACACGTTACCACCATTGTCCCCATAAAACACTAACTCAGCTACCATTACAAACAGATCTGCACTGATGCGCACCGTGAGCAAGCCTCCGAGTGCAAATGATCCTAAAAGCAAGCCCCCTGGTACCTGCCTACCTTTAAACTGAACCTAACTGTCTTCTGAGGCGTACCGGGCTCGAAGCTCTAGACTTATCAACCAGCAAACGAACCAGCTCTGAAGCTCTAGGCCCCCACCCAGGATATCCTCGAAAATAAAAAAGGCAAAATAACAAAGTGCACTGATGGAAGGACAGATTGCTCTGTCCAGCTGGCACACTCCCTAACTAACCAGGGAGACCACTCAACTTAAAATCAAAAGCACTCAGATACTATACTCACCGACCTCACCATGAAAAGAGCTACTCACAGCCACACTGCCAAACACCACCAAAGCATACAAAGTTGTCTAGGGGAAAAAAAAGAGGAAAAATCAACTCAGCAAAAAACTCCAGATTGATCCCGGCGAGACCCCAATATGTGAACGACCCGGCTCTAGGAAGCAACATAAAGTACTCAGACTAATGGTAAAAATGCAAGAAAACTGGTTTATTGTAACAAAGGTGAACACAGAGATTGACTGGTGTCCATGTTGCTGGCCCTGGCTGGAGAGAGCACGTCAATTAAGCCTCCAGGCTTAAATAGGCTGCAGCAGGTGACTGTTAACGAGGTGAGGGAGGGGCTGAAGGAGCTCTGCAAAACATGGAACAGAGCTGGCACATAACACACCCATTATGCAAAATTCACTTTTTCATAGTTTTTCAACATTTATATGGGTCCCTGGTGTGACTAAAGACTCACTGAGTATGAGCAAAAACAACCCTCTCTCTTTTTCTTCACCTCCATCTTTTTTGAAAACCTATGTTCAAAAACCCGTATTTCTCCCCCTTAATAATGTTATAAGGGGAGAAGCCATGCCTCATTACCAACCTAAATTACCTGCTACCGTGATAAGCACGCACGCAAATCCCATTGAATATTTTATTTCAAACCAGGCCCGGTTCTAGACAGTTAGATTAGGGTGGGCCTGTAGAAATTTTAGGTGGGCACACTGGGCAGAGAGACCGAAGATGCGCGAGCACAGGAGAGTGCGCAAGAATTTTTTTGCCCTTGTAAGATCTGCTTTTTGGCACATTTACTGTGAATTGTGTAAAACACAATATGCAAATACACTTTGAGTGTTGCTGTGTGGGAGATTTGATTCTTGCATGTTTTTTTTCCAAAATGTTTATGAATAACATATAATATACACTACATAATGTATTTTTTTTAATCACAGTATTAACTGTAGGCAGCCTGAGCTGATTGAAGAGAAAGCTTTGGGACTGGGCAACCTGGATGGTGGTAGTCCAGAGTAGGGCCTGACCGATATATCGGCCGGCCAATTTAATCGCCGATTATAGCACATCTCCGAAAAATCGGCATCGGCAAAATGGCCGCCGATTTTTTGCTGATGTGTTTTTTTATTTGTTTTTTTCAGCAATCATGTTGAGTGAGATGCATTGCTGCCCCGGAGGTAGCCTTATAGCATATTAACAGCAGCAGCAGGGGTGTTGTAATACATTGGATTAATTTACACTTGACAGTTCCCTCTGACACCAATAGCAGAGTCATTGGTCATCTCTTGATTGTTAATAGTAGTTGATATTACTATAGTAATTATATAGAATTTATATAGTGCTTTATTGGAGGTCATTCAAAGACACTTTACATCAAACATATAAAAAATCATACTTAGGTTTGATAAGGACAAGATAAGGTTTGGAGTGGAGTCCGGTGTAATTATGCTTTCTTAAAGAGGTGAGTTTTGAGTTGACTTTATTTAGTCTGAGATGCTGATGTTTGGAGGGAGGGAGTTCCAGAGGGCTGGGTGCAGTTACATAAAATGCTTAATGTCTGAGTTAAAAATGCGTCATGTCACTTTAGACATATTTGTAACACTTTATTTTTTTTTAGATAATGCATATTTCAATAAATAAAAAGTTCCTGTACCCCCATTGACAGTAACAAGTATTTATATATATTTAAGGGTTCAAAAAAGTAATTTTTTTCAATATATTTATGGGATTAACAAATTAAAAAATCGGTCGCTTTATCGTAATTTTTCTCCGAAAATAATCGGCATCGGCACCCAAAAATCCATATCGGTCGGGCCCTTGTCCAGAGCTATATATAGTCTTTCCAGTATTGCCTCTGATGTCCAGCTGGGTGAAAATAGTAGGCAGCCGAGGTCACAACCCTGCTAGGGGGGTCCGGGGGTATGCCCCCCCGGGAGATTTGTTTTTACCTTTTTAAAGTGAAATGCATGAATCTGGTAGCCTGGCATTCCCAGACCTGCCACTAGGCGCTGGCAAATTAAATTTGCTGCGCGTGTTGGTCTGGAGACGCTCCGTTGAAGCTTATCAAGACTACCAGAAATCTGGTATAACGTTTCAATTGGTTCTATCTAATATGGGCGCGCCAGAGCCCTTTATATGGTGCTCTGGGGAGGACGTAACCGGATGACGACAGTGACGTGCATGCGACGTCGAAGCTGTGATAGTAAACATCAAAGATGGCTGCGGATATGTTGTGTGAGTTTGAGACTGCTTTGGCCTCGACCCTTAACGAATTGGAAGACGGGACTCATAGCTTTCACTAGCAAGTAAGTGGAATGTTCTGTTTTGCCGACCGACAACGGCAAACGTTTAATTGAACAGTTTAACAGCTGTTCGCTAAACGAACGGGGCTTACGTCACTTGTGCATCGCTCTGATTGGTTGTAGTGCTATCCAACTGCGTGCAGTGGCATTTGAAATGCACGAGTAGGAGCCGCCCCTAGAGTTGGAAATTACTATTGATCGTCGCCAGACCCTCTATCGTTCAAGATATCAGGGTCAGGATTTCCAGGCTATGAATCTGGTGCACTTTGAGAGGAAAATTAAGAGGCTAAATCTGAGGAATTTTGTGTGAACAAATAATTTGGAGACACTGGGTCAGATGAATTAGAAGCTATTGAAGAAAGACACATGGATTTTCCATAGACATATAAATTTGAAATAAAATATTATGCAGGGTCCTCTGGGATGGGCTTGGAGCTCTTTTTCTTTTACTGGACATATTTTTCTGTAATATAATGAATTCATTTAAATGCAGTGATTACATACTACATACTTTACATTTACATAATATGATGTTGATATCAAACACACAAACAAAAAAAAAACAAAAAAAAAAGAAATTGGGGGGGGCACCCCTAGCAGTCGTGACCCTAAGCAACCGCTCATTTTGCTTATGCCTCGGGCCGGCTCTGCTGACCAGTGACCACTATAAGCGGGTGGGTAACTTGGAGGCAGGCTGTCCTGCCCACCCAATAATACAATTAGAAGCAGTGCATGGTAATGGTATATTCTTTAGTATTAATTAATTGTTTGAATTTTATTTGACATTTTATTGGACAGCGAATGAACAGGTCCTTCCGATAGTGGGTCTGGACTTCCACCAAAAAAAAATAATAATTTGATTGGGTGGGCACGGCCCACCCTGGCCCTTGTCTACCGCCTGCCCTGTTTCAAACTATGACAGTAGAATAGTTTAGGCACAAATACTGTAAACTAGTATGAAAACAAAGGGTATGCAAGCAAAGGGGGGAGCACTGAAGCTAGCTAAAAACATGACCGTTTATTGAGCCTAGGCTGTGTATTAGTAACACTGGATTTTTTTTCAGTGCATACACAGTACTGACAGTCAGTAGATTGTAAGGAGATATTCACTGATTTTGACAATAGTGATGTTGACAACAAGCATTCTCCAGAATCGCTGACTCCACCTTTTGAGCTACTATTTTCACATTGTGTAATATGCAGAACATAATATGACCAATAGCAGATAGAAGTGTGGTTATCTCCAATGAACTGTCTATTTCCTGGAGTTGTCCTAGTACCTCTGGCAACCGTAATGTAATCTTTGTGATTGTCTTTAGCGAGGGGTCTTATATCTCCAGTCTCGGTGTCAGCTCAACTGCTGCTAATAAGGCTGAGTGAGAGCAGTACTGTTTACACAGTGGGAGAGTGATCGCTCTCTGGCACTGCTCCCTGTGATTTATGACCTCCTTAATGAGTCTCTCTCCCCTGTGTGTGTGTGTGTGTGTGTGTGTGTGTGTGTGTGTGTGCGTGCGTGCGTGCATGTGTGTGTGCGTGCGTGTTTGTCTTAGCTTATCATCAGCGTATATGTGATTTCGCTCAAGCACTTCCTTGAGTTTCACCTCTTCTCCTTTGGCTGACACTTGCCGTATAACACTTGAGGGGCCGATTCTTTTTGAGCTTCCTTCCACTTAATACTACAGTAGGTGGCATTTGTTCAGATAAACACACATACACATTCCACAGTGAAGAAAAAAATATTTGTTGGAGTGACGGTGCATTCCGTTGAAGGGTGATAGTGAAGGCAACAAGGATTCACAAAAAAAAGACAATCTGACAGTTCAAGTGTCACATTTGAAGTAATCAGTCCTGCGTCTACTGTAAGCATTGTGGTTGCAGGAGTGTTGTAGGTGAAGGGCGAAAAACAGTATTTGGCTGGTGGAGAATTTTGCAACTTGACACACACACAGACAGAGAGAGAAAAATGGTACAGAAGTGAAACAGAACAAGTTGAAGGCTGAGCTGGCTGTGGACTAGGGAGATACTGCAGGTGAATGGGTTCAAATGTTTTAACTTAAAGATGTCATCATTACACTTTGCAGTTGATTTCTGACATTAAAGCTATTAATACTGTATTACAATTTTTCTGTATTAAAAAATCCTATTTTTTCATAGGGAACCATTGGTTTAGGCGCGAAGATGCGTTGGCCGCGGTAAAGCGGTGCGTTGGGCGCGGTAGCCGCATTACCAAAGCGTCACTGCACCATCGCACCAACGCGCGGAGTTAAAAAAATTTAACTTTTTCTGCTCCAACGCGTGACGTTTAGCCACGTTAGCCAATCAGCCTTGGAGAATGACCCGACGTCACGGACATCGGCATGGTGGGAGGACAGTGTAGGCTACTGCACACAGAGGCGTTGGGCGCGTTGAGCCATTTTTTGACACAAAATGACCAAGCACCAGATCAGGTGCGTTGGGCGCTTTGGCCACCGCACCCAACGCGTTTGGTGTGTTCGCACCTTCAGATCTTTAGCTTTGTTTTTCAGTTCTATGCTTATCATTCAGCCTACATTTGTAGCCTAAATAATACGGATTATTATACGGATCACATGGCATCTACAGTATATTAGCACAACACATTTATTCATAGAGAGGCCAATGGAATTGAAATAAAATGCATTTCACTTTTATCAACAACTGGTTTATTTTTAAACAGATTGTGTGCGATAATTGTGGACAATAGGCCTACTGTGATGCCTATAATTTATTTATGGTTATTATCAGCCTACTTACTTGATTTATTTTTAAATACAGAGGTTATTGGTCGTTTTGGAACATGTATTTCCCAATTTAAAACATAAAAATAAAGCAGCATTGAAAATTCAGAAAATAAATCTTGTAGGCCTACACTAGCATGCTGTTTGAAAAATAACTCAATAGTTGAAATAATAAATAGTACAATGTTTTTCCCTTTAAAAAGACTACATGCATTTCTCCAAAGGTCAAAGACAGTAACAGTGTGTTTATTTTCACCACCAGTTCAGCGTCGGCTTGCTCCTGTTCGTTTACTCTCCCGCGTGGATGCCGCAGTCACGTGGTGCGTGGTCGCGTGTGCAGAGCCGCAGATACACACACACACAGAGCAGCTGATAGTCGGATCGGAGAGAAATGCTTGGACACACATGCACACATTTATTTACTGCAAATCCGGAACCCGGAGCCGTATGTTTGACACCCCTGGTCTAACTCATTATGTTTAAATTTGCATTTCTTGAAAAAAACAAAAATGTAGATGTTGAATAAACAGAGTTAAAAAAAAACGTTATTTAATTTTCACAACATATTAGGGTCAAAGGTTTTCACAGAACATTTTATGGATACATTTTATAGTTAAAAAATACTATGTGCAAGTCTTAAAAATGCATTTTAGGTACGTTGCAAGAAAATGTTTCATAAATCAAATAATTAATATATTCAGAAAAAGCGCTAAGAAAGATTATGGAAAGTTTAGTTGATGTAAGTGCTTTAGAAGTTGAGATTTTGGTTCAGAATATTGAAAATAAAAGAGTTTAGAGATAATGGCTGTTAAAGATTGGTTGTACAGTATATGCACACAGACAACTTTTAGTCAAATAAACACCTAAATGTACATTGTGGGCCTTTGGGTTATACTAATATGAATGAAGACAAGCAAATTGAAGCAAAATAGCCAACAATCGTAAAATTTACCAGTGCCTGAAAAAACAATATTTTTGCCTTCAGTGTCTTGCCTTAAGAGCTGCAGTAGAGTCCAACACAGAAATCAAAATATCGTCTAAATAAAGACTCACAGCTGTGTGTGTGTGTGTGTGTGTGTGTGTGTGTGTGTGTGTGTGTGTGTGTGTTTGTGACGACAGAGTATAGGGCTATTTGGCTTGGCTGGGACCACTCAGTACAGCATGGCAGCTAAGCAAGACAACAAGGCCGACCTCGCAACCGCACAGGGCTGAATGTGCAGCGGCTGACTGCTTATGCGCTGCTGCTGAAACCTCCTCAGACCTAAACAGTGACATGGCTTTACCTTGCACTCAGCCCCCCTCCCCCCCTATCCCTTGCATAACCTTCTCCCTATCATCTCCAAGATTTCTTTAAAAAAATCCTGCCGTCATATGCTTTCTCTCAGACCTTTGTGCAGTGCGAATTAAAACAGCTTGTGTTGCTACCTGAGAAGCCTGCTGTTATCAGTGGCTTGGCACAAAGCCCTGTAATGTTCAGGTTAGCTTTTGAATGCACTACGCCATCTAGCCTCATGCGCTGGACCTGCAACTTGGTGTCATGACATCATATGTGGTTGCAGGGTTCACAGTATGAGTGGTGTATGTCCAAGACTTCCTTGGCAACTGAACATCCTCGAGTCAGTCATTCTAGGTTAGGGGGACAGCAGCCCCTGTGAAGACCTGTGCACCATAATTCCACCCCACTTTTACATTTTTTCATCTTTTCATCAGGTTGATTTATATAGTGCATGGACTCGCGTAGAGATGGATCTGTTTGAAGAGAAATCTAAGGTATGCAGCTCAAGTCCTCCGTCATAAATTCTCCATGTGGCTCGGTGAGCTTCAGGACCTCACAGGCGTACCAGCAGAAAGAGAGACCTGTACCTCCCTGAAATAGATGCCATATATTTTGCCAAGCCTTAATCTAGAGATAAATTATTTGAGCAAAATGGAAAACGCAGCTTTTGGACGCTCTTCGGAGCTAGAAATGTCTATTGGTGGAGTGTAATTATTGATATTAACCTATAACAGTCACGCTTTCCACAATGAACTCCAACCAAAAGCTCTGCCCACAAATCAAAAACAAGTCTAACCCAATTTTTAAGATAAAGGCCTACATGTTTATATTAGATTAAGACTAACAAAAGCAATCCAGTCCCTTGTCTCTTTTTTGTTCCCGAGAAGATGCAATCAACAATCATTTGCAGCTTGTCTAGCTTGTCCAGCTAGCCTGTAATAATTAGCTTATTATATTTTATGTAATGACTTCTTCTCTGGGTAGGTATTTCTACCTTAAACATTGTCAATGGACAAGAACTCAGAGCACTTGTTGAGCTGGGAATCTCCAGCTGGCTTTGTTTTTAAACTAAACTAAGAAAATATGTCTCAATATTAAAACTAGTGGTGGGCCGATAACGGCGTTAACGGCTGCGTTAACGCCAGACTCTTATCGGGCGATAAAAAAAATATCGCCGTTAATCTCTTAATTCCACCTCCTGTTCGGCTCAGGGGAGATGCTGTTCGCCGTCGGGGTGAACCCCCTTCCGCACGTGAAGGCTCGCTTCACGTGCGGGAAAGCTATAGTGTGAGCGGCCACAGCTTGTATTTTGGTCATATCTAACACTGGACTGCAGGCCTATATAAAAGTGTTGTACCTTTGCTTTCTTTGGGTTAAAAAAAACTCCATCAACTCAGTATCCGTCTAGTCCAAAAAAACTCTGTCAGCTGCTGCTGCAGACGGTGTGCAGACGTGCTCGGAGAATCGGCATCGGCGCATCAACAGTCATTCAATGCAGCGGCAGTAATCATACAACCGAACGGTGTAGAAAGTCCCGTCAGTTAAAAATAGTGATCCAGATTTTAAATCCATGTTAAAATCGGAAGGATATAAAGCTAGTTAGCTTAAAAAAAGTAGCAAACATGTCAACTGTGATGTGTTCAGGCCGGCTCAGTAATATGATTGATGTGTTCAAATGCAACACAAAAAAAAAGAAATTTGAGATTTTGGCGAAACTTGTTTTCCCAGCAAGATAAAATAGATAGTAAAGATGGAATGGAATTATGACCTGTTTAATGTCCTATCTAGAGCTATGATCATATCAGCAATTAAAGCAATAATACAAGTTCTATTTCAACAAAATAATAGAAAATTATCAATTGTGATATCAATAAAGACTTGGATCGTTAAGGAGTCTTGAAAATGGTATCAATATCAATACAAATTAACTCTCCTGTCATCTGAGAGAAATTAAGATGATTTAATTTTTTTAACCGTTAGTATTTACCGGTTAAAAATATTATCGGTTGACTGGTTTACCATGGACATCCCTTATACTGTATAAATGTATATCATACATTGTATGTTTTTTTTTGTGTTATCCCAGTTAAGTTTATTATTAATTTTTTTATCATTTAATATTACTTTTAATAGTTCCGGGACGTTGGAGCAATAACCTGGTGTTTTGACACTTCAGTGTGCACTGTGAATTTGAAGTAATGTTCAGTTTTTGAATAAAGATGCAGCATTTACAAATGTTTATTTTTTTTATCCGATTCATCGATTAATCGAAAAAATAATCGACCGATTAATCGATTATTGAAATAATCGTTAGTTGCAGCCCTAAACAATTCATCGTTACCTCTTATGGCCTACAGTTCAAAGTTCATGTTTAACTGAATAAACAGTTTGTTAACACAAGTACATCTTGTTGAACATTATTTATTTTCATCACCAATTATCATAGTAGAACAGCTTCCTCAAGCAGTTTGTGATGCATGTTGGAAACAGGAGATGAGCCCCTGGTCTGATGCGCCACCTGGCTTGAGAAACACGTTCTCAAAGACTTACTTTGAGTCATTATTTAGGAGCACACACATATTATGAATGAATTCAAATGAGACATTTTAATCTAGATTAATCTAGATTAATTTCAAAATTAATCTAGATTAATCTAGATTAAAAAAATTAATCTATGCCCACCTCTAATTAAAACACATTGAAAATGTAAGTGTATATTTTAAGTAATTGGCCAAAGGTGTATCAATGACTAACAGTTGCATACTCAGCAACTGTTACTCATTGGCTACTCATTTTCCTTTCATTGGTTCCATAAAAGAAAAATTTAAAAGTTAGTTTGGCCCCTCTAATATCTGAAAGCTTATGCAACAAGACATTTAAATTTTTTTACATGTTTTGTGGTATATTCGTATGACAACAACTGGTTACTTTATGAGCAAATGCTGGTAAGTCACATCTAAACTAAAGCTGAAAATATCCAATAACGCTTAAAAATCTTTGATTGCTGAACTAATGTCGACAGAATATGCCTAGTTGAGGTGGTTAAGATATTTACATGAATGTTTAAAAGAGTAACTGAGGGATTTGGAATATTTTTCCCACCGGCTAGCTGTCAGTTTAAAGTACACTTTATCTTTGGGTGTGTAGGAGAAGAGAACATATTGCAAAGTACAGTATATTCTCCTAACAATCCCTGGAACGCTGAAGTTCGAAAGCTACCTGAAAAGTTAGTTTCACTGTTGCTGCTAAATCTTACTCAAATATACAGTGGCATGCAAAAGTATTTATTTTCACTCCACTTCACAATTATGCGTCACTTTGTGTTGGGTGTGGTTGTAACGTGACAAAATGTGAAAAAGTTCAAGGGGTATGAATACTTTTGCAAGCCACTGTAGTTTGATGTTCGATAGGGCTCCAAAGTTTGTTTCTGGATCTATAAATCCCATTAATCATCTACATAGTGGATTTGATTATTAGCTATAATGTCATAGAATGTGAACCTACCACGACTGTATATGCTTTTATACTCACACATATTCAGGTAGCTGGTTGGCTTGATCCATGTTTAAAACAATATTTATATAAGGAATTGTTGAAATGTCAATGGTGGTTTTGAATGGGGTAATATACTTCCTGTACCAGAGCCGCCGAAAAAGTGGGCGATCACTGTTATGCTCTATAGCAGCATATTTTATGTTCAGGATAATACTACTTATAGTTGTATACGCCATAAATGCCAGTGTAGGTGACCTGTGACACAGTTATTAAACAGTGGTTGGAGTGTTTTCCCAGCATCAAATCATATTTCATGCATTATCTCACCATGTCCCAGGGGAACTGACCACCAAATCCACTTTGACTTCAGCCCTGTATGACTTCTCCCTATCATTGTTTCTATCCGTAACATGATGTTCTCCTCTGTTTTCTGCTCCATTCTCTCTTTAACTATTTTCCTCCTCTTCACATCCAGTGTCCACCTTCATTGCCGCGTTCTAAGATAAACTAAACGTACCCCCCTTGTGAAATTCAATCCTCCACAGCACAGCACAGGAGAGCAGCACACCTCGTAAAAGCTCTCAGGGGGTTTATGGACTTCAAACGGAGGCGGGGATTAAAAGGCCATGTCTGTTTACTTACAACCCTCTCTGCAGCTCTTTAGATTCCCACCACTTCCTAATTCAATTACACAGGCACAGTGCAGACAAGGCTGAATCCTACAAGAAAAACACTCTGACGTGGAATTTCCCCTTCATCCTTTACTGAGTCATGCCACGGGGTCGTTGGTGGTTTTTGTTGGGAGTCATGAAGGTCGTCGATGGGAAGGTCTGGCCTAGGTGTGTTTGAGAGCTCAATTTTGGGCTGTTTCAAGTCCTAAAAATATTGTAAATAACTAGGATAACAGTGATGAAAATCGTTATCTGGTTCACGGAGGGTTCTGTTTTTGCTATTCTGAAACACCTGGTGTCTGGTCGGTCTTTCCAAGGAAAAAACATCACCTGGTAGGTAGGAAATTATTTGTTGTACGTCTTTTTGTTTAAATAAGAAAAATCTGAACAGTTCTAAAGCACTGACAGCCACAGAAACTGAGCAGACCTGCGAATGGACCAACCCATACAGAAACATTTGGAATCAGAAAAGTCCATGGGAAAGACATCACTGTAAAAAAAAGGTTGGAAGAGTCCAAGCCAGACGCAATGCAACGGTGCATTTCTGTTGATAATACTCTGGGTGTCTCATGGACGCGTTTACAACTTGAGAACGTTCAGCCAACTCAAGACACTGAATACAGCATATTCACTGTTTAACTCAATTTGAGTTTACTTACTCCTCATTGACGGACTTTGGCTGATCTAACCATCCATGTTTGCTTGAATTCCAGGCACTCCTGTATTATTAAGCCGCAGGTTGTATATTACATTTTCAAAAAAGAAAAAAAGTGTTGTATTTACAACTTGTGTTGACGTGAACTGCGGAAACTCGAAGAAAAACACAGACAAGGAATTAAGAGACCCATAAAAGATAAGTGATATGTGGGACGTGCAGTTAATGTACAGTGAGTGATTAACAACAAAGATGAAGAACTTTAAAATGTTAATGAAAAACATCCAAATGTTTTCCTCTGATGATCATAACTGACCTTTAACAGCAAACAGAGACCATCCGCGAAAACCTTTTTTTTAATTTTTTTAAAGTTATTATTGTCTTTACTCAGGTCCGATTTCCCGCCAACCAGCAAAGCCTGAGTTAATGAACGGTACTAAATCAGAGTTTATTTTGCTTCGCCATGGTCATATAACCATTATTAATATAGTCACATATAAATGAGGGAAATCCGGGTCTCGCTCACTCTTAAAGAAATAGAAGCCTTGTGTATGTGCTGGAGAGTGCTATGAATTGACGGAGTTGCAGAGGAGTAGAAACTTTTATATAGTAGCTCGCTACATGGTGGAAGCACATAGTGACTGGAATGGCGGAGCAGAGACCATTAGGGTATGAAAAGAACAGCAGCCTGTATATGCGGTATGCTCTGACTTAAACTAATTGTGATTAACGCGTCAACGCTGACAACCCTAATACATTACCTCATTGCGGTGCATCCTGAAGTCTCTCTTTCAGGCACTACACCAGCTACAGAGAAATAGGTCTTCATTCAAGCTGCCGTTTGTTGTGAAGCAAGAGGCCCATAATCAGTGTCAGCCATGTGGCTAGCGCTCAGTGCTGCAACAGCCCACAGCAGCTGAAAAAACACTGTTCATACGTAGCTCGGTAGGATGCTTGTATGGATGATATTAGCATAGCTGCTGTTTGCTCTGTACTGCTATGGAGCCAACCACACACACACACACACACACATACACACACACACACACACACACACACACACACACACACACACACACACACACACACACACACACACACACACACATATTACGTAGCAACTCTACTTGATATCCTGTTTAACAATTTTAGAGCCAAACCTTAAAGATTTGGCCTACAACCTCTTGGATAAAAACACAAACAGACACACACACACACACACGAACAAACAAACAGCTGTGTCGTTCAGGCCAATCAACAGTTCAGTTAGGGAACATGCTGGAGCTGAGAGATAGTACTGTAACGTATAAAGCTAAATGTGGACTATAACATGTCTTTTCTCCTACTATTATAGATAAAAAGGTCTAAAATGTCATTTAGGTCTTTATTTGACTAAACCTTGTCTGTTTGCGTCTGTACATTTCTCCTACAACTATCTTTAATGACTGTTTGTTACAGATGGTTTGTTTTCAATAAAACAAAGATCCTTTTTCTAACCTTTTTTCCCATAACCCTAACCTTCTTAGCACTATTATGAAGGTTAATACTCAAGGATTTGTTCATATGTTTTCAATGATCTATTTATGATCTGATTATTTATCTGATTTATGATACATTTTGTTCTTAAATGCAGAGAATGCATTTTGAAGACCTGTATATGATATTTTTTCATTTATCAAATTAAAAGAGGCTTTATCCAAAAACCTGTTCTGAATACAATTTGGACAGTAATATGTTGTATTAACACTAAAGATTTTAACTCTGGCTTTATCCAACATTTATGTTTTTTTTAAAGATAAATGTACTAGTTAGATATTGCCAAATTTGCATATGTGTTGAAACATTTCTGAAAAAGTTGTAATACAAAAAAGAATTGTTTATATGTTAATAAACTCTTGATTTTTCTTTTTCATGGCTGAAATATTTTCATAATAATATACCCACAATACATTTCTCTACTTTGTGCTTTTACTGTGCCTTGACAATAGGCTGAATTAGAATGTAAAACACATGTGCTACGTTTGATAATGTAACCACAACCCATTGATTTCTATTAAAGCTAACACATCTTGACACACTTCACCATGGGAAGACACATACCGGTCTGGCTACTAGGGCTTACCTTGTAATCACAATTAAAACTGCCATTGAAAGTTGGAAAAAATGCAATAATCAGACTTATGATTCTCAATGTAAAACTGCAG
Source organism: Ammodytes marinus (assembly GCF_949987685.1). Taxonomy (NCBI): domain Eukaryota; kingdom Metazoa; phylum Chordata; class Actinopteri; order Uranoscopiformes; family Ammodytidae; genus Ammodytes; species Ammodytes marinus. The sequence goes on from NC_137233.1 coordinate 19,898,429, forward strand.
CAGGCCGTGCCTTGTACACCAGTCGAATTACAAAATGCAATTTCCCAATCATATAGCGTGCCTTTTTGCCCTATATTGTAACTAGGCTGTTGTGTTTGCTTATAAAACATAACGACAACTGAACAGATAACCCTGAGAATATTCCATCTGACAAGCACTGTCAGGAGGCATTTGAGATTCAGCAAACTGTATATCTGCTTGAAATCACAGCTGAAATGTAAAGCCTACAGTAATGCTAGCTTGTCACTTGAGAGAAAATGGAATGAATGAAAAATACATCAGAACCATCCTAGACTTAAATGTCACTATAACCTTTTTACTTTAGCTCTCTGGATAATGTCAAAGGGTTGAGTGATACGGCCAAGGCTTAAAAGCTACTTTACAAGTATTAACAGTCAATGGAATACATTCAATATGTCAAAATAAATAAAAGATAATGATACAACCGGGGTGAAAGGAGTACGTTCATCTGGTGACTATCATCGCTCTCCTATGTGGCATGTCAAGAACCTAGAGTGGCTAATGACAGTTTTATTGATCAATCAATCCCTCCAACACAATTTGTCTGACTCCCTCTGCACAGATGGAGTCTGGGATTAAGTGGAAAATGTGTGTCAGCAGGGTATACGGCAATTTCCTATTATACTCATAGAGCAACCATCACTATCCCTGTATTTGTGAAGATCATCTGCAAAACCAATCATATCATCTCTTAGTATTATTGTTGGCCCCGGTGCAGTGTCAGCATAGCCAGTGCTAACCTATTGGGCCCGCCTCGGCTGTCAACAGACAGTAAAACGGAGAGAATGAATAACTTTGTATTGTAACAGGCATGTGGGGACACAATGTATGAGGAGGAGCTAGACCAGAGACACAGTACAATACAGTACACAGTTGTGTCAAACCTCTACCATTAGCAAATAAATGAAAAAAAAAATAACAACATCAAAGTGCATCTAGAGTCTGTGCTGGATAACACCACAAGAATTCAAAGTTGTATTTAGATTGCTGTCTTTTTTTAAGGCTCAAACCAGAAAATGTAAAAATCTTATAATGTGTGTCTGTGAATGTGTGTGAGAGAGATAGAGACAGAATGAAAACATGGACTTGATCAGCGGCTAAACGTTAATTAGACTTATGCTGTTTTGTGGTGGTTGTGTGTGTGTGTGTGTGTGTGTGTGTGCGCGTGTGTGTCTGTGTGGGCATGTATTACTCATGTTGTGCGGACATTACACAGTGATATTTTGGGGATGCACATTCTTTTTGGGGACAAAATAAAAAATTATAATATGTAAAAGCAGTAAAAGCAGCAGAGTAAGACATACAAGAGTCTTCTACATGGTTTGTTTGCAGAGTGTACAAAGACAGAAATATAAGGAAATTATAAAAAAAAAATTAAATAAATGTTTGGTAAGGTGCATAATTTCTATGCCATTTTACCTGCTTTTTGCTACAGTCTCTTTTTGTTGTATATTTTTCCTCACTTAATCTGGTCTAAACATTCCTGGACAGGTGAGATTTCTGTCCATGTGTGATTCTTATCCCACATCAAACATGATTAACGTTTTGTTTGCAACAAGTTCAATCTAACCCCATCATTCACAGTACCTTTTTTTCTTTTGGCTTTAAGACGGAAACCACTATAGACGCAGAATGAATTAAAATTCACTGCACATTTGTTTTTCAAGATCCCAGACAGCCACCACCACCTGTTGCATCTATATTTATACCTTGTTTTATTATGTTATCCATTATAACATTATGGATGTATTGTATTATGTTGGCTGCTCAACACACTTGCTGTCCCTGACTCGTGATGAATGGCAGGTCCCTTGCTAGTACAAATGACAGTGAGGCATGATTTATTTATCTAATTTCAGGAGTGCTACTAGCTGTGTGTGTGTGTGTGTGTGTGTGTGTGTGTGTGTGTGTGTGTGTGTGTGTGTGTGTGTGTGTGTGTGTGCATATCCTGAACCTGACTTTCCTATTTCTTGATTTACTGAGACAAATGACCTGCCATCAGCCAAGAGCTGATAGGAGTGTCTGCTGGTCTGCTTCTTGTTCATCTTCCACAAGGTGAAAATGGACACTCCACTCTCTCTGCCAAAAATCTCCCTCCTTCCTAAAGGTTGCCCATTACGCAATATTCACTTTTTCATGGTTTTTCAACATTAATATGGGTCCTTGGTGTGTCTGAGACTCACAAAGTAGGGCTGGGCCATTTAACCCGATCAATGTTACGATTAATTGAAGATTTCACCTCGATTAATGAAAATCTATCTATCTTTTTCATTGTGTACTTATTCTATTGTAAAGTGTCTTTGAGTACCTTGAAAATAGCTATATAAAACATAAGTATTATTATTATTATTATTATTATTAGATATACTTCCCCAGTGCAGAGCTGAAGGAAGTCAGTGGGAGGGTCTCAGTGGAATGTGTTACTGAACATGAGTCAGGGGCGATGGAATCTCGTTCCCACCGTTTAGCGTAAATACCTGGGCATACCATAGTGGACTAAGGCTGTTTGTTTGGCAGGGTGGTGACTGTGTGTGTGTGCGTGTGTTTGTTTGTGTGTGAGTGTGTGTGTGTGTGTGTGTGTGTGTGTGTGTGTGTGTGTGTGTGTGTGTGTGTGTGTGTGTGTGTGCGTGCGTGCGTGTGTGTGTGTAGTTGATTGCCTGACTTAATAGCAATGATGTCAAATTAGATAAACATAATAACTACCAATGTTCAACCTTCTAACTTTGTCCAGGAACTTAAACTGCACACACACACACACACACACACACACACACACACACACACACACACACACACACACACACACACACAAAACCAGAGTGAGTAGTTAATTCATGAGGAGCCAGGCTGTGCCCTGTAGCTTTATAAAGAGGGGTTTATGGAGCGGCCTGCGGCCTGTCTCACTCTCCGCTGACAGCTCAGAAACCTGTCTCACATGTTGAGTCTATCCCTATGCCTCAAGTCCAGACGTCAGACACAAAAACCATAACCAGAAATGTTTTTCTTATTTCGAAAACTGTCTGTTTTCAAAGTGTTGACACATTTTGACCAGCTTTTGTGATTTGTGACAGCAGCAGGAGACAGAGTTCGAGAAGAAATTCCACATGAACATAAAACATCTGCAGAATGTAGTCGTAGATTACCTACATTTGATTTAAGGGAGAATTTAGCTTAAATGTATAAGTGTTGAAAGATTCACTTTTTCACAATTTTTTACTTTTCCAATGTTGCCAAACCCCAGCCAAGAATATCAACACATTGGTATGTCCCTGCAGAAGTTAACTGGCCTATCCTGATATTTAATGTTGGGACAGAATGAGGGACATTACCAGCCATTCTGACAAATCTCTGCAGTGAAGGAGTAAAAGGCTAAAGTGGTAATTAAAGTAGCTCAACAATTTCAGGCCAGTGACTCACAGTGAGTACATAGCACACAGGTACAATGAGGTCTTGTCTAGCCCGTGAGCAAATACTGATCGTGATTGAAAGCTTTTGCAAGATGGGGCCAATTTCTTGTTTGTGTCACTGCTGCCAACTTCTTGACAAGTCAAATGTTCTGCAGTCACTTTTGGAAGTGTTGCTGAGAGGACTGCTGCATGAATGTTGAAACTTCTCAGCCACTACTAAACTAAGACTGATAAGGATTGGACAGTCACTTTTGCAGTAGGCGCCTTATCTTGTGACTCAACTATTCTACATTGGCAGTTATTTTGATGTACTTTTCACTGTAATGAGTCCTGTATCCTACATTGAAACAATGCAAGCAATTATGAGTTATCAATGTTCTAAACTCTTTGGTTACAAAAGAAGAAGATTATTCCATTGGAACTGTATATTATGTCCATAATTTGTGTAGTTATAACCAACTAGCTTCAAATGTTGCATAAGCTAGGCATGGCAGGGTCATTTTACTTATATAGCACCATGGAGCAATTTAAAGTGCTCTACAGCGACCTGACATCAATGATACTGTTCCCAGCAACCCACAATGTTCATGCCCAAAGGATTCAAGTTGGTCTGTTGTGGAAGTGGAATGTTTGTTGCAAATTTGGCTGGATGGAAATATTCAAAAACAATCGGACACAGATACACTCCAAATCCCAAACTTGCGCGAGTTAAGACGTGGTGATGTACTGGCAAGTAGTAATGGTGCCAAGGCCCGTATCTTTAGAAGCAATGTGAATACAGGCCAGCGGGGGAGTGTGGAGGGGGGGCTATCATGCTTAGGCACAGTACGGGGCAATTGGGCCTGATGTGAGTGTGCCCTAAGAGTACAGCCCATAGACATAATAAAGGATAGACGCCGCGTTGGCCGCTACTGCCTATTGGCGCTGACGAGCCGTGGGGCCGCCATCTTGAACCGGTCAAACGTTCCACTCAGTGTAGTCTGTTTGGCAGGTAATTAATCATATCTCATTAAATACCAAACTGATTTTCACGCGGTTTTCTTTGCTGCAAAGATCGTACATGTAGCTAAGATACAGGGCACAAGTTTCGACGTGTTTTAATATTCATAGTGGGCTTAACAGTCAGAAGATTCTGATATGATATAAGTAACCAGACGTCCGAGATCAAAACGAGGAACATCCCCCGAAAAGGGGGAAAACGGAGACATTTCCAGTTTGACTAGCAATCTGATTGAAAAACCTATTGAGGTGTCAACAAAACGGGAACAGGTAGTTGTTTAGCCAGGGACCGGCAACCAACAATGGGGACGTCTGGTCACCTTTATGGTATGTGATGTAGGCTATGATAGGTATTTTGCAAATCAGACACAATAGACTAAATATGATAGAGAAGCAGAAACAGATAGGGGCAGTATAGTCAGCTATTTTAATAAGTTAACAATATATGATTAGGCTATATATAAATATATTTATTCATTTACAGTGACGAGCATACACAATAAAGACAATCACAGGGATAACATAAACAGAGAACAGAAATAAAATAGGATAACATATTAATTTAAATAAAGTAGGCCTATACAAAATACAAAAAAAGAGCAAAAATAAAATACTAAATGAACAATGAATTCAGCTAAAACAGTTACAGTCAGATGTGTAAAATTCAGAAATCATAGATTCAAATAAACCAAGAGTAGGAAGAGCAGTCATTTTTAAATTGCTCTGCAGAGCATTCCATGAATTAGGGGCACTACATGAAAAGGCAGTTATTCCTAAACTGGAGTTAGCTCGGGGAAATTTAGGAGGAGTAGTCGAGCATGGTACATATGAAGGGTGGATGTTACCCATGAAGGCATTAAATATAAATAAAAACCAGTGTATATAATATCTCATTAAAAGAGAAGGACAACATGAGTGTTCATGTAAAAATATGTTTTATTTCTCTAATTTAAAACACAAGCTTGTTAGGCAATTGCCTCTTAAAAGAGGACGGGATTATTTAAAAGCAAAGTCTTCTTGGTTGTCCAATGTTCTATATTAGGGGGGTAATACCAAGTTCAGTCTAGTCTCGAGTTGGTTCCTCAGACACAGACAGGAAATCAACGTGTGCCTTGCAGCGAGGTACATTTAAAAACACATTCAATACAAAACCACAGCAATCAAAAGTATTAAATTAAGGGAAAATCAAACAACAACAGCAAACAATAATACTCAAATGCATAAAATAAAGTTAACCATCCTTACAATCGCATTTTACTCCGAAGAGAAATAAAAGGATTTTGATTCTTGTTTACTATCACCGAGTGGGGACATTTGTTTTCATCAGTTTTGACCGGTCCAAGATGGCGCCCGCATTTCTCGCGCTCAACGCCCAACGCGGCGTCAATCCTTTATTATATCTATGGTACAGCCTTGTTAACTTGCTTCATTGTCAGGGAACTGTAGACATTCAAACGTCAAACTTGTTTAGTGGTCTTGTTATTGCTGGATGGTCTTAACCCCCGGTGTTACCTGTTTCCTTAAACCTGCAGTGTGTAGAATGTTGGGTTTTATTTCCTAGCAGATTTTGTAGAAAGCAATTATAATATCCATAAGTACATTTAATTTAGTGCATGATAGCTGAAAAAAATGTTTTGAATTATTATTTTTCCCCTTAGAAAGGGTCTCATATATGTCCATATCTCTGCATATTTTGGACCAAAGCCTAGTGTCGCCATCTTGAAAGTGTCATAGTTTGAATGTCATCAGGTGCATTGTTTAAAATGTAGAATTGTTCTTGTCCTTGAAGGCCACTGTAGCTTCTGTTATTATTCGAAAGTGTTGGGGTTACCCAGGGAGCGTTGCATTCTAGAACTTTTTAGAACTTTCTTGATGATGTCATATGACACACTGCACCTTTAAGTCAAGTATTAACATAAGAATTAACTTTGTTAAGGTACCAGAAGTCTGCTACTATATTGGCAGTATTAGGAGCAGTATGTATGATGGTGCTACAGGGTCGTGTTGGCCCTGTATGTATTTGCCTAATCTCTGTGATGATCAGTGTGTCAAAATTGACAGAGATAGGTTCTATGCAGACGAACAAAGAGTGCCTGTAAATAGGGTGTCATAATAATCTAAGCTTGGCATTCTAATGATAAATTAATTCTCTTCTCCTTAAAAGGTGCACTATGTAACATTGGGTGTGTCAAAGAAGTCACCATGTATATTCTAATAACTGTATAACAAACTTTCCTCACAGGAAAAAAAATTGGATCCCTTGAACACTGTTTGAAGTTAGAAAGCTACCTGAAAGCTTACTGTTTCACTGTTGTCTTTTACAGCAGCAGGGCCCACAGATTTGTTCACAAACATATTCTATCCTCACATTTGGTTGCAGCCGCCTCAAAATAATTTGGTTTTGATTTATGAAAATAGAATCATTCAATGCTAAAAATTAAAACCAAATTAGAGCAAATATATTTTGTAAACCGAAGGCAGGCTCTGAAAATGTAAACAAATCCCCCCCTCCCCTGAGACTGCATAGTGTGCCTTTAATACACTACAGCTTACTTATCATCCTCACCGTGGCTCATTAGAGCTATAGCCTAAGGCATGATGAGTGATAGGGCACGTGTTTGTGTCTGCGGCAGTGTGTGTGTGAATGGTCAGGTGAAGGGGGCCCACTGTGGCCCCGGGGACGCCTTCATTATGGAACACAACCTGAGACAGAGTGTGTATGGGAGCCAGGGTCAGGGGGTCAGTGGGTCTGAGGCCTGTCCCCCCAAAAAACAACACAGCGTCTGTCTGTGTCCTCCACCCTCAATAAATAGAGACAGTCATTCATACATAACCACCCATCCATCAGAGCTCTCTCAACCACGTATCGCCATGGAAAAGAGAGAGAGAGGTAGAGCGAAAGAGGGGGAGAGAGAGAGGGAGCGAGAGAGACATTGCTTGTTATTGAACCAGACTGAGGCACTTATTTTGAAGGCATCTTTGTTGGTATCAGAAGCTCTAAAATGATGTGGAAGGTGTCTGTAGAAAAAGGTTCATATAGCAGTTGATTGTAAGCTTGAATTCTTGTCAGTGGCTATGAGGTACTCTTAGTGTTGGAGTGTCAAATTGTCCAACAGCATTGGTTTTAGAAGAGGCAGGACACAATTGAGGTGGGGGAGTTATAGGATATATTGTAAATGCAACCCTCGATTCAGGTTTAGTTGTATTTACTATTAGAGGTCTGATATGTTCTGATTTATAATGTTTGGTTTCACATCTTGACTAAAAAAGGTATTGTCTGTTTTTGATTTTTACTTGTCTTTGATTGATGGTCAGTTTTATAATTTTTAGCTTAGCAGCTAATTGGCCGTAACTCATTAACCATAGGTCCTATCATCATAAAACTTGCTGAATATGTGCAGAACACGTGTGGTAGCATGTCCTGCGAGGCCTTTCTAGATTAACCGATAGCGTCGCCACAAATGCGAAAACCATTATAAAAAAATGCAATGTATATACATATATAAATATATATATATATTTTGAGCTGTCAAAATTAACACGTTAACGCAGGGTGATTCATTTCTGGAATTAACGGCGTTAATTTTTTTAACGCATGCGCAGAATGATCCGCCCCGTACATCCCACCGGCTCTGTACTACAGTCATCTAACGTTGTGGCTGACCCAGGATCAGTAGCTGCGCGCAGCCAAACATAGCAGCACGTTAGCCCGTGCCGTGTTTTAAAGTTTTAAACTGCTAACGGTCACGTCTGTGTCGGGGGCATAGATAATATAAAATCAACTGCCGCGGCTGGCAGTTGATGTCGGGAGCAACAGGAGGAGAAACATTGTCCACTCTGTTCAGAGCTCGCGAGGACACAAACGTCTGCAGTTTTCAGAGGTGTGTGTGATCAAACATCAACATAACGTCGGCTTCCTGGTACACATGAACAGTCTCCTAGGACGTGGTCGCGTCTACAAACGCATGCACAGACACACACACACACACACACACACACCGTGGACTGTAATCAAGTTGTATTTAAGAATGCACAACCTATAGGTTCACCAAATAAATGGCATTCTATAGCCTATCCTATATTTGCCCAAAGACATAGTAAAGAGACAGTCCAATTGAATTATGGTTTGGTTTAAATTTATTTTCAGTATTAAAACCATAATTTGGATTTTCAATTAATAAACATAGCCTACTAATTTTAAATGTACATATCCACCTTCTGGCATTTATCTTTCCGTTCATACAACAATATACAGAGAAAATAATTTTCGGGCATATTTCGAATGGTAAAATTAATCGTGATTAATCCACAGAATCCTGTGATTAATCTGATTAAAAATTGTAATCGTTTGACAGCCCTAATATATATATATATATTGTTCCTAAAAAGTAGCTATCCACCCTTTATCTGTTGAAATGGGCCCGTCCATCATATGACATGGGTCTGCAGACCAATCTACTGTTTTTACTGTTATGCTGCCTGTTAAAGAAAAATCTTAAACGCCGATGCGGGGCTGGCGGTCGGTGTCGGGGGGCCCGTACTTTTAAAATCTCCTCAGGATTTTCTAGTTCATATTCATATCCTACCATGCAGGGGCTGTGCTGGGAAAATCATTCTAATCTGTTTATGGTCTAACTACATTTGATTAAGTTTTGAGGACAACCTCTTTGTGATCACTCATTTGAAATGCCCATATGTCACACAGCTGCTGTATCTATATTAAAAACAACTCATATGTGTAAAGGTCTAAACCCCTGCACTGCTGGTAAGAACACACATCAAATCTCTATTGTATGGTCTCAATTTGTCCGACAAAATAAACAATAAATAAAAAGACAAATGTTGGATGTTGGAAGGATGTTCACAGAGGAGATTGCAGTGTAAGTCGTGATGCATCATGGGAAGATACGTGTAGCCAATCAGAGGAAGGCTACATCTCCACTGATAAAGAGAGTGAAGTCATTCCTTGAACTCTATGCAACATTTCAACAGACCATCCCAATGTTGAATGAATGTGAACTAGGCGGTCAAACTGGAGCAACCTGCAAACTGGTAATAATTAAGGTGACTAATCGAGATGAGCCCATAAACATTTGTTAACACAGAACTTCTCTCATCTGGGTTTTGACAACCGAGCAGCATTTTGAGAAATATTCACGAGAATATCAAAGGAAACCACATCTGAAACAAAATATGGCTGTGTTCACCACCTGTCCTTTGTTTCTCCCTCAATATGCAATGGGCCCAGCTCACAACATGTGTGGCTTGTTTGTGGCTTTAAGGCTAATCAGCACTAGGTTTACAGTAGGAAATCTCAATCTTTGTCGTCGGCTTTTCTTCTCAACTTAACCTTTTTGTTCTGGGAAAGGGGGCCAAGGTAACTGGGAAATCAACAGGGGGAGACTCTGGACTGTTCCATTTTGCCTACAAAAGTCCATAAGTTAGAGAGTGTTAGCGGCAGCTAAGTATTGCAATGTCTTACTTGGATACAAATCACGGAGCTCTTAGCGAGCGCAATCCATTCTGTGGATATGGCACTATGAGTATGCTTGCCTTAAAATTGGAAGTAAAAAACTGAGGCTAATACTAAGACTACATTTTTTTTTTAAACCCTTTCACAGTAGTTATTTACACAGTGCATGTGAAAAAATATAGATACCTTACTTCCTTAGCCCCTGTTCTGGTAACATGTTCACCAGGCCAAGTCCATCCACAGCTGAGTAACCTTGGTTTAGAAAGCCAATACAAAGCCTGCCATTCATTAAGGCAATATTTCCTTTATCTATTCCGGGACACTTTGCCCCCACCCCCCCTCCCTCCCTCCCTGTCTGTGCCAGGTACAACTTGGAATCACTCAAATCCCATCACACAAATATATGACTTACCGTCTGACACACACACTTTAATTACTTTTACAGGAGTCCCGAAGGGCGATGACATTGCAAAACCACACTCTGTGTAAATCTTAAATAGAGATGATAATGAGATTTTATGACTTTGGATGAGGTCAGTGTACAGTGTGGGACTGGAATATGTCTAGGTGATCACCATTAACAAGGCTGTAAGACACTGTGATCACACTCCTATCATGCTGCTTCTAAATCACTGCTAAGGAGTCAAGGGGAGGAAGTGAAGTGAAGAGGAGAGAGATGTACTGACTTACCCCCAAAACAATTAAAAATGCTAGAATGAGAGAAAAATCAAGCATTTCTGTCATCTAAATGTGCACATGTAAAAATCCATCCACATTAGGTTAGCATCTGGCCCATGTTTAGTATCTTTTTTTTATTGATTTGGTCTTGGCAAAGTCTTCTCTCATGGAGGTATATAATTTAAATCAGATGTGTACAATTCTATCAATATATTTTATTATTATAATACTTTTTATTATGCTATAGATAATTAAATTTAGACCAAAGTAGTGGACAGCCCAAACAGCATACCAACATTGCCATCCCTTGAGTCATGCTGCTAATATGGCTAGAAAAATCTTTACAAAATCTTCAGTGAAAATACACTGCACACACGCCCAAAGAGCTGTCTGATGTCTTAAAGATGCGAAAAGATGACATTTCTTTATTTTATTTACCAAATTAACATTTAGAATTTAATTTAGAATAACGTAGTTTTGTGCTAACCATCAACCCCTTTTTCATCCTATAAGGTCATGTGTTTATGTGGTTAAAGGAGTTATGCCACAGACGCTCTCTGTAAAACCTCTCCCATGTCTTTAGCATGTAGATGTCGACATTTAACCAGTGCCACATGCAGTAGCCACATCAAGACCGTTTCAAGACATGTTATTCTGGTTTATACAGATGCCGGTGCAGATTTAGGTCATTTTAAACTAAAGGATGCTGTCTAATGTCAAAAGGCAATAGCCGTTGTTTTCCTTTTGGTTACAACCAATATTTGAATAGTTGAATGAAGAGCAACTGTTAATAGTCTGTCAGTTTATACATCTGCACCACACTTCAGTCAACATATGTAGAGCAAGATATCTCAACAACCCCTGATCAGAGTGCAATCAAATTTGGATCTGGTATTTATGGTCGCCAAGTTATGCTTGTAAATGGTCTGGTGACTCCATTGCCATCAAAATTACTCCTTGACCCAAACTGAGTGACAAGAGTATCCATCAGGGGAAAAAACCTAGGTTAACAGGTATAGTGACATTCATTGTATCCAAAGGATAAATCCCAAAATTCGTAGACTAGAGGTGTCAAATACATTGATCTCAGTGGACCAGTAGTTTGCAATGGCAATCCTGGATTTGTCATTCACAAAAATAAATCTACTACCATTTAAAAATAGTTGTTGCACCTCTTCCCTCTTCCCATGGCCAGGGACAGGGATAAGGCAGTGTCTGGATTGGCATTTAGAGAAACCAGTCTGTCAAACCCAGAATGTGAGTGCACATTGCGTAGAGAGGGTCCAGTTTTAGTCTCGTCACAGCCCGGCCCTTGACTATTCCTTTAAGGACATGTTTTCTACTTGTTCACAGGATGTAAAAATATCATTGCACACTTGAATAGAAGACTTAGGTCACAGGTGTGTTGGATAGAAGTATCTTGGACAAAATAAATTGAAGGTCCTGTACACTGTTTCAGCTTGTTAAAGCTAAAGTGCGTAATTTCTGTTACCCCGATGAGGATTTCTGAGATATTTCAACATCACTGTCGGCGCATCAACATGAGGTACAGTAAGCCTCCTTTTCTTCCTTCTGCTGTACATCCAGTTTTTTTCTTAGCAATAGAATCAACAACTCAAATAGTTATTGAGCGCTTCTTGGAATTTTTTTTGAGCTCCTGCGCCAGTGTCGTGGGTGAACTTCAGTTTGTAAATGCTGCCATACTGAGAAATACAGAGAGAGTTGTGTGGAGCTATTGGGCTTAATCAACTGGCGATGGCTTGGAAGTAACCAACATTCTATAGCTCTAAATCAGGGGTGTCCAAACTTTTTTCACTGAGGGCCACATACAGAAAAATCTATGAAGGGCCGGGCCACTTTGCAAAAATAACACATTTATCAGGACATGTAGCTGCTCTGATGTTTAGTTTCATAGTGTCTTCGTAAATTGTAATCCTTCTTCACGGCAACACTTTCCTTGCACATTAAACAGACACATTTCCCCTCTTGTTTATATGGCAATGATACACCCAGTGTTTTCTGCCTTTGCGTCCAATGTCCAGCAGGGTGAAAATAGTATCCAGCCGAGGTCCTGACCCTCCTAGAGGGGTCCGGGGGTATGCCCCCCCGGGAGATTTTTTTAAGTTTTTAAAGTGAAATGCATGAATCTGGTGCACTTTGAGAGGGAAATTAAAAGGCTAAATCTGAAGAATTTTGTATGAAAAAAAAAATGGAGACACTGTGTCAGATGAATTAGAAGCTATTGGAGAAGGACACATAGATTTTCCATAATAATATTAATTTAAAATAAAATATTATTCAGGGTCCTCTGGGATGGGCTTGTTGCTCTTTTTCTTTTATGGGACATGTTTCTCAGTAATATAATGAGTGCATTTAAATTATTTAAAAATTAAAAGCGCCATATTACATTATATTTTTAAAATGTGCCACGGGCCAATCAATCAGTGTTTGACACCCCTGCACTAGTGGGTTAACTAAGAAATGCAAAATTATTTTATTATTTATTATTATTATTTTTATTTTTTATTTTTTTTCAAAGGGCCATATTACATTATATTTTTAAAATCGGCCGCGGGCCAATAAAAAGCGGGCCGCGGGCCGCAGTTGGCCCGCGGGCCGTAGTTTGGACACCCCTGCTCTAAATAGTACTAGGCCTATCTCTAAAATAGAACTATAAAAATTGGCTGTGCTCTAAGCTACCTTACCTGGTCATGGTGACAAAGCATGCTGATGCTAAGCAGGTATAATGCTTATCATGCCCATCATGAACGTATGTAGAATTTGTTTTGAAAATACAAGAAAATGTTTGCAACAGCTGTGTTCAATTTGAGCCCTGAGTCAACTAGTGCATACTGTCTAGCTCCACCCATGCAGATTTAGTCACACAGTATTACATTGAAATTTTTATATATTAAATTCAAACCTTACGTCTGATTGTATCGTTCTAAACCAGGAACCCTCTATCAAACCTTGGATAGACTTTACCTAAAATAATATTATTTGCACCCAACCACACACACAGCGTGCACTCACTCACAACCAGGAACAGTAGATACACACTGTGCAGCAAGCAGGCTGGTCATAATTCAATAGCCTAATGTTTGTCATGGCTGCCGGCTTAGTTTAGGCATACAGAGACCTGATCCCCCTGGGACAGAACAGTCAGAGTTACACACACAGGCGCACACGGCCGCACACAGTCAGAGTTTAGCAGAGATGGCATGGTTTGGTTTGCATGCAACTCAAGACAGATGATGGTAAAGGCTCCTCATAAATACCTCTGTGCTCGTCCCTGCATGCGTACACACACACACACACACACACGCACGCACGCACGCACACACACACACGCACACACACACACACACACATACCCACACACGCACACACAAACACACACACTGACAAAGTGAAACGTCTCGAAAGTGAGAGAGAACAAGAAAGGAGAGAGAGAGACACACACACCCGCTCCAAGTTTAAATGTGTATGTGCATGGGTGGAAATCCTCCAGGAGTCCCACTTTAAATCAGGCCTTATTAAAACAGCCTTATTTCAGCCACATTCAACAACTGCTGGACTCCAAGGTTATCACAATAACAGTAAATCCCATTCAGTCTCCGGCTCCACAGACTGGGACTGCTGTGCATGTATGTATGTGTGTGTGTGTGTGTGTGTGTGTGTGTGTGTGTGTGTGTGTGTGTGTATTTCTGTGTAAATGATGTATTATCTCTGGCTTTGGAAACTCATTAAGAGTTTCCCAATGCTTTCCACTGGGAAGAGGAGAGTGGGGGTTGCCATGTTTACAAATCATTTGAAGTCAACCCGTTTAGTCAATTGCCATCAAGAGACCCCACACTCTGTGACTGTGTGTGTTCTTTAAAGCAGAAGTAAGCGATATATTTTTGTTAATATACGTGTTAAATCGCTCCATATTCATACAGTGATTACTTATATAGTGTGTGTGCTTCATAACACAGGTCTCGTATAGACAATCTACTTGAGTGGGCTATTACAATCTACTTGATCTACTATAAGATGTACATTTCGCCTCTATCAAAGTGACAAGTTGCCGTGTTCAGAACCCATGCTATAGTCACCTTCCAAAATGAACTTAGCTAGTTTTACATTAAAAAGTTTTTGAAGTATTTTTTTTAAAGATTTGAAGTCTACAGTCACACTTGTGGTGATAACGGTACGTTACCAACCAACTGCCAATAGATCTATTGAGAAGATGACATCATCTGATCTTGGAAGGGCTGCGGTCTAGACTCTTCTCTGCTTGTCACTGCGTCATGGCCGTGAGTTTGTTGCTTTTGAAAGAAATGAGAGGCGCTGATTTGATTGGAAATGATTGATGAACCTGACACGTCCACCACTAATGTATTCGGCCTGATTTACTTCCTTTAAAAACTGCATCTCTGCTGTGCCAACACCTCTTGTCACTACTGACTAAAAGTCTGTTTGACTGGAGGAGGTAGCACACTGTACATCACATTCTGTGTTTGACTGACAGCAGCTGGACGGCTTCCAGAGGACAGTGAGTTGTTAGCGCTATTGAAAAGTTAAGAGTACACCAACTTCTTAAAGGACTAAAAGTCAGTGAAAAAAATGTGCAAACATATGTTAACAGTGCACTTGTACCTGGCCAATCACTTAGCAAGGTAATGAACAGGACAACACAATGTCCATATTTGTAAGCTAGATATGATCATGAAATAAATAAAAAAGTGAATGAAAAAATGAATTTCACCATAAATGGCCCACTGAACTGTATCTTACTGCTGCCTTTAGCATTGGTGTAATTCTAAAGGCTGTTAAATTTGGCCGTGATGCTCAAAACCCCACTGTCCTAAACAACTATAGGCCCATATCTAAATTGTCTGTATTATTTAAGGTGCTGGAATCACTTGTTAATTTAACTGAAAGATTTTTTTTAAAGCTCACATATTATGCACTTTGCTGTCGATTTTGTATGGTCTAAGTAGTCCCTAATACTTATTTTTTTAAATGTTTGCTGAAAAACCCGTTCAGATAATTTATTGTAGCAAGCCTCTATACCCTGATGTTCCTCTGGTGTCCGGATGACCTATATTGGTGTCTGCAGCCTGCGATCTGGCTGGCCCCTGCCACCTCTCTGCCGGGACCTCCCACCGTCTCTGCCGGGCTCTCGTGATACTGGAGAGACACTGCGTGACTGCGAACACAGTGTTTACCCGGAGCGAAGCCATACTTTGAACAGTTTGACATGACCTGACATGATTAAAACCAGTAGCTTCAAAGTTTGGTTTCTACAGGAATAACTTCCCACCCTTTGTGGTGTTAAAAACGAGGCATTATTAAACTGCAATGGGAAAGCTAAGTTAGTGTAATAGAAGGAAACGTTGGGTGCTACTC
Organism: Ammodytes marinus; assembly: GCF_949987685.1. NCBI lineage: Eukaryota > Metazoa > Chordata > Actinopteri > Uranoscopiformes > Ammodytidae > Ammodytes > Ammodytes marinus. The sequence continues at coordinate 19,914,401 of NC_137233.1, forward strand.
CCGAAGCTACATGCTACACTAGGTAAATAACAGGCAAACAACCATTGAGGAGATTCCTTTTAGTTTCACCGATGGAATTACTACACAAGTAGTTCCCTAAGCTTTGTCTCGTTATAAACGCGGCATTATTAAGACTGCTGTGATTAAGATAAATTAGTGGATTATGAGCAGAATGCTTCTGTGTTGGTTTATGCAACACTCTGTATGGTTTGCTGCACTACGGGCATCTTGTCGCTTAGCGGGGAAAACAACATGGCTGTCGCTCGGAAAATTTTCCAGAGGATCTCGGGGCCGTGGACCAATAAGAAATGGGGGGAGGGAAGTTATCATAGAATACTGCACGGTGGAAGTTTCTGGTTACTAATGTGGGGGGGAAGCATGGACATATAAAGAAAATATGGGGATGTGGCTGTGCCGACTGTGACGTTATAGTCGGCTAGAATTCTGACTGGAGTATATTGGGGGGGGAGGGGTGGGGGAGAGTGAGTAAAGGAGAGATTGTTATTTTTTTAAATATTTTGGCAGTCTCTAGGCACACCGTGGACCCATGGATATGTTTGAACACATTTAAAAAGTGCATTTAGCATAATATGTGACCTTTAATCAATGAACAATATTTCAATTTAGTTTTAGAAAAAAGAACAGCACGTAAACTGCCTCAAAGGTAATAAACCATTCTATTGAATTGAACAATAAAACACTGTGGAGCCCTTATAGTTGATTTATCCAAAGCTTTCGATACTGTGGATCATGCCTTGCTGATACAAATACTCAGTAGTATAGATATGCCAGATCAAACTGTGTGTTGGTTTAACTATCTATAGTTCAAGTTCAAGTTCAAGTTCAAAGTTTTATTTGTCACATGATTGCAAAAATAACATTTTACATACAGTGAAATTAAAAAGGGTTATCACTCTGTCATTTGTTGTGCAAATTACTGTAACCTGAATAAACAATAGGTAATAGTAATTAGTAATTTAAAAACATCCCATATAGGTTATGCTATAAAAACAGTAAGTAAGTAAGTAAAAATATATATATATGAAAATTTATAAATATAAAAGTGGCAGATCCCAGTGTTTGCGGGCAGAAGGGATTACTTCTAGCTCTCTAAATGTATCCAATGGTGTGCCGCAGGGATCGGTTCGGACCTTTATTATTTATATTTAATCATAGTATCATGTTTCAAATGCAAATGTACATTTTTATAATGATGATTTATTACTAACTTTAAAACCCTTACGCACCATTGCACCTTGTATGCTGGGGTCGGTTTGGCCTATGGGCTGACGGCACGTAGACTCAACCATTGGCATATCCTTATTTACAAAGCTATTCTTGATAGCCTTCCATCTTTCCTACAGATCTATATCCTCTAAGAAAAAGTATGGGAACTAAATACCTTCGCTTTTAGGATTTGTCTCTACTAACTGTCCGAAAGATCCATACTGAACTGGGAAAAAGGGCGTCTAGTTGTGCTGCTCCATTCTTCCCATGAAATGTGTTTTGTGTTCACAAGTGTGTTAATGTTATGTCAAACAGAGTTACTATGCAAGAAACAAAAGAATATTGGACATATTATATTTTAGTTTCAAGGCTATAGGTTTTGAGCTTGTAAATATTTTTTTTTCTTCAAAATGATCATTGACTTTCTCCCAATAATAACAATAATAATGTGTGTCAATGAGTCTGCATGTTGGTGGAGTTCTATACAGTAAAGCACTGCAGTATCCGCGTGTCGACAGGTTTACATGCGTGTTGACATTTATGTGTACAAGTGTTCATGTGTTTGTTCATGTTTATCCATGTGATTTTGCACATGTGATCGCATGCGAGACAGAGAGAGAGAGAGAGAGAGAGAGAGAGAGAGAGAGAGAGAGAGAGAGAGAGAGAGAGAGAGAGAGAGAGAGAGAGAGTGTGTGTGTGTGTGTGTGTGCGCCAGTCAGGTCAGTGAAAACCGCTCAGATCTATTTTGAGCATCAGTGTTCATTGTTCCGTCTGGAGCCAATTAGATAACCTGAATGCATGCACGGACACAATGTTTTGATATAGTGAAGCTTTGTCCTTTTGGTGTCAATGACGAGATTCCTCAAGAATGTGCGCACACACACCAAGGCAATTTATTAAACATTCCTCATAACTCTGTCGCTAAATCACACTATCATTCTGTCATGCATCAAGCGTCTTTGTCCCGTTCCACCCAGCCACATACGCACACAGACATGTGCTTCTGGCCCAGGCACCGGTGATGTTATTTGACAGATTTCTGATCTGTGTCTGCCACACGCAAGTGTCTTTGGTCCAAATCAACTAATGTATCAAACATGTGTCCTTTACACAGCACCTCTCTCACAAATACACACACTCTCTCTCTTTTTCTCTGTCTCTCTCATGCATGCACGCACGCACACACTCACACACACAGACACACAATCCTATGCTAGACTATGCTGTAACGATTAGTCAACGTAATCAGCAACGTCTATTTTATTTAAACGTCCACACATAGTAAAGTGTCAATGCGTAGTATAGTATAAAAACAATCAGAAAGCCGGTAATGTTAATACAACACCATGCTGATCTTCATGTGTAGCTAAAATGCACTACTAGTGCTGGGGGTAGTATCGCTAGATTGGCGAGACAAGCCATGTGTTTCTCTCCTGCAGATCAGTTTTGATCAGCGTGTTATCTCCTTTGATCCTTGCAGGCCTCAGTGTGTTTTCAAAGCATTGTAAACAGTATTTATAATAATCAGATTTTTTCTATTCCTTTTTTTTATAGGCAATGCCAAATTTGATTATATTACACCTGAAACAGTACCATTGGATATAATGCCAGCACATGTCAGAGGAAGTGTTCCTTGTCAAAACCCTGTCATATGGCTTGAGACCGAGTGACACTACGACACACACACAGCCAGTCATGTGAGGAGGTCCTGATGTCCGCTGGCCTGTCCTCTTTTCCCATGGTTCCTGTGTTTCTACTAGCAACTGGAAGCCATTATGGAGATGAGGGTGCTGAGCAGTCCTCACCCAGTGATGACAGGCCTCGCAGTCTGGGTCCCCTTCCCACCCAACATAAATTAAACACAAATGGCCTCAGTCCTGTCACACACACGAACACACGCACGCGCGCGCGCGCACACACACACACACACACACACACACACACACACACACACACACACACACTCACTCTCTCTTTCTCTCTCTGTCTCTGTCTCTCTCGACACAGTAACATGCACATATATTAACACACAGTACAACATTACCATGCACACACTCTTCGCATGTTCTCAAAGCTGATCTACAGCATCCAAGAATGTGTCACACACAGTGGTGTAATTAGAGGGGGGGGCATGGGAACGCCTGTTCCCATAGTAAAAGTCCAGAGGGAACGGCCCTCATTTAGGGTGTATTCACACATGCCGTGTTTAGTTCGGTTGAAACGAACTAAGGTGCACTTCCGCCTTTGGTGCGCATCTTTCAGGCAGGTGTGAATACAGCAATCGCTCTCAAGGGCGGACCAAACAAGCTCTCCGAGACCCAGCTGAAGAGGTGGTCTCGGTGCGCTTCCAAACGCACTCTGCTGCAGTTCGTTTGTGGTGTGAATTTGTCCGGACTGTGCCATTTATTTTTTAATAAATCGCCGTCAGCTTCACATTATTGGAAAGGGTTGTCGCCATTGTTAGGACGATAAGTTGTGGTTTGACCGGGAGCCCCGAGCGAATATATTACATTTGATAGACAGGACGCGTAAACATGCTGATGAGTTCAGCGATCAGATGAAGGAGAGGGGAGCGTCTCCCGCACAGTGCCAACAGGTTCACGCTGCGCTTTGTATGACGTGCGTGTTGTTATTTTGCTTCCCATGTTAACGGGACCGTCAATACTATCCCCGTGTCAGTTTGGAGCTGAGCCGCGCCAAATACAGTAAATAGTATGTTTCACATCGTAGGCTACAAGCCACACATTGTCATAGGCCTACATATTATAACCATGTGAAACAATAATAATTTGATGTTTTTTTATTTTATTATTAGACTAGATGTAGGCCTATTTATTTATTTATTATTTTTAACCCCATATTATATCAATTATATTTCGCAGTTTTCACTTCGTGCCCCTGCTTCTCTCCACCCCAGAATGTCTGTCCAATGAATGAATGACCTCAGATCACGTGTGGTTTTACTTCTTAATGCTGGTTCACTTGCAAAAGGGGCAATATGAAAGTGGACCACACCAAACGAAAAAAATCTAAATTCTATTTGGTCTGGACCAAAGCAAGTGAACGAGCTGACTTTCCCAGTGTGAATACACCCTTACAAGATTTTTAAATCTATTTCAACGTCTTTTGTGGGCAAAGGGAAATCTCACAGTTTGCTATATAACACTGTTTTCTAAAGAGTGCAAACCTGAACACACTAACGGCCTCCACACACATCCTACCTCTACTGCGCGTCTACCTCGCGTCTGCGTCTGACTTTTTGTCACTGATCGTGTAATCAACCTAGAGCGGGCACACATCCAACCTCAGACGCACTGCTGATGCACGTCGGAGGCACGTCTGCAGCGACGCTCCCCTTTACCTCAGGAGGATCGCCTATTTTTTTCTGAGAGCCACGCGTCTCTCTCGGGTCTCTCTGCTTTAACTGATAGAGAAATACTCTGCTGAGAGTCATATTGACTTCATACCGGCAGCTTTCGGCAAAAAAAAAAGGCAACGGGGCGCACGGATTACTGTCCAGACTCAATATTAGACTCAGTATAAATCATATGCATCATAAGTGACAGGAAATAACTTAATTTTTAATGGGAATTATCTATGAAAACTCTATGTAGAAAGACAGGCTTTTAGAAGCAGCGCTGCAGCAGCAGCAGCTGCTGAGACGTTCCATGTGTGTCCGAGAAAAGTCAGAGAGACGCAGCAGTAAGGTAAGGCGACGCGCTCCAGAGGTAGACGCAGGATGTGTGTGGAGGCCGTTAGAATCCGCGCTATAACCACAGGTGGACTGGCCATCGGTAGTACCAGTAGTTATCCCAGGATTGGGCTGATACATTGCAGTTGAAAACCAATTGGTATTTACCTTGAAGGAGGGGCACATTGTGTTGTGCTACTGGCCCAGAAGATACCTAATAGCCATTGAACTTTGGTTTAAGGGGCTTTACCAGTGAGGATACCCACAGAGTAGTAGTGTCATAGATGTATATGACACAGGCTCAGATAGAGATGAGGAAAAGTAACAAAACGATCAAAACAAATTTAAAGAATGCACAGCACCCAGAGCCAGGCCTAGCTCAGTCCACAGAGCCCAGGGAAGGCACCAGTGACGCATGGTGAGACTGATGATGAGAAAGTGTATTCGGCTAGCTGGCCATAAGTCAATAAGATGTTAATATGATGACTCACTGTTTTTGGTTTGAACCTTAGAGACTCGGAGAGGTCAAAATTTTTCTGATTTGAATTAATAAAAAAACGTACTTAGATTATATATACTATGTATACGATAAATTATTCCTTGGTTTCTTTAATGTGTGTGTGTGTGTGTGTGTGTGTGTGTGTGTGTGTGTGTGTGTGTGTGTGTGTGTGTGTGTGTGTGTGTGTGTGTGTGAGTGAGAGAGAGAGTTGGTTGGAATGTGTGTGGCTTTGCATATCTCTCTGATCTGATCACAGGGATAGGTGAGTATTTTTGGACGGAGATCTTTTTTCCATCCAGCCCTCATTTGTCTTCACTCATGCACGCGCACACACACACACACACACACACACACAGACCACTGCTCTTTTACGAGCAGTGATCACAGTCACAGTAAAGTTGAGATACCAATTGTTTGAATGAGGTTAGGTGTAACTAACTGATGTTAACTTCTGCAGCTCTACCGACACTAGTACTTTGCATACCATGCTGCAAAGGGATTAGGCCCAACCTTCACCCAGGACATGATTAAACCTTACGCCCAAACCCATCCACTCAGATCTGCATTTAAATCAGCTTGCTGACACCTAGTCACTCAACAAAATCCAGACGGTTTGCTCTACTGGCTTTAAAATGGTGGAACGAGCTCCCCATGTACAGAAGAAGGTCTACAGACCTTCTGCTGCATGCTAAAAACACACCTCTTCCGACTGCACCCTGGACTAAAATATGACGATGATGGTTTAAAAAAAAACATGCACTTACAAGTTGCACTTAAATGTGGCACTCTGTAGTGTAGCTCATCCGAAGCTAATATACTCTGTACCCTCATGGTTGAATGCACTTAGTCGTAGTTTGTTCAAAGCGACAGCTAAAGGATTTGCAATGTCATTTATTGGTTTTGCTCTCAGACTCTCTGTGCAGGACCATCAGTTGTCCTGGGCTCTCTCTCTCTCTCTCTCTCCCTCCCCTCTGGATGTCAGTGCCTCATCCAGATGACAAAATTAGGCCTTTTCTCTTTTTCCTCCCTTCCTGGTTTGCATGCTATCTCTCTCCCTCTGGCAGTCTGTCTGGCTGTCTGTCTATCTATGTGAATGATGTGCTAGCCTCTTCTTTGGTAGTGTAGCCTGTCTTATCACTTCTCCAAGGTGGGAGAGGGAGCTGTGTGGTTTAAGTCGTGTCTATCTGGTGACACCTGGGGCCTATTGCATAAAAGTGGAATAAAGACATCCAGGATGATTGATAAAGCCAGCCTTGACAAAGTCTAGCCTGGGCACTTTGGATTAGTCAGTTGCATAAACGCCAATCCAGGATGTAAAGGGGCTGATTTGTCAAACCAGGTGTAAGTAATTATGTTAAGTGCCAGCCCACAGCTTTCAGAAGTAGACCCAAAGATCGAACACAGATTTACTGATGGAAAAATGGAAAAGACGGCCCATTTTCCCACAATGCCTTGCTAGTTTAAACCGTAAGTCAGGGGGCAATTCATTTCATACAGGAGATGTATTCTCTGCCTTCTGTTCTTGATATCCCTGCATTGTTTTATGATAAAATAGTTGACAGTGAGCAGTCTGCAGGTGCATCTACAAAAATTAATATCATGGAAAGTCCATTCAAAAAGTTAAACTTTCATAGATTCATTACACAAAGTGAAATATGTCAGGCCTTTTTTTTGAATGATTGATTGATCATGGAATAAAAAATCCAGTATCTCAAAATATTAGAATATTACATACAACCAATCAGAAAAAGGATTTATAATACAGAAATGTCGACCTTCTGATGTTTATTCTAGATTAATTTCACTTCATGTGTAATGAATTTCTAGAATATATTTAAGTTTCACTTTTTGAATTCAATTACAGAAAAAGGGAATTTTTCATTGATATTGAATTTTGTTTCAGATGCACCTCGATATAGTTATAAGTACAAAGTGAATTTATTTGACCCACACTTGCAACGTCATCTGCCATTGATAATCAATTGTATAAATATAGCCTGCAATATGAACAGACTATCACATAAATTATTATAATTTATATCATTGCATCTTAATCTAATTATAATTAAGTTAATTATAAATGGTTCAGGTTAAATAAATAAAAAATAAGAACTAGTTAACTAAATGACAATGCAGTCTTTTATGTGGTACCTTAAAACAGGCTAATGAAAATAAAGCAATACACGGAAGATCATGGAATAACTGTTAAACACTTTGATTTCAGATCGGAGTGACAGCTGACTGAGCCAATCAGGCAACAGAATAAGTGTATCAGGTTAAACGTAAAGGATAAATCTCCACGGTAACTTATGTCCCTCCGCTTTTATGCAACCGGATCATGGCTAACGCAAGCCAGGATAACCGAAATATCCTAGGTTAATCCCTTATCCTAGTTTTATGCAATAGGCCCCTGGAGTTGTTCAACATCCTCCAACAGGTTTGACAGTCTGCATGTAATAAATTGTTTAGACTTTTTATGTTGGTCTAATCTGTAGACATAACAATTGCATATCTGTCTTTCCTAGGAAAAGGATCCCTCTGGTTCTCTTTCTGAGGTTCCTTCCACTATCTCATCATTAAAGCAATGTTGGGGAGTTTTCGTTGTCCTTATTTTTTTCTATGTGATATTGGGCTATAAAGTATAAATATTAGGGCTGTCAAAATTATCGCGTTAACGCAGGGTGATTAATTTCTGGAATTAATGCGTTATTTTTTTTATCGTAATTAACGCATTTGCAGAATGATCCGCGCCGTGCATCCCACTGGCTCTGTACTACAGACAGTCTACTACTGACCCAGGATCAGTAGTAGCCTGGCTCCGCCCGCCTACCTACTTCCGCCCAAATTTCATTTTCCCTTCAGTAGTCAGTCTGGTGGTGGGGCGTATTAGTGAGATTTTTCCGAACAGAGTTCTGAGTATACAATCAGCGAACAGAGGAAGTGGCTGAGAACGACGGGTCGAAGTCGCGCTCCAGTTTCAGTTGAATGCTGCGTTCCCTTACGCTCGGAACTCGTAAATTTCCGACTTGGTAGTTCCGAGTTCCGACCTGTCTGTGTTCCAGTGCATCTGCTCGGGAAAGTATGGACGCCTACAACCTTTCTCATCCAAATAACTAAACGTTAGGCTCTAACAAGTTACCGTTGCCAGGTACCGGTAGATCCATAGACTACAATATGTAGTGAAGTCGGAAATTTCCGAGTTCCCTGAACGCACCGTCAGAAGCCGGCTCACGACCAAACGTTATGCGATTGGTTGGCTAATCCAGAGTGGCACTGAGCAGATCCAATAGTTTTAAACTTCAACAGACACCCGCCTCCAAGTGAGTTAACGTTTGCCAATTACAGCACTTCCAGACCTTCTGTACAAATGAAATTAAGTACGATGGTCTGGTAGCGCCAGGCTAGATCAGTAGCTGCGCGCAGCCAAACATAACGCTAGCCCATGCCGTGTTTTAAACTGCTAACGGCCACGTCTGTGTCGGGGGCATAGATAGTATAAAATCAACTGCCGCGGCTGATAGTTGATGTCGGGAGCAACAGGAGGAGAAACATTGTCCGCTCTGTTCAGAGCCCACGAGGACACAAACGTCTGCAGTTTTCAGAGGTGTGTGTGTGAGTAGACATCAACATATCGTCGGCTTCCTGGCAAACATGAACAGTCCCCTAGGACGTGTTCACGCGTACACGCACACACCGCGGACTGTATTCAAGTTGTATTCAAGAATGCACAACCTATAAATTCAAAAAAATAAATGCCATTATATAGCCTATATTTGCCCAAAGACATACAAGAGACAGACCAATTGAATTATGGTGTGGTAGGTATATATTTTAGTTTGATTTAAATTTATTTTCAGTATAAAAACCATCATTTGGATTTTCAATTAATAGAAATAGTAATTTTAAATGTACATATCCACCTTCTGTCCTTTATCTTTCCGTTCGTACAACAATATACAGACAAAATTTGAATTTTTCAGGCATTTTTCGAATGGTAAAATTAATCGTGATTAATCGTGATTAATCCACAGAATCCTGTGATTAATCTGATTAAAATGTTTAATCATTTGACAGCCCTAATAAATATGTACCGGGGTTCGAACCTGGCCGTGGTCGTTCTCTGTATGTCATTCCCCTCTATCCTATTTCAACTCTTTCTCTCCACACCGTAAATGAAGCATGGACAATGCCAAGGAATTAAAAAAACAACACCACTCAATGTTGATTTCTTGCTAAATGAAATGCCACTTACTATTTTTAACAGATTATATTTAGGCTGCCAGAGAAGAGTCTTGGTTGCTTGGGAGACTCCAGAGGAGGTCTTGATGAAGATGACTGTGACAGAGCCATGGGAGTGGAGGTGAGACGGAGAGAGTTGGCTGACGACGGGGGAATGTGTTTCCATCCATCACATTGACAAACAGGTTGAAACAAAACACAAGCATTCCAGTGGAAAGGAAGGGAGCAGAAGGGAGGGGAGAGGAGAGGAGAGTAGTGGGTATGAAACAAGGGGGAAAACCATGAAGGCAATCAGATCAGACAAACACATCAAATCAAACCTTTGGGTCAGGAAGCCAACAATAGACACACAGAATAACATCGGAGTCTCCTTAAAGGCCAGGACACACCGGCCAGATAATCGCCGTCGTAGTGTCGGTAGGGGGTCGGGACACGAATCTGTTTGGTGTGTGCCGTGACGTCGGCCGACGTAGAGGTCGTCGGGCTTGTTTTGAGCCGATTGAACATGTTCAGTCGGCGGCCGACTGTCTTTCATTTGGAGCAATTTGATTGGTGGAGGGCTAGCGAATCAGTGAAGCCCGGAAGTGAGGCAGGTAGCACAAACAGCTAACAACAGCTAGCCATCGTTTTAATGTGTTAGTTCATTTCGTTTTGAGAGTACTCACATGCATCAACCCTTGTTGACTGCTCGACACCATGCTCGACACTCTCTGCTAAAAATTGTGCTCTTATGGTCCATAAATATAAATACGTATTTCTATCTATGTTTATGCTCTAGAGAGCTGTCCCATCATTTCCCGCTTTCGTATTTTTTCGGGCCACAATACAGATTAGCGCCGCCTGCTGTTGTGGAGACATTACGTCCCGCGCAAGCACAGAGCGTACGGAAAATAAGCAGTCGTCTCGGTGTGTTTTTTGGCCGCGACGGGAAGACTGGGGCTTCCTGAAACGGCGACTCCATTTTTTGGGTAGTCGGAACGAGTCGGACTGGTGTGTCCTGGCCTTAACAGGCTTCAGTCAGAGGCCTTGGCGTGTCAGATTGATGATCATTGAGCGAGGGAGCAGGAATGCAGCATGTTTGATAATGTTTGATCCTAGTTTTACCAATGATCCAGGGTTCAACGTAACTTTTTTTTCCTACTCAGTGGATCCGAGTTTCACTGGCCCTGCAGACACTTTTTTTTTCTTTATAATTTAGTGTCAGTTATTATAATACAGTATTGATGTTCCCTTTAGATTTGGTTATTTTTCTTTTGGTTGATGATATGAAATGTTGATATTGCGCATACACATAATGTAAAACTATAGGCAAACATATTGAATTTGAAGCCTACAACTGAAAGTATGTGGAAAGAGTGGTCCAGCACTTCAAAGTGCAGCAGTTTGATGATTTTTTTATTCTTGAATTTGGGCAGTTTAATGAATCACCTGCAGAAGTCATAGTAAAACATAGGGAAACATAAGAGATGAAGGTCTGATCAGTCTTTGTGGTGTGGTAGGCAGTGTTTATCACTTCCTCCATATACATCAGGGATGTTAATGTGTCGACCCAATGACCGGTTTACCACTCGAGAAGCATACTGTATATGCATCATAATTGCAGCGTAAGTTATCAGGGAGCTGTGAAAACTGATGTTTGAGCTGCACCTCCTGATTTGGTGAATCCTCTCTAATAAACACACACACACACACACACACACACAGGCTGAGACACCTCAGCGTCAGTCACAGAGAAGAGTTTGTAGTAGCTCCATCAGTTCTGCATGTAACCTGCAACTAGCTACATGTGGATCTGGCCATGACAAATATAATTACAATGTGTGATATTCCCTCCCCCCCCCCCCCTATTATTTAACATTATTTTATTGTTTTTTTAAAACCATTTGTACGACATTTGGATGTTTTATTAATTTACAGTTTCAATATATCAATATTATGCTTATCCTCATTTGTGCAAAAGACTCATTATTTAATAAGATTTGTATTTAGACTTGCAGAAATTCTTAATCTGCATTAAATGTACATAACTGCCAAATGGTACAATCTGACTGACGTTTCTACAGATTTATATTCTCGTTCAGTCATTTCTATTTCCACTCTAGTTCCCATCCATCTTCCAAACTATCAATTTCTGTATATTATAGTAACAAGCAATGTTGTCACTGCCAGGAGGAAGCACTACAATCTACACTCAGTGTTACAAACTCCTACCACACCAGAGTCTGTATTAATGCATTGCTCACTTTATACATCTCAGAAGCATTAGGTGATGCTATAGCTGCAGTCTACTCCAATATCAATATTCAAATGTATTTTTGTCAAAATGACTAGCCCATAACTTTTTTTGATAAGGATAATACCAACAAATCAGTTACAGCTGTACAATATGGATGAGAAGGAAAAGGGTGTAAGAGAAACCATATTGCTGTGTCGGTATGTTTTCCAGGCACTGAGAAGCAGATGGGGAAAAAAAAGATGAATAGAAAATGAGATGAAATAAAAGATAGAAACAAGTTAAAGGATGGATGTTGAACAGTATCATGGAGGAAACTGTTTGCGTGTCGCAATCCCAAAGCGTGGTGAATTTAACCCAGCAGGGGAAAACCCAAACGCTGGCTCCGCTTTGACTGTGAAGCAACAGAGCCAGATGTCGCGAAAAGAGACATCAACTTACAGACAAAAAACAAACTACTACTGTTTAGATTTGAGGGTTAACAGAGCTGAAATTAAAAGTTTTAACGATATTTTTACATTGGAGACTAATGGGCCATGCACACACTCAGGACCTGCCCTTTCCGTGGACAGTGGACAAAACTGACCACTGTGTGTGTATCTGTTTCTCAATCCGTGTTTGGGTGTATGTGTGTTTCACATTCGGAGCCCATTAAGATTGTCATCGCATCCAATTCATCTCTGTGCATCCGTGTGACTCTTCCTCTCCCCAGCATGACCTCCTGTCACCATTGATGGAGCTGCGTGATTGGACGGAGACCAGGAAGTTCTCAGAAAAATCATTATCATAATGATGTTCATGGGAACATGTTAGAAACAAGTGTGGTGTCGTGAGATCTGCAAAACCTCACTGGAACCAGCTTCCTCCCATCCGCACGAGTGTTCCCAGTTAGCCTTTGATTTGTTATGCATCGTGCGTATGTGTTGCCTTCAGTGATGACAAGAGACGCCACAGCAAGAATGAATAATCGCAGACAACTAAAACTGTACACACACATGTAATGGCAAACTGCACACACATGTAAACACACATGGCAAAGCCTTACATTTACCGTATGCAGATACAACTCATGCATAAAGCATAAGTTCAGAATCAGTTCATCCATGTATGGAAATCCATGTAGTTGTAATAAAGTATAGTTTAAGTGTTAAGTAAGACTGACAATGTTCATGCATTTTTGCTCATCAGGTAAGCTGAGGCGACTGTGGCTCAGTTGGCAGAGCGGGTCGGCTGATGATCAAAGGGTTGGAGGTTCGATCCCCGCCCTGCCACCTGTGTCACAGTTGTTGTGTCCTTGGGCAAGACACTTCACCCACCTTGCCTTGTGTGAATGTCGATAGTTAGTCTGCTATTGGTGTATGAATGTGTGTGTGAATGGTAACGTGGGAATGGGAACAGGTCTCCCTTGCAAAAGAGTCTTCGGTCTCAATGGGATATACCTGTATAAATAAAGGTTAAAAAACAAAAAAAAAAAAAGCTTAACAAGGGGAGCAAGTTAAAAAATAAACTTTACAACCAAACCAAATCACCAAACACTCCTGTGTGCTAGTTGGGACTTGTTTATTTACAACGATATCTTGCGCACTATTAACAAGTTATTTAAATTAAGAATCAAATCGAACGAAATCAGGAATGGCCTGTGCCAGTCACATACTGTATGTATTTGGTTATAAAAGGACAAACAAAAGTTGCTCACAAAATACATTTAGGCCGGATGGGCATACTCCCAGGCTGGTTCTATGCAAGATTAAAGCTGGTCCGTTGTTCCACGGCCAGGACGGAATCTCCCTTGTTCCTCTTTTCCAGCACCTTGTAATAGACTTTACCCCACCCTTTGACCCAACTCATAATTTTTTTTTTTTTTTCTTTTTTTTTTTTTATTCCTAAAACTTTCAGACATCCACATACAAAACAAAATGAAAAGCATGGAAATACAATAAATATGCCTGAAAAGGAGCAGGAAGAAGTATACACTTATTTAATCCTACCCCTTTCCTTAAAAAAAAATTAAAAATCAAAATATTTATTAAATAAAAAAATTAAAAATTAAAATAAAATAAAAATAAAACAAAAACAACAATTATATTCGCTTCTGTTATCTATATTCTCTGTACTATTGGCGATACTATATTTGCCAATTACATACAACTTAATATACTATACATTTTTTATATTTTATATATTTATATAATGCATATATCTATATTTATATTTATAAACAATCAATATATCCATATATACATACATATCTATACAATCAGTATATATATATATATATATATATATATATATCCATATAATTATAATTACCCTCTTACTTCACACCCTCATCCCTGTACCTTATGAAAATCATTGCTTTGAACCTTTTTTTAAACTGGATCATGTCTGGACATTGCTTTAGCTCCATGCTCATCCCATTCCACAGTTTCACACCCCCAATTGAGATGCAATGACATTTTAAAGTCGTGCGTACCGCCAGTGTCTTAAAGTTTAACTGTTGCCTCAAATTGTAACCCCCCTCTCGGGCAAAGAAAAGTTTTTGTATGTTACCTGGTAGCAGTTTATTTCTAGCTTTGAACATGATTTGTGCAACTTGATATTCAACCAGGTCATCGAACTTTATGATACGGGAATATGAAAAGAGGAGGTTGGTGTGATCATAATATCCAGCTTTATTGATTATTCTTATGGCTCGTTTTTGAAGTGTGACTAGTGGTTGCAGTGAGCTTTTGTAAGTGGTCCCCCAGACCTCCACACAGTAATTTAAATAAGGTAAGATCATTGAGCAGTAAAGAGTATGCAATGATTTGTGATCCAATATATGCTTTGCTTTACCCAGGACTGAGATGCTTCGTGACAGTTTAGATTTAACATGTTTTATGGGAGGTTTCCAGCATAGCTTGTGATCTATTGTCACACCCAGGAATTTATTTACATACACTCTTTCAATATTAACACCATCTATCTTGACATTTACATCACTATTTAAATTACAATTTCCAAACAACATGATTTTTGTTTTGCTTAAATTCAATGATAATTTATTATTGTCGAACCACCTTTTTAATTTGCTCATTTCAGATGTAATTGACTCCAGAAGCTGCTGCAAGTCCTCTCCCGTACAAAACATATTTGTGTCATCTGCAAATAACACAAATTGTAAAATATTTGATGTTTTACATATGTCATTTATGTAGAGAATAAAAAGAATTGGCCCTAACACTGACCCCTGGGGGACCCCACAAGCAATGTCCAAACAAGCTGACACGTATTCACCCATCTTCACAAACTGTTGCCTGTTCTGTAGATAGCTCCTCAGCCAGTTTAATACAACCCCCCTGATACCATACCGTTCTAATTTATTAATTAATATATCATGATTTATGGTATCAAATGCTTTTTTGAGATCAATAAAAACACCAGCTGCATATTTCTTTTGGTCCAGGGAATTTGTAATCTTTTCAATTAGCTCAATGACTGCTAATGAAGTGGATCGGTTGGGTCTGAAGCCGTATTGGCTGTCAGTTAGTAAATTGTGTTTATTGATGAATGTATTAAGTCTAGCAGCAAATACTCAGATGGTTGACAGCTAAGCTCCTCTTTTCACCCGAGTGTCCAAACCATGCGGCCTCAGATCAGGTGATACGATCACCAAATCGACCTTCAACCTTTGGCCTAGGGTGCTCTGGTACCATGTAAACTTATAAGCATCCTTTGTGAACATGGTGTGCATATAGACAAACCATGACCGTTTCTACAGTAGCCTCTCCAGGGGTCTCCATCATTGCCCGTGTGTGTGTTGTAGTCTCCCAGCAGAACTATGGAGTCCCTAAGGACTCCAACTCCTCAGGACTCCGATCAGGGTCTACAAGAAGGCGAAATACTCTGATCTGCTGTTCGGTGCATACGCACAGACAACAGTCAGGCGTGGGGAGCGACTCTCTCGTCCACTGGGATAAACTCAAACAGTGGCACTCGGCTTGAAAGTATCCCCAGACCCGCCTGGTGCCTCACACCCAGGGCAACTCTAGAGACGAATAGAGTCCAACCCCAATCCAAGAGAATGGTTCTAGAACAAAGACTAGATATAATACCTAGTGCTCCATACAACAATATACAGAGAAAATTCGAATTCTTCTGGCATATTTTGAATGGTAGAATTAATCGTGATTAATCCACAGCAACCTGTGATTAATATGATTAAAATTTGTAATGGTTTGACAGCCCTAAAATAAACTCATATGATTCTATGAGCTGCAGGGTAAATCTATCACACTACCCTCAGTGCTGCTGACAGCAGGGTAAAGGGTCTCTTCTTGATCCTGGCCCAGCTGTGTAGACGAGATGTTTTATAAACTAATAACCCTCTTATCTGGGTCATCTAGCGTGCCGCTCTGCTCTCTTCACACTACACTACACATGAGATACACACACACCTCAGCCTGCACGCCCAAGCACATTTGTTATCTGACGGTGCTGCACTTTCTCTCTGCCAGCAGCAAGACTGTCACTGAAATACAGGTGGGGAGGAATCCAGGTATGTGAGTGGCAAAGCATGTCCCATATGGAGATATCTGCCAAGACACCAAGTACTAAGATTTTTTCTTTTTGTAAATGTTTTCATGGAATGTAAAGAAAAAGGATCAAGTAAAGTACCTAGAACGACTATTTGACATTGACTGCATGCAAATGTCCAGTGGGGGAGTTTTACAATGGACAATTACTCATGTATTTAGTATAGTTATGAGGAAGCTTACTTGATTATCTCTGAGTCAATGTACTTTATACTTCCGCACAACATTTCAGTGAACATAATTATTATATTTCTACACAGCTATATTTATTGTATGATACAAAACGCATAATCAAAAAAGTATTGTGATAATTGAGAACGCTTTTTGTCAAAATAGCTTATTTTCAAAAGCGGTGTCAGTTTCTGTGTGTGCGCTGAAAAAAACCCTGGTGTTTACACAGCTTAAGCTCTGTAAACGGGCATGTTAACAAAGGGGGCCCACCTTATCTAGCAAGATGCCCGTTTACATAGCCTATAGGCTGTGTATTAAAAAAAAATCAGGTAGTGGATTGTAAAGAGATATTCACTGATTTTGACAGAAAGTGATTTTGACAACAATCATTCTCCAGAAACACTGACTCCACCATTAAGTGGCTGATTCATTTCCACCAATATCTGTTTCCCCAATGTCTGTTTGCTGGGCACACATTTGACTTTCCATTAACTTGCAGTCCAGCAAAAAAACAAATGCAACCGAGCGGGCCCAGCATCCTAAACACAAAAATTGCTAGTTGAATTGAGCATGGAAGTTCATTATTGACCCCAGGCACAGTGTGTCTGACAAAATAGTCACAACCAAAAGGTCCTCCTACGTTTTCAGAGCTCTTAACAACTTGTAAAGCATATAACATTGATAAAGTGGTCCTCCCAGTTGAAAGTGTGTTGTTACACACTGATTAGTTTTTTAATCAGTTCATTTGACAGAAATGTATCTGTCAAGTTGATCAACAGAGAGTGTAAATGAGCCAAAGATTGCCTAAATGGATCATTAACATGTGTTAGCCTTTGCCAGATGTACAGATACAGCCATGCTGGTCGCTCTGTGAGGCTGTACATACAGTAGGGACAATGTACTTGCAGCTAAAAGCTTTCACCACTTACTGTATTTTAGTGTGTCCAAAAAAGAGGCATTTCACTCAAAACCACACATTTATCAGTCTCATGGCTGACAACTGTTATTGAAAATAAACAGAAATAATGAACATTAGGTCATTATAAGACTTTGACTTTGTGATGGAGAATCATGGAAAAGGTAATACATTTTTCATCTAGGAGAAACTGCATCAAACAAGTGAATGAATGGAGAGAGATGTGAGCAAAGAGTGAGTGTCTGTTCTTAACCCATCTGTAGAGAAATAACAGGTTAAAGGAGAGCTGAAGGGACCCTGCAGCTCTGTTATCACACTCATCTAATGCTCTATGATTTGTGGTGGAGAAGCACCCAGGGAAGCTAGCCCTCATGTTGAATATCACCTTACTGTAAACCACATGATAAATGCACAGGAGAGCACAGGGGAGGGGGAGCACAACATTATTCAGAACAGGTGGCCATGCGTGCTAAGGCTGAAATGACAAGCAGCTGTGGTCGGTGTGCTCGCGCCAACACACACATGCACGCACAACTTTCTCCTGAAAGTTTGACCCGATTGTCCTTCATTTCTTTTCTTTTCTTTTTTGCCTATTGAGGTGAGACCGAGGTGACTTATATAGGTATCATTATCGCTTACATTTAAACAATAATTTTTTGTACTAAAGAAATGTTTCAGAAATGTTTGATTTAATATGCAAATGTGGAGTTATCGAACTAATTGTGTTCATTTGCATCTCTTTCAAAACCAAAAAAAAAAAAAAAAGATTTTGGATGAAGCCAGAGTTAATATCGTTTTTTTACAACATGAGTGTACCATAAATCAGACAACTAACAACATATGAACAAATCGGTTTTATCTTTGCTGGGAGGTTTGTTTATAACTTTTTGTCGTACATTTGTGTGTGCTTTAGAAGGGTAGAAGTTCTGCTTTTACAGGCTGTTGATTAAGTGATTGGCATCCCCCTATACTGCGAGCCAAGTATGAGTGGTCCCATGTTGCAGTCAACCTGGAGATCTGAGAGCTCTTATCTGGTTGCAGCTAGAGCATGATACTAGGGGGGCTAAGGGCAACAGATTCATGCCAAGTCGCTTTCTCTTTTTTTCCCGCCCCAACCTGTATGAATATGTGTGTGTTTATGAATTTCCAGATCCAATGAGTGGCGTGCCTGTCTCGCAAGAATAACCTCCGAGTGCCAGTTTCACAGCCGAGAGCCCGTTCCAACGTCAATTCACTTTGTCAGTCAATTTGCTTAATGGACCTGCTCACCTTTCATGTGGAGTTGTTTATCTGGCGATGGTCCAGCCAACTTTATTCTTCCATGGGCCCTATACCAAAATATACAAGTCAGCAGAAAAACCCCACATATAAAAAAACATCTTAGAAAAAAAGCTGTGGGGAATACAGATAAGGCATCCATCTTTTGTCATCTTCAAATCAAGCTTGTATTTACAATTAAGTTAATCCACTAGACACTGAAAATAAAAAAAATTAACCTTATTTGTGGTGTAGTGGTTAGAGCCCCCCCAGTCCCCGGGTTCCAATCCGTCCTGGGTTGTTCTCTGCATGTCATTCCCCTCTCTGACCCATTTCATCTCTGTCTCTCCTAACGTCTAATAAAGCAAAAATGCCCGAAAAAAATAAATAAAAAATAATAATAATAATTTTAAAATAAATCTGTTTTTTTTAAATACATGTAAAAAAGACTGGCTGGTTGTCCTGAACATCCACTCAGGGTCCAGTGTGAAGACAGGCCAAGAGTAACTCTGTGGCCGCTCTGAAAGGAGCCTGGCCATGACTAATTCCAACCATCGTCACCATCACTGGAGCTGCCAGCCGGGAAATAAATACAGCTGGAGAAGAACCGTGGACCAAACATGCCTTTCAGTTTGGTCCCAGGAGAACCTCTAAAGAACTGGGGGGAACTTGTACATCAAAACACATAGAGTTATGAAAGGCTAACAGAGGGTGACAAGACCTCAAACATGACATCACTCAGCAAATGTGCCCTCAACATAACTATAAAACATAATGGTGTATAGTAAACAGTGTTTTTGGATAGGCATTTAGGCTGTCCCATCTCTCTGGGATGGCGGAGTATTGTGAAAACAGTGGTATACAGTAATGTCTTCTGTGGCTGTTGGAAGAGCTTTGTCATGTTTGAAAATATAAGTGACCTTGGCTTGGAGACAAAGTTTTTATTTTTTTGCAAAAATCCTGCAATATTAACATGCAGGTGTGGAGTTAAAAGATATAGGCAATTAGCAGGCATGGACGTTCTATCAGAGAAACCCCATTGACGAAGGATCCAACATTATTTCATTATACTGGTCGACACATTGTGGCCTTCACTCAACCAATTTGATCAGTCTTTTTTTAAATCTGTCTTTTCGCTAGTCCCCAAACTTTGTTGGATTTGAAATACTACTGGAAATTGTTTTACCATACTCAAGGGTACTGTCTGTATCATGGTACAGTGTGTATGATTGTCACGTGATCGATAACTTGCCACATTTACTGCACATTGGTCAAATTTCCATCCAAATGTACTCCAAAAGTTTAGAAAGACTTTCAAGAAAATCTTAAATCTTAAAGAAAAACTAATCCTCATTTCCATCCACATATGTAAATATTTGGAGTTGGCCACATTGAGATAAATTGTTGGTAGAATTAATTCTCCAATAAGTTGCCATTTTACCATCATTCAAGGAGCTCTTTCTGTCTGCTGCTATGGCTCAACTTGTCATAATCAAATATAGTGCTATTCAAAGATGAATTTATTTAGTTTAATAGGTATTTCCTCGATTTTCATCGGGTCATGCTCACACGCACACAGACACACACACACACACACAAACACAAACACACACACACACACACACATTAAGTGCATGAACACAGAGTATAGATCAAGCACATTTTACCCAAAATACACCAGTTAAAATCTTTTTAGCAATTCTGACAATGTTCAGTAGAATTGATGTGGGCAGATCCCCAACTTTTCCAACAACTCCTCAATCTTTCAAGGGGCATCTATTAAAGGGACTCTTACCGATCCTGCAATTGAGAATTACAGCACTATCATACCATCCCGCCTCCCTCCAATGCCCCGGTGTTTTATTTTTTTTGTTGAAGAAACTTTATTTACACAAGCAGACTTACAAACTACTGCCTCTGCGCACGCACGTGAGTTATATTGTAGCGGAGGAGACTGGTGGCTGTACCGGTACCGCGCTGATCTGCTTGTATCACTGGTTTCACTTCAGAGGTGTCGGCCAGAACTCCACTTATGGCCAAAGGCGTCAGATTATAAGCATGAGTCTAGGAGAGGAGGAGTAGGGTTTTATCCACTCTTTATTTTCCTTCTTTCACAGGCACAGTCGCATATAGATCGTGGGAAAAGAACAAAGGCTCCGCTCGTGAGGAGATCGTTAGAACAGCTGTTGCGACCCGTGAATCGCAGCCGTTAATAACATGCAAACTATATTATAACAGCGATCAGGACTGCATGTACTCACACACGGGGGATTCACATTTAAACTCAGATAAACACATTTCCATGTGGAATGATGGCTTACTGCGACAACGCTCACACATCTGACCGAGGGAGAAGAGAAAGGAAACTTACTAAACAGGCTCTCTGGCCGACTGACGTCACGGCCCTAACTGACTGCTATCCACACTGAACAAAACACATCTTAACACACTGTAAGAAATAACAACACTGTAACTTATGAACGTTGGGGCCTTTTCTACAATGGTCGCTACTCGCTACTGTCTGCCGTGGAATCAAAACAAACCCTCTAGTTGAGAATGCGCAATACAGAAGCAGACGGCAAACAGACAGGTCTGTCGGCCAATCAAATCGTTCGGTCCGAATAATATCATTGGTTGAAGTTTTCACAAAATATTATGAGATTGAAATCATTGTTTGTTTTTACTCCTGGTGGGTCTGTCTTGCATTTTAGAGTGTCATTACCTTATTAATACCATTTTAACCTAATCCAAAAAAAGTGTAAAAATGCAACAAAGGTAAGGGTAGCTTTAATCTTCATGACCCCCAAAACAACTGACATAATTTAGCGTTCTTGCACATTGCATTTGCTCCTGCCCATCACATCACAAAATAATAATTGCATTTTAAGGACAGGACGTCTATGATATACAATACAGATACAATCCATGGCACAGCATCTGTAGCTGAGTTTGGTAAGGGAGCCCCCCCCCCCTCTGATCCACGGCCCATTTGAGATCCCTGGTGGAAGGTTGCGTTGCCCGGGCCTGTGTAGCTTGGTGTGACCCATGTCCTGTTTCTTTGTGGGGCAGAGAGGCATACCAGCTGCTGTCACGCTCTCATCCCTAAGTAAACCCTGCTGGCGTAATCACCCGAGGGAAGCAGCCCAGAGGAGAGCTGCTTTAAAACACATGGAATCACGCACTCACTTAGAAACAGTGCCCGCATTGAACTGAAAGACTGAGAGAGCGAGGCCGGGCCAAGAGCAGATATACAACACCTGCAACACCTGCCATGTTGTTAATGCTGCGTTCACACCACATGGGAGTTAACAGCAAGATATGAGATTCTTAATTGAGGAAGCTTTTTTTTCACATCAGATGTCAGCCAAGAAATGTGTTTGAACTCAAATCACCTGGAAATTATATAGCAAGTGTTTGCCATGAGCCCATAGTGCTTGGACTTCACACATTTTGACATAATCTACTGTATGTTTCGAGGGAAAGATCTTCAGGTAAGTATATACAGTAAAACGTTGTGCTTTCTACATGCATGGATGATGAAATGTATTAACAAGTCACACAACAAATGCAAATTGCTTTTATTTTGCAAGATTTAGCTTCAATGTCACGTTATTTATTTTATTTTTATTTTTTAGTTTCAGTTTTTCTAGTGACGAGGCAACCTCTCACCACATGCAGAAGGGTTAAACAGCATATAAACAAGTTTTATCGTCCAAAATAAAAAATAATGTTGAGTGAAAAAGCACACACACACGCACACAAACATGTGCACACAGAGAGAGACACACACACACACACGCACACAACCACAACTAATCTCATACAACTACTCCTCACATCAAAAAGTTACCAAATTAAACAAAAATCTGCATTCATATTCAGCTGGCCACAGATAAATAACTCAGATTATTACCCAATCACAATGAACTACAATTCCCTAAATAGCAGTTTCGGAAATTGATGTATGATAGTATATTCATTTTGAGGATTTATGGATTAAGGCCCCATTCAGGAACGCAAGGTGCAATGAAAACACCTTGTAACATGTGGGGTGATCGCACATTTGCAGTTGTTGGCCAGAGACTTTGGAACATGTTACGCCCATCTACTTAGAAAGGCTTTTAATACACAGTAGCGCTGGGCCATGTTCCTCCCGCTTTTATGTAAGCTTTTCAGATTTAAATGTACACTGCTCAAAAAAATAAAGGGAACACTTAAAAGGGATCACTTAAACACATCTTAATGAACTATTACAGTTGAAAATCTTTATTCATTACATAGTGGAATGCGTTGAGAACAAAATAACATAAGAATGGTCAATGGAAATCAAAATCGTTAACTCATGGAGGTCTGGACTCCGAATCATACTCAAAATAAAAGTGGAAAAATCAGATCACATGCTGTTCCACCTTCTGTGGAAATTCATCAAGCGATTCGAAAATGAGGCTCCGTAGTGTGCATGGCCTCAACGTGATTGTATGCACTCCCTACAAAGTCTGGGTATGCTCCTGATGAGACAACTGATGTTCTCCTGAGGGATCTTCTCCCAGACCTGGATCAGGGCATCACTCGGCTCTTGTACAGTCTGTGGGGCGACGTGGCATCGCTTGATGGAATGAGACATGATGTCCCAGAGGTGCTCGATTGGATTCAGGTCTGGGGAATGGGTAGGCCAGTCCATAGCATTAATACCTTTATCATGCAGGAACTTCTGACACACTCCAGCCACATGAGGCCGAAAATTGTCATGCATGAGAAGGAACCCAGGGCCCACTGCACCAGCATATGGTCTGACAATGGGTCTGAGGATCTCTTCCCGGTACCTCATGGCAGTCAGGGTACCTCTGGCTAGCACATGGAGGTCTGTGCGGCCCTCCAAGGATATGCCTCCCCAGACCATCACTGACCCACCGCCAAATCCGTCATGCTGGACGATGTTGCAGGCAGTAGAATGTTCTCCACCGCGTCTCCAGACTCTCTCACATCTGTCACATATGCTTTGTTTTCCTCTGTGAAGAGCACAGGACGCCAATGGCAAATCTGCCAATCCTGGTGTTCTCTGGCAAATGCTAATCGGGTTGCACAGTGTTGGGCAGTGAGCACAGGCCCCACTTGTGGGACGTCAGGCCCTCATACCACCCTTGTGTAGTCTGATTCTGACAGTTTGAGCAGAAACATGCACATTAGTGGCCTGCTGGAGGTCATTCTGTAGGGCTCCTCCTATTCTATTCCTCCTGGCACAAAGGAGTAGATAGCGGTTCAGCCCCCTCCACGTCTCCTGGTGTACTGACCTGTCTCCTGGTATCTCCTCCATTCTCTTGACACTGTGCTGGGAGACACAGCAAACCTTCTTGCCACAGAACGCATTGATGTGCCATCCTGGATGAGCTGCACTACCTGAGCAACTTCTATGGGTTGCAGACACAGCTTCATGCTACCTCTAGTGGTTAGGGCACTGGCAAAATGAAAAAGTGACCAAAAATCAGCCAGACAAGATGAGGTCAGTGAAATGGTCTGTGGCCACCACCTGTAGAACCATTCCTTTATAGGGGTTGTCTTGCCTATTACCTCTCATTTCCACCTGTTGTCTGTTCCATTCGCACAAGAGCAGGTTAAATTGTTTAAGAATCAGTGTTGCTGCCTAACTTGACAGGTATATTTCCCAGAAGTGTGATTGACTTGGAGTTGAATTGTTATGATTATGTGTTCCCTTTACTTTTTTGAGCAGTGTATGTTATGTTGTATTCTTAGTTCCTTGTTTTAAAGCACCTGCTGGGTGGTAATCTAATGACACTGTTAATAATTCATCAAATAAAATAAAAATATTTGGGGGGCGCTCATGGTGTAGTGGTTAGAGCAAATAGAGAGAAAATGAACCCACGGATGGCTAGTGCATGACTGGATTCACTAAGGACAGAGAAGTTTTTCCTGGAAGTACTTCAGTGTGAGCAACATCCTCCTGCATATCTTTTTGTCCTTTTTCGTTTACACCTATTCTTGTTCTAGTTGTATTTGAGTGTATAGCTGACCATTCTATTGGACTTTAACAAATGACAAGGACGCTTACTGTGAGACAACCAATCACAGCAGCGTTTAGAGCGTCCCTCTGGCTGACCCACATCAATTAAATAAACAGTGAATTGCCTTAGACTCTGTCTAATCACAAACAAGAACGGCTAAGACTTTTTCTCCCTCTCTCCCTGAAACACACACACACACCACACACACACATACAGAGGAGGGCCTGTAAACGTCTTCCTCAATTAGATGTGTTTAACTTTAACAGTGCGCTGGTGTCGGTTAAGCCACGGCTCCCTGGAGACCGAGCCGCCAATCTGGCTGAGTCAACACATGCACACATACAGTACCATGACTGGCCTACAAAATGAGTCGGACACATGAGCGCTTAATCGTTTGCACAATTTGCTAACAACTGTAATAGGTCTACGTAGTAATGTGATACTTCAACACAGACAGCGCCCCCCTCTGGATGCATATACACACACACACACACACACACACACACACTCACACACAATGCGGACACACAGTTCTAGGCCGTCAGCCTCACCTGTGCTTTGGTTGTAGGCTGAATTAATGTGACTGTGTGTGTGTGTGTGTGTGTGTGCGCGTGTGTGTGTGTGTGTGTGTGTGTGTGTGTGTGTGTGTGTGTGTGTGTGTGTATGTGTGTGTGTACAGGTGGTATACACACTACACTCATTCATACTAAGACACTTGGTTGTCTTGGAGTACATGTTTCTTTGTGTGCATGTGCGTGTGTGTGTGTGTGTGTGCGTGCGTGCGTGTGTGTGTGTGTGTGTGTGTGTGTGTTTTGACAGCTGGGTCTAACCAGGGTTACACAGTGTCCTCAGACATCCCACTGACACCTTAACCCTTTGACCTGGCAACTCCATCACCACCACAGGCAACCAACTACACACTGTAGCTCACTCAGACTGTGGCATACATAATTCACCAGAATGAATTTAAGGCAACTATTTTATTCACAGTTAACAAGTAAAGAATATCTGGATTCAAGAAGAGTGTTAAAACCAGAATGTCTTTCGGGATCATCTATCTATCTATCTATCTATCTATCTATCTATCTATCTATCTATCTATCTATCTATCTATCTATCTATCTATCTATCTATCTATCTATCTATCTATCTATCTATCTATCTATTACCTTTGCGTCTTATTTTTCAAAAATCCACAGTGAATTACAAAATAGCCGGTGTCCACAAAGGCTATTTGAAATAGAATCTTAGAATATTCACAAATAAAATAAAGTGCTAAATGAGGTGATAATCCTGCTTCCTGTAAGCATGGATAGTATAGGACTGAGTGTGCAGTGGTGAGAGAAAGATATGTAGACAGATAGAGGGAGGAAGAGATAGCTTAATTTTAACATTTTGTTTTAAGTGATCATCACTGGCTTAAGACTGACTCCCGCTGTCTTGAGCCGATCAGCTGATGCAAACAGCTGTTTGAAACGGAGATGAAAACAAAACTGAAACTTAACTATCCTGACCTGGCTGGGCTGACTTAAGGTGAAGCAGCCAAATATAGCCTAGATGAATAAATATAAGATAAGAGATAAGATAAGATAAGATATCCTTTATTCGTCCCACAGTGGGGAAATTTCGGTGTTGCATCACACGTTAGAGCAGGAATAAGAGCACACAGGAGTAAAGAGCACACAGGAGTAAAGAGCACACAGAGGGCACAGCAATAGCTGTAAATGCTTATTTAGCTTTAGACTTTGTATAAGCTTATGTTTTAGCTTTAAACTTTGTATAAATATAAACTATAACTATGTGACTAAACTAGGGCTGTCAAGCGATTAAAAAAATTAATCTAATTAATTACAGGCTCTGTGATTAATTAATCTAAATTAATCGCATACTTTTATGACGCTTTTATACCTGTTTATAAACAGCTGTATATAGCCTGCTACAGTTTGTTTCTCTCTCTCTCTCTCTCTCCCTCTCTCTCTCTCTCTCTCTCTCTCTCTCTCTCTCTACGTATCTCGTAACTTTGGTCTCCACAACAGACAGCGCTGCACTGCCACAGATGCTTATGCCGATTCATTCACCATCGTCGTACTCATAGGCAAAAATATTGAGAGACACACACGCACACACACACACACACACACACACACACACACGTTTACGCGGACGACGAGACAGCTAGCAAACAAAATTGAGACACGGGGAGAAAGATTGAGAGATACTGTTTTGAACCTAGCCTACATTGTTGCACCCACTAAAATAAATCAATAATGCACAGACACTGGCTGCGGAGAATAAAGTAAGATGTCTTCCTACCTTCATGCTTATTAAACCGTCTATAGAGCCCTCGGCCCCCTGCTTCTCTCTTTACTTTTCTCCCTTTCACCCGCGCGGGCTGTGTCTGCTTCAGGTGCAGCTCGGTGCAGCTACGCACCACTTTTGCACCGGGTCAAAGGGCATTATAGAAGTGCGATTAATCTGCGTTAATTTTTTTAATCGCGTTAATTTTTCTGTGATTAATTAATCGAAATTAACGCGTTAATTTGACAGCCCTAAACTAAACACAATTTGTTGTGTGATTTCCTTCAGTACACACAGCCGGCTTATTTTTTTTTTTGCATATTCACCCAACCTGCGGTTCACGTGCGTCCCGAACCGTGAGGGTTGATCCGTACGGACCACGGGTAACCCGAGAACCGTTGCACCACTAATAAAGATGTTTTGTAGTTTGAACATGAACTCTACTTTACCCAGAGTAACTCATTCCACCTTGAAGCTCTACAGGATGTAGATTAAAGGAGAAGTAAGTGATATGGTCCTTTTAGCTAACTTCCTGTCAGTGACTGCAGTTAGCAGTCCCTTCCCTACATCACCACCACATGAACACATAGCCGTCTACGTCAGATAGTGCCGCCATGGAGAGCAGCAAGTCATCGTTCATGGGCACAGAGACCCGCCTCTTTATAGCGCTCTGTCTCCTGATTGGATAAAACGGGATACTCGAAATTTAAACTGGCAATTACTGCAAAACTGAATTACTGGGAGACCTGTGTTATGAACTGTGCCTACTGTTTAAGTGATTGCTGTATGGATATAGAGATATTTAACAGTTATATTTACATAAAATATCAATTTCTTCTCCTTTAATTAGAAAACTTTTCTGGATTTATCTGAGGTAACCACAAGGTTAATCTTACCAAAAAACAAACAGAACAAAGAATATACAGAAATGACGAAGGATAAAAGCCTCAAGCCCATACTATATGCTGCCAATAAGTGATAACCTATAAGTCTCATGATGCCAACCAGTTTAGTACAAAGAGTCCCAGTATAAACTGCAAAGAGAGGTGTGTTTCAATTTCGGGAATTATTCTTTTTTTTCACACATTTGATATTGTTATGATTCATATTGATGTCAAGTTGTGAAAGCTGCCATACGCCTGACTGGCAATAATGTCATTTCTTGCCAACAGTGTGTTTTCTTCAGGGTTTTACAGTTGCATAAGGGTTCCCCCCTTTTCCAAAGAAAAGAGTGACTGTTGGTTATGATCCAACGTCATCCTGAAACATTTTGACCACAGGGCTGCAGAGTGCCTGGACCCTGTTGGGAAATGGTGCTGCACTGGAGAATGTTCACACAATCGTGTGTGTGTGTGTGTGTTCACAATCCTGCTGTGTGCATGTGTGTGTGTGTGTGTGTGTGTGTGTGTGTGTGTGTGTGTGTGTGTGTGTGTGTGTGTGAAAGACACCATCGGATTTTAACGTTTGTACAATAGTTTTCATATCTACTAGAGGGGCACAGTCTGTATGTGTGTTTGCATATGTATGGTAATGCACACGTGTCGTCTGCATATGCATGTATCTGTGTGTATGTGTATGTGTGTGCATGCCCCAGATCCTAAGAATAAGTGTATTGTTTGTCACATTCCTGGTGTGTGTAGGGAAACCTAAACCTTACAGTGCTGGATGCCCGTCCACAGGCAAGTCCCAGACAGAAAATTGGGAGGGTTTGGCTCCAAATTACACTTGGTGAGAGAAGAGAACGCAGGGTTTGTTATACTGCTCAGTGTGTTCAGCGTGTGTACAGTGGCAGGAGTGTGTGTGTGTGTGTGTGTGTGTGTGTGTGTGTGTGTGTGTGTGTGTGTGTGTGTGTGTGTGTGTGTGGTGGAGTGTAATGGGCTGTGTGGCATATGTTTTTTTTTCTGGCTTGGCCCACAGTGGGCAAGAGCAGCCTAACTGTGATGGGCCCTTTAAGGACTATTATCGATTCTATCTTAACTAAACGGTTGTCAGTGTTCAGCAGAACATAAACACTGGCACTGTGTGTGTGTGTGTGTGTGTGTGTGTGTGTGTGTGTGTGTGTGTGTGTGTGTGTGTGTGTGTGTGTGTGTGTGTGTGTGTGTGTGTGTGTGTGTGTGTGTGTGTGTGTAGGTGTGTGTGTGTGTATGTTCCGTGATCCTCTCCATCAGCTCCTTGTGAGAGAAGTGTGGAATATGGTTTAAAAATAACACACACTCAATGCAATAGTAGCTCAGTCTTCATGTAATTCACTGAGGCAAATTGGTAAGTGGCACAAAGAAGTCCATTTCAAATTATCCAAAAAAGCTAGTACAGTCAACGACCTATAGGCCTCTAAAGGGACACAATGGTTAGCTTCACTTGTAATCAGGATATCTCGTGAATTCCTTGAGGGATTATTTTCAAACTTTTCACAAACTTTCTCTCTGACTCTAAGACGAACTGTTTAGATTTTGGAGGTCATTGGTCAACGCCCAAGGTCACTGTGACCTCATGAACCCAATATCTCATGAACTTGTTTCTTGTTTGGCAAAAACTCTCACGACGACTCAAAGATAAACTGATTACATTTTGGAGGTCAACGTCACTGTCACCTCAAATCTTGTGAGCACAATATTTTAAGAACGCATTGAGAGATTTGTCAAATTTACCACAACCACTTGGACATGAGGGTGACCTGAATAGATTTTTGAGGTCAAAGGTTACTGCGACCTTAGTGTGATGTCACAGTGACCTTGTTCCACAATGTAGCTTCTTAGGAGCTTTACCTTCTTTAAAGCCTTGCCACCACTGTACTTTCACCGGTCCATTGGTCAATTGTATTCCACGTGGAGGCCTATAACTGCCAGCTGGTAGCTTTAGCTAGGCACTAAGGGGTTAATTACGGAAACACCATGCAATAAAACATAAAATGTTCGTAACTTATCCCCTGATTGGCTATTGGATTAGTATGAAATGTTCTCCCTTGCTACCTGACATTGGTCAAATGAATGGCACTGAGAAAAATAAAGTCTTTTTTGGACATTACACGATGAAAACAGTTTCTAGTAGAAACCCAAATTACAATTTTGAACCTGAATCATAATATGTGACCTTTAAAATCTCAACACAATGAACATAATCCATATGTTTGCACACTAACCAATACAAACCTTGCAAAAAAGTAGTCACCACAGGCTTGGCACCTGTGAGAAGAGTGAGAAAAGTGAATAGCTCTGTATTGGGACTGTGAGAACTCTAAAGGCCGAATTCCACCAGCTGCCTGTCCGGTCCACTAGCTCCGCTGCACCGTCTTTCTGTTCCGCTGCTGCTCTAGCTGTCCGGTGAAATACGCACTGCTCCTATTTTTGCTGGATGCCGGAGCTCACCGCATAAATTTAGCACAGAACACATCGATATAGACAGGAACACAGACGCCGACAAAACAATAAAAACTCTGGCTAATTTTCAAAATAAGACACTCGGTGTTCAATGCAGGTAACAATCCCAAAACAGAGACACATACAAGCATGTCCACTGTTCTTTTACTCGTTTGGATGGGAACAATAAACTTCTGTGCGTTCGTTGTTGTGTTAATACCATATAGGAGAATCATAATATCAAGAGCGATCGCCCGTCACTTTTATTACCGCGGGAACACCTCGGTCTCGCGACTCCTGCTGTTCAGCGGAGCTGGCCGTGCCTGCTTTGAAAACGGAGCCGGTGGGTGTTGACGGACGTGGGCGCACGGAGCAAAACCGTCGGACAACGCACGCTCAGCCAGTGGAATTCCGGGGTCAGTAGCCTCGCCAAGCGTTAGCGCGGAGCTGATGATGCAGTACTCACTAAGAGGTATCGACAGCAGCCTAACATGTGTTTGCTGTCAACTCCTTGAATACAGTAATATGACAATCCAATACAGACATATGACGTGCCAACAACCTGTCTAAAACAAGGGTGGCTTGGAACGAGTAGTTCTAACTGTTGGCTACGCATTGTTTATAAAGTATGGTTACTGTCTAAAAAAAATTAAATTACCTTTTATTTATTATATAAAACTATTAATGTAAAGTCAATCTAAAGTTAAATCAAACACCTGGGTTTTTTCAAAGAGTAAAGTTATGCTCATGGGGTTGAGAAAATGGGGTAATATTAATTCCTGGTTGGCATGTTCCTATTCACCACACAATCAGTTTGGTAAGATGTGCACATGGGCTGTTTGTCCGCGCTCGGCAAAAACGTAAACACGGTTGGTGTGTTGGGGCTGATCGCTGGCGTTTAGAGGCTCTACTAAGTGGCACCTGGTCATTGCCAAAACAAACATAAAAAAGCCTGTGTGTGCCGTGTGTGTGAGTGTGTGCTGCATGCGTGTCTTGTGCGCACACATGTGGGCGAGCGTGTTGCTGCTAAGTGCCACTGTGTGTCGGCCAACACAAACAGGGGCTTAATGAGAAGCAGCTTCTGGGACAGAGAGAGAGAGAGAGAGAGAGAGAGAGAGAAAGAGAGAGAGAGAGAGAGAGAGATGGAGGAGTACCCAGGGCCAGGGCCAAACACACACTGACCCCACTGTCTCTCTCTCTCTCTCGCATGAACTTAAAGGATACACACAGCTAGCCCTCTGTCCTCCTTTTCTATAGCGCCGGGGGCCATTGCCTTCTATCAGCCTCAGCCCTCTCCCTAGCTCCACACGCCTTCCTGTCCCTTAGCTCTCACCCATTCAGCGCTGAGGTGTGAGGGTGATGAGGGTGATATGGGGAAGAGGGAGGGTGTACCAAGTGAGTGATGGCAATTAGAAGTACATTTGTAACCGTGTGTGTGGGGAGAAACACAGTGCAGGTATAGTGAAACCAGTTCTTACCATGTGGACACATTAGCTGTGAAAAGAGCAATCGAAGAGAAAATGAAAAGAGAACACGCCGTAACGAGAGATTTAAAATAGGTACTGATCTAGCAAGATAAACATGTTATCTCTCTGAATTAAAGTGTATTTTTCAACCCGGCATATTTTCCATAAAAGGTGGTCATTGTGACACCTTCGGCCTTGCTAACTTCGGGGAAGGATTCGAAGTGAGGTGCACTGGACTTTGTATAAGTTTCATTTTCCAAATAAAACAAATTCTGCCGGGAACAACCATTGGGCGATGGGCTTACAACTGCATATACATCTACATCTGGGTCAACTTCCCGTCTGACAAAGCATTTGATTATTAATTTTCTTTGGCCCGTTACGGTATGACATTACATTGGTCGTTGAATGAGTGGCAGACCAGAGCCCGAAAGCATTACACAGAAGCAGTCAATTTAAAGAGGACTTATTATACTTTTTCGACTTGTATGACCTTTAAACGTTGTTATAATGATTAGTCATGTTTAACCCTACTAGCGTATCAAATAATTATGTCCATGCATTTAGACGTATTCCCTGCTGCCCGTCTGGGGTGGCTGTGCAGAGCGCTAAACACTAGGGCAGCCGGTCGAGAATTCACTTGTTCAAATCGGTTCAAATTTCCTGCCATCGTGTCGTCACGTTCCCAGATTTTTCCATGTATGGTAATGCTGCAACGCGGTAGCGCGCTCCGGCCATGCCCCCACCTTCCTTCTCTTAAATCTGCCTGCGTGCTGCTGAAAGTGTTCCGGAAGGAAGGTAACCAATCACAACGGAGTGGGGTTTGCAGGAGGGGGAGGGGGCAGAGATGGCCGAAGCGCAGTGTTGACAGAGCATGCTGAATCGCCCAGATGAGAGGAAGAGTTTCCCGAAAATCTACATAGTTTTTTGTGATGTGATTCGTGTCAGGTTGCTCTAGCAGTTTTTAACAAGAAATTAAGACCAGAAAAGTAGTAAAATAGGAGATATTTAAGAAGAAAGTTCAGCTTTACCTGTAGTATAGTATATACGGCATAAGGGGTTTATAGTATTTCTAAGGCAGGTTTAGGTTTCAGAGGCAGGGGTTGAGAGGGCTTATCAAAGTTAATTTTTCACCAGGAATTACTGAGGAAACTGTCTTCTTGCTTTGCGTCCTGAGACAGGATTGCTAAGGGTTAAACCAGAGCTAGCCTGCTGAGACCAACCTGATCCCGCAAGCGCCACATAAATTTTCTCCCCAGCAGATCAGTCTGAACACTTCTCCAATATCGTTAGTCCGTTCGAGGAAGGCAGCACCTGATTGGTTCATGTAGTCTTCACTCTACCGCAAACGGACAAATGGTCAGAATGCAGGCCGTGATTGGCCTGGTCATTTTCTGGCTGGACTCCTCCCCACGGAGATTGGAGAAAATCCAGACTGATCCGTTTGAGGAACCAAAGTGAAGTCCAGGCTAAAAGTGAGCATCTAGGTAAGTGGGAAGGTCCTGAGCCCCCCTGCTTGTCCTTAACGTGTTTGGAAGTTCCTTTTTCGAGTACATTGAAAGTAATGGAAGCATCCCAATGACTTTCTACCACTATGCTGCAAAACATGATGGAGTAGTCAGCCACTGGTATCTCTCCTTGAGTCAAGTTAACAATCCCCTCAAGAGTTCAAAGGCCTGCCAAAGGGCCAACATCCAATCCAAACCCTGTTAAGTACACAATTATGCTTTTTACACAACTGCTATGTCAGTGCTATGTCATTCATAGAGTAGGCCTAACTACTTAAATCCTCAGTTAAATGTAGTTGAGTAAAAGGTAGAATAGGGTTAGGGAAGTATAAAATTGCATGAAATGAAAATACTCAAGTAAAGGACATGTGCCTCAAACTTGTTCTCAAGTCCAGTCATTGCGTAAATGCAGAAAGTTACATTACACCACTGTGCAGGGCTATTGATTGTGTGTATCTGCTCTTTCCTACTGTACAAGCAGTATATGTAAAATAGGTGACAGTGTGTAAGGATGCATTGCATTGTCTGTTTAAACATGGTCATTGAAGTGAAGATTTTTTTCTCCCACATCCTCACCAGACCCAATATTAGATACAGTTTAAGTGCCCTTGAGCTAAGCATTCTCTGGTTACTCTGCTGTACTTACCTGAGTGACCCCTGCGTGTCAGGTCATATCCTGTCCATCTACTTATTTTTCTCTTTTTTTGTTGCTGGCTGCCACTTTGCTGTTTGCTTTGGCGGCTACAAGTCTAATGGGGTTCATGTGTAAAGAGAGCAACAGAGTGTGTCCATATGTTCGTGTGCGTGCATTTTCTGAACGCGTGTCCAGCAGTACGCCTGTGTGTGTGCTCGCTTGCTTTGCGTGGTATGCAGTTATTTTAGGCACAGTCACTGAGGTTTGTTTATTTTTAGTCCTGAAAGACTTTGTGTGTATGCATTATATACATGTCTATGGAGATTTGTACACACCATGCTTACATAATGTGTGTGTGCTGGGCTGTGTGTGAGAGTGTG
Organism: Ammodytes marinus; assembly: GCF_949987685.1. Lineage (NCBI taxonomy): Eukaryota > Metazoa > Chordata > Actinopteri > Uranoscopiformes > Ammodytidae > Ammodytes > Ammodytes marinus. The sequence goes on from NC_137233.1 coordinate 19,948,870, forward strand.
TGTGTGTGTGTGTGTGTGTGTGTGTGTGTGTGTGTTTCTTGGCAGTGGACTGGCCGAGCAGGGTTAGGAGGTTGTGGGTGAGTTTGTGTGTTGAGGGGTTCGCTGGTGTGAAAGAGCAGTTCAGATCTGCTCTTCCCCCTGGAGAGAGAGTTTAATTTAGTAGAACAAGGCTCCTAACACACACTGCTGCTGCTGCCGGCTCCATGGGCCGTCTCTCTCTACAAATCCCCCCCCCCCCCACACACACACACACTCTCCTCCCTAGAACCTCTCTGCCACTCTATAAAACTTTAACCATCCCTCCATCTTCTTTTCCCCTTCCATCTTAACTTTTTATGTCTATTTTCTTCCTCATCTGTCCGACTCTTCTTCCCTTTGCACGACATGCGCCGATTAGATGGCAAACCTTCAATCAACCTACAATGACCCCTAGAAACCAAAATTATGTGAATGATATCATACTGTATGGTATGCGTATGCAGTATAGTCATATTGGTTCAGGGACATTTAATATATTATATTCAAGAGTGATGTTCATTTCAGTCTTTAGTGATAAACGTTCGATCTACAATATTCATTAAAAGAAGCGCTCCAAAGCATCTATCAGCACTGCTCTTTCTGTTGACCATCACCGACTCCATCAGGGGACCATTCTGCTCAACCCAGAGCTCTTTTCGCCTGTAGTCTGGCTCCACGAATGTAGAACATTGAGATTGGGCCAATATGATAGGGCTGCCGACAGACTTTGTCGGGACACCTTCTCCTCTTCCTTTTCCTCCGCTCAGAATGGGAATCAGAAAGTGCTCCTGTGTGTGTGTGTGTGTGTGTGTGTGTGTGTGTGTGTGTGTGTGTGTGTGTGTGTGTGGCTGCAGTGCCCATATCTAGCTCATAGACTGTAAAGGTGATCTAGCTGCACACACGCGTGTGCCCAGTAGCGGTGTTAGTCGACACATAATAAAAATTAAAACAGTTATGTTTGAACTCGACTTGCACTATTTTGAAAGAACACGTTGCTATGGTTTGGTTTGGCTGTTTCGAGACTAATTTGTCTAAGACTCCTCATATTCTGAAATTTGTTTTAATCTCAAGCACGTGTCAAATAAATGATATGGCTCATTCTTTAAATCTCCTGATAGAAGTATCTGACCTAAACATCATGAAAGGCAAAGTTGTTGATGTCCCTGTGTCCATCCCAGCATCCTGTAGAAATCGTGAGACTTAAACAAATGTGCAGTTTATACTAAACGACTACAGTATGATTTGTGATGATCGAGTGAAATCATATACAAACTCAACCAGAACTTAATTGTCTTTCAAGCTGTACTTGTGCTTGTGTACTGTGCAATGGATTTGGGAATATAAATAAGGGTTCCAATTTTAGAACCTAGAGTGAATTGTATGGACAAATCACGGGACCTGCATATGTGCATTCTGTTTATATTAATGCACAACAATACTGGGTTTATCCATGTGACACTGCCTCACAAAGTTCATCAAAGATGTACTAACACAAAAGGAACAGAGAGGTCCAAAGCAGTGGGTAGATTTCATTGAAAATTGTTATTAGAAATGGGACATTTCTTGGGGCTTTTTCTGACCTAATGTAAGCCATATGAGAGATGAATGCAATCTGTTAACAATATTTCTATTTTTGTAACTCAATCACATTGATCACAAAGACGTAGAAACATACATCATCTGCATAGATAAGGACAATACTCATTACAACACATGGCAAAGGTGTAAATGTGTCACGATGAATGTTCTGTCATCTGCATTACACATGTTAATATGATGAGTTAGCATTTGATGGGCACATACAGTGTTAGCAGTCGGTAGTCGCTATTGAAAGAACAACTCTATCACCATCCACATAACTGTGTGCATCACTCAGCATTGTGTCCAGGCATACACCACTGCCTCTGGCTGCAGGGAGCGGATGGATGCCTTTGACTTAATACTCGATGGTCACTGCCTTTGTCTTCAGGTATTCGTTGAGAGCATCTTGTCCTGTTGGAGGGAACAGACACCGACACAGTATGTATGGATGTTAGTCCCTTCAAACATAATTACTTTTTTGCTTTCCTAGACAGTTTTGGAGAGACAGAGATGATAGGGCAGAGAGGGGATTGACAGGGGTCTGCTGCGACGAGGGCTGAGCATCATGGGAGGGGATAGTTGGGAATAAAATATAGCTACAATGCACTATAATAAAAATGAAAAAACGTATAGTACAACTTAATAAAGAGTGAAACTAGAACTACTGCCTGGTGGTTATACTGTTTTCCTCTGTGAGGCATACAATTGCTGAACGGTGAAAGTCCAGTGGTGGTAGGCAATGCTTTAAAGAAGACATAGCTCCGAGGAAGCTGCAATATGGTCCAAGGTCACTGTGACATCACAATATGTAAGGTTGCAATGACCTTTGACCTCCAATCTATTCAGTTCATCTTCGAGTCAAAGTGAACATTTGTGCAGAGTCTGCGTTAAACACTAAACCACGAACCACACCAAAAAGCTAACAACTTAAAAGGATTAGGTCAATATTTAAAAAAAAAAGTTCTTATTTGCTTTTTTTCTGAGATTCAGTGTTTAGATTTATGACTTGCTCATACATATTCTGATGCTCATTGTGATAGACTACATGCGTAAACTAACTACAGTTACACACTGTACCAGCAGCATTTGTCTTTCTCACCCAGGTCTTTGCCAAAGCCGGACTGTTTGAAGCCCCCGAAAGGCGCGGCGACGTCGGTCTTGTTGTAGGTGTTGACGAACACTGTGCCTGCGTTGAGCTTCTCACTGACGTACAGAGCTTTGCTGATGTCCCGTGTGAAGACACCCGACGCCAGGCCGTACTCGGTGGCATTAGCCCTCTTCAGGACCCCGTCTACATCACTGAGGGGCAGGGGGGAGCGTGAAAAACAATTAATTTAATCCAGTGTTAAAAATGCAGAAAAATGTGAAAACTCCGTCGAATAGCAGTATTTTTATCTCATCCCACCACTGCTCTTTTATAATACTGCAACTACAGAGGCGCTTCCCCCTTTTTAAATCAAAAAATCAGAAGAAAAGAGAGAAAGAAATTATGTTGAATGGTCTAAAAATTCATTCTGTAGGTTGCTAGTGTAAATGCGATGAATGGTAAAAATAAATTAACAAGACCTCCTCACTCAAATAATCTTGAATGATCCTTACCCGCCCTTGAACTTGGAGATGATCATGACGGGGCCGAATGACTCCTCTATAGCGATGTACATGTGGTCCTGCACATCAGTGAACACTGTGGGCTCAAAGAAGAATCCTGGAGGCAGACATGCATGCAGATGTGTCAAAAGCACCTCAAAAGAATACTTGAGTAGAGATTCCTTACTGGAAAAATAACGTGAGTATAACAATGTGTATTCAAAGTTAAACTACTCAATGCAGATATGACCACTGTACTATTAGAATGAGATTATTATTACTGTCTGGATGACGTGGAGCTCATTGTGTATGGGATTATATTGTGGATTTAAGTTTTTTTTTTATTCATTGATAGATTGTTGATTGACAAAGAAAAAATCAAAATAGTCAATAGAAAATTTAATTTTGGCACTCAATTTATCAATTAATCTACTACTACTCTGTTTTTTAACTCTTCATAATGTGTTTCATAAGCAAAAATCTTAGTAACTACTAATTTAATTTATCAGTTAAATGTAGTGGATTAAAAAGTTTAATATTTTCCACTGAATTGTGGTGGAGTAGGAGAATAAAGTAGCATGAAAAGAAAAGATTCAAGTAATGTGCAAGTGCCTCAAACGTGTTCTTAAGTACAGTACTGGAGTTTAATTGACTTATTAGTAACATTCCACCTGTGCATAAATGTAGCTGTGCAGACAGGGGGCGTTACCTGGCCGCTGCACCTGTTTGCCTCCACAGATGAGCGTGGCTCCCTCCTTGACCCCGGTCTGACAGTACTCCACCAGTTTGTCCAGGTGGGCTTTGTGGTTCTGAGGGCCATGGTCTGTGGAGCGCTCCAATGGATCACCAATCTTCATCTTCTTCACCTCCTCAATCTGAGAAAAAACACACATTGCATTTCATTTCACCGTTATTTATACTGGAGAGAAAACAACAACACAAACACAATGTACAATGCAAAAACATCAAATACACAACAACGCTGATGAATTCATACGGCGGTGTAGAATGGCTGCAATGAAAAATGACTTGGCTCAAAGTACAACATAGATATTTTAAATATAAACAGTTACAGGTAGAGTTTGGCGGATTTAAGAAAACTTGTCTAAATTTGTTAAAGGATATGAAGGTATTTATTTTAATTTGTTCATATCCACATTAGACAAGAACAAAGGTAGGAAGATAAACTGTAGGATCTTTAGAGTTGAAGGTGGAGTCAGCCATTCTAGAGAATAGATAAGTTGTTAATGGCTAATCAGTTTTTGTCCAAATCAGTGAATATCTCCTAATGATCCGCTACCTGTCTGTACTGTGTGTGCTGAAAAAAACTGTTAATAAGCAGCCTAGGTTTTGTAAACTGAAATGTAAACAAAGGGGACTCAGACTGACCCAACATTGCTAGCAACAATGCTATCCATTGGATTATCGCTATGAAAATACAGGAAGCACGTGTTTTTAACAGCACTGTAGTGACAATAAGCCGGTCAATATTTAAACAGGTGTTGAAACCAAATACTTATCAAAGCCAAAATAATAAGCCAATCAGTAGTTTAGCCTATATTAATAGCATTGTTACTAGCTAAGGTGGGTCGGTCGGAGCCACTATGTTTACATACCAGTTTACAGAGACTAGGATGTGATTTTAGGGTGTGAACACACACACACACACACACACACACACACACACAATACCTCTAAGGTCTAGATATGATTTAAATGCAGTAGAGAGGTGGTGCCATGCAGAGAACTACCTGGTCCTGATGTCGTTCTCCGCATCTCCCCACCTCTCCGCCCCATTTATGTCTCTCCAAACAGTCTAATGAAGCAAAAATGCCCAAAAAATAATCCTAAAAAAGGAAGGATAAAAAGGTGGTTGATTTCTAAAAGGGAATGCCCCACATACCACTTTTTTCACAAACTGGTCATGGATGGAGTCTTCCACAAACAGTCTGCCGGCGGCGATGCAGTTCTCTCCCTTGTTGAAGAACACGGAGCTCATGCCCTGAAACACACAGACAACACAGTGTCAGTTTGCCCTCTAACCCTCTATTGGTAAACATGTGCAAAATGACAACACAAAACATGCTCCCATTGAATGCACTTTACCATGCGCACTGCCTTGTCCATGTCACAGTCACTGAAGATGATGAGAGGGGATTTCCCTCCCAGCTCCAGGGAGACCTTCTTCACATTACTGACTGCACAGCTGCAGGTGGAGGGAGAGAGAAGACATAGGTTAGTTGTAGAGTTACGTTTTAGTTTAGATGGAGTTTTGACAACGTGCGTTGGCCCTCTCACCTCTTCATGATGTGTTTGCCTATCTCAGTGGAGCCGGTGAAGCCCAGTTTACGCACGTCAGGATGGTCAGAGAGACGCTGACCCACCAGAGCTCCTGGAAGAGAGGAAGCATCAGTGTTAGAACCACTCACATACAGTATGTCCTGATCCTGATAAATCACAGCAACACATTCAAATAAATACCTTGATACACTTTAACACATTTTGAGAAACAATGTCCTTTCCTTCCGTGTCTGTCTTACCTTAAAGAACAACAACTGTTGAACTAATGTATGTGTTCCCTGGCCAGGCCAAATGTGTGAGTGTGTGTGTATTCTTACCTGATCCAGGCAGAATATTGACCACTCCTTTGGGCAGTCCCGCCCTTGCTGCCAACTCGGCAAACTTCAGTGCCGTCAGAGGAGTCACCTGGAAACAAATGACTTGTTTTTTAAAAAAAATTTGAAATGTGTATTTAACTACCCACGTTGGTCCACAGCGCAAAACATAGTCGTATTTTTCCCTCTATTAATTTCTGATGGACAGCATAGCCTACATGTCACGTGACTTTTGGGGTTCTCTCCGTCAAAACTAAAAAAATTGCCTTTATAATCTTCACTCTGTAAATGTGTACGACCTTTAGTTTGATCATTATTACATAGATCATTCCAGGTATTGCCAGAATTTTTTTCAATGCAACTTTTGTCATAGTTGTTATGGTGGTTGATAGGGCGCTGCTATCGCTGAAACCAGCAGCAGGTTGAATCATTGTCTTTGCTGTTATGTTTTCTCTGTTGCTTTATGAAGCCTAACTGTTCACTTCTATGTTCTCTCATTTAAAAAAAGTCTATTTTAGAGCAAGGTTGATGTATACAGAGCCGCCTGCCGACACCTCCCGTAACAGTGACTGTATTAGCAGCATTTAACACTAGCTAAGCTCCCACAATGCCGTTGGGCAGCCGTCAGCTATCAATTACTACTCATTATATTTCTCAGAATTGAAGGGGAATGGATGGAAGAGAGGGGCACTGTGAGACTGGGTTAGATCATTAGACTTTTCATCTGGCACCATCATCACTGATGGTTAACACTTCACTTAGTCCAGTACTTTTGTTTATGACTAAATTCCTGCTAAACTAATAGCATCAGCCTCAGCTCTACTTTAGCGCTAATTATCTCATTTTAGCTAATTAAAATGCTTCACAATATGCGTAAAGATAGTGAACATGGTTAGCATTATACCGTCTCAACATCAGCATGCTAAAGTTAGCATGAAGCTAGAAGTACGGCCTCACAGAGCCACGTGCATGTCTGTAGAGTCTTACGCCTGGAGCCACACTGGACGTAGATCACCTCAAAGCGCTGGTCTAACCATGTGATAGTAACCTCATGAAGTTACAGTGTGTGTACGTATTTCTAACTACTGTACATGTATGCCCACACGGCCACACCCATGGCTCATAGTTTTGATAGTTTTTTCGATCAGGTATTTTATCTTCGAGTTTCCCAATGTGAGTTGGAGAAGAGGAGGAGAGCCCCTGCTTTTTCCCTGCTTCAATTAAGACATTGAAAACCTTAATAACGTGTTTGTTTATCCAGTTTAATGGGGTTTTTAATGTGGCTTCGGTCCGATTTGCGTGCGGCTTGTGGAAAAAATAGACCAGACGCCAAAATCATTGGCCCAGGCGCTCAGAGAAGTGAACATTTTCTAACTTATATGCTCGTTCCTGAATAATCAAACTTTGATCCCTGGAACACTGTTTGAAGTTAGAAAGCTTCCTGAAAAGTTACTGTTTCACTGTTGTTGTTTACAGCAGCCAGGGCCCACAGTTTGGTTAAAAACATAATGGAGTCTTATGTTTGGTTCCATGTTCCTCAAAATATATATATATATTTTTTTTATGAATTATTCAATACTAAGAATTACATGTAAAGAAAATATGTGTTGTAAACTTACTGCAGACTCTGCGAATGTAAACATATCCATCTCTCCTAAAAATGCATGGTGCATCTTTAATAGTATGACTGCAGCCTGCAAAGCCATTTTCCATATAGTTTAGTACAAACAGAAGGTGTCTGAGTGTGTGTCGGCTGACCTGAGCGGGTTTGAGGACCACTGTGTTCCCAGCTGCCAGGCAGGCTGCAGTCTTCCAGGCCAGCATCATCAGAGGGTAGTTCCAGGGAATCACGATAGCACACACTCTGAGAGGAAAGAAAATCAGGATTTATGGCATGCTTTGTTTGTTAGTAGAATTGATGAATTAGTGTAATATGGAAAAAACATTTGGATGACTGGGATTCAAGACAATATCTTTAAGTGCTGTTAACTTAAGACATTCAAGTATGTAGTAGTAAGTAGGCTATAAAAAACAAAACATACAATATCATTGTTTTCTACTAGCTCTACATATGTGAATGAGTCTAAACATACAGACATTCAAATATCAACCATCTCTCACCCTATTGGTTCCTTCTTGGTGAAGGTGAGGTTACGATTGGGCCTGGCCTGGTTGATGGGGATGGTGCTGCCCTGTGAAAAGCAGACATTTCATTCCTTTCCATTGGATTTATCCACATAGGCTATTGCCGACTGACCATACTGTATACTACTGTCACTTGCTGGTGCCGTTAATCAAAGTTGAATCTAATGTTAGGACGAAAACTGGCTTCCAGCCTTTGAATGTAAGGTAAGGTAAGGTAACTTTATTTTATACAAGAGGGTAGATTAATTTTGCAAACAAACTGGAACATAAAACAGCAGATATGAAAGCCTGCTAAAAACAAGATAAAAGTACTCAAATGTTCTATCAATCAATCGGAGAATAAAAGAGGTAGAAATAAATATCTATATAAATAAGACATTAAAGGTGCACTGTGTAACTTTTGGTGTAAAAATGTTTTAAGGTGTATTCTCATAACTGAATGAACAAACTTTCCTCACAGGAACATTGGATCCCTGGAACACTATTTGAAGTTAGAAAACTACCTGTAAAGTGACTGTTTCACTGTTGTTGTTGTTGTGTACAGACTTATGTTTAGTTCCAGATTCCTCAAAATAATTTTGTTTCGATTTATGTTATAGAATTATTCAATACCATGAATTCTTTGTCGGGAAAATAGGTATTTTAAAATACTTAACTGCAGGCTCTGCAAAATGTAAATAAATCCCCCTCCTCTAAAACTGCATTGTGCACCTTTAAAAAGCACTCTGCAAATGAATTTTGTTAAAAAAAATAATGTATACCATTGTTAATTGCAAAAAAATGTGGCTTGGATCTTACTTGGATCTTGTCACACCAGCCAGCGAAGTAGCGGAAGGTCTGGATGGACATGCCCACGTGAGTCTTGAGGGCCAGGGTGTAAACAGCTCCAGAGTCCATGGACTCTATGGTGGCCAGCTCCTCCTGGTGCTGCTCCATCAGGTCAGCTAGTCTGTAGGTGTGTGTGTGGGGGGGGGGGGGGGGGAGCAGAGGTTCCAAGGGGTCACTGACAACATGGATCAGGCTTAACAAATGTTTAGGCAGTTACGCAGCAAGGTGAGACACGGCAGGTAAACAGGGTGAACATTTTCAACGCATAGATATCAATATGAATATTTTCCAGTTGATTACTTAGCAATTTTATTTATTTTTTGAAATTATTTTTTGGCATTTCTATGCTTTATTAAAAAAGCTTTTGGAGAGACGGAGATGAAATGGTGCAGATAGGGGAATGACATGCAGAAAACGACCACGAGCCGGATTCTAACCCATAGTCTGCTGCTTCTGAGGACTGAGCCTCTATTGGGGGGCCCCTCTAACCACTACACCATGAGCACCCCCAGCAATATTTTTGGGTTTTACTACCAGGGCACATTATTTAAAAGTCAAACACCCCTTCATCAGTGTTAGCTGTTAACCCCTTCATAGCCTCAGAAATTGCATTTTTCTGATTGGCTGGCAGATCCATCCATTTAAATGATGTACTCACACACCTTAACTGTGCCTTCTGGAGTTTTCTTATAAAAACCCACAAAGTTAGGTTTTTCATTCACTCTCACTTAGAAACACTCGGTGTGTATCACTGAAGCCTAAAAAGCATGTTAAAGGCATTTCCTCCCTCAATAAACATTTGCACAGCTGAGTTATGGCAATATTTGGAAACCTGCATTGATTACATCCTTGTCAATGTGATTGCTAGATTGTTTTCCGTTATTCTTGGTACAACGGTGCCACCTGTCGGCAATCAGTGGAATAACATCAAACTTGCAGCAGAAATGAGTGTTGCGGGGCCTGCACCCTGTGTACATGTGCACAAATGAGACACAAACAAAGCCTTGACCCATTCACAAACAGTGAACCTGGGGGATTGCACTATGGGTAATCCAGCCTTGCAGGTAGACATACTCTGAGTTCGCATACGTTTTCCTTTTTACTACACCACACATACAGCTTGCTGGTTTGCATACTTAATACAATGCAATTAGATTTATCAGGGTATTTCTGGCATACACCATTTTACACACATGAATTGGGACGTCCTATGCCTACGTTACGTTTATGGTGATAACACACCATGGACAAATGGACATTTTTAGTGAGAAGAGGTGCACTGACTTGTAGATGAGTCTGCCTCTGTCTCTGGGGTTCATCTTGCCCCACTCTCCCTCCTCAAAGGCCTCCTTAGCAGCACACACTGCCCGGTCCACATCACTGATCTGGGCCAGAGACACCTCACAGATGGCCTACAGGACACACACACACACATACACCCGCCCTTTAAAACATAATAGTGGATAATGAATTTTCTAGATAAAAAACTGTGGCTACAGGTGATTGAGACTTTTGTCTTTCCCGATTTCCGCCTTTACAAAGTCAGCCTACCCTGCATTTTGTCATTATGCCTGGTAATATTGCAGACTGATCAATGGTTCTTCTACTGACCAGAAATAATAAATGAGCTTTGACCTCACCGTGCCGTCAGTGGGATTGATGGTCTTGTAGGTCTTTCCTCCTTCTGCGTCCACAAACTCTCCATTAATGAACAGCTGATGAGGCATCTTCACACTCATGTTGTTGATGTTCTTCTCCACCTGAGGAATTGAACAGTTTAGTTAAGTCCCTGGAGCAGTTTGGGGTTAAGTGCCTTGTTTAAGAACACAATGATGATGGGCACCATAATACAAGCCACTACTAGTTTTACTACCAACACCCTCCTGTCTGGTGCCAGGGACCGAACCAGCGATCTCATGGTTACTGGGAGATAAAGGTGTTTCCCCGGGCCAAGCAGTAACACATACACATAGCAGGCAGTTTACAGCAGTTCTCTGTGAACTTAAAACACAGTCCAATGCACTCACATAGTCCACCACCAGCTCCTCCTCCCCGTCCTCCCCTCGGAGCCTCCTCACACACATCTGGATGAAGTCCATGAAGCTGGTGTTCATGTAGACGTCCTCGTTCTGCAGCACACAGCTACTGGAGCGCAGCTTGGCCTCCTCCACAAGCCTGGAGAGGGGTGTGGGGGGAAATGTATTCATTGGAATTTAGGTAACACTTAACAACAAGGTACACACAATTTGAGTAACTACTAGATAGTTATGCATTACATTCTACATAGATTTTCTTTTTTTAGTAGCTACTACAGCTTTTTTTTTTTGGTTTTTATTATTTTAGTAACTACTACATTGTTTTTTTAATTAGTTTTTTGTTTTTAGTAACTACTACATAGTTATGCATTGCCTACATAGGGTATTTTCTTTTTTTTCTTCTTTTTTTTTAGTAAGTTCTAATGTCTACCTTATTGTAAAGTGTTACCGGAATTTCTAATTAATAGCCTTTATTGCATTAACGAAATAGTGCCTAACTGTTTCTGTCCCCATGAAGAATTCTGAGTTATAATAATAAAGATTTTAACTCTGGCTTTACCCAACATCTTGATTTTTGGTTTTTAAAATGTAAGAATAATTAGTAAGATGCTGAAATTTGCATATTTATTCAGACATTTTGGAAACAATTGTAATACAAACAATCATTGTTTTAATGTAGGTAATCAACTGGAAAAGTTTTAAGGATAAATAATTTTTTTTTTTTATTCCTTACCTGACCACATCCATGGAAGCAGCACCAGACTTGAAGAAATCAGTCGAGTCTTCAATGTGACTGACGTTAGACAGAATACTCTGCCACACTGCCTGTGAGGAACACATGCTCAAAAGTCAGCATGGGGACACGTCTGTTTCATTGACAACTTATTAAAAATGTATACATTTTTATTTTATTCCTCCCCCCCTGCTTCGCTTCCTCTCCCCATGAAGTCACTCCCCTATCTTTTTATTTTTATTTTTTATTAAATTAAAACTTTAATTCTTAATGAAGCAGGAGGGGCTCATGTTTCAGTCGCCGCTGGACCCTAGGGAAGGCTGATGGATTGAATTTATATAGCGCTTTTCTCGTACTCAAAGCGCTTTTACAGGGTTGCAGCTATCATTCATTCACACACAGTTATACCGGAGGTGGTGAGCCATTCAGCGCCTGTGGCCCCTCCGACCACCACCTCAGACATACAGCAGTCACACACATTCACACGAGGCAAGGTGGGTGACGTGTCTTGCCCAAGGACACAACAACCATGACACAAGTGGCAGGGCGGGGATCGAACCGCCAACCCTCTGATCATTGGCCGACCCGCTCTGCCACCTGAGCCTCGGTCTCCCCGATCTGGTTGCCCTGGGTTTGCCTCCTGACAATCTTTCACCCTTTGCGAATAAAATCAAGAACCATTTGGATCTTTCCATGTCTTCTCAATAGGGTGCAGATTTAATTTTTATTTTTTTATACCAATGATCTCTTTGGGGGTGGAGAGGGAAACCAAGGAGGGAGATTAAATATTTATGCATGCAAATAATAGAACATTATAGAACATTAAGCTTAAGAATAATAAAGCCGGTGATAACAAGAAACGTCTAGTGTGGGTCTCTGTGTCACTCTGTGTATATGTGTGTGCGTGTGTATGCGTGTGTATGCGTGTGCGTGTGAAAAACGTATTTTTGATCATCCCTAGAATGAATAGGAGAGAAGGCGGCCCCATACCCTCATCTGTTCAGCAAAGCTCTTCTCCTCCTCTGTGAGCTCCAGAGCCACGCTGCTGGCTGAGCTGAAGTACTGAGCTGCAGAGATCATCTTCCCATCGGAAAACTGGAGATTCTTCACAAGCAGCTGCACACAAGAAGATGAACATGGGATGATCATAACGACGAAAATCACTCTAAAAGCACTTCAACTAAACCTTCCATAATCATTCCTAGCACTATTCTGAGGGTTATAACAGAACAATTTCATGTTGTTAATTGTCGGATTCTTCTGGAAAACACGATGATTTTTTTTTGTTTTTGTTTTTTTAAGAGATGTACATTTAAAGATGATTAGTTATATTGCCACATTTTCTTATTTGGTCAAACATTTTTAATTTATTATTTGTATTGAAAAATATATTGTTTTATGTAAGTCAACTGGCAAGGTTTCATGATAATATCTATGATTTTATGATAGGAACACATTTTAAAGATGTTCTAATAGGCCTTTTTTAGGGGGGCCCTGTCAGTCATGGGAATTGTCCTAAACTTTCCCCGTTTTCCCCCAGCGCCCCTTAGTAGCCTAATAATAAATGTGTATTACGAATCATGTCCAAACACTTTGAACAGAACAGTTACAGTCCAGTACAGTAGGTGGCAGTGTAACCCCTTGTAACATATTGCATCCAGGGCAAAGGCTGAGGATACACTTCACACAGTAGCTACAAACCATAGATAGTATAAAAAAGCTCCAAACATAGAGCCGACAGTCAGGTAGATAGAAGATGGCTAACGCTACGCTCCAGTCATTCAACGTCTTTCTGACGGAGCGACTAACGGCGGCGGCGGTAGACATCTATGGGTTCGTGGAGAAGACGGTAACGGACTACCAGGAGGAAGTCTTCCGGACTAAACTGGAGAACCAGAGGCTGCAGCGGCTGCTGGATCTGATCTACAAGCCTGAGATAAGACTGCACAGGGCAGGTGTGTGTGTTTCACTTTAACACCGTAGTCTACCTGAACCGCTTGTCAGTCGGCTAATTATGTCATTCGATAAACCACATCAGGTAACAGCGTCTTGTTGTTGGAAGCGAAGGGGCGTTCAGGTTCAGCTCATGGATTTATTATACGGTTCATCTGCGTTAGCAAAGCCAATGCTAGCTTCCTAGCTAGTGACAGGGGATGCCATTCTAATAATGAATGAAAGTGAATTACACATAAGCCTACTGTCACTTGTGTATTTATTGTAACAATGCCACATTGTTCAATACAAAATTGTGATATTTTCGTAGTGTGACACTGCGGCTATGAGAACAAAATAATATTGAAGGTAACGGTGAACACAATTCTGCTAAGACCAAACGTAGGCTACTTACGTAAACAAACGTTAAACATATTTAAAATGTTGTTAAAGATAGGCTATTTTAAATTATGTTTTATTATTAGACACTACAACTCCCATAATGCATAAGAAAAAAATATTGGTTTAAGGTTGAGTATTTTAAACATCCAACTATAGGGTGAATGATTATATAGCCTAGAGACAAATATTTTGATTATTATTATTTTATTTATTGAATAAAACATTACAAGCTTTAAAAGGTGGAGTCAGTGATTCTGGAGACCGCTTGTTGACTAATTTCCCTTGGTCAAAATCAGTGATTATCTTCTGATGATCCACTAGCCTATCTGTCAGTGTGTGCTGATACTGATTTAAAATAATCCAGTGTTAATACACAGCCAATAAGGCTCTGTAAAAGGCATGTTTACCTTTAACTCCTTCACGCCATAAATGCTGATACAAAATCAAAGGTTGCATAAAAGCTTTTAAAATGGGTTGAACCTTTTCTATCTAATTGTTTAATGTTGAGCATGTGTTAATGACTTATATGCGAACATCTCTGTTGTTACACTCTGTTTGTAATTCTAATCCATAACCATGTATTTCTGATGTTATTATGGAACAGAATGTGGAGTTGGCATGATGAGACTGTGGGAGAAAGTAAAGTCATTGACCTGAAGAGGTGAACTAAAGCGCTAATCACAGCTGAGATCTAATTATGTGTATTAAAGCTCCAATTATATATTTCATTTATGAACCCAAAGTACATAAAGCATGAACGCAGCAGTGATGAACCATATTTGGAATGGAAGCTGATGGGTCCATCTACAGTATGTGAAGATAATGCCATGTTCATATCGGCAAAGTAATCTGAATGTTGAGTTTCAGACCTACAAATGATATTTATATCAACTTTACAAGAGGAAAGATTTTTCTGAAAGCTGCTACATATCCCACTTCAGTAATATGGAAGAAGTGCCAGAAAACCAAACAAATATAGACTACTCACATTAGCCAAATACGACATTTAATGCCCCACACTTAATGCATATTGTTTTGTGTTTTACAATACACGGTATATGAATCTTCACACAACTGACTCTGCAATCATAAAACCCTCTTGATGACATGAATGCTTGCGAGTTGTTAACATGGAATATTTTCCCATCTCTACCATCCATCCCTTATGACATGAACACAGCGTGAGAGTGAGCAGAGCCTGTCACCTGGTGGCCTTGTGTTTTGCCTGGATATGATGGAAAAGGGAAATGTACTAAGGCTGTCCTCGATTCGGGATTTTTTCAGTTGAAACAGATCTGCCCGTTCAATCCAGAGATTAGACCATTTATAAATGGGAAAAGTTGTTCGGAGTGAGGCATTTGTCCTTCCGCTAACATGAAAACCGTGGAAAGTGGACTTAAAACAGAGCCTTTAATAAACGTGGTGTGAAGATCTTTGGAAAGTCAGTGTATGGGTGAAGCAGAGATTTGGAATGCAGCTGAGGCTCGAGCCTCACCGACCGAATGATGGCTGCAGAGAGTGAGACAGTGTCCGTTGAGACGTGCAAGTAAAATACAATATGCATGCGGTACACAGGGGGTAATTGTATCCAAGACGACGTATACTTACTACAACATTACTGTGCACAAACATGTGAATCTGCTTTGGTATGGTGTTTGACATGATGTGACACCTCCTACTGGCCTGGCAGGATTACATCACTGTTTCGCCTTTTTAATTCTCTGGGGCTGTGTTCGGAACACCATACTAGCGTCCTACATCCTACATAATCATCATCTATATACTGCATACTCTGTCTCTACTCAAAGATCGATTGTGTATGCGAGTTGCGCCGAAACGTTTTAAGCTGAAGTATACTCAAGCAATGAAGAATTTCTTCTTCTTCTTATAAGATTCAGGCAGTTAAGACGCTGTTTAGCGTATAACCGCCCTCTACAGGTTAGATATTGAACTAGATTTTTACAGTCCTGTGTTCATCATCTGTGTTTTAGACCTCATGTTTTATAATTATGCTCTCTTGAGAAGAAGTTAAAAGTCCTGATGAGTGTACTACTGTAGATTTATTGGAGCACTATATTTGGTGCTGACGACTTTGACTTACATTACTGCAAGTCAGTGTAATGCATTTTCCATTTCCAATCCTTTGCAGATGCCAAACCACCAACTTTGCCTCTATCCACAGAGGAGAACCCTGGACAGCAGCAGCAGGAGTGGAGCGTGGCGGACGTGTGTTTGGACCAACCTGGACCTTCTGACATTAAAGAGGAAGTGTGGCTCAACGGGGCTGAGGACCACCCTTCACCAGAGGACAGTGATGAGGACGCTCTGACCAAAGAACTCATCAAAACAGTGCAGCAGCTAGAAGACTGTCGAGCAGCAGAGGAGGGGGGTCAGGGGGGCCTGGAGCCCAAGCAAAGCCCTGCGGTAGAGGAGGAGGAGGACCCCCCGAACAACTCGGACCAGAAGAAGACCAGCACCACCTTGTACCGCTGCCACATATGCAACTACATATTCACCAAGAAGTCCGTGCTCACGTGGCACCTTAAAACACATGAAAGCAAGGCACTAGACGGCAAGGGCAACTTCGACTGTCACGTCTGCGGCAAACACATCCCCTGTCAGAGCAACCTGCAGAACCACATGCGGGTGCACACAGGGGAGAGGCCGTACCGCTGCCACTTCTGCGGCAAGTGTTTCAAGCTGAAGGGACACATGACGGAGCACATCCGGACCCACACGGGGGAGAAGCCCTTCAGCTGCCACGTCTGCGACAAGTCCTTCAACAGAGGCTCCACTCTGAGGAAGCACGTCATCGCCAAACACAAAGAGAGGCGGCCCTACAAGTGCGCCGACTGCGACGAGCTGTTCACCGAGAGGCTGCTGATGAAGAGGCACATGAGGAAGGTGCACGGCGTCAAACTGTCCACCAGTCAAAGTCCTGTCTAAAAGAACTTCCCAACAGACGTTATAAGGGATGCATGTTTCATGTAATGTGAAACATGTGAGGGGAATACTAAATGTTTTTGAGATTACAAAGTCGCTCAATTTTTCTGGACCAATACCAGAACGGTGCTTTTCTCTAAATGTTGCTTTTGAGGATTTTCTCGTACTCCAAAAAATCTTTCTGTTTTTTCAAAAGACAAAACTTTTTCCAATGTTAAATGTATGACATTAACAGCCATAGAAGAACTGCTTCAATTAAACACTGTCTGGAATCAGCACGTTTTATTTACAAAGGGAATAGTTTTACATTATGGAAAATATGCTGATGAGCTTTCTTGCCAAGAGATGGATGAGAAGTTTGATCTCACTCTTGTGTATGGAGCCGGAGGGGATTTAGCGTAGTTTAGCATAAAGAGAGCAGAAAGACACCTGTGTTAATAGAGAAAATATACCATGACAAATGTAATGTAAGGTCATTTCCTCAGGAATAACTGTTATTTGTCAGGCTAACAGTTTGCTGGCTCTTGCTGCACATTTGGAGATACATAAGAGTGATATCAATATTCTAATCCAACTACCTGCCAAGACTTTTTCCTAAATGTCAAACTTTAACTTTAAATCAAGAGTGTTTTATCAAAGAACATGCCAACAAGATTATTCATCTGAAGAGGCCATTGATACAACTTCCTGTACTTAACAGCTTTCGACAATATATTAAGGTTCAATAATCAGCCATTGTAAAGGCTCGGTAGATAAAATAAAAAACTAAACTAAACTAAAACCAACTCTACGAATGCAAACGTCATGTGACTCCATGTTATAATAGTGTTGGAGCAGTTGTTATGTAGGAGGAATGTTAGTACTGCCTTGATGACAACTTACTAACTCCAGATGTGCTGGATGTTACGGTTCCACAATAACCATTTCCTCTTTGTTCTCATCCACTTGAACCAGGAACCACCACATATGAACTCTGCAGCATTAAAAACACTTTGTATTCAAATAAAGATCGTATTAATGTGCAGTGCACCATGATAATACAACTTTGTTACAACTGGTGATATTTGTTTACGTTGTTAAATTGTTCCTGTGTTGTTTTTTTTATAAATTGTTTGCCAACGTTCAGTATTATTACCAACCTGTTGTAAACCCTGTGAACATTAAAATATAAAGTGAAAAAAAAACACATTGAGGTGAATAATGTCCAGCAAAATGTTCTTTCTGTATAACATTTGTGTAATGAGTAACCACATTTTGTAAGAAGAAAGGAATATGTTTGAACTACACACACCACTGGTGTGGAAAACTAGCTTCAGCGTGTTAAGAAAGACAGAAAACAGACAGAGGAAGGACCAGGGGTCTCATTTATCAACGTGGCATACGCCCAGAAGAGGGCGCACGCCACATTGATAAATGAGGCCCCTTAAGGAGTTTCTTCCTTATGCCATCTTCCACGTGAGTCCCACGCAAAGTGTTATAAATGAGGCCCCAATAAAAAGAAATAAAAAACACACCTTGTCAGTGTGGCTGCTGATGAGCGATGTTAGCACTTTTTTTGTTTACCCCAAATATTTAGCTTCTATTTTTTTCTGTTTAATTACAGATGATTGGACAAAAATCCAGAAGTCCCTTATGGCATTATTTAACACTCAGAGCCAACACCAGGGAAGGCCACGTGCAATAAACAATGCACTTCTTTAAAGTGTAAAGGTGCGAACACACTGCACACCGCCGCACGGCGAGTTTACATAGAAAGTCAATGTATTTCGCGCGCCGCCAAGCGAATGGGCGGCCGCCGCAGAAGTTGAAAATGTTGAACTTTTTGCTGTGTACAGCTATCAGTTTTGCTTTGTGAACCAAGTTAGCACCGGTTAGCTTGGGTAAAGCACCATCAGCACAGCAGACTGGTGCTCTCAGCACCGGTTAGCACCAACGCCAGCATATCCCCAGAGTAGGAGAAGGCTACTCTGGTCGGGCGGCGGGTGGCGGACACAATATGACCCAATATGATCACGCGGCGCGGAACCTGCGATTCGCGCCGCCAACCGCCGCGCCGCGGAGTGCAGTGTGTTCGTACCTTAAAGTATAAAATATATTTTTCAACATTTATTTTATTGAATTAATGTTGATTGGGTGTGTCCAACTGCGTGTGCTATTATGCTGGTAAAAATAGTTTGTAGAAACACATATTTCAGGCACAGAAAAGGGTAAAAATCTACAATATTTTCCCTAAAATTGGGGCCATCAAATTCCAAAAATTGGTTTAGCATCATTTTCATACCCATATCCCCTTAAATTACTTTTAAAGATGGTACTAAATAGAACCTTACAGACTAGAGGTGCAGCTTTATACAGTCATACACTCATTATAGATACAAATGAAAGTTTTCAACCCATCATCAATTAGTGGTATGGACTTTAAAATAGTGGTTGAATTGGGGGACATACTAAAGCAAGGTAAAGCATATTCCTAGACTTACTGCCTTGCCGTCGTTGCCAAACAGTATCAGGCCTGCCTTGGAGACGATACCAGGGCGACTGGCTCCGGGGATGTCCAGGGGCTGGCCGCTAGCTGTGGTGCCGTTATCCACAAGAGTGGAGCCGTAGAAAGTCACTTGCTATCGGAAAAGACACAAAACAGTAACACTTTGGTAAAGATGGTAAACATACTTGTGTGTGTCGGGGTGTAGGTTGACGGCGGGAAAAATCTTAGCTGCTGTGAAAACACTCACAGCTACTGGCAATCACTGAAGTCCAAAATAAATGTTAAAGGTCAAATTTAGGTTTGTATTAGAAACTCTTCATGTTGTAGTGTCCAAAAAACGTTATTTCCCACAGTGCCATTGCTGAATCTCCTCTTTTCAACCTCTGCCTGAAACGCTCTGTTTAAGCTAAGCCCTGCCTTCCAAAACGCCCAGTCTCTGATTAGCCAGTTTCCCATTTGGGGGCAACGCCTGCCAGCTCAATATTGCTGACTGCCTTACATTAGATTCAGGGGGGATCTGGGGGTGTGCTTATCACAGGTGGAGGTACTGCTTAGTTAGGTTGGTAATGAAGGGGCATGGTTTCTCCATGACATCATAAGGGGAGAGAAATCTGACTGGGTTTTAAAAAAAATTGGTTTTCAGAAAGGTGGAGAAAAAGAGACAGTTGTTTTTTATTATACTTTGGGTGTCTAGTCACAGTGGGGACGAATTTATGTTGATAAAAAATTGACAAGGTGCATGTTGCATAATAGGTGACCTTTAAGTATTTCTCTTATCATCAAAAAAGTGATGATTAAAGCAACAATCTACTGAGTTTAACGGGACAGAAACTAATGTCATTTATTGACATTTATTTGTAAGGAAGAAAAATAGGAAAAATGTATTCTGTTATTACCAAGTAAAAATTACAGTCCAGTAGCGTGTCAAAGAATCAAAGAATTGAGATGAATGATTTGCTGCTGTCCCGTTACCTGTCCATCCACCTCGGCCCAGGCTCCAGGCACTTTGTCGTTTCCTCTGATCCAGTTGTGGAGAGCCTCAGCAGACTGGTTCCAGTCAATCTGACAACACACGGAACAATCTCTTATCCTTATGTATCATTATGCAAAACAAAAACGCAAAACACTGAAATATTTTGCATGGAAAACCACAATTTTTTTTCAGGTTCACAAATTCAGATTAGGAATCGCAGTGTCGAGGCCAGAACAAAAGTTTGATAGATCACATTCAGACTGGATTGCTTATCCTACTCGACGCTGATGTTGAATATATTATTTTGAATATGGGACTTACATTTTCTGTCTAGTGAACCTCAGAAAAATAAAAACTTTAAATCAAGTTCATGAAATTGTATAAAGTAGAGTTGCCTATAAATCATGCATTCAAACCATAGCAAAGTTTAGACATGACGTTGCAGATTTACATCCTTTTAGCCTTTCTTTGCTTCTATGGCTTCTACAGTCAATGGCTAAATCATGTTTCCAACAAATATTATGTTTAAGAAAGTTGTTAATATTTGTCATAAGCTCTGAAAAAAACAGACACTTTGAACATAACAATAACTAACAGCAACACAACGTCTTGTTGTAAGATGGTAGTTCTTTAACTGAATACTGCTGGTGTGAAATCCGGCCAGGGACCTTTCTTACATGCCAGCCCTCTCTCTTCTCCATTTCCTGTCAGTTCTTTATTATATTCCTTGCATTCCAAATATTATACTCTTTCTTTTTTATATTATAAATACTACAGCTGATCATAAAAATAATGTAGTTAGCATGCAGTCAGCTAGAATGGGAACATACTTTTACTAATTTATTTCATCCTTGATCTTGCCTCTTTCTAATGTAACCGTCGCATCCCCAGTTGTTTTCATACGGAGGCTCTGTCGATGTGATGTCACTTTGATGCGCACTGGATTGTGGGTCAGAATCTCCCAAATAGCATGCTGATTTCAACACTCAAAATCTCGACTGGCTGTAGTAGGGCATCCGGGTATTTTTAAACATGCTGAATCCGACCACAAGAATTGGGACATCCTAAAAAAAATTCCACCATACTAAATAGCAGAAAGTATGGGGATTGGAACGTAGGGTATATATATATATTAATCTTGTACCTTGACATTGTCTTTCTTCTGAATGCATTCGTATGTGGCGCCCTCCTGTGGCTGGGTGATCCTGGGTGCCTTCCCTTCCGCTATCAGCCTCACTGCTTCCACCTGGAACCAGAACAAACACAGTTTGAGTTGCTGAAGCAAAAGGTGTGTGTGTGCTAACTGTATGGACTTTGCCATCACAATGTTTGTTAAGTGGAGAGGAGATCCGGCAGTAGGCAGCCCAAGGGAGATAAGTAGGACGATCCATATTACATGATGCATACACATGTTACATGTTTTCGTTGTAAGGCACATTCAAGGTCTGCTCCGACCAGCAGACCCCCTTCAGCCATTGTCTGTTAAATAATTTGTCGCTGTCGGGCAGAAACCTTGTATCTCCATTTTGTTTTCTTTTATTCATGAATCAATGCCATCGGTCACACTCATGTCTGTGTGTGGGTTTGAATAAAGTTTTAACCAATGAAAATTATTAATAAGAGCTTGTGATTGGATGATGCAGACAGAGTTTGTTGGTTTTAGAAAATACAATTTTTCTTATGTTTCCTGAAATAATACCATTTTGGAGATACAGGGTTTCTGCCCGACAGCGACAAAATGTAAACCACGATTGCCATGTGCAAAAATAAAGGGTCATGACGCCTGCCTGCATATCTCAAAACTTCCCGTTTCCCTGTCCCCACGCCTACAGGCATACAGAGTCTTCCATTGTCTACACTTAGGCCCAGAGTTTTCAAACGCTCTGGTTTTAGTTGTGATGTTTGGACAAAAAGGCTAAACCCCACAGAAAAATGTATGATCATGAAATGCTTGGAGTGCTGTGTAAAAGACCACATCTGCACCTCACTACCCCGCCTCCTAGACCCTATTTGTTTTGCTGAATGGTCCAACGGACAAAGCTTGTATACGGCCTTTACCCATTCTGGACGACAGGAATGGGAATGATTTATTAATGTTGTTTATTATTTACATCTCAGCGTTCAACCACCAAAATCCCCAACCAGGCTCATTACCAATCTCATGCACCTTGGACTTAACACTGCCATGTACAAATAGGTCCAGGAACAGGAAAACTTCATCCACTATTCCAGTCAGTGATCAATTATTACAGACATTTATCAAGTCAAGAGCGTATGTAACCTCTAGATTGAGACCAAGTTAATCATTTCCCTTACGAAAGGTTTTAGTAGTAGCCTACAGTATATTATGTTACTCAGTTTGAATACTTATTATTACTGATATACCAAAGTTTAGTGCAATCCCTCCATGTGCCATCTCGCATACAAAGTTGTAAGTCACTTAAGATAAAAGTGTCTACTAAATGACATTTAATGTGATAACAGTATAGTTACTATAGTATATGGAATCTCATGTTATCTTTGCATACTTTTTTCCGCTTTAGTTAAACAACTACGTTCATTTTCTCTACCTCAAACCCCAGCCTGTGTTTTCTCACACCCACAATGCCTTGCTCCATCACTGCACTTACTGTGCCTTTGACTCCCTCTGGGAAGAGAAACCTCTTGTAGAGTGTGTTCACGGTGTCGTCTGGTTCCACGTCACACTCCCTCTGCAGCAGGATGGGTCCAGTGTCCAGCCCGTCATCGGCCCAGAACACTGTGAAGCCTCCCTTCTTGTCCCCATGTATCAGGGTCCTGTGGATCAGAGAGACAGCAGCTATAGGTCAAGTTACTTTATTATGGTTACACTGAAATTAGTTTTTTCACATATCCCCCCTCAAGTTACCACACTTTGTAGTGCCAATACACAGCCCTCTACTCACCAGTTGATAGCTGAGGCCCCCCTGTGGCGAGGCAGCAGTGAGGGGTGGTAGATGATGGAGCCGTGTGTGGGATGGTCAATGACTTCCATAGGGATGAACTGGGAACAGAAGGGCAGCACGTTGAGCTCAGCTCCGGTGGCCTTGTACTGAGCCACCACCTCAGGGATGGCCTGGCCTTTCACTCGCCACCGCGGGAACTTAAAGACCGCAATGCCATCCTTCTCCGCCTCAGTTGCTGTGGGGTGGGGGGGATAATCAACCTATTAAACTATCTGCTTTACAAAAGTGGTTTCAGTTGCAACAGAAAAACTAGGAAATATCAATACTTTGTTCGTCATCTCTTCTTGATATTATTTGTTGAGTTAATCGATTTATTGTCAGAGTAGTGAAAGGTGTCCTTCAATCAGACGACAACTCTGGTATCCTCCTGGTAACTGATATTGTTGTTTATGTCTTCATATGGGATATGCTCCTCAAGAAATACCAGTATTCTGGCCTTTTGGTGCAGATTTGCAAAAGTGATAAACTACGTCTACAGCTATTTCAAAAGCTTCCTCATACAGCGTTTTAAGAAAAATAAATGAGAATGGTGAAGATAAGCAGTCTCTGAAAATGAGTGAAATTACCGTATTTACTTTGGATGTGTAAGAACAGGACAAGACAATCGGAGCGATCAGATTTGTAGTTCTAACTCTGAATGAAAACTGAATTAGTTGCTAGCATTTCCTTAATCCAAATATAGAAATTTTACTGCTGGTTATTGTCAGATATAAAAAACAATGTTCTGTGATAGGAGAGCTGCCGGGATTTTTATTTTAGGGGAGTAAACTAATAAAACCAGAGTGGTGTGAGGAGTCCAAATTTCAACATTCTAACGGTATGATGTAGACAAGCGAAAATATGACTTATCGTCGCTGTCGGGCAGAAACCTTGTATCTCCAAAACGGTTATTTTTCAGGAAACAAATTAACTCTGCATTGTCAATTCATAACAAGCTCTAATTTATACATTTTCATTGGTGAAAACTTTATAAAACTGAAACACAGATGTAAAGTATGACCAATAGCACTGATTTATGAATAAAAATTAAAAATAGACATACAAAGATTCTGCCCAACAGTGA
Organism: Ammodytes marinus; assembly: GCF_949987685.1. Lineage (NCBI taxonomy): Eukaryota > Metazoa > Chordata > Actinopteri > Uranoscopiformes > Ammodytidae > Ammodytes > Ammodytes marinus. The sequence goes on from NC_137233.1 coordinate 19,973,195, forward strand.
CCTTATTCTGCTTGGAAAGTCACACTCAACAAGGTTTCAGAGATAGCATTAAAATGAGACAGTCTACCTGCTCCTACAGCCATGAATGTATTGCAAAGCTTGAGTGTGGAGGTAATGTTAAGTCCTCACCCAGTGGGTCGGCCTTGCCATCTTTGTCGGGGATGGTGAAGACTCCTACGATGGTGTGGCCCTCTTTCCTCAGCTCCTTGTAAACCTCCTGGCCGAACACACTCTGACCAATCACTGCGATCTTCATGCTCACAACCAACTGTGTTCTAGAGAGCAGGCAACACACACAGGGCAGGACAAGCACAAAGTATGAATGGAATTAGTACAAGCAATCAAAGTATATCTGGAATAAGCCACAAATGCCAAAATAAAATAAAAAATCACACAGCATGCTAGGGCTGAGGTTTTCACCATGCATATTCATACTTGGGCAATTAATTCCCTTAAAGACACACTGTTGCATGTGTACTTGTTGTTTTCCAAATGGCAGTATCTTAAATAATGTTTGTTTACAAGAGATGCAAGTTACTTTCTACTTTCCAGATGTCAATATTCAAGATAATTGATTTTGTTTGCGAGAAATGCAGGTTTTACTTTAAAACTAAAATTTGATGTTTTAATTTCAAGATGTGCTTTGATTTCTGTTTGAAATAATCAATCTATAACCTTAAGAATTTCATCTGTGTGTGTATTCTTCATTTCTTTTTATCCCAAAAATTAGACAAAATTGGACAACATGTCCCAATATTGCTTCAAAAGGTGAACTCTGGTGGGCAAACTAAATAATAACTCATTAATCATAAATCGAGGTCAAATTAATAGGGCTACTGATTTGAGGTCATATCTCCCAGCCCTTACATTGCAAGTACTTTGCAGCTATGAAACAGCTGAAACACAGTCATGTGTTCCTTTCTTTCCTCTGGCTTAAGGGCATGCCTTTAAAAAGCTCCAAGAGGACATGAACCTCAGTCAATCAATCAACATACCGCCTTAAGGAAAGTTTAGACAGGGCAGGACACATCTGTGAGCTTACAGCACGTGTGCAGACTTCTAAAGATTAAAGCTGTGTGGGTTGAGAGTTGTTTTGAAAGGGGCCGAGAGGTTGCAAGACTCTCAATCAGACTCTATGCAAACAAGCGTGAACTGTAAGAGAATGGTCCAAAGAGCAAAAAAACTGAGCAGGTCTGGGGTGATTTCAACATGCTATGGACTTTAACTTTAAACTATTTGAAGAATGAGACATGTGCATGTGTGTGTGTAGGTATTCTTTACACAGGGAGACTATGTGAACATGTAGGCTATATCGTTCTGAAATATTATTTTTTCAGAGAAGGCTACAATGAGGTTCTTTGAACAAATTTGATTGTAGGTGGCGCCCCTTTATTTCATATTTCAATAAGCTTAGGTCACTCCTCAATTGTTAATAATGTGTGTATTTGTTATATCTATCTTGTACTTTTTTTTTTACAATGTATTTATTTTCTTTAACGTTTGTCCAATGATTGTGTGGGATGTGGGGGTTGTGATTGTTTGTTTGTTTGTTTAAAAATTCAAAAAGATTCATTAAAAATCGTTTATGGAAGAAAAAAAAGGAGAAGGCTACAATGTGAAGATTTGGTTATGTGTTGAATTAATTTTGCTTAAATTGAACAAAGACTAAACTAAGGTAATTGACAATGTAACAAAAACAAACAATTCAAATAATAGGATCACTCCAGTTCTGAGGTCTTTACATTAGCTTCATTTCGGTCAAAGAACTGATTTCAAAAAGCTGTTGTTTGGTTTATAAAGCACTTAATGTTTTAAGGCCAAAATACATTTCTTCATTATGAACCAATCCATCCAGGTATACTTTCAGTCCCCCAAAGTCAAGACTTAACATGGAGAGCCAGCTTTCAGTTTTTTTAATAGGGTTCACATAATTGGAACAAAATCTCAGAAAACTTGAGGTCTGCTGCAACTCTCAGTTTTTATAAATCAAATCTGAAGACTTTTCTGCTTGCCTATGAATGATATTGCTGTTTTTATTGTCTTTTAACATATTATTTTAAATGCATTTTTAACCATTTTTCTGCCTGTTTTTTAATGCATTTTTTATGCCCCTGTACAGGACTTTGAATTTCCATAGCTGTGTCTGAATCGTGTTATATAAATAAACTTGTCCTGACTTGCCTTCATCAAAAGCACATACACAAATGTATTAATGTCATGCATGCTTGTATTTATATCCCACATGTTATGTCACACACACACACACACACACACACACACACACACACACACACACACACACACACTAACACTCATCATATACACACTTATATGATCAATGCCATGCGACCATGGACCCATTATAAAAGCATGCGACCATTCTCTCGAGTATTCTAGAATCAAAAACAGCTTATATAGTGACAGTTTATTGACCCCTGAACAAAGGGGGCGGGACCTGCTCTCCTGCCAAACCAATCAAATCACACAGGGTAAGCTCATACCCTCCCGGTGTGGACCAGTCAGAAGCACGAGGAGTGGAAGGAGTTTGACAGCTCATGCACTGAAGGGACAACGTCCATAGAGATAGTTCAAGATCTTACGTTTTATGCGACACAAAAGAACGTTCAATATAATCACACATTGTCCACAAACACTTCTTACAAAGTCACGCGCGGCCATAATGTGAAATGGTAATAGTAATGCAACAAGACATCCAAAATCAAACAGGTGTGTGTGTGTGTGTGTGTGTGTAGGTGTGTGTGTGTGTGTGTGTGTGTGTGTGTGTGTGTGTGTGTGTGTGTGTGTGTGTGTGTGTGTGTGTGCATCATGCAAAACAATATGAAAGCAGAAAATATAAAGTTAAAGAAAGTGTCCTTACCCCTGCCTTCAGAGCTAGCGTTCCACCTGCTCGCTTATAGAAAGAGCGGTCGGACCGCAGACCGACCGACCGTTGCTATTTAATTCCCTCCTACCCCCCAACAAACACACGTTAGAGGCCACCAAATTACATAACATGCAGATGAAGCGGTGCTATTGGACAGCGCGGTGCTATGAGGCTGCAGGGGGGTCTAGCCAATCAGCTGCTAATGTCTTTGAATGGACCCAATCACACGGAAACTCTGGACCGTCAACAGTGAATGAATGGCTATAGGCACTGACTAAATGAATGGACTATTTTTTTTTATGTAAGTATTCTCACATGGACAATTACTGTATGTTTCTTATTTTGATCATGTCTGTAAGTAAAGATGACGAAATAAGTTCCACAGACACTGCATAATTGCATACTAATTACACATTTGTTTATACATTTTTCAAAAAAGAGTTACAAAGTGCTTTACATTAATCCAAAAGGGCCTCACAGTTTATGTACACTAACAACAACAACACACAATGTTTATGAAATATGAAATGAGGCAATTGTAGCACAAATGATATGCAGCTTAGAGTCTTCTGCAACTTAGAAATCAAGTCAAACGAGTGAAGAGACGACCATGACTTACACAAAACCTTTGACTGATATATTGATTGACCGATAGATTGAATAACTTTATTATCTCTGAGGAAAAATTGGCACCAAATTAAAACATACACAATAAAGAAATATACATAGTAAAAACCAGCACCATGTGTGTGTGGTTACAGCCCCCAGATATTAAAGTGATTATTAGTTTAAACTGAATTAAGCGACACATGCTCAAAAGCACAGCTGATGTATTAAAGGTGCTGTGTGTAATAACTGAATATTTAGTTGCATCAAGTGATGAGATTCCAGATTTAAACAATCCATCGCTAACCCCCTCCCTTTTAAATAATTACAGGAGCTACGGTTGGCCTTCAAGGACAAGAAGTTAGTTCTGTGCGACTGTAAAAAAAGATGGCGGCCTCAGTGTAGGGTGACCCGCACCTAGATATAAAAGGCTCATACTAAGGGAAATAAAGGAAACAACAGCTTTTATTTTCAAGCTCTTTAACACAAATTATTAACCTACTTGTGAATATTAGATAGCATCTTGCTACCAAGTCTGTTCTGAAAAATGCCAATAAATTCTACACACTGCACCTTTAAGAAAAACCAAAAACAACTTTATTCTCTACATTACATCTTTTCTCCGAAGTGCATAATGAATGTCTGTTTCTGTCTGTATAAAATTGGAATACAAAAAGAAACAATTGTTTTAATGTCAGTTATCAGCTGGCAAAGTTTTGTGATGATACCTGAGGTGAAAATGTTACCCAATTCACCTGCAGTGTCTCGCCTTAAGTGTACATAATATAATGGCTCCACGCTGGTGTAAGATTCTGTTGAACTCAAACTGTTCCTCAACAATAAAAGTATAATTTAACAATTGAGCCGAGATAAGTGAGCATAGTGCGACCACAGCAGGTCTTTCAACAGACATAAAGTCTGAACAGGGTCAATGTTATCCAAAGATCAAACTCTAGTAAAACTACAACTTCCCCTCACAGTCACTGCAGTCACCTCTTTGTTTATCTTTAATCTTTATGAAACTGTAACTATGACTGCCATGGTCATGTAAACACACTTTAAATGATCATATTCAAGCAGAAGAGACTTGCGATTGAGTTGAACGCCGGCTCATCATTTCTAGATGTTATTAAAGGTGGAGTCAGTGATTCTGGAGAATATTTTTTGACAAAATCACTTTTTGTCAAATCAGTGAACATCTCAAAATCTGCTTCTTGTCCATACTGTGAGTGCGCTGGAAAAAAAATCTGTTTTTAATACACAGCCTATAGGCTCTTGTATTAGAAAGCCTAGGAGTGTTTCCCCTATGATTGAAATATAGCAGCGGGGCCTTTGGGAACACAATGATATTTTGAGCATTCGCAATTGCGCCCAGGATAGCAGTTGGGCTCATGGGGGCCCAACTGTTAGTTTTTAAATGCATAATGGTGTAACAAGTAAGAAACACATGAGAACTGTTTTTTTAAACAATCTCCAATTGCCTTCCTTCCAACACATTGATGTTAGACAGAGGGGCTGGCTGTTCCCCTCACCTAGTTCATTTCTAGCGTTATCTAAGTTAGCCTACCTTACCTACTCCTCATCACCTGCCCCATCAATCCGCCTTACAGCTGGGCTCAAAATTCAGCAGTGCAATGAATGTAGGGGCAGCACTGAAACATACCAGTTTACAGAGCCTAGGCTGTGTATAAAAACCAGATTTTCTTTTCAGTTTACTCACAGTACGGACAAGAAGCAGATAGTGAGGAGATATTCCCTGAGTGATTTCATGAACAACCATTCTACATAATTGCTAACCCCACCTTTCATTGACAGATTGTTGTGCAGAATAACAAGACTTCACACACTAGCCTTTAGGAGCTGATAAACTTGTTGTTGTTTCTCCTGTTAAGGAAAGGTCAAAGTATAGGAAGGACAATGTCTGCACAGACAGAGAGAGAGAGAGAGAGAGAGAGAGAGAGAGAGAGAGGGCATCAAAACAACATGGCTCCAGCCTGTGTTCAGTTCAACAAGGTCAATAGTTTGTGTGCAGGAAAATGTGTTTTTTTATCCTTTTATATACAGTTGAAAGCTGGCTCTTCCGTTTTCTACAGTTCATCCCCCTGTCTTTTCTATCTCTTGCCCTTTTGTGGAATTGTTCACATGCAGTGATACAAACTGCAGCTGAATTACATCGAGACGAGACACTGCAGGTGAATAGGGCCACATTTTTAACTTATATCATGGAACTTTGCCAGTTGATTACTTGCATTAAAACAATTTTTATTTCATATATCATATTTTCTGTATTACATTTTTTTTCCAGAAATGTTTGAATAAATATGCAATGTGCCAATATCTAACTAATTATGCTTAAATTAGCAAGTGTTAAAATCTTTATTACATTTTTTACATATTTAGAGTCCAAAAAGATTTGGGATACAGCCTTTTTTTATTTTAAAAATAAAAGAATATTATGTACAGATCTTTAAGATGCATTTTCAACATGCATTTAAGCACAACATGTATCATAAATCAGACAATTAGCAACATATGAACAAATCCTGTAGTTACTTACAGAATAGTGCTAAGAATGATTATGGAAAGTTAGTTGATGTAAGTGTTTTAGAAGTTGGGATGTATGGAAAAGTTATAATGTTGAGATAATGTTATTAAAGATGGTCGTATAGGAGAAATATATAGATGCAAACAGACAAGGATTATTCAAATAAACTCCTAAATGTACATTTTGAACCTTTTATTCATACTAGTATGAAAGAAGACATGTTATGGAAGAAAAATAGACAAAAATCTCTAAATTGACCATTGCTTGAAAAACAATGTATTTGCCTTAAAACTAACTTTCTCTCTATCAATTGGATTTCTTATGTCATACAACCTCTCCTAGTGGTACAATATCACACGTTGTTCATACTACTTTTAAGCATATAGGCCAAACTGACTATAGAGAACACTTATTTTATTTCATGGCTTTTGTTACTGGATTCTTTATATCTTCTGCCAACAGCCCTTTTTTGACCTAAGCACTCTTTCTTGATTTTGACCAAACGTGACCGAGTATAATCATTCAATTATGTACACAGGCAATGGCCTTCCCTTTTAACTTTCGCTGCTATTTCCTCAGTGCTTGCGTCACTTTGTGTGTGTATGTGTGTGTGTGTGTGTGTGTGTGTGTGTGTGTGTGTGTGTGTGTGTGTGTGTGTGTGTGTGTGTGTGTGTCTTTGCTTTCTATGTTCTATGTGTTGTGCCAAAAAGAGTCTTATCTGAACAGGTTGATTCTGGTCCTCAGTTATCACTCATGTTAATGATCCACTCGGCACACAGTAACCTTACCATCAGACCAGCACTGCGGCGGTTGGTTGGCTGTTTCCGAGTTTGTTTGTGTGTGTGTGTGTGTGTGTGTGTGTGTGTGTGTGTGTGTGTGTGTGTGTGTGTGCCTGCACTCATGTCTTTGCTTTCTGTGTAAGACTAAAGCCAATACAAGGATTTAATAAATGTATATATTTATTAAATTGTTTTGTTCTTATATTTTTGGAGAATATCTTTTTATTTTTCAAGTAATCTGCCCTGTGTTCCAATCTCAATACTTCCATACTAATTAGTAGGCCAGAAAAAGATTTAGGATGTCCCAATACATGCATGTAAATGCTGGATGCCAAAAAATACCAGGATGCCCTAAAGACCTCCAATTGCATTTTGCAGTATGCAAGCCAACATACTTAAGTCTGTACTATAGTCAAAAGGAAAAGTATGTGATTTGGAATGCAAGGTTAATGTCATTTATACCAGTGTCTGGTCCTGTTAAACTGTATCACAGCGTTAAAGACCAGAGGTTATATTGTCTTTATGTTTTCCTTACACAAGAGGGCAGCACTCTACAATAAAACAGCCACTCAAGATTTAAAATACATGCCTATGTGCAGTGAAATCTGTGGCAGACTCCATATATCTGAGCTTAAATTTAAAAAAATAAAGGATAGAATAAAATACAGTAAAAGTTTTTAAATAATATATATATACACACAAGTAAGGTAGAGTATTAACAAAGTACTGCAACTATTTACATATGCATAAATTGTTGGAATGAGGGGGGAGGTGGCTCTGGACATGCAGATAGTATAGATGTAATCTACTCAGGTTTTGAGTTAAGCAACTTCAATGATCTTATTTTCATACCAGGTTCCTGCGTGTTGACCTATGGAAAAGCAGTACCTGTGTGAAACCCTGATAGGGGCTGTGCACATGAGTAGCACACTGATGAGTTAGCTGTAGCTTGAGCCTTACCAGCCATGGGGATAAACATTTTTAGTTATTTCTCCTGAAGATGGCAGTAGAGGGTTAGGGGGTTAGAGGTGAGGTGATGGGGTCCTAAATACAGGCTGCCTTCCAATCTCCATACGTTCTGATATTTAGTATGTTAGAAAACATTTCTTAGGATGACCCAATTCTTGTGGTCAGATTTAGTATGCTTATAATAATTTTTAGTGTTGAAATCAGCATGCTATTTGGGCAATTCTGACCCACAATACAGTGCGCAGCGGAAGTGACGTCACATTGACGGAGCCTGCTTATGAAAACAACCGGGGATGTGGCGGATATTAAAGCAAGAGGCAGGATCAAGGTGCGATTTTATAATGAAAAAAATAAGTAAAAGTATGTCCCAATTGTATGTTTACTGCATGCTAACTAGATTGCTATTATGGTCAGATGTAATAGATCAAAGAGAGAGTATGAGATTTGGAACACAGGGAATGTGTATGTCCTCTGAGGGAATAAATATTCTTTTTGATTTTCATGGCAATCTACAGTTTAGATGAGTTGTGCACACACGTACAGTTTTTCATAGCTGGTACGATGAAAGGTCACAAGAATCATTGGGAATCTTCTGGAGACCAAGAATGTCCAAATCAAATTTCATGACAATACGTCAGTAGTTCCCCGAGAGATTTTGCCTTGGCAGTTTTGGGCAAATGGCAAGTTACTGATCACCAACCTGCCCTTTGTATCTGAACAATAACACTAATGGCATATTACTGTACCTTATGGAGTGGAGCTGCTCTTACAGGTGCTCTTAGATGGGACAACAATTTACTGATATTTCAGAGGAAGGTCAATTTACTTGGTAGAAGAATTCTTAAAGGTGCACAATGTAGTTTCAGGTGAGGGGGATTTGTTTACATTTGCAGAGCCTGCAGTTAGTTTACAAAACATATTTACTCTACATGTAATTCTTTGTTTATGAATTCCTATCATCATAAACCAAAACAAAAATTATTTTGCGGAACCTGGAACCAAACGCAAGACTAGAATATGTTTGTAAACCAAACTGTGGGCCCTGCTGCTGTAAACAACAACTGTGAAACAGTACCTTTTCAGAAAGCTTTCTAACTTCAAACAGTGTTCCATGGATCCAATTTTCCTGTGAGGAAACTTTGTTTTTTCAATCATGAGAAAATACCTAAGAAAACTTTTACTTCTCTTGCAAATCCAAAGTTACATAGTAAACCTAGTGAAAACAGGTTTATTAACAGGTTATTGAAGCATGGATATTCATACTTGATTTATTTACTGTATGTAGTATTCAAAGTCTGCAGATTTCAACTATCATATGATCTTGATGAGCAGATAGATTCTGTTCAATTGTCATTCAGTGATGTCAAGAGGGTCATTTGAGCTCTAGCGTAGCGTAGAGGCAAATCTATCACAGAATTACAAACTGAAGGAGAGGCTTTCAGAAGGATTTGAGTGTTTACTAAAGGAGCATGCTACATGAAGATTATATTTGTTGAATTACAGCAGATTACAGAACCAGTGTTTTTGGAGTTTGAGCTGTTCATAGTATATTTTGATTTATAAAATTAGAAAGTTCCCAAAATCTGTTTGGTAAAAACTTTGGACACTAATATATTGTTAAAAAAGAAATAACAATTTAAATTCTGGCTTTATTCAACATTAGATTTTTTTTAAAGTGATGCTTTACGTACAATTAAAAAATTGTCTCATTCATGTTAACTTTAACCGTGAGATGAGTGAACTGGGGGCTGTATTCCACCATAACAGTAAATATTGAACTATGTTAAAGGGAGCTCTAGAAATATTCAGAGGATCTGGTGAAATAACTAATTTCTTTGTGTCCTCACAAGTTGAACAAATGACTCGACTTAAACTATAAAAACATGTCTTGTTTGTGCAAATATTTAAAAGTGTTTGCTGTGCGTATATACAGCATGTTGGCAGTGAGGGGGATGCTCTGTACTCCGTAGCACCTCATATCCATCATTCAGATTATAATTATAACTCGTGTGTGTATGCATGTGTATGTGTGTGTGTCCGTCCTGATTGGCTGAGAGCTCTCCAGTGGGGTCGCTGTTGTGTATCCAGGCGTCTGTGTGTATTTTCACACCAAACTTCAGGCTCCACACTGCTGCACACACACTGGCTATAAATACGCACAGCATGTCCTCCATCAGCTTTCCTGGAATAAACTCACACACCTGCCCCCCCCCCCCCCACACACACACACACACACACCCAACAAACACACACACACATACTTTCTCTCACACGCAAAACAGTCTTGAATGCAGTAAACGTATATACAGTATATACAGTATATATAGATATACATATCTATATATATACAGCTTCAAAAGACAATCTTAACTCAACACACATGCATGCACGCACCATTTCTTTTCCAATGCTCCTCTTCAGTGTATTCAATAGTCTGTCTTCATTTGAAATTGGTCCAAGAAATGCTCTCCAATAATTTTCATATATTTTCCACAGCAGGTGAACAAACCCATTTAGCTAATTATTTCATTAATTACATAATTAAAATCTGTCAGACAGCTAAACTACCTAAGGCCAATGCAAGTGGGAGGACACACTATAGTGATTTTACATGTACATTGAGTGAAAGAGGGCATTATTTTGGTGTGTGTGTGTGTGTGTCCTCCCAGTGTTTATGTGTTGGCATCCCGTGACTTTGAGCCTCAAGGCTTGGTCCCGTCCGGCCATTTTCACCTTGGCACGAGGCAGTGGGATGGGGCAGGGTGGATAGTCAGTCAATGGCAAGAGCCACACGATGCAAAAATAATATCCAGACCAGTTATTATTAAAAATCCTAGGACGCTGCCATGGGTATTTATTAGACCAAGCCCTTACGTAACCCCCATTCAGTTTGGAGAGCCAAGGGGAATGAACTCAGGGGGGGGGGGGGGTTCTTGTGACTTTGCAAGAACAAGGCCTGAACATTCTACCTTTGCTGAAATGAGGTGAGGCAGTGAGAACCTGAAGTTAAACTGCTGAGCAAAACACTTTGTAAGTTGCAGCTTGAAGGTGCACTCGTTAATATCCCAGCGTCTGGAGCATCGAGTTTGGCGATTTTCTTTGTTTAAGTAAGTCTATATAAAGTCCTCCATCTTTAACTTAAAGTGTAATACCAGTTCGCTTAAATATCCGAAAACACACATCAAAATGATTGCTCTTATTTAAATATAATTAGGTTTAAATTAGTCGGATGGTGCACATGCATTTTTTTGTTTTAAAGTTAATAATAGGCATTGCTGTAATAGTTTGCCAATATTAAGAAGTAAGTCCTAACTACCTATACGTAAATGTTTAAATATAGTCAGTGTTGCTGAATGTAACCTAGATACAGTATATATGACAGTTGACCTGTAAGTAAACTGAGGGGTGCATTATGTATCATTATGAAAAAAATGTCCTCTTGTTTCAATCTTGCTTGGTCAAATTGTATTATACAGTTAGCATAATAACTGCTGAAAAATCTTGCTAAATATGAAAATATATCCAGCTGCCTTTTAACTTCACTTTGCAAAATACCGGTATTCGGTAACACAAATCTGGCTAAAAAACCCTCCAGGGAGTAAGTCGACTAGCCAAGGAATGTTCCAGCATCTAATGACGATACCTGCAAAACCACACATTGTCATTTTAACATTCTCTAGCTTCCTGTTACTGTCACTATGGTGGGCTTTCATTCAGCAAAACGTAACTCAGTCAGTCTAAAAGAGTAAAATCCAAATGAGCAGCGGCTCTGTCCTGAAAACACTGGAGTCTTGGGTCTCTGGTTCTTTGCTGGGCAAACGTAATAAAGCCTACTGATACAGATGTGACCTTAGGTTGTTAAGTAACTGCAGGCACAGCTTGAATAGGAGAAGGCAGAGCTGTGCAGATTCAGCTCTGAAAATGTCTCGGTATGTCCACATTAAAGATGTGCTGCGGTCCTTTAAGTCTGGTCTTACCCCACCTGAAGGCAGATGAATGACTGGTGCTATTCCCATCGGCAGTGTTTAGACTCCAGACCTATGTTTGAATACAATGGTACATTGACCCTGTAGATCGGCTGAGGTTAAAGGACCTAAATATACATTGCAACCACCATCTGCAAATATTCTGGTCTGATTCAATGCTGTTTAACAAACAACATATTGATGAAAAGTAAAATTTTATTCTAGTGCATTATATAGTTTTTTGTGTGCAAATTATTTCATAATCACACGAGGCTTACTGCAGGTTGTGTTTGTTTGTCTCTATGAACAACCTCTTCCACCTAACACATAGTCATTGGATTGATTTCAATGCAAAAATATAAAAATATTTTTGTTAAATCAACAATTATTCAATCCTGTTCAAAAGACCTTCAACTCAGATTTGATCTCCAATTACTTTTCATGTGTAAGTTACAAATGATTTCATTAAGGTAACATATTATGCTCATTTTCCGGTTCAAAATTGTAATTTGGCTTTCTACTGGTAACTCTTTTGTGGTGTTATATCCAAAAAACCATTAATATTTCTCAATGTGCCATTGAGGACTCTCCTCTTTTCGACTCTGTCTGAATCGCTCCGTTTCAGAGCCTGTCTCTTTAAGCCCCGCCTTCCAAAAAGCCCAGTCTGCTCTGATTGGCCCTGAATTTAAATGCAGGTTTGAATAGACCCCTTACCAGTCTACGTCACACAGCGTCACTCCCCGCTCTACTGCGCGTGTCCGTTGCAGAAAGAGACAAGAGCGACACGAGCCACGATCATATCTTGTTGTGCTGTTGGATGCACAAACCATTTATTTTTAGTTTGAATGGTGATAAAGCTAGTAAATGCCCAAATGCACCGCTGTATAGGCTAATTACATAGGCTAAATGAGTTGTGAAATGTTTACAATAAGGACAGTGACCGGAGACGAGGCTAGCAATGGAAAGCAATGGAGGCTTATTTACAATGACCCACGTTATACATCTCCGTCCTCTTCCCTTGTGTTTGACTCTATGGTTTGACTAGGCAGTAGGGGTTTGCACGTGTACACGTGTAGCCGGTAAGTAGGCTAAATCATACCATTTAGGAAAAATCAATAAACGAAAACCGAGTGGGGTCGACATGTGCTAGCCTACTGTAGGCTACTAAAGCAGATAACACAACACATTATTGTGTTTGGTTATAATATTTATTCATTTAACTAGGCTATTTAACTGCTCCACCATAAGTTTCACTTTCCTTTTCATCTCCGTCTCAAACAGCTGGTCTGATAAGCTGGTCGGCTCGTGAGCCCAACGGCCCCGAAAGCAGGAGTCAGTCTAAAAACAGATGATCACGGCTAGTTATGATCACTTTTAATCAAAAAGCTAAATTATGAAATAAAGGCATCTCTGCCTCTCTCTGTCTATCTGTCTGCCGGTCTTTACTGTCACTCTCCAACAGCAGTCCGGCCACTGAAGTCGTCTGGGCCATTTCTTCTCATCATTTATCTACTCAACTGCCGGCAACGCGTATGGGTCATTAAGACGTATCTCGTTCAATAGTGTTAATGTTTCCGCATAACCAATGTTATCACTCGCTGATAAACTGTTTTTAGTAAGCTGACAACATCGCTATTTAACACCATGGACCTATAAAGAAACACCGCAACTGCAATATAACCAAACGGGTAACCATGGCAACCAGCCAAACAATTTTTCTTTCTGCAAACATGCAGCGCGCGCATCCGCCGTGTTGATAAACACGGTAAGGGGTCTATCCAACTACCCGATAGATTCAGGGACTCTGTGGGGCTTATCACAGGTGGAGTTGGTGCTAGGTAAGGTTGGTAATGAGGGGGATGGATTCTCCCCTAAGACGTCATTTTCCTCATGTGTTCAGGTAACACCAGGGACCCTAAGGTTGAAAAACATGAAAAAGTGCATTTCGCATCATAGGCGACCCATTAAAAGCCATTCAGCCAAATCATCACCGCTTTTACAGCAGCATTAGAAAAAAAAATTATCTGATGGGCTCTGGACTCCAACATCTGCCGAAATTACATACTTTAGACAATTTCATCTGAACGAACAGTGCCCTCTCTCACAAAGTAACCCTTATTTCCCACCATTGTTGTACAATACAGGTGTATACTGTAGCTTGCTAGAAAAAAGAAGCTATGCTTCTCTGTGATGATTTAATGTATTTGGGGTGTTGAACTAAACCCCTCAAAATGTACGTTATAAAAAAAAAGTAATACATTACTGATGTTAAAGTATGACTTAATCCCAGCTCATATTTTCACACACACATTCGTAAATGTAGCCAAAAAAAACCTATTGCTACAGAGTGCCACAGACACATTAGAGATTGTGCCTCAGCACCTTCTTGGCAGCCTAGATGGAAGAAGAAGCCTGATCCAAAGTCTCTCCAGCATTACAGAGCAGGTGTTTCCCTTCCCACTGCTCTCCACTCTGGCACTGTGAAAAGCCTTCCCAGCTGCTCTCTTCCCTGTGATTCTCTTCCACACTATAAATCCACTCTGTCACATCGTGCAGGTGGTTAAGACCAAACACATGAGTTGCACGTGTGCTATGGTCAGCTGTGTGTTATAGAGAGGCAATCTTACGTGCCTTACTTTTGCACTATCTAGAATTATTTATTGTATATTACTTTTCTATTTGTTATCCTTTTGTACAAAAGGGGGTATAGGATTAAATAAGTTTATACTTCTTCCCACTCCTTTCAGGCATGTCAATGCTGGTTTATCGAATAGAAGTTGGTTACATGCTTTTTATTTCTCTTATTTGTGAATTTGTGTTTGTGCTTTTCTTGTTTGGTTTTGTATTAATTTGGATATGTCTGAAACAAACATACTGAATTAAATTTCAATACTTATTGCACTATGAGAGAAACTTATTATCGATTCTGTATGTTGCACATATAGCAGAAATTGACAATAAAGTTGACTTGACTATATCTGGTGAACAGCAGCAGTAACATTATCTAAAGTTAGGCTTGACCACAGTTTCTGGAGGCCACAGTTCTTATTTTAAAGTGCGGAATAAATCAGACATATTGCATCACTTGTCTTTTGGGCAAGAATGGTTAGTCATGCCACAGACAGTTCACTCATCGCTGGAGGACTGCGTCAAGGAAAACCATATGTCCTTGATTCTGATGAGGATAAATGTATTTTGAGGAACAACTTCTACATGCAGAACACCTTCACAATACCTTACTTTGGGTATGCTAGAAGGCAGGTATGACAAGTTCAGCAATGACAAAGTGTCCTTGTCCAAGTCTCTAAAATATGTTCTAACAGTAACTTTGCATGACAGAAGCATAGAAAGTATCCAAATATCCACTACATCTACGTATTTCAAAAGAAAAGGTTGTAAGGAATTCTGATAGCATTGTACTAGCCTTGCAGTACCGCTGTGCAGAAACACACCCACACAGTCAGATTATCACCCACAACCCAAGAGGCTGGATCTTTGGGTTTGGCACATGAGAGGTTGAATTTAGACAAGTTGGGGCCAGCCCCGTGTGGATGATTGAGACTATTTAGAGCACAAGTGCACCATTCACATGCTCATCGTAAGACATCAAGTGGCCCACGCTTCAGAAATAATGTGAGACACGAGACATGATCTTATTTTTCGAGACATTGTTTTATTATACACTTTCTTCTATTATACATTTTCTTCTTCTATATTGCATTTTTGAGAGCCTGGGACTTGAGAATTGCATTGCCAATGACTGCATTGTAATTGTGACAAATACACCATCTTGAATCTTTTTTCAGTGTTGGATGTATTGTGATTTGCTGGATGGTTTATTTCTTACCAAGATGACAATGCATTGTTTCTACAGGATAAACAGGGCATACTGGACCATCAAGTACGTTGGTCCCTGGTCAGACATTAGAAAGCTGAAGCAGAAGCATTCCAGTGGAACTCTTTCATGATTGGGATAAAAGAACATGCAGCGAGAGTCCTTAAGTTAGACTGAGTCTGCACTTACAATACACCAGTCAACACCACAAGATATAACTTCTTATGGAGTTGCATACAGTATGGTAAGTGCAGAGACTTGAGGTACACCCAAGACAGACAAACGCAGGCAGTGAACCTTCATAATGCCTTGGAACAGCCTGTTTCTCACACTAACTGCTATTTAAGGTACCAAATGGTCTAGAACCCTAATCTGTCAGGCTAGAGGTGTCAAGCAGGAAATGCTCAAAACATGTTTTGAGTATCAAATACCTCCTTGAAAGGCATTACTGATGCGTAGCTTGCTGATTTGCTCTGAATTGAACTTTGATGCAAGGCAGTTAAGTGGATTTCATGGTTACCCAGTTTGTACACTTCTTTTTAGCGAGTGACAATGGCCAACTGCAGTCATGGGAGAAAAAAAAGCTTTGTATTATTTAGCCATATTTTGTCAGAAGTAGTCCTTTAGGAAGTTAAAATAGAAGCTGAGTTACTCTTTTGTAGGCTCTTAGTCACATTAGCATTCTATTTTAGCCCTCTGTGAATCCACGCTGACTGCAGCTGTTGTCCTGCACGAAGGAGCAAACGACAAACTATTTGCAGTTTTTTGGTTGGAGGACGTTAAACTGTCAGCCCTGTGCTGGACCCTACAGCCTCTCTTTCCAGAGGCCTCTCTTGAAGCAGTCAAGCATTCCTGGCTCGCATGATAACTAGTGATGAAACGCTTGGGCCTTTGCGCTGCTAAGGGAGAGTGATAAAAATACTTCCCATTTCATCGTTACTCCCTCCTCTGTGTATGTTGTAATAAAACTTTGCCTCTCGACTAAAATTGTAGCTTTTTCTGAGCTGTCATTGTGTCCCATTTACATGTTTCATGTCAGGAATAAGACAACCAAGGTTGCTCAATCAACTAGTCTAGTCAGTTGATAGAGCTTCATTTACTGTACAAATACTTGGTTTTCTATTTATGACCCCTGGGCAAAGCCACGTTGTGTTAGAGAGCAAATGTTGCACCACAGAGGGCAAAACCCAGCATCATTAGTTAACACTGACAGTACAAAAAGCAAATGCATTTAGGAGGTTGAAAAAAAGCTAAATGTATACTTTTCCTGGTTATTTGAAGAAGAAAAAAACTAAATCTCAATTCTGCCATGTCGGGAAGGGGTGATGTTCTAATATCAAACTTTCCGAGTGTAAAACATTAACTCCATCCCTTTCTTTTCTTTTTGTAAGGAAATTTTAAAATCGAAGCCATCATGAATATTACCATTTTCAAAAGAAGATTACTATTTTATACAGACCGTCGGAAAACAGCAGGTAAGCCTACAGCTTTTTAGCATGCATGCGTTAAGCATGATATCAGCTATGTTGCTCTGAGCCGACAATGCAATAAAATATGTTGTCAACTTGTGAGGTGTGCTACTGACAGGAGTACATAGGCTTGCTGCTCCTAGATTGTCTTTGTTTATATTTTCCCTATCCACACAGAAGAAGAAAGGGTTTGCTGCATTTTCTACATTTGACGACGTGCGGCACACTGATCCTTTTATTTCAATCATCTTGTTTGTGATAATTATATAATAATAATAATAAATGTATTCATACAGCACCTTTGAAAACAATAGTTTACAAAGTGCTTTGATAGAGGATACAGAAGCAAATACAAACAAAATACACAAATACATAAAGTAAATATACATATCCATGTGATCATTCTCAAGTGTTGTTTTGCTGTTGTAGCGGCGCTTACAGTAGAGTGGCAGGGAAAAATCAATTAAACCGTTCTATCTGATATGGGTGGGTCCAGAGCCCTATCTATGGGGCTTTGGGGCGGGCGTAACCGGATGACGACAGTGCTGCGCATGCGCTGCAAAATCGTGATAGTAAACAACAAAGATGGATCGAATACGTTGAATGAAACTGCTTTGGCCTCAACCCTTGACGATTAGAAGACGGCACTCAAATCTTTCAAGAAAGATGAATTTTCTGTTTTGCAGACCGACTAGGCAAATGTTTAATTTACCAGTTAGCCCCGCTGTTCGCTAAACAAACGTGGCTGAATATGTCACCTTGTTCATTGCTCTGATTGGTCATAGTGCTATCCATTTGCGTGCAGTGGTATTTGAAATGCATGCGTTGGTGCCGCCCCTTGAGTTGGGAAGGTCTATTGCTCGTGGTCAGACCCTACATCAATCTAGATGTGGGTCTGGATTTCCTGGCTAAAAGATGACCTGACAATCAACATATCCCGAGTTTACATGAACTACGCTTGTAGTTACTGTAAATTCAGCAGCTAACTGTGCATTGTTACAAACAAGCTAAAAAGAAAGCATGTCTGCCCGCGCCCACATTCCCAACATCACAAAGGTGACATACATATTTTTATTGTTTGGTGTGGCATTTTTGATGGACATTAACAGTAGCCATTTCAATGCCAACCTCTTAACATGCAAATGTTCCATCAAAACAAGTTCCCCACTCGCACTATTCTGCAAGGACACAGTTTCTGCTTCCTGGGCCTTGCTCCGCCCAAGAACATTGTGATTGGTTTAAAGAAATGCAAAAACAAGCCAGACTCTTTTCCCCCTCTATAGCAGTAATAATAGAGCGTGCTGCCAGACCATACTACTAGCTGAAGTTTGGTCTGGCTGTGAGACGCTAGCCTGCAGTAGAATGGAATGCATATAGACACTGGAGCTGAGTATAGTTGATGGAAAGATGGCAGAGGGTAAGGATGGAGAGGGATTGGACCCGAAGTAGTCTCTATGGCCATACATGAGCTCAACAGAAACAACAGAAACAATTAAGTGGTCAGTTGCTCACTGTGCAACCCCAAGAAGAAGCTGCTCTCAACTTCCAAGAGTAACACAAATTTCATTGTAGTGAAATGGAGGTAGGGGGTAGCCTGGCTCCGCCCGCCTACCTACTTCCGCTCAAATTTCATTTTCCTTTCAGTAGTCAGTCTGGGGCTGCGGTGAATTCATGGATTTTAGCTGAGGAAAATTTCGGGCCGTCCAATCAGCGAACAGAGCGAGTGGCTGAGAACGAAGACGTCGAAGTCGCGCTCCAGTTTCAGTTGATTGTTGCGTTCCATTATACTCGGAACTCGGAGATTTCCGACTTGGTAGTTCTGAGTTCCGACCTGTCTGTGTTCCAGTGCATTTGCTCGTGAAAGTATGGACGCCTACAACCTTTCTCATCCAAATAACTAAACGTTAGGCTCTAGCAAGTTACCGTTGCCAGGTACCGGTAGATCTATAGACTACAATATGTAGTGAAGTCGGAAATTTCCGAGTTCCCAGTACAACTGGAACGCACCGCCAGAAGCCGGCTCATGACATACGTCACGACCAAATGTTATGCGATTGGTTGGCTGATCCAGAGAGGCACTGGGCAGATCCAATAGTTTTAAACTTCAGCAGACACCCGCCTTCAAGTGAGTTTGCCAAATAAAGCAGTTCCAGACCTTCTGTACAAATGAAATGAAGTACGATGGTCGGGTTGGACCAGGCTAGGTAGGGGGTAGAAAAACCTAACAAATGCAGTACACAACACATAGCCTTCACTTATTTACCATAAGTCCATCCAGTAACAGCCCACAATATTTGGGAGAAACCATCATGCTGTTCCACTCCATGGGTAGATGGTAGCTAGTCAAGCTTGTTAACATTATGCATGTGATTCCGTCCTTTTAAGAGTATTTAACCTATAGAAGACCAAAAGCATGATATTCGTCTTGTGAATTAAAAAATGAAATTCATACGTAATAAAATGTTCTAGTCGATACATGTAGGGAATTGGTATCTACAGCATAACTTGGTCTGGTCTGACCATTCACTTATGTGGCTAATGGTAGACAACTAAGATGGACATTGCTGTGTCACTGACTTAACAGTTATATTTACATGACGTTTTTATTTTATTTTACTGTTTGTGGCCATTCCTGTCTGATGTCAAAAAATGTATGCTAATAAACCATTTGATAATATAGGGGCTACTGTCACAAAATGTATTTATTTATTTTTTATTATTATTCTTTCGGACGATTCCACACAATACACAAATATCTCTTTCACATCATACATCATACTTTGTGTTGTCCGAAGGGTGACGGAAGAAGCCAAAGGCTTATCAGGTCCCGCCCCCATTTTCATCAGATTCAGATTCAGATACACAGATACACATTTACTGTTACAGAAAAGAAGAAAAAAGAAAAAACACAATGTTGTTGTTGTTTTAAATTATAATAAAGTAAAATCCTTGTAAACAAAAAAAACTAAAAAAGACCTAGAAGATATTGATTTCTTAGCAAACATGTATTATGAAGTCTCTAAATTTCCCTGTCAAACCAGCAAAACCCTGGCAGGAGCAACATCTGTGTAGACAGTGTACCAACAGCTCTGAGCTAAACCTGAACAAGCTGCTGATTAGTTTCTGTGCTCAAGTGTTGTGTAGTGTATCAATCTGGACAAAGTGTTCTTAGCTTCGGTCTGCAACATCGGGTTCTCTCTAAATTAACATTGTGCTTGCTTATTTGTGTGTGTGTGTGTGTGTGTGTGTGTGTGTGTGTGTGTGTGTGTCTGTGTCTGCCAAAACTCTGGACAAAACATCTGTTTTGAAGAGAAGACAAAGTTCTTCCATCACTGTTAGATATTTCCAGTTGACCCTTGTTTCAGGAATTTCCTAAAAATAAGTAAATTAAAAAGTATATTTAAACGAGAAAAAAACAAAATATCGCCCAGGTTACAATAGAAAGTCGCCCAAAGGAATAATTCCTCCCAAAACAGATAGCACTGGAAGCCTTTACAACCTGCAATAACAACTTGAACATGTTAGCTAGCTGGCAATAGCTAGCCAGTTAGCTCTATGATGTCCAAGCTTAAAGCCTACACTGGCTACAACTTCAGGTAATGATACAGATATGTTTTATATCATATTGTATCTTATTAATTAGATCATTTAATTTCATCCTTCCTTAATTAATTACAGTTAAGCATAATTAAACTAGGCTTAGCTCTTTAGTTTTCATGATAAGACACATGCTCAACTGTACCAGTTCCATGTATGTCTTATCTATATCTCTTCTGAACTAGTGTGTTACTTTCTTATATAAATTAATGTTGGTTACTTTCAAGCAATCGCCAAATGAGTTCACAAAGTTTATTAAGGTGCGAACACACTGCACAGCGCGGCGCAGCAGTTGGCCGCGCGAATCGCAGGTTCCGCGCCGCGTGATCTTTTTGGCTCATTTGTGTCCGCCGCCGCCCGATGACTCATTGAATGTGCACGCCCAGTTTCTTCCCGCTATTTACATCTCTCTCATCATCGTCGTCATCCTCACTGATTTGTTTTTGTTGGGAGCGTCTCTGAAGTAGGCTATTCTGCCTTCATCATCTCTGCCATCGGCCCTTGTATTGGTCTCACTGCACCTCTCACACATTTCTCCCCGCCACCTGCCACCCAAGCTTCGTAAACACACCCACACATGCGCCCACACACACATACACACACAACCCGCCCACACACACACACACACACACGCACATATGTATCCATGGCCGTGCATATAGGCTACACATTCACGCCGGCATATCAACATGTAGAGAAAACCCAAACAGATTTTCAGATGTTTAGGGAAATGTTTGGAAGTGTCAGTTGTCGTATTTAGTTTTTATTGTCTCTGCATATTCACTCATCTGCAGTACATCTTCCCTGGCTTTCTCTCCTTCTCTCTTCTATAATGTGAGTCTATTCCTTGCTCCTTTTACTAAAAGGTGTCTCATTAAACTGCTGTCATACATTTTATCGATGTGTTGGAACTTTCTCCCTCTCTCTCTCTCTGTCTCTCTGTCTTTTCCTTCTTTTTTCCCTTCATCCCTCCTTTCCCGACTGCAGCGCCAGCCAGGTTTCACGTGTCTTGTAGCTCAGCAGACTCACCCGAGTGATGTCGGGAGGAGCTCAACGCTGATTGGCTATTGCGGCGCGGCCGGCGGCGAAAAGTTCAATATATTCAACTTCTGCGGCGGCCGCAGCATTCGCGCCGCGCCGCCCCTGGCCGCGCCGCGTGATCCGCTCGCCGCCGGCCGCCGATTCGCGCGGCGGCGCTCGAAATACATTGACTTTCTATGTAAACTCGCCGCGCGGCGATGTGCAGTGTGTTGGCACCTTTAAGCCTATCAGCTCCACAAAACTCTATTTCTCCGTATGGCAGTGTTTACAAATTGGTGTCGCCCCTAAGAAAAAAACCTGGATGTACAGCAGAAGGTATAGAATCCAGGCTTACCTCATTTAGATGACAGTGTTGTTGTAATTACTCGGAATTCCTCATGGGTGCAACAGAAGTTACGCACTACAGCTATAAATAAGGGCCCCTTATCTGTTGCCCAACTATTCTTACAGTATATCATGCTGGTATGTTGTTTGTTTGTTTGATGTGATTAAAATGCAATGTCATCTATGTGTTGAAATGTAGTGAAAAAAACAGCTTAATAAAAGATGTACCACATGTCTGCTTGGTAGCTAGCTGTGAGTTTACAAAGCCTCAAATAACACAGAGGGACTGTGGTCAGCTGCTGGATGATTTCGGTCCACACATACCTGTGGACACACGCTTTAGCTTAAAGCATGCTGTGATGTGTGTTCTTACTGTTTATTTGCTTGGCACAGCCCATAAAACCTGGCGTCTCTTTTCCACGTTCCATGTTTAACCAAATATGTTTCTCCCACTCACCTTGGGGGCTTGTTGTCTGAGCCAGTACTCCTTCACACGCTTAGCTTGTGTTAAGATGAACTGTATCATCATTCAAGCCTGTTGGCTGATCTAACATGGCTCTCAGAGGATGAGGAATGTGGTTGGAAGTGTGGAAGAATATTACGTGTAATATATGTGTGATGTGGGTTACCTGAATGTGTGTTTGAGAGAAAGTATGCAGGACTGTATTGTAAATCTACATCATTCAGAACATCATAGTTGCTGCATGGGCGGAGATTGAAAACCGAAAGGCCAAGGGGGTCTGGACTCTGAAACAGGGTCGGGTTGGGTCCAAACAGGCGTGAGATCATTTAACATCTTCTGCACATGAATATACGAGCCTTCAGGACAAAAGCCATTTGCAGATTTTCTCTCTGGAAGCACTTTGCCAGAACCCTGGAGGAGAGCGAGGAAGAGAGGGATAACATTTGTTGTCAATTTGGCCTCCGCTTTCATGATAAAAGCAAGCACGGTTGGATTTATGGCTCCCCAGCACAGGCCGCCATGTGCTGGGGAGGAATGCTTGCATCATGTGGATATGTGAATATACTGGGCTGTATTTTTAACACTGCCATGGCTTCCTATCTGTGCTGTGCATTGAAGACTTGCTCCGCTCTGAGATACCTTTCCTTTATGCAGTCCGACACACCTGCCTCACACAGTCCTATGTGTCATCTGGTAAACTAATTCAGTCTCTTACCTCTGCTTTTAAAGTACAACGTCTGTGAATCCATTTAAAGATGGCGACAAAGGTGGTTACAGCCAAACTATGCAGATGACATCATGAGTTAGAGAAAGATCCAAGCAGGAATATTAGGAGATATTTAGGCATTTATCAAATATCTAGGATGAAACCCTTTGGCTTTGTACTGGAAGCTCACATAGAAGCAGAACCTTCTTGCTGTGAGAGTGGCAATCGTGCTAACCAAACCACAAAACCTTTATAAACTTAGCAGCACTTAGACATCAGTAATCATTTGGCTTTATGAGATCAAACATTGTCACGACTCCAGCCAGACCCTATATACTAGTCAGGCTCACGTTTTTCCTTCAAGAAATTATTCAAAAATGTGCAAAATCATCCACATGTTTACACAAGTAAAGGCTTGCTTGCATATACATTGAGGTGCATCTATGTTTACAATGCATTATCAACTAGGTAAAAACTCATTTTGGTTGTGTCAATCCCCCAGTCAAACAAGCTTTCGACCAGTGAACATCAACAACAAGATATGACATCATACCTAAGGTTTCCATGGTGTAAGATACACAGGGCGACACACTATCCCATAGTACAGAGAGTACAGTACACACTCTGTTTTCTATCAATCAAGACTTTGACAACCTGGCCAATCAGTGGCACGTGCATGGTGACCACAGGGTAAGAACCAGCAACATAAACCCACTTTAGTTGTAGTTTTTTAAAGCAGCAATTCATCACGGTTGCTAGTTACGCTGGGTAAGCAGTCCCCAGGAGAGTGTTTCACTGCTGGGACAGAGAGCCCAGTCTGGAGGGTCTGATATGAGTGGTAGCAGGGACCATTCCACTGCTGAGGCTCAAACAAACATGGGCTTGAGCTTAGCAAACCACCATCTGTTTCTTGGAAAGGCATCTGTGCATTGAAACCAAATATGTGGCTGTGTAGCATCTCAGTAGGCATATTTCGGTCTATTGTACATCTACCTTGGCCAATGTACATTTTGATCCAACATTGACTTTGAATGTGTTTATATTTCTTGTCAATCTTATCACTTATCAAGCAATGTAAGATTTGCTGTGGATGTACGTGTGTACTCCCCATATAGGTCTATCTTAGCCTTCACACTTAATATGGGGAATGGAAAGGCCTTATTTCTCCAATAAAAGCCATACAAAGAATACCTCACTTTTTGTTTGCCCAAACTCTGACCTTAGAGGTTTGCTCACTAAACATGTGTTGGGATGACAGCGGGTTTACGTTTTGTATGTGACTGTCATGCACTTGTTATGTTAATATTACACAGGACACAGTGTTTCGAATGGAAAATATGAGGTTCACTGCTTAGCCCTTTATTTTGACAACTCTGCACAGGCCATGAAGATTCAATGAAAACTGTGTACTGTGTTCCAAAACACCACCCATTCTATCAAATGTATCTTTTCCATGCAAATATATATTCAGTTTATTCCCAATAAGTTTGTTTTTCTTTCAGTTGTGCCTCTTCACCTCCTTTTCACAGTGGCATACCTAAAGATGGAGACAGAGATTTGGTAGAACTCTTTTCGTCAAAATCATGATCTGCTACTCTGTACGTACGCACTGGAATAAAATACAGTGTGAATACACAGCCTGGTAAATTTGAATTCATCAATGTAACAAATTCCAATAAGCAGAAATCTCCAAATCCCTCAAGTTGCATTTTCCTCTTAAAAAATATTAAACTTTATCTTTTGTTGAATCCTAACAAAACTCCCCAGAATGGAAAAGAGACTTCTGGTTCAACAGTTTAATCTGTCGACAAGGCAACACTGCAATGATCAATGAGGCATAACAAGGGAAACCTAACCAGAACTATCATCAAACCATACGTCTTGCTTCCTGTTTTCAAGTTCTCTTGGCTGACTGTGGTCAGGATACATATTGTTTTGAATCTTAAATAGATCTCAAAGTAGAGGTATGCATGCCCATCTCTGGTTGTATCGCTTTTTGATTTAAGCAGAAAGATGAAGCATGTCATGTATTACAGTTTTTTACGATTGCTAAACCACAGTGGGCACAACTGGAGCGACAAGTGCAAAACTCTAACAACAGTATGCAGAGCAGCGGTTCATTCGGACCAAACTGTAGCTCGTTTTTCATTGCTTGAACACAATTTTCAAAACTCTACACACCTATCTCATGGCTTAACCACAGCCTGCACAACACTGTGGATTTCCAACACTTTTTTCAAATGCTAACACACTGCTGCCACAACTGTAAACCACACATTCAAAACAGAATGAATGCCTAGTGCATTTCAAACACTGCAGATTGTAATTTCAACTGAAACACTCTTGTTTTAGACTTGTTAGTGAACATATATACAGTATAAACGGAAAGCTCAAAAATATATATTTTTTTGGAAATGGACTAAGGAAGACAAGTTGTTGGAGGGAGAAGAGTGGCAGTGAGAGTGTGGATGTGTGGAGGAAGACCTAGAAGACATAGAGCTGTAATGTCTGATGAAATACAGTAAGGGCTACACTGAAAACCCTGTTGTGAATCATGGTCTCTCATTGAGAGAGGCAGGGTTGAGAGTGCAACCCAATCTGCAAAAATCTAAAGTTGCGGAATACGAATTTTCCAGCAAACAAACAGCTTAGAGTTGCATCCTTACAGTAAATGACAACATTACAGGAATTGATTTCTGTATTACAATTATAGAATATTTACACAGATAAATACTACATTTGGAAATGTTTTCAATAAAATATACAAGATTTGTATCTATTGAAGCAAACTTCTGATTTTAATTTCTTTTTGTTTTCCTAAAAAAACTGGTATGTTATAAAATAAACAATTTCATGTGAAAGAATTTCACCCTTTCATCAAAGAAAATATTACGTAATGTGTGTTAAATAACTCAAATTATTCAAATTTGTGTATTGGGGTATGATGCTAGTGTTTGTACTCTGAGCATGTTCTGAGTGACAGTGTGTGTTATCTCGATGAGGCTGGTTCATAGTGTTTGCTGCACTGAACCTGTTTTGCAGGTGAAGTGAACTGTTCAGCTCCAGTAACTGTTGGTAGTGCAGACTGTAGTTAGAGTTTTGCACATTGAGCTACAGTTGTGCCCACTGTGGTTTAGAAATCGAAAAAAACTGTAATATCTGGACCAGGTTATGATCTTAAAAAAGATATTGACTAAACAACACTGCAGAAGGAACAAACACAAATGATAACCATTTCATAATACGAGTCACATTCTGCAACATGGCTTACAAGACAATTAACCAACACATTTCAGCCTCATGTGGCTTGTCCTACTCATTCCAGCTGTCTGTGCAATTTGTTTCCAATTTACTTGAAGTGGGATCAAGGCGCTGTCTTTGCACATGCTTGCAAGTGAAATTAAATCAAATTCATCCCTCCCTTTAAACTGTGTCTTCCTCCTGAAATAAGTTAACATGACGGTCCAAATCCTCAAGTGAACTTTGGGGTAGAAGAGCTCCTTCTTTCTAAGTGATTTGAAGCAGGAACATTTTGTAAAAGACTAAGGCCAAATCTTTTCTTGAAATCGCCTCTTTTCTCCAATTATCTTCTGGCTACAAAAAGACATTACATTATCTGCGTTCCAAATCACATACTCTTTCTTATATTCTAGATACTACATCTGATCATAAAAAATAATCTATTTCCCATGCAGTAGGCAAAGAATTGGGACATACGTTTCCTTTATTATTTCATCATAACATTACGCCTCGATCTTGACTCTTGATTTCATATCGGTCTCATCCCCGGTTGTTTTCATATGGAGGCTACATCAATGTGACTATACTTCTGGTGCGCACTGGATTGTGGATCAAAATTGCCTAAATAGCATGCTGATTTCAACACTAAAAATCTTGGCCGGATGTAGTAAACATTCGGGTATTTTTAAGCATGCTAAATCTGAAACTCGTGGTGTAGTGGTTCAAGCGCCCACCCCCCTCATGGCTCTGTCCTCTTCACAGCAGACCTGGGTTCGAGTCTAGCCCTGGTTGTACTCTGCATGTCATTCTCCTCTCTACTTCATTTCACCTCTCCAAAACTGTCTATTAAAGCAAAAATGCCACAAACATTATCCTTAGAATGTTCTATCTGATTTATGGATTTTCTCTTTAAATTATATGTATTGGTCCCGATGAAAAACAGCTCACTCTGTATCCAACAGTTTAGCCATGTTATTGTCTGTTGATGGATGAAAAAGGGTTAGTGTAGTTGAATTACTTTCAGCCATTACCTGGCCTCCGATCTATTGCTCCCTTATGGGCTACCGTTCCTGAGAGGTGGCAGTTTGAATGATGAGCGGAGACACTGTTTATGTGTGTATGGCCTCCATACAGCCAGACCACCACCTCTGACCCTGACTCTAAAAAACCCTCTCGCTGCTCCCTGTTAAGTGATATAACCTTGGTTGGTGTCCCAGGACTCCCTCCCTCCCTCCACTGCTCCCTCAGCCTGCACCTACTTTACTGTGTGTTACATAACCTTGTTATTTCATTTTCCTTTATTTATTCTCGAAAGATCAATTGAGGGTTACCCTCTTTTACAATGACGTCGAGAATTACACACAATATACAATGAGAATACACAACAAGCTTACAAAGAGACAACAACAATTAAAACATTCAGATCAATTGAATAAAACAGAACAATAGCCTAATTAAAACAGTTACAATTGGAGTGGGGCTGATTCAAAATAATAACTTTAAATTGGTTAACAGTTATGAGTGTATTTATTTTAATTTGATGTTGTAGGCTGTTCCAGGAGTCAGGGGCACTGTGGCTAAAAGCATATTATTATTGCTATCAAGGTCCTTGCTTTTAGCACTGCACTGCTGTGAATGTTCACCATTACTACAATATTTTGGCGACCATCTAAACCCAATGTGGATCACTCAAAAGATACTATGCATGTTCCTTCCTGTTACAGTTTTTTTCGATCGCTAACCCACAGTGGGCACATCTGTAGCTCAATGTGCAAAACTCTAACTACAGTCTGCACTACCAAAAGTCACTGGAGCTGAACAGTTCACTTCACCTGCAAAATAGGCTCAGTGCAGCAAACACTATGAACCAGCTTCTTTGAGATAACACACACTGTCACTCAGAACACACTCAGAGTATAAACACTAGCATCAAACCCCAATACACAAATTACAAACTTTTAATTTTTACAGTTTTGAAAAATTTGAGTTAATTCACACAAATAAAGTAATATTTTCTTTGAGGAAAGAGTGAAATTAGTTCACATAAAATTGTTTATTTTATAACATACCAGTTATGTTTAGGTAAACAAAAATAAATGACGATCAGAAGTTTGCTTCAATAGATACATCTTTTTATTTTATATTTTATTGATAACATTTCCAAATATAGCATGTATCTGTGTAAATATTCTATGATTGTAATACAGATATCAATTTCTGTAATGTTGTCATTTACTGTAAGGGTGCAACTCTTACATTTTTGTTTGCTTGGAAATTCGTATTACAGATGCAACTTTAGATCTTTGCAGATTGCGTTACACCCTCAACCCTGCCTCTCTCAATGAGAGACCATGATTCACAACAGGGTCTATCAGTGTAACCCTTACTGTATTTCATCAGAAATTACAGCTCAATGTCTTCTAGGTCTTCCTCCACACATCCAGTCTCACTGCTTCTCTTCTCCCTCCAACAATCTGTCTTCCTATTTCTGAGCTTTCCCTATACTGTATATACAGTATGTTCACTAACAAGTCTAAAACAAGACACCTTCTTAGTGTTTCAGTTGAAATTGCAATCAGCAGTGTTTGAAATGCACTATGCTGATATCCATTCTGTTTTGAATGTGTGGTCTACAGTTGTGACAGCAGTGTGTTAGCATTTGAACAAAGTGCTAGAAATCCATAATGTTGTGCAGGCTGTGGTTAAGCCATGAGATAAGTGTGTAAAGTTTTGAAAATTGTGTTTAAGCAATGAAAAACGATCTAGAGTTTGGTCCACATGAACCGCTGCTGTGCATAGTGTAGTTAGAGTTTTGCACTTGTCGTTCCAGTTGTGCCCACTGTGGTTTAGCGATCGAAAAAAACTGTAATCACTAACTATGAGAATGCAATGTACAAACTATGATAAATAGTTGACTCATTCGTCCAAAGTGTAAAATAGTTGATGAAGCTCTCAATATTAGCCTAAACCTTCACATTTCAACCTCATGATTGTGCTTGATGGAAAGCCACATGATCATCAAAGTCATCCTCTGGGGATCATGAATGTATGTATATAATGTCATGGTATTGGACCAAAGTGGTGGACTGACCATCAGGCAAGTTACTTCCTAGAGCCAAGGTGTATGTGTGGAGCGTTTGGATTAGTTTTGTAAATGTAGCCCAATCATTTAGCATAAACACCTTTCAGATCAGTCCCAACATTATACTGTATGAGAGGTACAAAAATATAAATATATATTTTTGAAGTTCTTTTCCTTTTTCATAATCCAGTAGGTTACAAACGACTTGACACAGTTGAGGCTATCAGCTCGACTAAACTCTCTCTGTATTTCTAAGTATGGCAGCGTTTACAACCTGGTGTCGCACTCCGACACTGGCACAGGAGCTCAGAAAAATTCCAAGAAGCGCCCAAGAAATGATTCAGTTGTGGATTCTGCTGCTAAGAAAAAACCTGGACGTACAGCAGAAGGTATACAATCCATGCCCGTTCACCGAAGGTTTACCTCATGTAGATGCACCGGCAGTGTTGTTGTTGTAATAACTCAGAATGCCTCATGGGGGTGACAGGAGTTACACAAATTAGCCTTAAGGAAAAGGCAATCGTGGAGTTATTTTTTAGATTTAGTCAACAAATCTATGAAAAAATACATTAGCCAACAAGATGTTAGTCGCTAGTATACTTTCTGTGGCTCTTAAGTCCATTAGCTCTTATCATGAATAACATCCCTTAGATATAAAGAGCCTAAAAAGCTCGGAGCAGGCCTATTTTTTTTTTTTTTTTTTACAAACATTACTCAAACAAGAGTAAATAGTGCATTTGTTAGGGACGATTTAGTGGTGGGTTAGTCCATATTGGGTGCTCTAGCGAGTATTTCAGCCTGGCAAAGACAAATATATGCGGATAAAAAAGGATGTTAAACAGGAAAAGCCTTTTTTCATTGTGATTTTGTTTTTCTGGCCATAACTCTGCCATGGAAGGGCCTGTGCCAGTCTATTTAGGGCTGTAAGGAATGTTCCTAAATAGCTTTTGAGGACATATGAGTACCCTTAGTCATGAATCACTTATGCCTCGTTTCCACCGAGTAGAGCGGGTCGGATCGGAGCGGCTCAGAGCGGGACAGCTCACTTTTAAGAATCTCGGTGTTGTTTCCACCGCCGACCCTACCCTTACTGGTAGGGCGGGGTTTAGGCTGGACTGCGATAGCCGACGCCAGAATGTGGGTCAAACTATCGGGCTGTGGGAACAACTGTGGTCAAGCCAGCGGTCTCTTGTTTTTGCTTGGTCAAACCAGCCGCTTCTTTATTTATTCCCCCCGTGTTGTGAGCACAGAGACGGCTCGGTGCAACTGATAGAGACAGTGAGCGAACAGCACTGGCTGCGGCAGCTACGTGACATCGTAGCAGTGGGACACAGTGTAGCCAACTGATTCATTTAATGACGAGGAAAAACACCACACAATAAACAGTGCCGCGCTCACATTTTCGCCAAAACTCTCTTCACTCTAGCCGAGGTGACTGCAAACGGCGGAGATGATTCAAACCAGCCGCTTCTTTATGTATTCCCCCCGTGTTGTTGTGAGCGTGTATTTTACTACTATCTATGGCGTAAACACACAGAGACCGCTCGGCGCAACTCATAGAGACAGTGAGCGAACAGTGCTGGCTGCAGCAGCTACGTGACTATGGGACACAGTGTAACCAACTGATTAATTTATTGACGAGGAAAAACACCACACAATAAACAGAGCTGTGCTCACATTTTCGCCAAAACACAAGACTCTCTTCACTCTTGCCGAGATCTACACATGGCGGAAATGATTCTTTCGACCAATCAAATGACGGCAGTGTGTAGCTCCGCCTTCTCATGCATTTTCGGCCCGCTTTCAGGCCGCTAGTACCCCTACGGAGGAGTACTGAGATCGGGAGCGGCTCAGAGCGGTTAGGTGCGCTTAAACCGTACCCTACCCAACTTTTGGCAAATGAAAAGCCAAACTACCCGGACCGAACCGCTCCGACCCGACCCGCTCTACTCGGTGGAAACGAGGCATTAGAGCCTGCTGTTAACTCTTGACAGTGAGAACCAGGCTGTGTCTCAGCAGCCCAGGTGTTATGTTTGACACTGTCTGTGTTTCTCTCTGTCTCTTCCAGTAATCAAAGTGTACCGTTGCTCTAAGTCAAATAAACATGAGTGACTGTGGTCTAGTTTGAATATTTAACCTTGAAGGGATTAGCACCCGGATAACTTTTTACACCCTTAAACCACAGGCTTGTGTTGACGTAGCTTCTGACATAGGGCTGCGATATACCGTTTATCGTATGACGAAACAAAAACATCTTTCGTTTCATTTAATGCAACATTGTTTACACAAACTATACATGTAGCTTGCATTTAAGTTACTGTTGATTCAAACTGAACATTTCCTACAGCTTAGCTTCACATTAAAAGCATTTAACTGACGAAACGTGAGTTGACTTTTATTTTGAAGCACACACTTATTAGCACTTCCTAGTCTCACTGCACTTCCGTCACTGGTAGCATGTCTTCCATGTGGGACTATGCGGTGAAATAAAATAAAAGAAAGCTTGTCATTTGCAATAGCCCTTCTACTTGTAACCCTGCGCTCACACCAAAAGCTTCATGAACATTAGTGGCAGCCGCCAGTCATTCATTTTCACTTTCATTTAGTGAGCATTTTCTATTTTGTTGCATGCTTGAAAATTTGTGTTTGAATAAAAGGAGAAATTAATCCAATATGTGTAAAAACTTTTTATTTGTCCAGTATACTTCAAAATGTAATAACAGAAAAGCCTTATTTCCATGTGTCATTTATATTAAAAATGTATTATATGAATTTACAGAAAGTATGCTGTATCGTCAAATGTATTGTTATCAGGATATGAAATTACCTATAGATCAGGATATGAGATTTTGGTCATATCGCCCAGCCCTACTGACATATTGTGTAAAGTGTATGCAGCTGTGTGCCTTTCATGGTATCTTTTAGACATCCAGCATGAGTGTGGACCAATTATGAACCTCTGGACGGTGTGTTTGGAGAGACTATGGGATATTATGGAGCTACTTCGGAAGCCCAGACAGTGGAATCAGTACTCATTTAAAAGAATGGAAAGGACAGGATTAAAGGCACAGTGTTCAAAGGGAATTGGCATTTTTCAGAACAGACTTGGTATAAATGGAATGTAATATTCATATGTTTTAATAGGCGTATAATCACGTGAAAATAAAAGTTGTAGATTATTTGAGCCTTTTATATCTACAGTACATAGGAGTGGGGCACTGAGGCCGCCATGTTGCACCGCCATGTCTCTACAGTAGCACAGAACGGACAAACCTTTGAGATGAGCCAAGACCAGCCTCTCAAAACACTTGATGACAGTCTAGAGATGATGGAGAAAGTATACATTTATCACTACGAACAAATGTTTGGGCTAAAAGTGTGTTTGTATGGAGTTTCATTGAGTGAAAAACAGGCTTTTTATGGTGTGTACATCGTGTTACCAAGCATTTGATACAGGCAAACAGAGCTGTCATTACATGTCTGAGGTGGACAAGTTTAAGCCTTGAATTAATTTCACTCTTAATTCAGCATAAAGATTTTGAATATGATATCACACTTGTTTCACATCTAGTCAACTCATAATACTCATTTGTTCCCTCTGTTCACATTGCCATAGACAGATCCAGTCACTCCCTTCTGCACTGCAGTTACCCCTTTCCCCTGGCTGTTACCATCACCTGACCTCCCCACACCCTATCTCCTTAATATATATATATATACACACACACACTTGTGCAGCTCTACTCTTACTTTTATGATTTCCCTTTGGCCCTAGCTATCCAGCTTTTGTTTTCCCGCCTGCCTGACCATTGTTCTGCTCTTTGGACTGATGATTTCATATTTTTGACTGACTACCTTGTTTGAATCCTGCATGCATTCTATAACTCAAGTGTATGATAACTTTTATCTTCAGGCAAGACATAGCAGGCAAGCGGTGGTCAGGTTTGAGATGTTTGGCTTTTTGTATGGGGTACTTAACTATGCATAAGTACCCCATAATACCCCACTTCAAAAATAGTGAACTATCCCTTTAAGATATACAAAACACTCATCCTGACTTTGTGTGTGGAAAGATGCTACCTCCCCTTTAAGCGTGTGTAGGGCAGAGGATAGAGAATTTCCTGAACCTGTTCTTAAGTTGAAGCACATGCTCTTATTTATCCTACATCCGATAGCGTCCGTTAGCATGGAAGTGATACTTGCTTTTCTTGTCTTTTATTTTCTATCCACATCTGATATGCCTCGCTGCAGGAGTTAAGACCACAGCGCTTACAGTGTCTGACAATGGCAACAAACGCCTTCACGCTGCTCTGGTGCGGCTGACTGGTAAAGTTATCTAGGGTGTGTGTACCGTGGGAGAGCAGAGTGCAGGTTAAACACAATAAACACATTGTTCTGACTTGTAGGGTGTTGCTTTTGTGGTCTCATTCTCCTCCCTTGTCAAATGGGTCACACACACACACACACGCACGCACACATACACACAGGTTTACATATTTTCTTCATGTTGAACTTAGGTGCTGTATGCCTGGTAGTAAAAACTGATGCTGCCAAGATGGAATATTCTGTTTAAAATAATATCAATCACAAGGTGCAAGGGTTTTCGGTACTGTTTTTCATGGCAGAGTAATGCAATATATCAATTATAGACTATCTCTATTTTTATGAAGTTTTCTTTCCATCCATGGGGAATTATGGATGTAGAGACATGTTTTGGGCTATACATATGTTAGTGGAATGGATCATGTGGGTGTAACAATAATGTGTTTGTCAAGATGTGGTTGGATTTCTATTAGGCTTGTTTGTTATTGGTTGTTTCTCTTTCTTCCATTTGTGTTGGTCTGACAGAAGCATTTATTGTACCTGATGTTGTGATCATACGCAAATTCACCTAAACGTAGCAGTCTGGAATTCCGAGCAATTATTATTTATGAACTTTTTAATCATTTTCTGACTTTATTAATTCATCATTGAGATACATATGTTAGAAATGAGTTAATTGATTGGTGTTTGTAATCAAAATTGTGGGTTCTGCTGCTGTAAACAAACAACAATGAAACAATAACTTTTCAGGTAGCTTTCTAACTTCAAACAGTGTTCCAGGGATCTAATTTTCCTGCGAGGAAAAGTATGATTTTTCATCATCATCATCATCAACCTTTATTTAAACAGGCAAAAATTGCTAAGAAACAATGTCTTATTTAAGCAATGGCCTGGTAGGAGGTGAATTACCTCCTGGGGGGAAGGGGAGAGGGAGAGAACAAGACAACACTGCAATATCCAGTAAAATCACACATAAACAACAATAACATATTCAACATAGCAACACAAATTAGACAAACAGCAGTAACATACAGCATAGCAATAGATAAATGAACTAGATCACGGTGAGCTTAGACTGAAGCAGCTACAGGTGTGATTTATACATTTTGTTAGGGCCTGTTTGAAGAGACTAACAGAGGTAAAGGATTGTAACTGTAGGGATTTTTGAAGTTGGTTCCAGCTGTCAGCGGCCGCAAATTGGAAGGAGGAACGGCCCAGGGAGGAGTATGCCCTAGGAGCATTTAACAGAATGAGGGGGGCAGAATGGGTGTTGTGTGTAGGGTGGGGGCGCAGGTGAAGAAGCTGAGTTAGATAGGGAGGAGTGAGACCTAGAAGAGTTTTAAAAACCAGCATCAGCCAGTGGATGTTGCGCCTGATGTCCAGGGGTGGCCAGTTTACCAAGGTGTAGAGATCACAGTGATGGGTCCTGTACGGGGCGTTAGTTGCAAAACGAATGGCCGAGTGATAGAGGACGTTAAGCCGCTCAAGTGCTCCTTTACGGGCGGACCTGTAGATGACATGAATAGTGGAAGGACAGTAAGCTGAACCAGGGAGCGTTTGACAGAGGCAGTGAATGAGGAGCAGTTGCGATAGAGGAAGCCGAGTCTGGCTTTTACTTTCGACTGCAGAAAGGACAGATGTTCAGTGAAGGAGAGGATGCTGTCAATCCAGACTCCCAGGTATTTGTAGGAGGACACTAGTTCAAGTTTTTGGCCTGTAGCAGTCAGAATGGTACCAGCTTGGAGGGGGGGCTTACGACCAAACCACATGACCTTGGTTTTACTGGGGTTTATGGCCAGTCCGAGGGCAGAAAAGCCAGCCTGTATGGAGTGGAAGCTCTGCTGAAGTGTTCCCAGTGCAATGTCAGGTAAGGGGCCAGTGGCATAGAGAACTGTGTCGTCGGCATAAAGATGGATAGATGAATTGCCAGCTGATTTGATTATGTCATTTAAGTAAATTGATAAAAGAACTGGGGCTAATATGGAGCCCTGTGGGACGCCGTTTAGAATAGACAGGGGTTGCGACGAGATGCAGCCAGATTTCACATATTGGGAGCGTCCAGAGAGGTAGCTGTTAAACCAGGCTAGTGAGGTAGTGGAAACACCGATGGAGTTTAAGCGTTTCAAAAGCTGTTCATTAACTACAGTGTCAAAGGCCTTGGCCAGGTCGATGAAGACGGCCACACAGAATTGCTTGGAGTCCAGAGCACTGACAATGTCATTAATTACTTTGAGAGTCGCAGTTTCGCAGCTATGACCTGTGCGGAACCCAGATTGAAAGTCAGACAGTATGTTGTTGGTGTTAAGGAAGCATACCAGCTGTTTGCAGATCAGCCTCTCCAGTACTTTTTTAAGTTATTTGAATATATATTAGAATATGTTCACTTCTCTGACCCACCCAAAGTTACATTGTGCACCTTTAATAGTTTATTTGATGTTTGTAAGGGAGAAACAGGTTTAAAGGATTACACTAGATGGTCAAAGATAGGGATGAGCCCGAATCCGAATATGTATTCGGATAAGCACGGATAATGAGTTAGATACGGATACGGATAATTTCCGAATAGTCCCGTTATTATTCAGGGATTTTTTTTATATATTATGCGCCTAATGGACGCAGCGCGTTCCGCCTCAATGACACAACAGGTAGAATGACACTAACAGCTGTTCTGCGGTGGACATGAGAGGACCGGGCGCGTCCCGTGACCCGCGGTCTCTCTCTTTTTATCCACTGATAAACGCAGCGCGTTCGCCCTTTCCCTTGAATAGAGGGTTCTACCTGTCGCATTCGCTGCCGTTTTTATGTGAGTTTCCTCCGCTGCCGTGGCGGAGAAGAGACGAACCGATGGAATATGCTGCACCCCGAGTCACCGTCAGCCCTTCCCCGATGTATTTACATTCACTAGGCCTACTGCTTAAACTCTTTCAAACACCACAACGTTTCCATCAAACTGATGTTTAGGACCTGTACTTTTTCAGCTGTCAATCAATGCGTATAGGCTACGGCTAGGCCTACTTCAGGACCTATACAATAAAATCGGAAACTGCAAACTTGACACATTAAAATCACATGTGGCTTTGTGGAAAGGCTAACATATTATTTAGGGTTTATGAGATTGGTACGTTGATACATATATTGTTCCTAAATCTTAGTTTAGTAAAACAAAAGTAAAAAAAGAGGGAGAGGGAGAGATAGAGATAGAGATAAAAAATAATCATGAAATACAGCTGTATTTCCCCCAGTTAAAGGGGTACCTTAATTAAGTTAAAAGTAAAACACTGGCCCTCATTTACTAACAGTGAGTAATGCACAGATTTGGGCTGTTATTTATCAATATTTTCGTTCCCTGAATTTCTTCGTATTCTGAGAACAAAGAAGAGAGAGAGAGAGAGAGATGTGAAAAGGTAGAAATATATCTGACTTATATGTCAACATTACATCAATGTGATGCTTTGAAGGGACAACAATTGCATTGACAATGAATATTAGTTTAGAAAATCAATTTAGGTGTGACTTCCTTTAATGTAGGCTATTGTAAAAGAAACTTCCGGTATACGCCACGCCCACTTCTTGTTGTGTATCCGGATACAGATACAGATAATTTTGTTGGTTGAACAGATACAGATACAGATACAGATAATGACGTCTCCGCACACCCCTAGTCAAAGAACGTTACCACAATAAAGGGTTTAGTAATGGTTCATGGTCCTCTTTTCTCTCTTTAGTTTTTGAGTGTATTTGAACTATACTGACATTCCATATGTAATAAGAACAATATAAGCTCATACTTGGCTTTTGGAGCTGACGTACTCATTCCCTTCAGCGCTGGAAGCTATCACACTCACAGGGGTCTGACTGCTGTTCTGCCTCTGCACTGTGTAAAGTGAGAGGGCTGTGGGAGGCCATGGGTAGGTTCCTCTCTATATGACACAGACTAAGCAGAAGGAACTAGTGTGTGTGTGTGTGTGTGTGTGTGTGTGTGTGTGTGTGTGTGTAGGTGTGTGTGTGTGTGTGTGTGTGTGTGGGGGGGGGGGGGGGGGTGTTTGTGTGTGTGATAAAGTGAGACAAAGGGAGAGGGATGATGGAAAGAAAAGTCCTGTTCCTGAAGTGCTTCAGTTCCCTATATCACAGTGCTCGTGCTTACAAGCCTCCTGTACACTTTTGATTAGAATATGGAGGAAATGGATATGAAAGCAATTTTAACTTGCACCATAATACCTGACATAACTGTTTTAGCTACTGCACTGAGTAGTTTTAGTTTGGATATGATAACAGTGTGACCACAGCTGGTTAGTATTAGAAAGTAGGACGGCCTAGTTCGTCAGACCTACAGTACGTCATCTCTATCATATTACAGGATCACACACACACACACACACACACACACACACACACACACACACACACACACACACACACACACACACACACACACACACACACACACACACACACACTCTAGGGTCCTTCTTTCACTCAGTGTCTCCTTGACAGAATCTTCCTTTTAAAACAAAGCAACGCTGCAATTTGTACTGACAACTGTTCAATGTTTACCATCCATCATGGATTCAGCTCTCTGTTTGGCTGGTATTAAGTGGCATAGAGAGAGAGAGGGTATCTCATAGAGCAGAGACTGTGTGTGTGTGTGTGTGTGTGTGTGTGTGTGTGTGTGTGTGTGTGTGTGTGTGTGTGTTTGTGTATGCGTCTGTGTGCATCTGTGTGTCAAGAATAGTGTTTATGTGTCTCTATGTATCTCTTAACCCACTAAATAAAATAAAAACGTAATGGCAAAACACATGAACATGTTGGTGTACGAATGGTGTCTTCCTCAATTAGCCTAAATGCTTACTGTATGTAGTTGACAGTCACTCACGTTAGCAAGGAACGTCAAAGTCAACCCTATTAGCGTTATTGTGTAAGAAAGGTGGGACTGTACACTCAAAAAAAAAAATCATTGGATCTATTTGATTTTATCACGACACCTAAATTCCACGTAAACAAATCATGTTATGTCAACTAACCTTTATCATGTTATTTGAACACATCATACATGTGTGGGTTGAACATAATATTATTGAATATATTCATTCAACTCATTTGCATCTAGTTGAATTTAAATGTTTGTACTTCATTGGACCAACATGATTTTATCACCTAAATTCCACATAAACAAATCATGTTATTAGAACATAATGATAATACATGCATTCAACTCATTTGCTTCTTTTTGAATTTAAATGTTTGTTCTTAGTTCCTTTGGTTCAATCATTTTAAATGACCCTACGTGCATAAAGAATGACAACATGCAATTTCATTTTACATTTTATTCAAGCTTTATAAAAACATTTGCCTATATTACCCACAATGCAACTTTGCTACAGAGTAACATTACAAGAAACAATTTACCAGATTACATTAACACAATGTTTTCACATAAGCAGTGGCGTTTCCCCATTTAAGGTTAAAGCTCAATACCCATTTCCCCCCCAAATGCATCCAAAACATATTCTGACCAAAACATTTGCAACTAGTAAAGGTAAATTAAAATTATCATACAATCTTACAGTATTTGCAAGTTCGTATGGTCTAAGTGCAAAATGTAATAAAAAAATATATATAAATAAATTAATTAAATAAGAGACACTGTAACCTACAAAATATTCTTGGCCCATAGGAAAAACAGGTAAGATATCACCCAGCAAGATCTGTACATGACTGGAATATGTGCAATATGTGCATGTGCATTTAATCACAGTTTTAACAGAGAAGTATGGAAGAGTATTAGGTCCATGGGAGATAGAGAGAAAACTAGCACCTCAAGTCGATAAAAGTCGAAATGTTGACAAAAGAAAATACAATGACGATAAAAAAGCCGAAATACAATGTTCTGAACTTCTGGTATCAATAACTCTTAAGTAAAACGTTATTTAAACCCAAACGTTTTCATCTTTGCAATGGTCATAAGGCAAACAATTCATTTTTATTTCGACTTTGTGCATAATGAAGGACAAAATAATCCTTATGCAAATGTTTTCCCCCCTCTTGGCCCTAATACTACCGTAGAGATGCCAGTCTGCCCAACAAAGAAATGTCAACCTGACCAACATTCTCGGTCCTTCGGAACATTTGTATGAATTAGCATTTTAAACTTAAAAGCACAAACAAATAAAACCATACATTGTAGAGCAAATTTCCTCGATGAGCTTATTTTTTTAGGTATTGTGCCTTGGATGACAACCTCTGCCCCTCCAGATTCAGAAGAATCTTCTGCATCCCTCCAAAAGTTAATTTGCACTCTGGTGGATAGCTCATGTTAAAGCCCAATATTTCCCAAATGAATGAGGACTCACACATTCAAACAAGACGCCGCTGTCCTCTGGTCTGGGTCATCTCCAGGCTCCACACCCTCCTTCTGTAAGACACTCCCAGCAGTTTGCACAATGGAAGCACTGGCCTCTGTGTCTGTGTCCTGTGGGATAAAATACATAACATTTTCATTTATATGTGCTTGAATTCATGACTTCTGCCCAGTACTGAACAAAATATATTCAAATAGTCAATATTATTAAGGATGTTTAAAACTGAACACTAAATAGATCAACCCTTTTCAATACACACCTTGTAAATATGCAACATTTCTCCAGCTGCTCCACCTTTACATAGAGATATCTCCATCAGGCGCGGGAGATCTGGTCGAGAGCAGCAAAGAATGTAGAAACTAGAGGACCGGTTGATATGTGGTGGAACTCCTTATCAATCTGGAACACATTAATGCACATGTCACTATCCCTATCAGAACATCAAAGTATAAGAAGAATGAACAATGAATTATAAAGTTGTTAAATAACTATCAATTGGGAGAAAGGAACTGGTCAAAACTATTATATTTGATTTGTCAACATCTTGTTCTTCTGTATGCGCACTCAGTAAACAGAACTGGCCATCTGTTTAGAAGTCTGAAACCAAAGGCTCTCTTGTCTAAGCACTTTACTGTAACACATCCTCAACGCTAGATACGTTTACATGGGCACTGGGACAATCAGGTGTGACATCTCAAATTATGTTCAGATCTGTAGGGATAACAGGTGCATCTACAAATATTAGAAAAGCACGGAAAAGTCCATTCAAAAGTGAGTTCCAGATTCATTACTCAAAGTGAAATATGTCAGACCTTTCTTTTGTTTTAATTTTGATTATAGCTTAAACCTCATGGAATAAGGATTTTGGTCGATGCACCTGAATGTCCATTGAATTGCTAAAGCACTTATTTTGGTATTATGAAAAAGGTGATGATGAGTGGTGTGTATAAACAGTACAATGCAATATCAAACATTAAGCAGAGAAAATTGGTGGAAATCAGCTAACAAGGCTTCATATACAAAAAATGACCACATAATATGACTAAAACATTTTAATACTGCATTCAAGCTAAATAACTAATCCTCAATGTTTCTATGTGTGTACTTTTGACACTAGATCAACCAAATTAAATGAACTTACCATGTATTGCAGGGACACATGTCATCTCAGAGGATGGGGACTGCAGCTAGAGTTCAGTTGTATTTCTGGTTCAATAAAAGAAGATAAGCAGTTTTAAAATGTTAAAAACATGAGAAATATTTATATTTTAAGTAAGCATAGTAACACACACACACACACACACACACCTCTCATAGTCCCAGACAGGCCCTTAGTTCCTCCATGGTTAGCCCCCTGTCTTCGTCCCGGTCATACTGGCTGAACTGCTTGGCACATCGTCGCGGCTTGAGCCTGTGACGCAGAAACCTCCGTAGCGGCCGCCGCGCCTCTCGCTCGCTCAGCTGCCCACTGAGGTCCACGTCCAGCTGGGTGAAGTGCCACCGCAGCACCTGCTCCGGGCACCGAGTTACTCAACTTAATGTAGATGAGCATGTGTTTGATAAATTCAACAAAAAAATAAAAATAAGAAACTGCTTCAAATATTGCATGATATGAACCTAAATACAGATAGTAAATTCGTAATTTATAGAGGCAGATAAATCACATGCTATATTTTAAGCTATGCATCTATCTTTGCTCTAACTTGCTTGTAATTACCTTGCCAGAACATGCTGCGACAGACCTGCTGTTTGATTAACCCACTTCTCATTGGATTAACATGCACGTGTATAGTTGATCTGAATGTTCTTCTAATCAGGTATTATGGACAAGAATGAATCATGTAATGAAGAAAAACACGATTGATTCATGTCAAGTCAACTACAGTTAACCTTGTTTAGCCAGGCCCCTAACTGAAAATCTCGAAGCTCACATCACGCGGCTAGAGAAGCACGATAAGTCTTCTACACCCATGAACACTAACGAGTGTTAGCTAACTAACGTTTGGGCTTCTCCTTACATTTAAATAGTGTTAACGTGGACCGTATGTACCGCATTTGAAACAGGGCTGTGACTACATGCTGGCACTCTCCCTCCGACACACACACACGCGCGTCTCTCTTATTGCAGACCAATTTAAGATTTGTTTAATGTTAATCTCTTGGCATTCATTTTCATGTGCCGCAGGAAAATAATCATTAATGAGAAATTATGTACTGTGGTGTAAATTATTAAAACCTAGCGAAGGCAAAGTTAAGCTAGCTAGTGCTAGTGACACTCAAAAACTTTGTTTAACTGAAAAATGTCTCAGAGGAGCTAGTAACTATTATTCATCACTTACAACATTGTTGAATTGAACAAATTCACGAATTACTTACATGTATGAAGGTTGGCAAATGATTCAGTGGCATGTGCTGGTCATTGTCGGCAGTGTCCGTTAAATAACTGCATCCAGTCTGGAGCATGCGCAGTAGCTGACAGTACAACAGTTGTCGGTTTGATTAACCCACTTCTCATTGGATTAACATGCACGTTTATAGTTGATCTGAATTGTCTTCTAATCAGGTAGTATGGACAAGAATTAATCATGTAATGAAGACAAACACGATTGATTCATGTCATCTAAACATATTCCTAGTTAGCTAATCAAACACATGCCCTAGTTCATTTTTTTGAGTGTAGTAGCAGAGTATAAACTCCGGGTGTAGGATGCAGTATACAGTCATTCTGCAACTGGAACAGCAGTGAACTTGATGACGTTACCAAGTCTGTTTCTGCATTACGTGTCTATTCTGGTTATCTCTACAGTAATGTATATGTACAATACAACAAAAAATTATTTAAAAGTGTTGTCATTTTACAGACAAATAGAAGCAATACCTACCAATATCCGCAAACTACTCAACTTTCCATAGCTATCATTTTGATCAAACATTTTCGTTACCAAACGTTAACAGATCTTGGTCTGCAGCGACAGAACATAATATTTGTTTTCTCCAGACGGCTCTGGTTCTCGGCAGAAATATACACAGAAACAATCTGTTGACCGTCATATTGACATGACCAGCAACATTCACTATAGCTTCAACAATGCTGTCTTTCGAAATAAAACCTCCCGCTTTTACATGCACAAATATATACTTTAATACAGACATAAGGCACAGGGATTTCTGTCAAAACTCAACATTAATTAAATGTATCATAAGATTACGAGCATTGCAGATACTTTGACTGCTCTTCTAGGCTACGTCAATGGCCTGATTTGCATATCCTCCCCGGGACTTCAGGCCACGGAGGAAACACGGATAACACTAGGCCACGGGAACCTTTAAGTGGTTTTGTTGCTCAAGCTATCCAATAGGGGAGCAGTGATAACTGACTGTTTGCATGGACCCAGTGCAACAGAAATTAGCAGTCTTATCATGTTTGATTGTTATTATTACGAGAATGCTTGTCGTCAAAATGAGTTTTTGTCAAAATCATTGAATATCCCCTCATGATCCGCTACCTGTCCGTACTGTGTGTGCACTGAACAAAAATCCAGTGTTTATATACAGCCTATACATTTACAGAGCCTAGGCTGTGTATTAACACTGGATTTCCTTTCAGCCCACACACATACGGTCCATAATACAAGTATAGGACGGATTGTGAGGAGATATTAACAGATTTTGACAATTTGTGATTTTTGACAGCAAGCGTTCTCCAGAATCACTGAATACACCTTTAATGTTTCACGTAACATCAGGCTGGCCCATCGTGCTCTTCAGTATAAATAACATTTCAAATGATGACGTGATGATAACACATCAGAGGGTATGGCAGCATAGCAGTTAACAATGTTAGCAGTGCCTGCAGCTCACTCTAATAGACTGTGGATTTATGGGCATTCCTTCACGCACCGTGGAGAAGAAACCCCCACTTGTTCTCTAGCCCCTCCCCATCCCCGACACACACACACACACACATACACACACACACACACACACACAAAAACACACACACACAC
The DNA here is from genome assembly GCF_949987685.1 of Ammodytes marinus. NCBI lineage: Eukaryota > Metazoa > Chordata > Actinopteri > Uranoscopiformes > Ammodytidae > Ammodytes > Ammodytes marinus. The sequence goes on from NC_137233.1 coordinate 20,017,389, forward strand.
AAAAACACACACACACACACACACACAAACACACACACACACACACACACACACACACACACACTTTCTGTTTTTTGTTACATAGGCAGAGCCCCCAATAACACACACTTGACTTAAAGCCAGGGGGTCTCTGTTTCCCAGCAGCTATGTCACTCACTCACATGTAAATGTACACACATGTGAAGCACAAACTGTACCATGGAGAAGGAGAGAGAGCGAGAGAGATGCAGAGAAAGAGCATGTGTGTGTGTGTGTGTGTGTGTGTGTGTGTGTGTGGGGGTGTGTGTGGTGTGTGTGTGTGTGTGTGTGTGTGTGTGTGTGTGTGAGAGAGCCTTCCTGTTCTTCTTCCAGAAAGGAAAACACAGTATAATCATAATGTGCATAGGTCACACACAGAACACCAACACAATGAAAAGAGAAATTACAAATTTTTCGTATAATGCTGGGTTTACACTAGAGGACTTTTAAAAGACTGAAGACTGAAACCCTCTTACATCTAAAGACAATCAACTCACACCTGAAGACAACTAGTCATTAGTTTTCTGTCACAGAGTGAGATTTTGAAAAGGGGTCTCATATTGCAAGACTACAACTAGATTCCTTTTGAGATTAATATTATTTCCGCAACCGCGATTGTGATTATTTAATTAAAAACAAGTTAATTCAATATTCCGAGCAGGGGACATCCTTTAGTTATTTGACCATCTTTATGTGCTGATCTCATCCCCCAATAACTTTAACTCCTAACCCTGTATTTGACGGTAGAGTGTTCAGGTTGCGCGGCTGTCAGCCTGGTTCTCCACCGAGGCTTCTATGAAAAAGTATCCGAAATAAGTGCCTCACCAGGCGGACACAGGTCGCGACTAAAGGCCAGGACACACCAATCCGACTACCCGAAAATCGCGACTGCCGATCCAGGGAGCTCCAGTCTTCCCGTCGCGGCCGAAAAAGTGCAAAGAACACACCAAACCGACTGCTGACTTTCCGTACGCTCTGCGCTTGCGCGGGACGTAATGTCTCCATAACAGCAGGCGGCGCTAATCTGTATTGTGGCCCGAAAAAATACGGAAGCCAGAAATGATGGGACGGCTCTCTAGACCATACACATAGATATAAATACGTATTTATATTTAGGGACCATAAAGAGCACAATTTTTAGCAGGGTGTCGAGCATGGTGTCGAGCAGTCAACAAGGGTTGATGCATGTGAGTACTCGCTGAACGAAACAAACAAACACATTAAAACGATGGCTAACTGTTGTTAGCTGTTTGTGCTACCCGCCTCACTTCCGGGCTTCACTGAATCGCTAGCCCTCCACCAATCAAATTACTCCAACTGAAAGACTGTCCTCAAAAGAAGCCCGACGACATCTACTACGACGATTTCACGGCACCCACCAAACAGATTTGTGTCCCCGACCCCTCCCGACGCTACGACGGCGATTATCGGGCCGGTGTGTCCTGGCCTTAATGCCGCTCCTCCTGTGTCGTGCTTGGTGCATGCGAGAGTGTGACAGTGTTTACGTTATTTCGCTTGAGCCAACCCCCTAAGACTAGCGATAATATCAAACATGTTTGATAATGTCGGAACGTCAAGACGGGACAATAGTATGCAGCTGCAGCCCCGGAGTACAATACTGAGTCGGGGCGGGAGTACTGAGTCGGGGCGGAAGAAAATACAAATACATTTTGAACGTTATTTAGACAAATTATATTGTTTTGGCAATTAAGTTCAGGCATCACAGCTGGGTGGTTAGGGTTAGGGCAAGGGGACAAGGGGGAGGTTAGAATATAGATAGAACATTAGATTAGCCACGGCGCTAGCTCCACTCGGCTAACGGAACACCGCGGCGGCCATCTTGAGAAGGTCACGTCAAACAATAAAAAAGACCGCAGACCGATAGACTACTAGCCCCGCCACAGTACTCCCGCCCCGACTCAGTATTGTTCTCCGGGGCTGCAGCTAGACTCTACTCAGACGGGAAGAAGACTGGCTGAAATCGGGTCAGAAGACCACCATACACCAAACGACTGAGATTACGTGCGCGCGCCACAACTCCAGCATGACTCCCGTGATTTCAGTCCGACATTGGGGTTGCGTTCTGAATCGCATACTCTTTCTTTTTTCTATTCTACATACTACATCCGACGATAAAAATAATCTAGTTAGGATGCAGTAGGCATACTATTGGGACATACTTTACTCTCTTATTTCATCATAACATTGCGCCTTGATCTTGCCTCTTGCTTTTATATCCGCCGCATCCCCGTTTGTTTTCATATGGAGGCTTCGTCGATGTGACGTCACTTCACGTGCGCACTGGATTGTGGGTCAGAATCGCCCAAATAGGATGCACTTTTCAACACTAACAATCTTGGCCGCATGAAGTAGGACATCCGGGTACTTCTAACCATCCTAAATCTGGCCACAAGAATCGGGACATCCTAAATCTTTTTTCTACATACTATATAGTAGAAAGTATGCGATTCGGAACGCAACCTGGAAGATTGTCTGCGACTGTCAAATCGCATGAAAAGTTGTGTAGTGTAAGCCCAGCATAAGTTGTAGCTGGGCAGTTTAGCTTATATTAGCTTTATTTTTCTCAACGTACAGTTAAATGACTTCATATTGACAGGTTATAGTCAGTGATCCCCTTAACAAGACTTTATTGACATGAGCAGCTAATCTTTAAAGACATTTTTTGTATTACATTTCAAAAATGACACTTTTTGTATGATCAATGGAGCTGATTTTAGCTTTGTTTTTCTCAACATAAGTAGATTTAAAAACTTCATCTTGCACATGGTTATAGTCAGTGACCCCATTAACAAAACTGCATTGAAATACTCTTTAAAAGTGCTGCACTAGAGTGAGCCTCCCCCCCCCCCACACACACACACACACCCATTATTTCCCAATGACCTGGATTTCCTACCGTCACATGTCAAAGTCGTTATGCTCTCCAAACGTCCTTGTGTGTGTGAGGTGAGGTGGACAGAGTGACAACAGAGACAATGACAAGTCACTCACACACGCGCTCACTCACACACACACACACACACACATACACGCTCAATAACACACACACGTTTCAGCGTGATATATATTTACCCAGCAACCTCTATTTTGGTCTTATATATGAGCTGTTAACATATTTTCAGGACCCAGGGAATGTGAAAGTCACCCAGAATAAGGAAAGACATATGGTAAATATGTGTTTGTGTGTGTGTGTGTGTGTGTGTGTGTGTGTGTGTGTGTGTGTGTGTGTGTGTGTGTGGTGTGTGTGCGTGTGTCGTTGTCCGTATGTGTGTGTGTGTGTGTGTGTGTGTGTGTGTGTGTGTGTGTGTGGAAGCCCAATTTTACCTTATGTGAGTTACCAATGCCTCCCTGCATTGTCTGTGTAGGTGTATGTGTACATTGAGTAAAATTCATGTTGATTTTGATATGAATTTATTCCTAATATTATATTATAACTATTATCATTATACATATACAGTATATTAACATATTTTTCCTCAATAGAAGCTAGAATCACCAACCGAATAAAAGCAGAATCTTCAGATTTAAATGGGAGAGATGGTAGTTTTGGAGTCTTCTTTTAAAATTTTCTTTACTTTACTTCCGGAAGCAAATGCCATTTCTTTAGTTCACTCTTATAGGAAAATTATTATTATCATTATTATTATATCTTTTATTTAACCAGGAGAAACCCATTGGCATTAAATATCTCTTTTTCAATGGTGACCTGCAAGACACTGCAGCAACATAATAAAAACACAGAGTTACAGACAAGAAACACAAGAGGAAAAAGTTAACAGAACTAAAATAAAGCAAAGCATTGCATTTCAGAACCAGGAATAAAATGATTGAACACATTGACATCTTAACGAGTCTGCCGTCGTTTTCTAGCTTCCTCTACAACATCTCTTTCTCAACTTGTGTGTGCTGCAGTCTGTTTTGGAGCCAGTCATTCTTCTATATTGTGTTGAATTTGGAAAGGAGAGGGGCCTCCAAAGAAAACCTCTTTGTGTTGCCAGTCCAGACTCGGGCTATTTTAAGCGGCTTGTGAGGGACAGTGGAGCTAACTGGGGTTTGGGATAAAAGGACCTCTTCCCTCCCTTCGGCCCCAGCAGCAAGGGGCACTGCAGGGTAACATCCATCAGGGCAATACACCCTATCCCTCTATGGACTTAGTATCATTCTCTCAAACTGGGTTGAGACTTAATCAATGTATATTTTTGGTGTAAGTGTTTTGTATTAAAGGTGGAGTCAGCTATTTTGGAAAACCTGTGTGGGCAAAATCACTTTTTCTGTCAAAATCAGTGAATATCTCCTCCCGGGAATGCTAGGGATGTCCTGTCTGTGTATATGGGGAAGAACTTTTTTGAATCCCAATCTCTCTCCCTCTCTCTCTATCCCTATCTATCTATCTCTCTCCCCCCTCTCTCTCTCTCTCCCTCTCTCATCATAAATCTCTTGTCCCGTTCATAGTGTTCATAGTGTGACAGGTGGATCAGCTGTCAGGCATCACACCACTGGACAGGAATCTCACCTTGGCCATTTTCAGATGACTCATTGTTCTCTTTACAGCAGCTGAGGGCGAACACACACACACACACACACACACACACAGAGGAGCATACACTTATAAAAGGCATACAGTACATAGCTAATACACACGCACATGACAAAAAACACATGTTGTGATTCTCTCTCTCCTCCTCTCTCTTTCTTCCTCACTTTAACAGGAGGCTGCAGCTCTCTATATAATTAAGCTCAACATGAATAAGTGAAACAAACTCAATGGCTATAAAATCCAGTAGTTGAGACATTTTTGACTTTAAGTAATGGAAACCTTGTAATTTCCAAAGAGGAAAATGATGAATGATTAGGATTCATTACTGGGTTAGCATGGATGTCTGTATGTCTGTATCCACTGAATGAGTCAGCTAGATGTTGAGAAATTACACATGACAAGAGAACACTTCGGGCAGCTAGCTGCTGCTTGTTTCTACAAACTACAGCTGATCATAAAAAGAATCTAGTTAGCATGCAGTAGGCACACAATTACGACATGCGTGTACTTATTTATTTCATCATGACACTGCACCTTGATCTTGCCTCTTGCTTTTATATCCATTGCGTCGCTGGTTGTTTTCTCTCTGTCGATGTGATGTCACTTCCGGTGCGCACTGGATTGTGGGTCAGATTCGCCTAAATAGCATGCTCAATTCAACACTAAAAATCGCAACTGGATGTAGTATTTTTAAGCTTGCTAAATCTGACCACAACAATTGGGACATCCTCAATATTTTTATACCATACTAAATAACAGGGAAGTATGGGGATTGGAATGCAGGGCATGTCTTTACAGATGTGGATGGAATAGTTGTTGAGATATTTCAGTCCAGACCAAAGTGCTGGACCAGCCAGCAAACGTACACAATGCAACAGGCTATTGGAAGCCAACCTAACTGAGACAGACTAAAACGCATTCACTGCAACTGTGCCTGAGCAGTCATTATTTACAAAATTGGAACATTTTGCATTTTCATAAAAATAAGTTTAGAATTTCCCAGTACAGTACATTTTAATGGTATGTGCACATATGATGTGGTCATTAAGTAGTATGCATTCTATTTTGTCGGGACGGAAATAAGCATATGGTCAAACCAGAAACAATAAAAGATTAATCAATAATTCATATAGTGTGTGTTCTCTACTTTCCCGCCAATACAAAGGTTACAAAGGTTTGACAAAAGCATACATTTTGTTTATGGATTATGCATTCCACATGTTAATAAATGGTGCGCATGAGTATCAGTGCATGACATGGCTTTACTGATAGATGTAGCTCAGTTCAATGTTCTTCATACATATATATACAAGCAGTTGGAAACAGCTTTGTTTTCAATGCAATCAACCATTTCACTAGAGTTTGGGACATGCTGCGCAGTCATTCACCAAATCAAATTGAGCATGACCCAGTAACAGCGCTTTGAGGCACCTCTGCTCCTCACACACAAACAGGTGGGCTCCATGAAGCGTTTAACAACAACAAAAAACATCATAACAACCTAAGCTCCAAAAGAGCTTAACCCAATACAACTCTATAAGCTTAGCAGGAGTCCCATTCTCTTTTCATTCACACGTTCTGATGCTGCAGGTTTAAACAGAGATAAACCTTTTGTTAGCACAGGTTGTTGAGCAGTTTGCTATTTGACAGAATGACAGAAGAAAGGAGAGATCAAAGTGTTTATGGATTGGCATGAGAGTGTAAACAGATTTTATGCCATTATTCAAACACAGACGTGCGCGCGCGCACACACACACACACACACACACACACTGCATACAAAAGTTTAAACCTTCTACCTCCTCTTATTGCATTTAATGCGACATTAAAGGCATTTTAAAGTAAGTTCCCCTACACGAGACAGAGACAAAATAATACATAGATAAAGCATGTAGAACCAATCTTATTGAACTAACACTATTGAACCCTCCCAAAATCTCACAAGAAAAGTCAATTTAAGGGTTTCATGAAATCAGTCAATTTGCCAATGCTAATTTATGCTGCGCAGAAAATACTCTGACTTTGTCCAAACAAGGTGAACTGTGGCTCTGCAATGAATCCCTTTGTATTCAGTGTATTTTGACTGGGACTTTTTCTTCCATAGACTTCCAATGAAAACTAGTTAATACCTGGGAGTATGTTTTCGTATTAAAGGGGGGAGGGAGGGGTTGACCCTCTAACTGCTTCCTATTTTGTCCCAATGTCAATGTTAAATGCTACAGAATTAGCACCAACAAGGTCAGAACTCTGGCAGTGCTGCAACCTACAATGGCTATGCAGGCACTCAGTAATGGGAAGTCAGCCACAGTCGCAATATCCTAATTGCAATAAAATCTTTTACAAAACATAAACATTATAGCCTGACAAAACACTCAAATGTATGTAAGAGAGTTTAAGCGCCTAGAGCAGGGGTGTCAAACTCATTTTCACAAAGGGCCACTCAACGATATGATAATCACACAAAGGGCCAGACTGACCTTCTTTTTAATTGAAAAATAAAAAGAACATATATAAGTATATAAACTGCGTACAATGGCTAGTTTTTGCTTCAACATTTCCGGGGGACAAATTATAGGTGGGGGGTATGGGGGTGCTCCCCCCGAAATTTTTGAATGTCAAACACTTAATTTCCTGCATTCTGGTAGATTTTTATCCACCGATCTGTGCCTTTTCGGCATCAATTTATGGTGGAAATGTCTTATTTTTTGTAAAGGAAAAGACAACATTCAGGTTCCTGGTGAAACAATTATAAAGGACTATAATGCAGTAAGGCTCTCAGGCATCCTGGATTGAGCCACAACATTTATTCTCCTGGATTTTTCAAAACTTTCTGCACATTCAAAACATATCACATGTTTTGTTTTTTTAGGAGTCATGACCCATCACCAGTGTTAGCTAACGATAGCTAGTTGGCTATATTGTAACTTAAAGCAAAAGTTAGAAACCAGATAATTTTGGCATTAATCCTTAGACACTTGACACAATCAATCATCAATATTAGCATGCTATTTAGCCACATATATTGGCCTATTTACAGCCCTCAGAAAACTGACAGCTCTTCTTAGATGCAAGTTCATCAATTCATGGCTCAGAATCCTGAGCTGTGGAACTTTCAGCAGACATTCCTAGCTGTAAGCCACGTACGTTTCCTAACAGTTGGGAGCGTATGCGACGTGCGGATATGGCACAGTCTCCATGAAGAATTTAGAATTTATTCAAATCGACCGAATTGATTCGGACGATTTGAATAAATCGGCCGAACTCAAGGCCCGCGGGACACATGTGGCCTAGAGGGAAGCATATACGAAAGGGAATATTAATCATCAGTATTTCATACTAATGAACAGTGTGCACTTAATTATAATTACTTACTGATAATGAATATTTGACAGTAACACATGCTACTTGATGTAATGTGTTTACATTAGCAGCCAGATAGGTCACAGGAGATGAGTTACATGAAAGCATAAGAAATATGGTTCATTAATAAGCTGTTTCCAAGCAACACTGCACAATGACCTGCTTTTGCGTTAAAATATTAATACATTCATTTATCACACAGGGTGATGTTGTGCCCTACTTCTTTTCCTCCCTTTTTTCTATGTTTTTTTTGTGTCAATATGTGTGTGTGTGTGTGTGTGTGTGTGTGTGTGTGTGTGTGTGTGTGTGTGTGTGTGTGTGTGTGTGTGTGTGTGTGTCTGTGCTCAGTTCAAGAATGTGCACGTAAAGAAATCTGCATTTCTTGTAGGCCTTCAAGATTGTTTGTGCATTGTTTTTCTGGTCCTTTAAGTGTTTGAGTATGCACACGTCATGCACCCGCCTACAGTAAATATGTATATAGGTGTGTGTGTGTGTGTGTGTGTGTGTGTGTGTGTGTGTGTGTGTGTGTGTGTGTGTGTGTGTGTGTGTGTGTGCAAGTATGAGTCTTTTCCATATTAGAAAACAAACCACTATACATTTACACTAAATGCATAATCACTCCTTTGGAAACATGGTCCAGATATCTCTGATTGTGTATACATGTGTCGGTGTCATTTGTGGCTCTGTTTTGACCAAACCAAGCATGAGTCAAGCTGCTGTGGGGTGAGGGAACCTTTTCTATCCCAGTGAAAACACCCCTCACGGCTAAAAGGAGGCAGCAGACTGCTTGACTGAGTCTGTATTATCATGTCCTTAAAATATGTACTGTATGTTTCAGATGGTGTAATTACTCATTCATACATAGTGAATGGCTTTCTTGCTTTCTGCAGCGCTATATACACTGCGGCACTGATGCTTACTCCACTTCAGCACACAAGTTCAGCCAGTATACAGAAAAGTATGACAACTCCCCTCTCTCTCATGTATTAAAATAGTAAGTAGACAATATGGCTGACAAAGATTTTCACCTAATTGGAGTCCATTGGTTTACTCTTTTAGGACCTCTCCTTCATTAATCACCTCTAAACTGTATAATTGCAAGCATCACCTTTACACATGGCTATCTATCTATCTATCTATCTATCTATCTATCTATCTATCTATCTATCTATCTATCTATCTATCTATCTATCTATCTATCTATCTATCTATCTATCTATCTATCTATCTATCGAGAAATCAGGTCATTCAGGAAAATTGGCAAAAAGTGAGCCAAAAAAGTGCTGCTCATTATTTGTAGAGTAACACTACGTAATGAGTGGAGGAGCTAGGCCATGCAGCTAAATGAGATGCGGATGTTGCTATTTGAGTTTTTTGTTGTACACACAGAGGTATTGTGTAGCGTAATCTATTCTGTCTCTAATCTAAGACCTGGGGGAAGAAGCTAGCACAAGGAAGTAGACCTCAGGTATCGCTCACACCATTTTGAGAGTTTATATCACTGCATAGAACAACAGAACACTGGCCAGCACACAACCAGGTCAAGTGATGTCAGTTTTCATGACTGGAGAAAGTACAGAATCTTGGAAAATCCATTCATCCTGCCAATCCATTTCACTGCCAATGACTGCTGCTGTAATGGTGGTGCATACGACAAATAAAAACCATCTTGAATGTATTGCTTGATCATTAAATTGATCATCTCCTCTTCTTACCCCTTTTCTCTTTCCATCTTTGTAAACTTGTATTCCCTCCCCCCCGCTCCTCCTGCCTGGACAAACCACAATGTGTTTTTATGACTTTGAAACACTGACCCAAGACAAATGGTACCAGCTGTATAACACAGCACTCATTTCCCACAAGGCTAATGCTAGAAAGAACTGGAACGAAAGACAATAGCCTCAGCACAATGTGGCGGTCTGTTTGTAAGTGTAGCTGCCAGGCTCCTCTCTCACATGATTACATCTGTCCTGGATGTGAACTCTCTCTATTATCAGATTATCGTGGAAGACACGTATTTCCTTACATCTTAAATGTTCAGATGAAAGATAATTATGAGGCATACAGGACTTCTAGGTGATGGGAAGTGATACTACTAATAATATTATAATATAATAAGATTTTTTTTTTGCAATCAATTAATCAATATCCTTTATTTAACCAGGTCAAATTCATTGAGATTAAAATGTATTTTCCAAGAATCAGCTGCATGGCCAAGAAAGCAGCACTATGATACATTAGCACAATCGACACATACAATTCTCCCACACCACATTCAGCATCCAATTAATATACAACACAAGAGCAGGGACAAGAATATGAAAGTATGCATATGAGCATGCATTGCAATGAGGTGGATGGGAGCTCTTTGAAAAAACACTATGGAGTGATTCCCCCCAGCTTGTCAGTGGAGACAGCGGGAACCTTGATCCACAAAGTACTGAACTAATTGTAGAAATCCATAGAATCACACACATTTAGCTCTATAAAAACACTGTCATTTTGTTTTTTTTCTTTACATTACAACCCGCATGACTCCAAAGTTAGAAAAGCAAGGCATTTTTTTAAAAGGAAATTGCATGGGACTGATCCATCTGTAAACACTCATCTGAGTATTCCTCACCTAGAATCTCCATTTATTTGACCAGCAAATACACCCGACATGAATGCACGCCTGTGAATTCAAAAACGGCTGCCGAATATAGCAGTGAACTGAACATTTTGAGATATTTCAGTGCCATTTAGACATGATGATCTTTGGTCTGTCCATTGTTCCACCACCGCTTTGGTCCAGGTTGAAATATCTCAATAACTCCTGGACGGATTGCAATGAAAGTTTGTGAAGACATTCAAGTCATTCAGAGGAAGACTTTTTTTTTAATGAGGCTGGTCCCCTGACTGTACCTGCCATGTATGTCACCAAAATGCTGACATTTGAGGTTGTGGCTGAAAAATCTTAGCTACTACAACTATTGGATTGACTGCCAGGAAGTTTTGTATACAAGTGGTGCAGAGGATGTTTCTGATGACACCTTGACAGCTTATTCACATGTCTTGAGGGTTGTTAATCCCCCTATCCTTCTGCCCCACTTACATCTGAAGTACAAAGTAAGACCATCTCAGAAGACACAGTTCAGGAGCCAACCTTGGCTGACATAGCACATCTCTGCAGCGCTGACATGCCATCACATTAATAAAAACACTACACCTCCCATGAGACCTCATTAAGGCCCTTCCTAACACTCTGATAGGACTGAATGCTATGCTGAGTGCACCGCTACCTCAGGCAGGCCGGGCAGAGAAAGAATAAAGGCCCATTGTCCGATGCCTGCTTTACCCCCACTCACTGTGTCACTGTTCATCCTTCAAACGCCCATCGCTGCCAGAGACCCATGCCAAATGTTCTGGTCCACAGGGCCTGGGAATTTGGCAACCAGTTCACACACACTCAAAAACAGAGGTACAGTTTGTCACAGATGTAGATGTGAAGCATTGGATCTAAAAAAAAAGATTAATGTTTGTCAATGTAAAGTATCACTTTATTGTGGTTGCAAAAGGGTTTTCTTCTGGTTGGTGGTTGCACTTGTGGAACGGAGGTAGGATGTGGGGGGGAGGGGGATACCATGAGCCTTTGTGCATTATATGCCCCAGAAGTGTTGTACATGTACAAAAAAATCTCTTTCGACAAATTTTCAGACTCATTCGCTTTTATTAGTGGTCACTGGTGACTGAAAGTGACTTTGTCAGTTCAGCTGCTCCACAAGATGTTACTTCCTGGTTAAAGCTTATTAAAATACTGCAAACTCCACAGAACCAATCCTCGTCAGATACTGTAACTCAGTTTTAAATAAATGGCTGCAAGACAACTCACCATGCGTGGAGTACTTGTATTGGGTTAGTTTTGAACAGAAACAACATATTGGACAAGAAGACCCAACACGCATTGCTGTCACAAAGATAGGAGCAGTGATGCATTCACTTACTGTTGTACATACTGAAGTCCATTTGAATTATACGATTGCTTAGCTTAGAAATGAGTTGAAACTCCCTGGCCAATCAACACATTTTCCCATTACTGCAACATGTTTTGTTGAAATGACAAGATATGTGCAAATGGAAGGTGAACTAAAATGTTGCTTTCAAAACAGTTCCCAGGTGTGTTGCTCTTTATGTATTAAGTGAGAACATATTTGCCATTTCATTTCACTTCATTATGTATTCTCATCACATTCATGTCAGTCAATTTCTGTTTGGAAACTTTTTTATCTGGCAGTAGCACATGACATGATTCATAATGTAATCTTATTTTCATCAGACACAAAAACTGATGCTGTTCCTAAATGCAGTTAACATTTTTCACATGATTTAGGAGTTGCTCTAAACATGGCAAGATGCTTAGAGCAGATCTGTGTTAGCCTGTTCCAGACTGAAATGTTTGTATATCTGCAGGATGGATTGTCATGACATTGCATTGATTCATTGATGATGAATCCCAAAGATTTTGGTGAGGATCCCATGAGTTTCCCTGTAATGCCAACAGAAAGGTTTTTCACTCCACCACTAAAATATCTCATGATTTAATGGTTGGAATGGCAAAGATTTCACACAAACATTCATGACTCAGATAGTGTGTTGTTAGATGAGACCCTGACCACTAGGTTGGATTGCAATATACCTAGGTGAACACATTCATGTCCCTCATTCGTCAAGTGATTTGGCTTTTCACCAAATACCTGCAATACTAATGACATTTCCATCAGCATCATCCAAATGTACGTACTGTTTGGTGTTAATTTGATACCATTGGCATGCTAACATGCTATACTGAGATGGGTAACATTTTAACTTACTCACTCACATCAATCTCACCCAGGCACAATCCACACGCTGTCTGGCTAACATCACCAATCTTTATCCCCCCAGCAAAGAACTGATGAGCGTGGTTGTTAATACAACCAGGGTAAAAAAGCCCTCAGTGAGCACAACACACAACTTTAAATCACTATAAAAATTCTAAATTTGGCTGCAATTTCTGGGTCTGGAACCTGGCAACATAGTTCAGAAACAATAAAGCAATCAGTGATCTGAGAGCTGTGCCTTCACTCCAAGCTGGCAAATGATATTTCTTAGTCCAGGGGTATCAAGTGCATGGCTAACGTCTAAAAGAATGTGAATCAAATGTTTTATAGCATTGAGTTACAGGTTATTTTTTCATGGGTCCGGTCCCAGCAACAAGGTTTTTTCTGAGTTGTAGCCCTCTGCTTCTGCCCGACTGGAGTGCCGTGCCTGGGTTTTGCAACACTGATGAGCGACACACTAACTGGGTTAGGGGGAAAATAGGGCACTTTGGAAAATAAAACAAAGTCCTCTTGTAGTCCTGTTTTAAAGTCCTGGTCCCATGTTACAAGCACAGACAGAAATGAAAAGATGCAGTGTTAGAATCACTTGAAACAATCAATAAAGACCAGTAATAGGTCCCTGTGTGCCACTTTCTCAAAATTGTCTCGAGAGAAGTGATTGTTCTCTCGAGAACAGTAGATGATTCTCACATTTATCTCTGGAGGTACAGTGAATGTCATAGCCAGTGTGCCTATACAGGGTCATAACGCACTGTAGTGGAATTGTATCGCTCAGCCGACAGTCGATATCATGATATACTTCTCTGATCGGGATGTATTTAAGGTCACTGCTCAAAGCTAATGTGCCTTAAGAGTGGGTTCATGACTAAAGGGAACACACTGCACTCGCCGCCACTGGCTGTTGGCCGCGTAAACGCCAGTGGCTCGCCGCTTGATCATATTGGGCCATATATGCCTGACGCCGACGCCGTTTCTGAGATCAGACCCGTCACACTTACGGTGCAACAACAACAACATGGTCCAGCTGTGCCAAAAGACAGATGTAGGAACACTGTGTAACCAGCGGCAGTCATGGCACAAATAGCATTAAAACAGCATGAAGATGCACCCCGATCGCAAATACACACACTTTAACAGCAATTCAGCAACATAGTAAACACATTAACAACAGCATTGTGTGCTCAGCGGCAAAAATAAAGGCCTCCATGTTTCTGTATCATTGTTCGTAAACACCCTGGGTTATTTCCGTTCAAACTTGAACTTACTGAAAAAATACGTTCAATGCTGATTGATTGCAAGATAAAGGGCTTCCATAAACTTGCTGGGCAGCATTAAGACACTGGGCTGCTGTCATTGGTTAGTTCATCACATGTTGACACTAGAAAGCTTTTAAAGCTCGCAATGGAAAGCGTATTTATAACTGCTACTGAAATAAGGAGCTGTGCTGATAGATTTGTTGTGTAATGTGTTTAACCAACACTCATTCAGAGCCACTGCTATATTCATACATGCATGCTTTCTGAAATCTGCAAGATCAACATGGTGTGTCCTTACATGGTCTACCTAGATACAGGCCGCTGCTGTTTTCACAACGACAATTAAGTCATGCAAAGCTGTGGTGTCATTTTATGAAAGCTGGTAAATGTGTGGCATCCCCCTCTGGACATGAACATGACTGAGGTGTTGTGTGCACTGTAGTAATGATGCAAAATCAGTGTCATTTTGTGACGAATAATTTGAGCAAAACATGACAGCACTCACTTAAGGCCAGGGGCCTATTTCAGGTAGCTGGTTTTACATACTCTGGGTTTAATCCTGCACTCTGAGTTGGTCAACTCAGAGCGCAGGGTTGACGAGCAACTCTGGGTTTTCGGTTTCAGAACAGTGGATCAGCGTTGGGTTAATCAACTCTGAGCGTGTTCACTCTGGGTGGAGCGTGTGCATAAAAGCCATCGTCAATGGATCGCTGATAACATGATTCACCATGGAAACAGAAGAAACAAATGCTTGATCCTCCCACTTCTCCACTTCTCAAAAAAGAAAAAAAAGAAAACTTCTCCGCTCCTCCCACTAGAGTAAGAAATATTAACGAATGAGCTTATGGAGAAGAATGAACGGGGATATTGTCTCATAACTCTGATCTAATCACTTCGGCAATTCAGAAAAAAACGGTGCAAAAGTTTTTAGTCAAGAGCATCATTGCTTCCGTATGAGAAGCAAGTCTATTTTAAGAATTGAGTTACGCATATCAGCAGAAACAAAATTATGAAACTGCTGCTGCAAAGCATTGCTGACGGTGTTTTATATTCGCTGTAGCCTATTATGTAGGCAAGCTATAATAGGCCTAGGCCTACTGTGCAGTAAACAGACTTTCGCTTCTTTTAAATGGGGAGTGAAAGATATTAACGTTTGACACATAAGGTGACAGTTTCCATTGTAGAGCCTGATTGTTTTATTACCAGATCCCTTGTCCTCTAGTGATCACAGTTTAAATTATTATATTATTTCTATATTCATATTGGGCTATTTAACGAGGCTTGTCTATGACTTTGGGATGACACAAGTGAACAGTAATGATCGCGTGCAGCCGCAGAATTACATTTCAACCTGACATAAATAGCCTATGTTCAGTGGCACAGATGTTAAAAAACTACTGATAATGATAAAAATAAATAACGAGATACATACAATACAATAGGTTTATTAATCTGAATGTAAAGCATGTTCACGATGTGTAAGGTGGCCGCATATGAATGGCACGAGGGCTGAGAACAAGGCTACTGATCAGATAAATGATCGATCAAACGTAAAATCATCAGGAAATGATAAAAACATCCCGATGGAGATTTCTATGGAGTGATTTTGCTTTAAACTGTACAGGGTTGCGTTGTGACAGTGACTCTTTCTTCAGTCGGAGCTGCAGCGTAAAGTGAAAACAAACTCAGGGTAGGTCTAACCACCTATCCAGCAGGTTAGACCCACGGCGTATGTTGCCGCAGTAACTGACTCTCGGTTGCGCTGAACCTGCTTCTTGAAACGGAAAACCGAGAGTTTCCACTAACTCAGAGCGAACAAACTCTGGGTTGCCTCAAAACCAGCTACCTGAAATAGGCCCCAGGACACACCAGTCCGACTACCCGAAAATGGTCACTGCCGATTCAGGGAGCTCCAGTCTTCCCGTCGCGGCCGAAAAAGTGCAAAGAACACACCAAACTGACTGTTGCCTTTCCGTACGCTCTGCACTTGCGCGGGACGTAATGTCTCCATAACAGCAGGCGGCGCTAATCTGTATTGTGGCCCGAAAAAATACGGAAGCCGGAAATGATGGGCCAGCTCTCTAGACCAGAAACATAGATAGAAATACGTATTTATATTTATGGACCATAAAGAGCACCATTTTTAGCAAAGAGTGTCGAGCATGGTGTCGAGCAGTCAACAAGGGTTGATGCATGTGAGTACTCGCTGAACGAAACAAACAAACACATTAAAACGATGGCACAAACTGTTGTTAGCTGTTTGTGCTACCCGCCTCACTTCCGGGCTTCACTGATTCGCTAGCCCTCCACAAATCAAATTGCTCAAACTGAAAGACTGTCCGCCGCCGATTGAACATGTTCAATTGGCTCAAAAGAAGCCCGACGACATCAACTACGACCGATTTCACGGCACACACCAAACAGATTCGCTTCAGGTTATGTTTTTTCAGTTGGCCTTACAAGCATGAGAGACTGCTGCTATCAGATGTCAACACATTAACGTGTGTCTTTTGGGTCTGACTCTATGTCTTGTTTGAACGACTTGCGTTGACACACCCTCACTGCAAATATGTCCTACTTGTTTTCATTCAGATATTGTCAAAACATCCACATTAAGCTGCAGCCTAACTGTAACAGGATTTTGAGGGAAACAGCCAATGAATTATGATGCCCATGGGCCTGACTAATGTTTACACTGTGAGGAGATACCTTTAGCCTTGGATCAAAGTCAACATTCCTTATTTACATCATTATTTCAGCACTCTAAATCTCAGTATAGGAAGGAAGCATTGTTAAAGATCTGTAAGGTCACATATTATGCTCCCTTTCAGGTTAAAAATTGTAATTTGTGTTTCTAATAGAAAATGTTTTCAATGTGTATTGACAAAAACCTTCACAGTACTATTGCCGAATCTCCCTTCTTTTAGTCTCTGTCTATTTTTTCATACAGCATTCGATTTTTACTTTAAAAAAAATTCTAACTTTAAAAGACAGAGGAATTGTTTCAAATATGCTGTTTTTATTTAAAAAATTACCAAACCAACTTCCAATTAAACCTAGCTTTAACCAAACTAAACCTGTTTTAAATAAGGTTCCTCTTGATCAAACAAAGATGAATCCCCCTATTGGGATTACTGCAATAAAGCGCCAACTTAATTTCCACCAGACTTCACTTGTAAAAAACGAATAAATACTCTATGGGCACCATGTCTTAAGCAATATGAAACGCATCTGTTATATGTTTCCACGTGAGCCCTCTATGGTTGTATGGGGTTCTGTGTGAAAATTAAACAGCTAGCGTTACCTGCACTGTAGTTGGTGTTTTAGGACTAGCATTAGCTGTCTCATGCAGCAGCAGCTCCCAGTGCATCACACAGTCACACACTGCTCCCACTCTGCTTGAGGTGTTGACACTGGTAAGTCTGGCGCTGTCTTCAGTTTCACCTGCAGCTGCTACCCCAAACTTTTTCCACACTACTTAGGTGATGGTGCCTTTTTTTAGAAAGTAAACAAACTTAATCCTCACTTTTGTCCATACATGCTGCCATGTTGATATTGTGCTACTAGCGGGTGTGTCTGGTGGCTAGGGGACGGGAAACAAGCTCAGAGATTCTGGAGAACACTTGTTGTCAGTTTAATTTTTAGTCCAAATTACTGAATATCTCCTCACAATCCGCTACCTGTACGTACTGTGTGTGCACTGCAAAAAAATCTGGTGTTACTACACAGCCTAGACTCTGTAAACTGGTAGGTTAACAAAGGGGGCCCACTATAGCTAGCAACATGCCCGTTTACATAGCCAAAGCTGTGTACATACAGGAAGCGGGTCATGAGGAGATATTCACTGATTTTGATGAGAGGGGATTTTGACATCAAGCATTCTACAGAATTGACCCCTAGATGACAGGGTAGTATGATCCCTGCTGTCGTCATCAGCTGTTTACCTGTGTTTGTTTTGGGCTTGCTTATCAATAAAGAGACAGAACTAGGGTCCTGAGGGGACACGTCTGCCTGCACAAATATTGACTAGTGCGCACAGCCGTTTGCGTCATTGCTGCTAGCGGGTCAATGACACTGGGTTCACTGAGGAAGAGTGTGGCATGAAGAATGGAGTGTTTCAACATGTGTCTACACATTGATAAACCACTGGGGGCAAATAACCAAATACATTTACTCTTGTATTTGACTGAAATACTCTTTTGAGGTACAATTCTTATAACAGTATGCTAAAGTACTACATCTACACAAATGTCCATACAAAGTAGACTATAGTTAGATTGTTATTTTCTTTAACATGATTGACACAAACTCCTAAGGCCTTTTTTATGTATGTGCAGGCAGCATGCCAGCAGTTGAGATCACTCTGTGGATGTCTCCATGGATCAAGTAACACCACTACTCTCAGCACACAGCAGTGTTGAAGACTAAACACTAGACAAACCAAACTGTTCATCGTGTTCCAAGCTGCAAGATTATTCCCAAAAAAACACAATATCCTTAAATAGTACATAGTTTACATAACAAACATTATTGGTGTTATTGTGCTGTCCATGCACAACTGTGTGTTCACCCACAGCTCTAGCACCATCATCACTTTCCTAACGACCATCTGATCACTGGCGACAATGAGACGTCCTACAGACAGGGGGTCAGAGCCCTGACATCTTGTTGCCAGGATAACAACCTCTATCTCAACGTCAGCAAAACTAAGGAGCTGATTGTGGATTACAGGAAAGAGAGTCTGTTCTATTCTTTCACGTTGTATCCCTACATTTTTGCCTTACTCTCCGGCTCAAGAAAAGGCGACAGACACCATCTCTTTGTGCCATTGACTACCAGTGTTTGGGCTTAGCTAACTAGAAATGAGTGACCTTTGCCCATTTCTTCATCAAAAATGCAGTTAAAGAAAAAGGTTACTATCACCTTGAGCTGGAGAGTGGGGCAAAAAACTAAAAATTCAAAAGTTATGAACTATTCCTTTAAGAGTATTTCCGAATGTATGCTTTTCTTTATACATTTCGTATAGCATTGGTGGATTGCACTTGAGAACTAAGAACTGGGGCAACTGTGGCTGAGGTTGTAGAGCGGGTCGGCCATCGATCGAAGGGTTGGCAGTTCGATCCGCGCCCTGCCACCTGTGTCATGGTTGTTGTGTCCTTGGGCAAGACACTTCACCCACCTTGCCTCGCGTGAATGTCGATAGGTAGCCTGCTATCTGTGTGAATGTGTGCATGAAAAATACTTCTCTGAAAAAGTCTTCAATCACCAAGAGGCACATCATATTTTCGATTGAATGCCAGTTTGATTACATTTCATTTAGGAAGGAATTGAAAACAGATTCCATAAATGTTTTTGAATACAATTCTAATAAATAAAACTCTAATATTCCTGTTACAAGTGAATCATTGCATCCCTTATGTTGTCTTGAATGCCATTTTATTTTGCCAGGCGCATCATTATGGAAAATCAGCATATGTTTCTGGTTTCATTTAATAAACATGAAAGCAAAACAAAAGTGTTTCTCTGCCAAAATACTGGTTTATATGTAGAATGTTCTCCTTGAGTGTAATGTCTATCTGGAATATGTTTTTTCAGCATTAAGAATTGTTACAATATGAAACTAACTCTCTCATTTGAAAAATAAATCTGCCGTCAAACTGTGCTGTTTCATTGTGTTATTATTGCATAACTTTTTGTTCGGTATGACTGGAAGTGTTTCAGAGGAATATTCCAGACTGTATTCTCCAAAGAGAACATGCTGCACCAGTAATGCACATTCCTACATATGGAAATCTTTATCAAACATTTTGGCCCTCTTGGTATTCTTTCTAAATGTAATTGAAGACATAAACTGTTGTGTGCTGTTCACCGAGATCCTATGTGGGAGAGGGGCTTCATTTAAAGCAGGGGCATTCCTATCGGAAACATATGTTACTGTTTGGGAGCTACTTACTGTAAGCTGAAATTACAGGATTCAACCCCCCCTGCCAAGTCTCCCAACACAGAAACAGACATACACATAAACACACACCATTTCCCTCTATCTTTTTTTTCTTCAAAATTACATCTTCCCTTTTGAATTTGCAGTCTATAAAAGAAAGATGTGATCTGGCAGGACATTTATAGGAATTTCTGCTGAAGAACCAAACATCTGTGCATGCACAAAAGCCGAAGCGCATGCCGTCTTTGCACAAGGTATCTTTAAACAAAGGGGAGTAGGCCTACTTTCCTCAAATGTCCTTGCATTTACGGGCTGATTGTAAGATTTTACACACAAGCTTGTAAGCTGCGGTGACATGATCGTGCATTACTTTCCCACCCACAGACAGTTCCACTTAAGTTCAGAAGAAAAAAAACACAACTTGGTGGTGCCATAGAAGAGACTGTATCTGGTGGAGCTGAAAAACAACACCCTTTGACTGGAAGTAGTTAAGCAATGCCACACTACACTACAGTACACTTAAAAGTAGTGAGCTACTCTTAAGAAAAAAACTGTTGAGCAATATAATGGAGTTTCACAGTTGTGTTGTGAATTTATGGCGAACCATTTCACTGTAACATCAGAGACACATACAGTATAATTAACAGGTGAAGCAGGCATCAATACATGTGTGTGAAGACAGCCATATGGCAGACACCCATGCAGTGTAAACACTGTTTTAGAGAATATCTGGTCTTATTGTGTCGGGCTGGTCGACCAGTGCAAGAATCAAGAAGTGTATTTGTCTTATGCACAACAATTACAGCAGCAGTCGTTGGCAGTGAAATTCTTAAGGCTCCTCTCAACAATGCTATATGTGAAGAGGAAATGTATAATAGATACACACAAGTGAAGGGAGCAACACCTGAGACACAAATAAACATCTGAACTAGTACAGAGGTGTGTGAAAGGGATGTACCACTGACTATTTTTTCAAGAGAAAACTAAATGTGATCTGTGTCATGCTAACCTGCCCTGGGAAACAACTAGCTCACTACTGGAAACATTACATAACATTGGTATGCTGGAAGGGTCCTTGAAGATGAGTCGTTGAGATGCATCCCATATGCAATGTTTCCACTGAAATATTGAATTGTTCCACAGTAGTGTCCGTCTGCACTATATGCCAGCTAGATTTACCTTATGCTAACTATATCCTACTAGAGCCTCGTTTCCACTGAGCGGTGCGGTGTGGTTCGGGATATTCAGGCCTAAATGCATGTCATATGGCTCTCTGTTAAGGCATATGTACAGTATGCCCCTTAGATGTGACAGAAAGAAAAGGAATCCAAAAACATATTTCATCTTGGTCATCATCCTTCTCTTTGCCACACATTATCCACTGTACACTAAGGCGTCCATTTTCTTATGAAAAATAATCCATATCTGTGGTTCATAGCATTCAAAGAACTGAATAAAAAAAATTAAAAAATCACTTGGAATATGACAATTGTGAGTTCACATCACTTGCACACCACTGGCTTTCTTTTAATAGCACAGCCGTATAAAATGACTAGAGTTAAAGTTGCTCTGTGCAATGGTGTTGAAAGGGGCTGAATGGAGGTCAATGCAATCCAGCCAGCAGACTGTATCAAAAGTCTCTGACTCATGCAAACAGAGACACTTTCACCCTTGAGAAATCCAAATACAGACAGCTGACTCTGCATGTCCAAATCTCCCAGCCTGTTAAATTCACTGTCACCATGATGTGTACTTGTCCCTCTCATCTCCTCTATTTAATGCTTGATTACATAAGAGTGGGATTACCCTGATCAGCCTGAACTGCTCACCTTTGCTGCCATGTATTTATCAGATATTACAAAGCCTGTTATGTCACACTTAAGTTAGTGGCACTTATGGAATCTAACTTTCATCCATAAGTCCTGATAAAGCACACTGTACGGTGGAATTTGTATTTACTATTGATTTCTCAAAAGTACAAAACAACTGACAACAAAGTGTATTAGATTGTATGATTGCCTCTTTCACGTGGCTCCCTAGGAAAAAGTGCATTTATAAAAAGTTCTCGTAATGGAAGAATACTGCTTTGCTTCAAACTCACCAAGTCTTACAATCACACACACACTCTCACACACACATACAACAACACCCTTGTCAAAGTCACATGCATTATAGCCTAATGACTGCTGGATGGAGCTGCAGAATCTTCACTGAAACTTAACAAAAATTATGCAGACGCAAGGTGCAGATGAGAACCTTATTCACGTTAAACATTCTTTTGCAGACATATTGTGAGGGAGCAAACCTATATGATGAGATAGAGCAGGATCAGCATATAGCATATTGAAGGGACAACATAATGTAGGTTCACTTCAATTTATCTGCACAATCTTTGTTTAAACTTCTCCCAAGGGTGACTAAAATGTAATTAACTTAACTTAACTAGTGTTGTTTTAAAGGCATATTGCATTTTGTTGGTTTACAAAATTACTGACCTGGGTATAATTTATTAATACAGTTAAATACATGCTCCTCTGTGGTCCCGCCCATCCCACATGCATCTGTCAATTTACATAAAAAAATATTTTAATTGTATGTATTGCAGTTTTTTTCGATTGCTTAAGCACGATTTTGAAAACTGGGCCCGATTTCTCAAAACACTACACTACTACATATTTTGTCACCATATGAAACTCACTCTGGTCCAGAACTGTAACTTCCCAAACTTTGTGTTTAGCAATTCTGGAAGCTGCAACCTGACTACACATACACAACTTTGTTTTTGACTGTCACTGCACTGCAATGTTAACCTTGTTCAGTATCTAAAGCACAAAAGGAGCTGCAGTTTCCATAAACCTGTGGATGTATTATACAGATGTGCAAGTCGCAATGTGTTGCAAAGGCAAATGAGGGTGGAGTATAAGTAGCCTATTGTCTCACTCTTTCCTTTCAGGATGTGAGGTTCCCTGTGGAAGACCTGTGCATCTGGACAGTCTGAGGAACATCATCGAGATACTTGGCGAGCATATCCATAAACATACAAGCAGAGCACGCCACACACACACACACACACACACACACAGTCATGCCAACACATCTAAGGTAAACATGTGTTCCCTTGTGCATATAAAGCACTCACACTCATCACCCCCCATATCTAGCATGTCTACAGTAGAAATGATATCGGCTCAGTCCTCACTAAAAACACCATGAAGCCAGCAGGAACACTGACAAAATATTACCTTCAATATATAGTCTCCTGGATATTGCACTCAATCTTATAATAATAAAAACAGTGGTTGTGGTTGTCAATGAGTTATGTGGACTTTAAAGAATGTTTAATGCAGAATGAGGAATTCAATTCTCACTAAAACCAATAGTATATGCCCATCATAAAACGTAGCTATTTATAATAATATTAAAGGTGAAGTAAGCGGTTTATTTATGTTAATATAAGTGTTAAATCGCTCTTTCGGTCTCTCAGTCAGCTGCTCTGCATGTAATCGGCAAATAAACTTTTCGGGGATCCCGAAATTATTATCAAATCACAAGAGAGAACGCTACAAACCGACACCCGTCTCACTCATGGTCTCACTGCCGGTGCACACCAGAGCGACAGATGGGTGAATGTTTATGCGCCTACAATGGCGGAGCAGGTAAAAATCCTTCCCAATGTCTGTTTTGATGGTTTTTATCATGTTTTATCACACTTATGGATCTGAGATGATGCTAGATAACTTGCTGCTTGAAGACCGCAGTGCATTAATGTGGTGACGTAGTGACGAGCGAGGGGACTGCTAACTGCAGTAACTGACAGGAAGTTAGCTAAAAGAACCATTTCGCTCGCAGCACCTTTAACAATACACTTTTGCTATACAGCACTTTTTGTTGCATAGTGACAAAGTGCTTCACAAGATCCAAAAAACAGCCACTATTTTAGATGGTATTCACTGTTGTTGCTGTGGTGATGTTAGACGTGTTGGCTACTTGTAAACACCATTCAAGAAGATTTTACCATGTACGTGTCTTCATGCCAGCACAAAGTTATTCTCCGACAAATAGTTTTGAGGCAACGTGTGAAAAACATTTGTTTTTGTTGCAAGTCAAAAGATGTGCTAGAAGCTAACAATCGGCCAGTTTCAGTTTTGTATCTGTTGAGACTTTATCCGTGTGAATGTTGTTTCATACATGAAAGCATGCATTCTTCACATCGCAATGTATTATCAGTTCACTTACTGTGCCTGTTTGCAGATGCATTTGCTAATATTTAGTTACTTAGAAGCCAGCACTAGCCTGTTGTGGTACTGCGCCGTTCCAGTGTAAATGTATGAAGTTTATCTCATGAGCCAAACCAGGTGTGGCCTCCTGTACAGTATGTTAATGTCCGTGAGCAGTTGTGAAGGTAAACGCTCTCCTACAGCAAGACGGATCATATGGGATGAATTTGCTATTGCCTCCCCCCACCTCTCTCAGCTCTTTGTGTTCTTAGCAGCCCCTCTCCCCAAAGTAATGCATGCTCACACACACATGCTCACCCCCTACATACTGTATTACACCATTACTGATTGAGACTCTGCGGAGGACCAGATACCGAAAACCAGACCCCATCAACAACACCCGCATATCATCAGCATACACTTGAACAGTCTCCATATGGTAGGAGGAGAGCCAGTATACCTTCTTGCATTTTCAACTTATGACGCAGCAAAACAGTCAGGTATTGGTACAGCTTAGTAACCACAACTCAGACAAATTAGCTTTCTTTTCAGTTTTATTTGTAAATACATCTCCGATAGAACAAAGAAAAAAATATATTTAATATATCCATATATAATGAAACGTTAAGGTAATGTGCACATTTAGGGGTTGACACTTAGAAATCTGATTTGTTTTTAAGATATGGTATCAGACCAGTCTCTGTGTGTGATTCCTGGACGCAGCGGCGACGTGCACTCCTGCATATTTACATACATTCATAGGATGCGATAAAACACTTGTGGTTCATTCACAAGCGTTCCAAATTCAAAAATTGAATGAAAGGAATGATGGGTTCAGGTTGTGTCCCCCCCCTGGCTTGCTTTCTCTTCACAATACATTTATCACACATGGACGGCATTGACACTCCCCTTCATATTCACACAGGGGAGTCGGCACACGTATAGCAAAGAATATCTGACAGCAAATCGGGGGCATTATAAAGTGTGTTGTGGCCTCAAAAAGGGGGATGTTGTGACTACATTTCCCAGAAGCTTATCCTCCTGGTAGTTCAGCACCATGGTGTTTAGTAGTGTGTCCATCGATGTCACATCAACATAGCATAGCTGAGGTTCAAAGGCTGTCACGGTGTTCTCCAGTAACAGATAAAGCAGGGGTTGAGGCAGATTTTTGTGTGACAAAAATAATCGTTTCAAATAAAATTAGCAGACTGAGACATTATTGAGGTCTGGGGGCTATAACGGCCCACATTATGTCACCTTTTTGAACAGTCACTGCAACACCCCATTCAAATATGGATCACTAAAAAGGCCTGATTTCTCCCAACCATTTTGGCTCTC
The DNA here is from genome assembly GCF_949987685.1 of Ammodytes marinus. Taxonomy (NCBI): domain Eukaryota; kingdom Metazoa; phylum Chordata; class Actinopteri; order Uranoscopiformes; family Ammodytidae; genus Ammodytes; species Ammodytes marinus. The sequence goes on from NC_137233.1 coordinate 20,042,936, forward strand.
CGGTAAGGATTTTATGGTACAGTAAGGCCAGAAGAATGAGACTATTAGAAGACCAGCACATACTGTATCGTAGCTTAATAAAACAATGATCAAAGTTCATTGAACACTGATCAGAAAGGCTGATTTAACAATCACTGTGTGTTCAGCCTTTTGAGTTCGGGTTTCACTATTGCATTTCTTGTTTTGCTCTGTCCATCACCTCTATCACATAAAACATGTGAGAGGAGTCCTGGTAAGCTTCTCATGAGATTTCCTTAACTTTTTTTGCAATCAGTAGTTCATGTCCACATTTTACAACAGGTCTCACATTGCGCACCAACACTAAGTTGAATAACAAAGGTATTATTCAACTGTTACTGTCAATGAACTGTGGTGCATGGCAGCAGAAAAGTAGGACAAAGCTAACAGAGAAACCCCCCACAGGCGTGACCTCTGTGGACCCCGGGAAGAGTGACTACTCCTCTGGTGGGAAAAAAACTGAAGAGGATTCTTTTGAATCAAACTTTCCAAAAACCATTGCATAAGATGAGGAATGTCCAAGACAAATTGGCAGCTTTCTAAGAAGATTTAAAAGGCAGTTGTAGAACTGGACACGCATCGGGGGTATTTACCATGGCTAATCCAGTCTGAACCAAAAGTAGGCTTATCTTATCTTCTGCTGAGGACAGCGATAAGGACAAAACAAACCACCAACAGCAACAACCTATAGCTGATAACAGCATGATAACTGTGTCGGTTTTCCTTTTGTTACAATAAATTAGAACAATCACAGGCGGCTGGAACAAAAAAAGTTATAGGCGTGCCTCCACTCGCGTGTTCAAATCGTCTTGTTGAAGGCCCCATGTGCGTACACATTCACACCTCCTGTAGATCAGAGGGAGAGCGCTGTGTATTCCTAGTGATTCCCAGTGACGACAGCAGTGATATGAGGCTCAGTTGGCAGAGCGTACTGTCCGGCTGCTTCGTGGAAAGCGGTGGACTTTGATGTGTTTTGACAGGTGGTCACTGCGGGCGAACTTCTTCTCACACACGGAACACTGGTAGGGCTTGACTCCGGAGTGGGAGCGCCGGTGTCGGGACAGCTCGTCTGACCTGGAAAACCTGAAGAGAAGAAGAAAATGGGTTTTCAGTATTTGAAATATTTTTATGAAAAATGTCAACATATTTATTCACAAATCACAACCAATAATACCACAGTGACAAGACAAACTCATTTATAAACAGAAACAGATAACAAATAAAAAAGACATAAAACATCACACATCACATAAAAAAATAAATAACAATTAAATAATACAAATTAAAAATTGAATGGGAGGTGTGGGGGGTGGGGCGGTTTAGGGTGCTTGATGCTTGGAAACAAAGGTGTTATCATACTACGAGAGGAAGTGTTTCAAGACTCTACAGAACTTTTGCACGGAGCCCCTTGTAGAGTTTCTAAGTTGTTCTAACTTGAGATGTGACATTATACTCTCCACCCACTTAGCGTGTGATGGTGGTTTGACCGATTTCCAGTGGGTCAACACTAAACGCCGTGCCAGTAGTGACATAAAGGCCAACGCACCACAAGATGTTTTAATATTGGGAAAAGACAATCTGATGACCTCGTACTCGACTTGGCAAAATCTCAGTCAGGATTTGAAACTTGATTTTCACTCTAAAGAGGCGTTTCAGACAGAGGCTGAAAAGAGGAGATTCAGCAATGGCAAAAAATATGGCAAAAATGTTTAGTTTTTTTCTTTGGACACCACACCATGAAAGCAGTTCAGAAACCCATTTTACATTTTGAACCTGAAAAGTACCATAATATGTGACCTTTAAATCATCTATAAGTTGTGTAAATGGAGCTTACTAGACTGACTGTAAATGTGAAAACATTTCAAATGGCAGAAGTTTAGGACTTGGGCTTATTGGTATTGACTTGGGACTTCATAACCAAGACTTGAATCACAGTAAATTAGTAGGCCTATATAATTTTGCCAACTCCCCGTTTTTCCCAAACATATACACAACATCCGCCAACGGCATACATCTTCTCAATGAGCCACACTGCTTAGTTATCTTTAATGTGCAAGAATGCTTTACATGTTGATGCTACAACTCATTTGGACCAGCAAAAAAAAAAACGGGCTAGCATGCCAGGCATACTCTATTTGGCTGGGTTCCACTGGGACAGCTCTGGGGCTTCTTTCCCAGCAACCTTAGTTCTCTGGAAGTGACTGTCCCCTGCCAGCCTCTCAGATGTTACTCTCCTGACCCAACAACATGATGACTAGATACAATCACACCCTGCAATTAGGCTGCAACTCATATGGAGCTGCAGTAGAAAAAGAAAATCTAGATGCTGGATAAAGCCAGAGTTAAAATCTATATTTAATTTTAAAAACATATTAGTGTCCAACGTTTTTACAGACGAGATTATGGATACATAATGGATACCTTTTTTTATTTAATTTTTTTTTTAATATCAATAAAATACTATGTACAGGTCTTAAAGATGCATTTTCTGCATGTTTAAAAAAAAGTATCAATTATAAACACATGAATAAATCCTTGTCTAATAACCTTCAGAATAGTGCTATGGATGATTATGGAATGTTTAGTTGATGTAAGTGCATTAGAAACTAAGATTTTTGGTTCAGAGTATTGAAAAAAAGTAATGTTGAGATACACGAAAACACAAAACTCCTGCTCCATTCATATTTGACAGATGATTTGACTTTCTGTCCAGTAACATCTTCTAACCATAGGACTGACTGGGATTGGGATCTCAGAAAACACCAAGGAAAGAGGTTAAAGGTGCATTATGTAACTTTGGGTGTGTCACAGAAGTGAACATTATAAATTCTCATAATTGAATAAACAAATTTCTCACAGGAAAATTCGATCCGTAGAACACTATTTGAAGTTGGAAAGCTACCTGAAAAGTTACTGTTTCTCTGTTGTTGTTGTTGTTTACAGCAGCAGGGCCCACAGTTCTGTTTCCAAACATATTCTCATCTTACATTTAGTGCAATGATCCTCAAAATATTTTTTTTTTGATTTATGATATAATTGTTCAACACTAAGATTTGCGTGTAGAGTAAATACGTTTTGTAGACTAACTGCAGGCTCTGAAAAATGTAAACAAATCCACCTCCTCTGAAACAGCATAGTGCACCTTTAATGGCTTTCATGAATTCTTCCAAGTAAACTGTGTTCATCCAAATCTAATGTAGAAATGGTTTTCCAATAGTTTGGTGGAGAAGCTCAGTGAAACAGAAAAAATGGCACACTGAAGTCTGACATTCCAACATCTGGTTTGCATCTGTTGCTTTGCAAAATGACAAAGTAGCAGAGCAACAAGAGAGGATTTTTATAATTTTTAATCCACTTACAGTCCCTGAATGAATCAATTTGTTTTTATTTCCTGCTGTCAGCTAAGGGAGTTTTGAGGGTAAATGGTGGAATTCACGTAATTTTACTTCAGATTAGAAATGCCCACACATTGCACACTGGCTTTTGCCTGGCACCTTCTTCTGACTTTGAAACAGAATGGATGAACGGCTCCAGGACGACTGAATGTATTTTGTTCCTCTCTTAAGCATCCCCCTCATGTGTGGGCACATAACTCCCAGACCCCCCTTACACCCTCTAGGGAGTCCCCAGCTCCATGCCTCCTCCAACAGTCAGTCTAGAGGGCTTGAGTAACAACTCTGGGCCTGGGTCTGATGAGATCCTGCTCTCTGTAGAAGCCAAAGTATGCACCAGATACTTCCTTTGTACTCCAAAAGATATAAGATTTTACAATGCTTTTTTCCAATCTGCTATCAATATAAATGTGCTTAGTTGAATGGTTCTATGGTAACACTGAAGCAACAAACTATGCTGAATGGTTATAGGCCCATAAGAAATGCTTCTCTTTTTTTTAAATATGTGTTGTACATGTAGGGTATTAAATTGTGGGAGAGGTGTGTTTTATAGGACTACTAAAAAAAACTTGGAAGATGCAAAAAAAACACTGCCGATATGCTTATTTAAACTGGTAAGGGTTTGAACAATAAATAGAACAGAAAGCACCTGGCAACACAAACTGTACACACTGATTTACATAATGTCATCAACACTTCAACACAGGGCTGCATATGTGAATCAGAGCAGCTTTCTATGGGGTTTGCCACTTTGCAAAGTCATCACACTAAACTTAAGAACTTGAAACCAAGTCATGGAAGAAGATTGAACAAGTTGTTGCTCACTATAGCATGCCCCCACAAAACAAGTCATGGTTAATTTTGTTTGAAAGTGCTTGGATCTTCATGCTACATTACCAAAGTAACCATAGATTGGTGATGCAAGTATCCAGTATACAGTGTTAGCATGGAGCAGCAGAGCCGCTGATCTACAGTAAAGGATTGGGGACATGAAAATGGTTCTGGTGTCCATGTTCCCCACAATAGTAAGGGGCTGGTTACATGATATGCAAAAGTATTCCTATGTTTGGGCAGTTCCTTTACATGACAACAACGTTTTTGGGGGCGGGCTGAAAATGAAATAGCCAAACGGGTCGCTGTGGAAACGGGTGACTTCACAGACCCACTTCCCACATGTATATTACGTCTATCTACAGGCAATTTAGTACAAAGTTGCAGCACCAACTACTGGCCTGGCATGCATATTACAGCATTTAAGCTGCATGTTCAAGCAGATCATATTCAAAACAATGTTGTGTCTGAACGCAGGACTTTTTCTAAGGAAAAACTTTTTAATTTTAAGCCAAACCGTTTTCGTGTAAACATGGCCTAAGAGCTATACGTTGGCCAGCAAGACAATCTACTGGTAATCTGAAATGAGAAACTTGAGGAAGATTGATCTGCTGTGCCTGAGATCGTGACATCGTAAAACATTTCAATATCCAGTAGGGCGCTCAGTGCATCTTTCCATGTAGAAGTTCCCCTGCCTGTTGCTCAGAGTTTATGAACAACCTTGACTGATCCCACTCTTCCTCTTTTCATGCAGCTTGGCAGCCTGGACGTTCCTCGCCCACAGTCATGGTAACTATTCAACACTTTGGCTTTGTTTCACTCCACTTCCTCACTGTCGCCGCCTTCAAATGATTGTGTGCAAAACTAAACAGGCTCTCTTTTCTCCCCCTCTATATCTTGCCTTTCTTGCTTTAACCCCCCCCCCCCCCCCCCACACACACACACACACACACACACACACACTTTTTCCTCCTGTCTTTACTTTAACTAAAAAAATCTCTGTTACCCTCTCTCTCTCTTCAATCCATTTGCTCAATTCCCCTCACAATTTCGCCCTGACTTTGTTTCCTTTCGTCGGCCCCCTCGTTTACCACAACACATACAGTTACACACACACACACACACACACACACACACACACACACACACACACACACACACACACACACACACACACTGCTTCTGTCACAAACTTCCATCCAAACTACATCCTTCCTTTTGTGTGTACAGACAAGAGCCCTTTGTTAGTGGGAACACACAGCATTGGATTACTACCGCACAAATGTCTGCAGCTCCCCTCACATATTAGGAAAATACAAGTACCGTGTGTGGCTCGTTGCAAGGTTGCCAGTTTGGACCAACACAAAGCTTTTAAGGAATGTAATTGATTTTCAGTAAAAAGAAAAGTTATTTTTAAAAGTGGACCCTCCTCCAAAACTAATCTCTGCAAGTTGTGGCTTGAAGGTAGAAGCCAAATGACATAACAGTTCGCTGGTTGGGGTAATTTTCTCACATGTTCATGCACATGTAGATGTAAGCATAAAATGTGCATAGATCGATTGAGCCGTTCTACGCAAAATGTGAAATGGAAAAGTAAGCATTATAGAGAGAAATAATAAGTGTTAACACATCAGTTTGGTATAGCAGATGGCCCATGAGCCTCAGTCGCTTCGCTACATAGAAGAATTCATAGCTACAGTATGTACATGCAAATCGGCTGTAGCCAACACCACATTGTTGTTACAATAGTTGCTGACTGCTTCCAAAATGGTGTGAGAATGTAGAAGTGAACTGACACAGCAGATGTTTTACTAGGTTTTTACTATTTGGGGTCAAGCTTGGAAAGTGAGCTGCATGTCATTTTCATCCCTTCACACTTTTGATGTACAATGTAGTGTACAGTCAACAGTCTGATGTAGCCAACTCAACTTTGGCAACTTTGGGCTCAAGTCACACTCCATCACACACACACACACGCACGCACGCACGCACGCACACACACACACACACACACACACACACACACACACACACACACAAATACACTGACTAATGCAATAAGACAGTTTATTTTAACGAGTGAAGCAATTGCCTCACTAATGAACACATCCAAGTTTCCTCTCTGCCTTTCTCCATTACACACAGCAGGTTCCAAATTACATCTTTGAATCTGATTTATACTTAGCATATACAAAATACACACAAATACACACACACACACACAGAGACACACACACCACACACACACTCTCTCATACTGCCCCAGCAACTGTGGTGGAATGTAGAAGTAAATGTACTTATGAGCCGTGCTTAAGTACTATATTTGAGGAAGCTTTTACTTTTGATACTTAAAGAACATTTTCCTGATTATACTGTATATTTACATCATTAAGTACCATTTTCCAGTAATGGATCTGAACCCTTCCAGCAACCCTGGCAGCAGCATATTGTGCCTATTTGAGTGCAGCCCACATGATCCGTCCCAGATTTAGTTAAAATTCGCCGAGTGCCGACAAGAAGTGTGATTGTGCAAACAGCAAACGTGTCCATATTGCCATCGCCTCACATCGTTCCAATTAACACTTGGCAAGGCTTTATGACAGCCATTAAAATCTCTTCAGCTCCAGGGTTGGGTAAAATTGAATGATTTTGTGTTTTCTATTTTTGATTAAACAACAATTGAGTGGCATTACACCAACAGAAACCCACTATATATTGAACCTTATTACTCAGGAATAACGACTGTCATGTTATAGAGCTGCTTCTCTCACTTTTAGTTGCTTGGAGCTTTGGGAGGCAGTGTGTGTGTGTGTGTGTGGGGGGGGGGGGGGGGGGGGGGGGCGTGTGTGTGTGTGTGGGTGTGTGTCTGGCTCTCAAGACCCCAAGTCTCCTCAACCAGTGCTAATATATGACCCTGAAGGCAACAGGTCAGTTCAAGTGTCAGTTGAAATCTGCCACCACCACACTTGGTTCCATTGAGCAACATGAAACCATTCACACAGCACATAGACATGCACCGCTGACAGAGAATTACTGCTGCCTCCAAACTGGCCATGTGTGAACAAATGAGGGTTAAGGCCTATTGAATCAGGCAGACGCACACTAGAGTCTAGCTGTTTTTGGCTCAGATCTGAGAACAAACAAACCTTTAAACACACTTTATGTAACCACCTCTGAGTGTAACCTGGTACAATCATTTGGAATGGGCAAAGATCATCCTGTCTGTCTGTGAGTTAGATATTTGATGTTCTCATAAAGTGGCCCGTCTATTTGAATGCACGTGTTGAGGCCAGACACTGCAGGGGAATAGGGTCAAATTCTTATCTATAGATATCAAATTCTTTTTTTCGTATTAAAACATTTTGGACCTTTTATTTCTAGTATGAAATAAGACATATTGTGGATGCAAATTAGCCCAACTATCCAAAAATTGACCAGTGCTTGAAAAAAAAACAAAGATGTTTCGCCTGTAGTGTCTTGCCTTCAATATACATATATATATACACTTATGGATTCAGTTCAGTAGAAGTAACTCACCTCCATCCACAGCCCTGCCAGTTGCAGGCGAAAGGCTTCTCCCCTGTGTGCCTCCTTAGGTGGGCCTTCAGGTGGCTGCTCTTGGTGTACATCTTTGTGCAGCCGGGGAAAGTGCATTTGTGCATTTTGATAAGGTCCGCCACCGGGTTCTTCTGAAATTTTTGACCCCCGACGAAAATCCCAGCTCCCTGGCCGGCCGAGCCGTCGCCCTGGCCCAGGGGTTTGGCCGCGATGGGCACCGGAGCGATCCTCACAAACTTGTTGGAGAGGTTGAGGCCGGTACAGGGCAAGACGTGGGGCACCAGGGCAAAGGTCTGACCCTGGATGTTAACCAGCAGCTGAGCGATTTTGATGTTGTCCGACACCGGGGAGGAGGGCTGTAAGGACGGGGCCGGGGTGAGAGGCGCTACTGTGGGCTCCTGCTTGATCTGAAGGGGCTGCATCTGTAGAACCACCGGCAACTCATTACCGTTTGTGCCACCGTCAGTGTCTTCCGATGAGGGTTTGTTGACCGATGCCTTCTTGACCCCTGTGTTGGATTCATGCATGGGGAAGACCGATTCACTTTTGGTCTGACTGGAGGCGACAGTGGACCCATTGGCGGTGGGGACAGTTTGGTCTGAATATTTGGCCTCCGTCTGGAGCTTCGGCTCAGGGGAAGCTTCCCTGCACCACTCCAGGCCAACTTCCAGACCTAGAGCCTCCTCCAGTCCCACTCCCAACCCCGGGCAACTCTCTCGCATCATCTCCTGCTTCATGGTGACCACCTCCATGTTCTCCTCCAGGAACTCTTCAATCTCCTCCAGCGTGGGCTTGAAAGACTCTCCCAGATCTTCCTCTTGAGTCTCCACGTTGGACCAGGCCAGGAAGTCAAAATGTTCCACCTTCACAGGCTCACGTTTGGAGGCAGAGTCCCAGAGAAAAGTAGATAACGGCATGGGGGCCACAACAGACCCTGCAATCACATTGTTGGCCCCGCCTAAAGAGGCCTGGGACAGCAGATGATCCAGGATGCTGTCCTGGCTCTCTGCACTGGAGTTGCTGCCATAGCTGGAGCTGAGGAGCTGGGAGTCTGGGCTAGAGCAGGAGCGAGGGCTGGACGACTCGCTCAGGTCGTCCTCGGAGAAGGGCGACGGCATGACCTGGTAGGAACCCAGGTCCGTCACCATGTCTGACAGACGGTAGGCCTGTGGAGAGCCAGCATAAGCAAGAAGAAAAGAAGTCCCCTCCCTAACTGAGGAGTGATCTACCATCCCTGGATGATGGAACCAAGCTACTTACTGTCTCTTGAGAGTCTTGTGTTCAGGGGATGATTTAGTAAAGAGAATTACTTTCTTCTTGTGCCGCTGGGAAAGTTAAGGCCAAACAGACCCGAGTTCACCGAGGCCACGCAGCTCGTTTCCAGTGAGATATAGGAACACCTGGCGTGCTCTCTCAGGATAGAGAGAGAACAGTGAGAGTCGGCGAAACACTCTTTTACAATCCAAGGTCTCTCCGCTCAGGATACAGTGTGTCTAAAATAGGGAATACACAGTGACAAGGGAGAGAGAGTGTTAATTTTAATCTCACGTGTTCACTTTCAAAAGGACAGAGTATGACATAGAAGAAGGATTTGTATTGGGGGATTATATATCTACTGAAAAATGTGCAAGGTGCCATAGCCTCTAAATCCATCTGTCAGCCTGTATGAGATGCATAGTCACAGTCTGTGTATGCAAATTTTGAAAATGCTGCAGTATAGCATTTTAGACTTTCAAGTTGATAATCAAATGCAGCTGTCATTGGAGAGCAGTCAAGACGCAATATCGGTGACACAGCACAGTAGAAAAGTGATTTTATGACATAAAACATAGGAGTCTATGCCTATGTATTTATTGTTACAGACTTAAACAGTATACCTTAGGCCATGAAATAAAGCTGAAAGCTCAGACATAAATCTAGTAAGTGGACCTTGAGGTATATATTTTGTCTATCTTGTGTGTGTTGTGTCTTCCTGTTTATCATCTTGTGAACACACAGATTTATCCTGTCCTGACTTCCAGGTTTGGAACCACTTAAAGTGTATAATATACTGTGCTGTATAAAATCACTAAAGCAATCGTCATGGGGAGAAAATATGGCGACATATACACTATTTCATACATCATTAATTTACAACAAAACTCTGTGGCATATACCTTTTGTTTACATACCCATTTACAGAGCCTAGGCTGTGTATAAGCATTGCATTTGTTTTCAGTGCACACAGAGTTTGGAAAGGTAGCGGAACGTGAGGAGATATTCACAGATTTTGTAAAAAAATATATTTTGACAACAAGCATTCACTGATTCTTGATCTCACATTGTAGCTAATTTAATATTATGAGGTTTGAAAAAAGAAAAAGAAAAAAACAACCCTTCACATCCCTTTTTAATTTTATGTTTTATAGACCAAACTGGGATATTACTTTTATTATTTTATTTTATCTTTATGATTTGCTAAGCTTTTCATTCCACTTCTCCAATGAGCGTAAGCTTATATGTTTTAACCATCCCATTTGCTTTTGTAAGGTCCTATAGGTTATATTTTTCCTGTAACATGGAGCTTTGCTCACAACAAGCCCACCCGAACCCCCGGGCCCTCTTCCCGCCTCTAGCCGCCCTCCCTCTCTCCCTCTGCGGGGCCCCTTGCATGCTGCGAGTGACCGACAGTAAACTCCTCCAGAAAGAAAAAAAAGAGAGAGAAAAAAATGTCAACAATATTATCAGAAGAGACCGCATGGGGCAGCCGGGAGCAGCAGCGTAAATCACTGGATCCTGCTCGGTTACGGGACAATTAAAGCGCAGTAAATCAGTAAGGTCGCTGCCTATGAAGTTCGGAAGACTAAGATGTTTACATATAGGCTATTAGTCACCACATTCATCATTTAGGCTACAAAATGCAGGCTGCATAGTTCATTGACTGTCTTGCTGGGCAAATTATGATTCATTTCACATATTCATAGAGGAAAGCTCATACATTCTTTCATATTTAAATTATTACACACCCCTATGTTTATGCATTTGTAATAATAACTCATAATCGTGATAATAGCCTGTATTTTTTGCATGGATCGGATAACTTAACACGCTTGCAAAAAAGCTGATAGAAAAAAATAATAATTCAAATTTCATTCATTTGGCTTCTGTTGTGTAAAATACCGCGAAGCAAAAAATCCAAACCCTCCACAACACAAAAGTCCACAGCCTATAGCCTACTGATATAAATCGGAGTGTGCATGTGCGTTGTTTTCCTGCCCCTTCTCCTCCGCGTTATGCATAACGCATGAGTAGGCGCGCGTCTAGCTGCTCTCAACGTAAACATGTTTTCGTCCAGCAGCCCGCTGCAGCATATGGCAACACACCGAGCAAAACACACCGTGCACTCATACACCGATCCGATCAATACATGAAATAATAAAGCACTAGTCTTACCTCGTTCACTCAGAGCGAATAGAAAATGCCAATGCGAAAGGCTAGTTTAAAAAAAATCCAGAGCAGGTTGTGCCCTTGAGACTGCACCATGCACCAACAGCAGTAGCAGAAAGCGTTTAGACTGGACGGAGGCGCTGGGCTGAGTTGTACTATATGACTGTCACATGACTCGTTGCCAGTGAGTGTATATTACAGGGGGTTGAGTGTGTGTAGTGAGAAATAAGAGGCTGCCCCGCTGTAGGCTCGTCCCCGCTCAGCAGCCTTATTGGTCGGTGTTGGTGGGTCAGGGGGCTCGGGGAGGTAGGCGGATCCATCCTTGTCTGTCACTCATAAGAACGGGCTTTACTGCGTGCAACAACATGTGGGGACAACTTGTGGTGAAGGACGCTAGGCTGCAAGTTGTAAACGTGTTCTAAGGATCAATAACACGCACTCTAAAAAGTATATTTTTGAAAAGTTGAAGTAACGCACTTTTTTGAATAAGTCTGACTCAGTTTTCTGCTTTAGCGATGGCAATGTACTTTTGTGGATTACATCAAATTGAAATTGTACTTTACTACATTGACCTGACATTGACTTGATTTTCTTATGCAAATTAAAGCGATTCAATTAGGTTTTCCTGTCTAACGCCCCCTTTCCCACAATGACGTACACTGGTCTAAACCTTTCTTATGTTGCTATTTGCACCCTCAGTGAAGGGGATGTTTCATTCCATTACGTCACTATGCATTTTGTTTGAATAAAATATCTCATTGTGAACTAACCGTGATTTTGTTGGTTATAACAGAACGGTTTGTGGAACTCTTAAGCCAGATCCCTAGTTCAACTCAGGAGACAAATTACAAAAGAAATTAATCATTCCTTTGAACTTGATATATTGTAACAAGTTTATTGAAGTAACAAACAGAAGCAGCTGTCTATGTTTAGAATTTTAACAAATATGGGACATACTAAACTTATATAGGGTTGAAACACATCTGCCCAATGAAATATAACATCCCCTTCGCTCATGGTGCAAACAGCAACATAACAAACATTTAGTCCAGGTTGCCTTAATTCAATTAAGTTGGTGCAACTATTTTCTTTTAGGTTCTACGGAAGCAATATTTTACTTTAGGATTAAACAAGAAATTGATTCAGAAAACACTGAAATTTTAAGTTGTCGTCCCTTAATTATAAGTTGGATTAATGCAAACTTTTGATTTGAAAACAAACAAACTATTAAGTTGATCTGACTTGAAACAATTGTGTAAGTGTAACTTACATTCTTTATTTCAATAAACTTAATTCAATTGTGTGTTACCGGTTGCCCTAATTCAATTAAGTTGGTTCAACTATTGTCTTTTTAGAGTGCGGTTGTAATAGAAGTGTGTCAGTTGGATTTTTTTTCTTTTGTCATGTTTTCATCACAAGAAAGACAGTTAGCACAGGACATTAATGACATAAAAACACAGCAGTTGTGTTTTACCTGACTAATTTAAAGGTGCACTATGCCGTTTCATAGGAGTGGGATGTGTTTACATTTGCAGAGTCTGCAGTTAGTTTACAAAACGTATTTGTCTCTACATTTAAGTCTTAGTATTGAATAATTATATCATATCAATGAAAAAAACTAATTATTTTGTGCCAAATGGAACTAAATGTAAAAATAATATGTTTGTGATCAAAACTGTGGGCCCTGCTGCTGTAAACAACAACAACAGTAAAACGGTTACTTTTCAGGAAGCTTTCAAAGTTCAAACAGTGTTCCAGGGATCCAATGTTCTTGCGAGGAGAGCTTTAACATTCAGCTATGATAATATAAAATAAAATCTCACTTTTCTTACACACCCAAAACTTACATTGTGCACCTTTTAAAGAGAGGAAGTCCAAGTCGGTAAAGTTTTTCCAAAATTATTATTATTGCACATGCGCTTAGAGTAAAAGACAGCTAAAACTGATATAACTAATCCCATGTCTAAATGGAGATATAATTAAAGGCATATTCAGTCATTGTTATCCAAAACACTTCATTTTTTAAATAGGCAAATACCAATGTCAACTACCTGGCCGTTGTGTGTGTGTGCACTGAAAATAGTCTGTTGTTAAATACAGAGCCTATAGGCTCTGTAAACGGGCTTAACAGTGGCTCACCAGCGTGACGGGGACCTATGGCTGTAAAATAATACTGCGGTTTGTTCAAATATAAACATGTACTTGCTGGACACCGTTTGCTACTACTTTAATAGAGAACATACAGTATGAGCAATTTGGTTGGACAGCAGATTGTCCTACAAAACCCATGTTGAACATTTTGTTCAAAAATAACATGTTCAAAATGTTTCTTTAAGAACAAAAGAAAGCATATTGCTCCTTTAAAGCTCCTACAAGGAACTTTTAAATGTTTATGAAACAGTCTTATTTTACATCTGACGATTTTTACATCAAAACTATTTATGGCATGCAGACCGGAAAAGGCTGTGTTTAAAAGCAGTACCAAATCAAAGTGTACTTTGCTTCACCATGGTCATATTACCATTATTAATCTGACATAGTCACATATAAATACATTATCCCATTGCCATGCATCCTGCTGTCTCTTCTATCCCTTCCTAAACAAATGCACACGCTGCCAGAACGCTCTGGCAAAGATGTTTAAAAACACTACCGATGTCTTCCAAATGTGCTGATGGAATCAACAGACACTGAAAGTTCATCGTAGCTACTTTAAAATGTAGATGTTAGAATTTTAATTTAATTATTTTTACAATGATATTAAAGGCATACTAGGTTATTCTGGGGAATGTTGGTTGACATATCACTTTTTGTCAAAATAAGTGAATATCATCATCGCAGATTGTGAGGAAATATTCACAGATTTTGACAAAAAGGTCAACTTCTGTTTTTCCAAGGTCAGAAAAAAAGGAACTTTGAACCTCTTACGTCAAATGTGTTTTTTTTTTTTTTTCAGTTTCTGTATCTCCCAGTTATATTGTGACATGATAACAGTAGAATGTCAGCTAGCTTTGGGCCGGGCCTATCAGCAGCCTGTCAGAGCTAAAGTGTGGCTGGGTCAGAGGCACTGGGAGCTGGGGGGCTATCAGTAACTTTGGCCTCACAGCAACATCAACACTTCCTCAAACACACACACACACACACACACACATGAACTCACTCTCTCTGGGACAACAATGTGGACAAACCAGTCAAGCTTGACAGGAAACATTTCAAAAGCTTTTGGTTGTTCTTTAACGTCCTACGTCCTAGGGCCCTCATGATCACAGAGAGAGAGAGACAGAGAGAAAGAGAGAGAGATTATTATTCTTGCAGTTTACAATTAGGTGCACCGCCACCTACAGTATACAGTTGCAATCAAAATTATTCAACCCCGATTGTAAATTAGGTTTATTGGTAAAAATGTACAAACTTTAAGCTGTTTGCAATAACCAATAATAAAAAGACAATTAAAATAGCTTAAAATAAAATAACATAGCTATTGAATAGTTAATTAATGAACTCCTTAAAGACCTACTTCACCGGTTGGAATATGAAGATGTATTGAACTCTGAGATCCTATGTAGTATAAATGTGCTTTTTTTAAAAAAATCGGATCATCCTAGCCTGAGAAAAGGTAGAAAGAGTGTTTTATGGTCTCACTGTCTACCCTACATTTTCCTTCTTGTGACATCACAGTAAGGGTCAGGATTAACAGGACAGGTGGGCCAAGGGAAGACTGAGGGGAGACTGAGGAAAGAAAAACCTCATTCATTATATTATAATAGTGATTTTATAATGATAGAATGCTGGTTCCGTATGGGTGAAGTATTCCTTTAACTAAGTGACATTTTGTGTTGGATTTGAATAAAACTACGTGTGATATTAGTCATGTTGAGCTATTTGAATTATTTTTGTTCTATTTGATTATTACAAACAGCTTGAAGGAGGTACATTCAGCCAATAAACCTAATACAATGGGGGTTGCATCCTTTTGATCAAACGTGTACATTGGCTCTGATGTGGCAGACTTTTTCTACCCTTCCCAACTACATTTTAACGACTGTGTTTTTGATTACATGGGAAGTCTGTATGTCATGACCAGCCTTTTGTTATTCTTTTAAAGTAGAGAAAAGGAAAGGGCTGACCGACTGAGGGGTTAAACACACACTTCCATCACAGCAGTTTTAAAGGTGCAGTGTGTAGAGGGAATTGGCCATTTTTAGAAAAGACTCGGTAGAAATGTAATAATTAATAAGTATATTTTAATTAGTTTATAATCTCTTGAAAATAAAAATATATTTTTTTAAATGACCTCATCTATGGTGGGCGTCCTGGGGAAATGCACCCGTTGACGGACAAAGAATAGGTTTATTTTTTTGACACACTACAACTTTAATTGATTGAATCAAAATGAAAATCATTGTGTGTGTGCATGTCTTCATGGTGATGCAGGAACATGTCATCCAGTGCAACAGTGTGGCATATCAATACATTTTAAAATATTGCACTAAGTAATACATCTATGTAGAAACTTCTTAGAAAATCAGTTCATTGTAGCTTCACATTGGAAGCTTTTTTAATGAACAATAAGGAAAATGTAGACAATATCAGGAGATGAATAAATCATATAAAGGCTTTTAAATCTAGTGTATATTCTGCATGCCATCTCTTACCATAAGTCCCTGCTGCCCCCCCCCACCCTCCCTGACCCCACAGTATGTCTCCAGTGAAGGGCAAAGTGAAGGGGCTGAACTCTACTCTGCACGGGGCCCATACACAAGAAATTACAGTAACCACTTGTGTTATTAGGCCTATATCCATCCCTAGCTGCATGTCCGTCTGACCCCACTTGACCTCTTGTTAATCCAGTGGTTAAACAGCTGGAGCCCAAAGCCATGGGATTTACCCACAGATGAGAGGCCTAAGGCTGGGTTGGTCTGGATTGGATGAGAGGGTTGCTGAATCGAGGATTAGTCCCGTGCCTTTGCCCTAGTTCTTTCTCTATATACAGTATCTCTCTCCCCGGGGATGTGTGTGTGCAGTAATTATGATGATAGATGTTGAAATGTGGTTACTCTTTCACCCCCTTAGTGTTTGGCTGTTGGGACTGTCCATTCACTTTGGCACAACTTTGTTGGTGTAGACCGTGTCAGGGAGGGACCATAGGGGAGGGACCAAAGAGAACAAGTGCAGCGGTTCAGGTATTTGGATTCGAATCTCTATCCCACTGCCATTTTCTACCCAAATCCTCCACCCCAGCTTTTTTTTTTTTTTTCAAGATATTTTTTGGGCATTTTTATGCTTTATTGACAGTGCAGAGAGACAGAGGTGAAATGGGGCAGAGAGGGGAGTGACATGCAGAGAACGACCGCGGGCGGGAATCGAACCCGGGTCTGCTGCTGGGCCCGGCCCGGGAGGGGGACGCCTTACCGACTGAGCTAAAGGCGCCCCCCTCCACTCCAGCTTTAAGGCTAAACCGTTAGCTTTACAAACATGTGACAGTCTGACGACGCCACATTGCCAATGGAGAGGCTTTTTATTATCAGTATTATTATTATTTTTTAAATCCACTTATTACATGGATACAACAACAACAAAACAAACAAACAACAAGCAGAGATCAAGAAAATTGCAGGGTAGTGGCAAGGCATCTTTCAATAAAGTTCTAGGACAGGGAACTACATTGAGTTCCACAAGTAAATAAAGGTGTAGCAATAAAGCCAACAAACAATTAACAAAAGCAAAGACCGGAATATCAAAAGTATGTGAAAACATTCAAATCAGCATATAAAAGCAGTTGTAATGTCAATATGTAAAAAAAATTATATTATCATTGGCTGAAGGCTATTCTGAAGAGGTGTGTTTTGGGTAACACTTTAAGCATTAACTAACTGTTAAAAACAGCTTAATTAAAGATTAATAAGAATTAACTAAGCATTTAATAACTCTTATGTTTACTAACTAAGCGTTAATAACTAAGCATGAACAGTTTGTTACCTACGCATTAACTAACCCTTAATAGCATTAACTAAGCATGGACTAACAGTTAATGAATGTGCCCTTATTGTAAAGTGTTACCGTGTTTTGATTGGTGTTTTGAATGTATCGAGGTGGGTACATTCTTGAATGTGTATGGGTATGGAGTTCCAGTATCATTCCATATCACTGACTGATGACTAACACAGTAGAATACAGACTTAATAGACGGAGAGGAACTTGATCTCAGATGACCCATGGACGACCAGTGGAGCGGCTCCAAGCCTATTTCAGTCTGCTGCTCCTTATGTGAACTCGTGTAACCCCGTCATCAACACCACCTGTCACGTTCCAGATGGGTTCATTTCAGCTAATCATAGACCGGATGCTATTTAACACTATAAATCATTGACAGGGAGATATTTTTATACTGTGACATTTTCCTACATCATATACAGTATTGCCTATGTTTAAGTTGGTTCACTTTTTTCTTGAGCTGGGTTTACTGCTTCACCTTTACTGTAACTTCTGTGTATCTATGTCCACTTCTCTGCTCACTCGCTAACTTGTTTTCACGCACAAAAATATTAGACTAATTTGATGAATCCAACACAATTTGTAAGGAGAGTCCCACCATGTGATTAACGAATATGTTTATTTTTATTATCACAACACATGGTAGTAAAGAGTGACAACCATGATTCAAAATGCTGTGGAAAATGTTCATCAGTTTACAATTGATCGTTATTATTGATCTTTGTAAAAAAAATAGATCAATTAAGTGTATAAGTTAAGTTACTTTATTAGCCAATGGTTACATTGAAATTTGTCTTTATGAATATATCCCCTCTCAAGCCTCCACATCGCGGAGGGGGTCAGAGAGCATGGTCGGCCATTTAAATTCATTTGAAAAAATTAATCAAATTAAATCAAAAGCCAACTTCAACATAATACACACTAGACCCGTTCGAAAAGAAATGCAGGAAGTCCTGCCTCCATTCTTCACTTTGCATTCTTCACTTTGCATTCTTCAATTTTGCACTTCAAAAAGAAGTGCAAAATCCAATCAAATAAACGAAACAGACACTTTTAAAATATTTATCAAAAATGCTACTTCAATCAAGCTATTATGAAAAAAAAGATAGAGACAAGCACCATTAACAGCAGTGAGATTGACATTCTCTTTCCTCATATTTCTGTTCTTTTCAAAGTGTAAACGCCTGAAGTCAAGAGATATGTGTCGGTTATTGACGCACACCTGAAACAACCCCCCATGAACCTGTCCTCCCACTTCATGGCAGCTCACATATACAGCATCCCAAACAGGTGTGTATGAGAAAAAATAAACAGTGCACCTGAAAAAAACTGCTGCTTCGGTGCAAAGCCCTGTCATGATTAATGCAACATCATAGTAATAGAATTCCACGAACACACACACACACGCACCTGCTCTGTGTGGAAATGTGACTTTAGAACCCCCCTGGCCTCTTTAAGCTCTTTACACAGACTTTTCAATGTTGCTGCAATACCTGCTGTCCACCAACAGAGGTTAATAAAAGTTAGGGATTACTAAACGGCTCTGAACACACAGTACAGTTGGCCTTTGTAAATAGCAAATGCAATACACTGCATGACACCATTTACTGATGCAAAGTGCCAAGTTCATCATGCCTATCTAAAACCTAAAACACACACAGACAGACATACAGACAGACGAAAGTGGTGAGGAGATATAAGAGTGCTGTTTCCTCACTCTGGCAATACATCCATAAGAGATTGAACAAAAAATATATTGATTTCCTTCTTAGCTGAAGTCCAAGTCAAAAAACCATTTGTATTGGATTTTGACCTTTAGGTCCAGAGTACCTGCAATCAGATCCAACATCTAGAAAGTTTTTAAAGAGATGCAAATGCTTCATTAGTTAAATATTGCCAAATGTGCATAGTTATTCAAACATTGCTGGAAAAAAATATAATACAAAAAAGTTTTAATATAAATAATCCACAAGTAAAGTTTCATGATGATATCTACAAGTAAACATATTGACCCTATTCCCCTGCAGTGTCTCGCCTTAAAGAATGTTTCCCCAATATCTCTTCACTTAGGCGTTTATGTGTATGCCACTATGCTGATCTGCAATCAGCAAAGCTAGTAGCAACACTAAGAAAACATATGATGTTTCCACCATGCTGTTGTTGTAGTGTTTGAAGTTATTGCTAGCATTATCCGAGAGAGCAGAGACGTACAGTATACAGTGACATCATAACATGGATTTCTAGCTTGTGGAAAAGCAAAGGTTCTTAAAAGACACTCACACAGAGAGCCACAAATGACCCTCTGATGTGGCCGAGGGTGGGCCTCCTCTGGCCCTAAGGTCACATAAGAGGCGAACTTAGGCGGCTCAGATGCCCTTTGTCGACCTTAAGGCAAGTGTATAAGTCCCAATAGCCAAAAGGTGAAATACACTGGTTTGAATATTTTTTTTAAAAGGCACATAGATTTAAGCAACATATGTGTGTGTGTGTGTGTGTGTGTGTGTGTGTGTGTGTGTGCGTGTGTGTGCGTGTGCGTGTGTGTGTGTGTGTGTGTGCGTGTGTGTGTGTGTGTGCGTGTGTGTGTGTGTGCGTGTGTGTGTGTGTCTGTGAGCATTGAACTCCAACTGGTGTTGTTACCAGGCTCTGGCATGCAGTGGGGTCCAAAGGTCAAACAGATAGATGACAGGTTGAGACTTAACAGTCGACTAAGAAAACTATTTATGATGATGACTTTATAATAAGTGTATGAGAGCTGCTCGTGCCAGTATATGCACTCAATGTTAAACCTTTTTTTCATCTTAGCTTACTACTTCTCTCTGTGTAGAAGCCATGGGGAACACTACAGTACATATATATGACTTGAATGCCATCTGCTGGTTTGGAAAAACTACTGTAAGTACAAAGCCTTTGGGAAATGTGGTTTAAATATTTATGAATATTTTATATTTATAGTTATAAAATAATTAATTTTTTTTGTCATATCACAAAACTGTCTTTTAGAAAATACATTTAAAGACCTTATTAAATAAAACAAACGTGTAAGATAATAAACTAGTATGGGCTCATAACAACATCAGCTCCATCACTGCCATGTTGAGACAATGTATCCTAGACCAATCATATTAGATTAATAAGCATGTAAAATCTATTTATGATGTGGAAGGGTGTTTTTTTCTAACAGTGTTGTGGGAGTTTACTTTGTTTATGTTCAGGCGCCTATGCATAGTCATGGTAGTATTTCATCCTTCAACAAATTTAGACATGTCGTCTTAAATATGCCAAACTCTATCTGTAAATGTTTTAAAAAAGCCATTTTGTAGGCTATAATGAAAATATTTATGGTGTTATATCAGCCACATTGTATGCGGCTGTCTAAATGTTTGAATGGGTGTGGCTCTTTTAATCAGCTTTGTTGTGTATTTGATGTATTTGCATTGTACATTTTGTTGTTGTTTTTGCTTCGCATTTTTGTTTGACTCAACGTCACTGGAGATGAGGGTACCCCTCAATGATCTCTCTAAAGGTTCAATTAAATTCCATGACTGGGCTGGGACTGTGACCCATTATCCCCATGTCTAGTTGAAGTTTTTAACGGTTTTTAATGTGGACAAACACATTCAAATTGTAAGCCCTCTTAAAGCTGCCTGTAGATGTGAGTATGTTTTTGTAATTTTAGTTTAATTTTCTTGTATCGACTTTTGAGGAGAGATCTTTTCCAGTAAAAGCTTATAGAGGCTTTTTTTTCCGTGCACAAATTATTTATTTTAAATTTTTTCTTTGTTTATTGTATATTTATGTACAGTGCTGCTTGAAAGTATGTGAACCCCTTGAGCCTTTTGGAATTGTATTGATTTTAACCATTCTTAATTCATTTTTATCGATACCAGTATTTTTTTAAAGAAATAACATGTTTTTTTATCAATTCAAAATGTTTCTTTTCCGGAAATCAATTGTTCAAACGGATAAAAAAAAATGATTTGCCAACTTTTGTATGTGCAAAAGTGTGTAAACACTGATCTGCATTAAATTAAATCGAGCAGGTAAACACAATCAGGTTGGCCAAATTGAGTGATGAAATGGACCAATGTAATGAGAGATCTTCAGGGAAGAAATTGCACGGCACTAGATAAAACCAGGTCAGTTTTAGGCTCACCAAAGTGAACCCATAGAGGTCAGACAAGCCAAAAGGGAAAGCAAATCTCAGAGGATCTAAGGAATAAAGATGTGATGTTGCACATTTGCCTTGCGACAGCTATCAATTCATTAAAAAAAAGTTTGAGCTCCATTGGTCCACCGTGAGGCAGATCATCTACAGATGGAAAGCTTTAAGAGTGACTGAACATCTACCTAGAAGTGGACCTCCTTCAAAAATATCCACAAGCGCCACAAGAAAAGTGATTTTTCAGTTAAAAGCCAACACAAACATTACATCTAGTGATTTGCAGACCTCTCTTGCAGCATCTGGGACAGATGTGCATGGTTCCACAATAAGAAGAAAACTCAGTCGACATAGCTTTCATGGGAGGGTTGCTGAAGAAGCCTCTGCTCTCAGAAAATAACAAAACTGCTTGACTTTGCTAGAGAGGACCTGGAGATACCTGAAGTCTTCTGGAAGTCTATTCTGTGGACAGATTAGTACAACATTTAACTGTTTGGTCATAACCAAAACCGCCATGTTTGGGCAAAAACACAACTCTGCCTACCACCAAAAGAAGAAAAAGGAAGAAAAGTGTTGGTAAATGGTCTGCAAATCTCCAGATTTAATGTTTGGGTTGGCCTTTACCAGAAAAATCACTTTTCTTGTGGCGCTTGTGGATATTTTTGAAGGAAGTCCACTTCTAGGCAGATGTTCAGGCACTCTTAAAGCTCTCCATTTGTAGATGATTAGACTGAATAAATTCCAAAATGCTCAAGGGGTTCACATACTTTCAAGCAGCACTGTAGCCTATGTCATGTTTGTGTTGTCTATGTTTTTTGTTCTTTTTATTGAGCAAATAAATCTAATAAAAAAATAAAATCAGCCCTGTGATAGAGTGGTGATCTGTTCACTACCCTGCCCCCCTGGTAATGGATAAGTGGTGCATACTGTATATGCTTAAAGATTGATGGTGCTTCAGATGATTTTATATAAAGCATAAAATAAAACTTGAAAATTTTAACCAGCCATTACATTTCTTTTTTTAATATGGAAGCTTATTGTTGAAACATTCTAGTTTATTGTGTTGTAACAAGGAATGTTTGTTTCAATGAGATACGTGGGTTTGTGAAATAACAAGAATGTTTTAATATATAAGATAAAGTGATACCTTAAAACAAGATAGAACGTTTTGTAGCAGCCAGAAAGTCATGATGAAAAAATAAATAAAGATATTTTTAAATGTTATGTTAAAAGGATAATGTGAAAACCGAAAAAACGATTAACTGCACAGATATCTTTTTGTCATGGAGGCAGCAGTACACTGCTTTAGAGATTTGACAGGCCTCTGGTCCAGTTTAAGTATCAAAGCTGTCATTGAGGACCTGGTCTAGCTCTGTATGTGCAATCTTTAACCCTCTCAACTTTGGCACCGATATCTTCATCTTGAATACTGGAATTGCAAGACTGAGCAAATCTTTCATCAAGTGTACGTGTGGGATTGAGCTGGAATATACTAAGACCCTCTTAAGAAATTCTGAAAATGGTAATGTTTGACCAAATGGTTTTCCTCCATACTGCTTCATATTATATTGCCTGGGTTCCCTTCATGAACCTGTATCAGGTCAGAATATAAACACTGATACAGTGTCTCATACACAGTGAAATGAAGTGGCCTTAGACAAAATGTTCTGATTGTGCTTTGATTCTTTAATTCATCTCTGTGTTTTGGCTCTGCCATTCTGTAAACCCACAGCTAAATAATAAATAACAAACAGATAACATTATTACAAGAAGGTAGTAACTCATTACATATACTGTATATAAACACATGAACAGGCATGTTTTCAACATGGACTTACTGCTGCCATAGAAAAATAAATCAAAACTCAACAAATCATAATAGCAACAAATAAAGCAGATAGCCCGCCGGTGGAGGAATGCACAGCGTGAGGTATCTGTAAGGCAACTTGAGCGTAGACAGTGCACTGTGTGTGGAGGAGGGGCAATGTGACACCGTTTACTATCAAAAGCCACTGTTCACAGAGAACCAAAGGGCTTTTACCATGGCTCTCTTTGCCATGTAAATGCTCTAGAGTTTGATTTTGGTACAAACTGGACTGAAGAAATCAAGACAATCTTCTGAATAAAGAATCCTTCTGTCCTCCTTTCAAGGTGCATTATGGACTGGTGTCCACCCTCTCCCCAGGCTGTATCCACCACATGTCCAAAAAAGGCTTTTCAAAGTCATGGGGAAAGACAAGGCAACTGTTTCTGTTGATGTAAACTGTGGACAGTGAGGTGGTCACTGGCTCACTCTAAGTCCTGCAGATTGATTGTGCTTCCTGTGAACTGGGAGTTGTCCGAGCCGTTGTCGTCCTCCGTCAGAACTGAAGGTTCCTGTGAGCAAACAGGCACAAAGCTCAAGTCTCTTACATCAAATCTAACTGAGAAGACTGACAGAAGTTATCATGCCCAAGCATTCACATGGTGAATTACAACAAATAATACAGCCGTCTGTCAGGTCTATCAGAGCTTTGCAATGGAAATGTTCATATTACAGTAGAGACTAACCAAAATGTCACCAACAAGGACATACAGTATCTCACAAAAGTGAGTACACCCCTCACATTTCTTCAAATATTTCATTATATCTTTTCATGGGACAACACTGAATAAATGACACTTTGATACAATGTAAAGTAGCGTGTGTACAGCTTATATAACAGTGTAAATTTACTGTCCCCTCAAAATAACTCGACACACAGCCATTAATGTCTAAACTGCCGGTTACAAAAGTGAGTACACCCCTGAGTTAAAATGTCCAAATTGGGCCCAAAGTGTCAATATTTTGTGTGGCCACCATTATTTTCCAGTACTACCTTAACCCTCTTGGGCATGGAGTTCACCAGAGCTTCACAGGTTGCCACTGGAATCCTCTTCCCCTCATTCATGACAACATCACGGAGCTGGTGGGTGCTGGAGACCTTGCGCTCCTCCATCTCCTGTTTTAAGAAGCCCCAAAGATGCTCAATAGGGTTTAGGTCTGGGGACATGCTTGGCCAGTCCATAACCTTTACCCTCAGCTTGTTTAGCAAGCCAGTGGTCGTCTTGGAAGTGTGTTTGGGTTCATTATCATTTTGCAGTACTGCCCTGCGGCCCAGTTTACGGAGGGAGGGGATCATGTTCTGCTTCAGTATGTCACAGTACATGTTAAGATTCAATGAACTGTAGATCCCCAGTGCTGGCAGCACTCATGCAGCCCCAGACCATGACACTCCAACCACCATGCTTGACTATAGGCAAGACACACTTGTCTTTGTACTCCTCACCTGGTTGCTGCCCCATACTCTTAACACCATCTGAAACAAATAAGTTTATCTTGGTCTCATCTGACCACAGGACATGGTTGCAGTGATCCATGTCCTTAGTCTGCTTGTCTTCAGCAAACTTTTTGTGGGGTTTCTTGTGCATCATCTTTAGAATAGGTTTCCTTCTGGGACGACAGCCATGCAGACCAGTATGATGCAAAGTGCGGCGTATGGTCTGAGCACTGACAGGTTGACCCCCCACCACTTCAAGCCCTGCGGCAATGCTGGCAGTATTCATACGTCTATTTTCCAAAGCCAACCTCTCGGTATGACACTGAAAACGTGCACTCAATCTTCTTAAACTGGGCCGCAGGGCAGTATTGCAACATGATAACGACCCCAAACACACCTCCAAGACGACCAGTGGCTTGCTAAAGAAGCTCAGGGTAAAGGTTATGGACTGGCCAAGCATGTCTCCAGCCATAAACCCTATTGAGCATCTTTGGGGCTTCTTAAAACAGGAGATGGAGGAGCGCGAGGTCTCTAATATCGACCAGCTCTGTGATGTCATCATGAATAGGTGGAAGAGGGTTGCAGTGGGAACCTGTGAAACTCTGGTGAACTCCATGCCCAAGAGGGTTAAGGTAGTGCTGGAAAATAATGGTGGCCACACAAAATATTGACACTTTGGGCCCAATTTGGACATTTTCACTCAGGGGTGTACTCACTTTTGTTGCCTTCAGTTTAGACATTAATGGCTGTGTGTCGAGTTATTTTGAGGCGACAGTAAATTTACACAGTTATATAAGCTGTACACACGCTACTTTACATTGTATCAAAGTGTCATTTCTTCAGTGTTGTCCCATGGAAAGATATAATAAAATATTTGAAGAAATGTGAGGGGTGTACTCACTTTTGTGAGATACTGTACATGTTGGCAAGTGCACATTAAGACATTTTTGTGCACTTTTTTTCCTTTTGTTTTAGACATTGTCGGTGTATTCATGTTACATTATTTTTGTGTATTCAGTTTTCTTTTTTTATAAAAATGTAAGTACATACATAAATTAAAATATCCATTTTCCTTTTTATTGTTTGACTTGTAAAATATAACCTGGCTGTATACGTAGGGGGACTTGTGTGACTGTCATTACAGCAGGCAGTGTTAACAGTAATTAAAGGCATTATAAATTGGTTTCTCACT
Organism: Ammodytes marinus; assembly: GCF_949987685.1. Taxonomy (NCBI): domain Eukaryota; kingdom Metazoa; phylum Chordata; class Actinopteri; order Uranoscopiformes; family Ammodytidae; genus Ammodytes; species Ammodytes marinus. Next base: position 20,068,805 of record NC_137233.1, read on the forward strand.
TGTAAAATGTTGACGGGCAGGTCTGCAGTGAGCTGAGAGTGGGAGCTGGAGGGCTGCGAGCTCAGCTGGAAGGCCAGGTCACCATCACTGGCTGGGTCGTCCTGTGTGGACACACTTTGATCAGCAAGGCATTGGCTGACGTCTCATTGTAGAAAATGCTTTACTCAACACAAATCAAATAATTTTAATGCCAGTGATGTAATCCATCTACATTAGATCTACACAAGGTGTGGTTTAGAAACAAGCCCTGTGTTCCAATCCCCATACTTTCGGCTATTTAGTATGGTAAAAAAAGATTAGGATGTCCTAATTCATGTGGTCAAATTTAGCATGCGTATACCCGGTTGCTTACTACATCCGTCCGAGATTTTTAGTGTTGAAATCAGCACGCTATTTGGGGCGATTCTGACCCACAATCCAGTGCGCAGCGGAAGTGACGTCACATCGCCGGAGCCTCCGTATGAAAACAAACGAGATGTGACGGCTATAAATAAAAGCAAGAGGCAAGATCAAGACGCAATGCTATGATGAAATAAAAATGTAAAAGTATGTCCCAATGCCTACTAGTATGCAGTCGTATGCGCCTACTTCATGGTAACTAGATTATTTTTATGATCAGCTTGCTGAAGTATGTAGAATAGTAAAAAGAAGGGAGTATGTCATTGGGAACGCAGGGCGAGAGTGTATGGTAATGTAGTGTGGATCTCACCTGCAGAAGCTGGATCTGAACATACTGGGTCCCAGTGACCGGGTCCCGTAGGGTCAGGCCTCCGCTGGCTGCTGCAGGGCCTTCACCGTAGTGAGCCAGCAGCCCTGGAGTGCCGGCTGCCTTCGCTCCTTTAGCTTTTCTCAGACTGGATCCTGGACTCCCTGGATTGGACAAACACCATCACTCTATGTGCTTACGACTGTAGAGTCTAGTCTGATGTGAATGAGGACCATGGAACTAAAGCCTGTCATGAGTACGGTGTCTTACCAGAGGAAGATGAAGGTCCTCTCTGCTTCTTCTTTTTAGCCAGCTGGATGGCTCTATAATCAGTCCTGGCCGAGCCTCCACTCTCCTGACACACACACACACACACACACACACACACACACACACACACACACACACACACACACACACACACACACACACACACACACACACACACACACACACACACACACACACACACACACACACACACACACACACACACACACACACACACACACACAGGGTTACACACGAGTTACTGCAAAAAACATCCACCTCAGATTAGGTTTTAGCCAACTACTGTCAAGCCGCTAATGGTAGAAGATATTTGTGCAATTTCACAATAAGCCAAACCTTTAATCCCATTGTGTACAAAAAGGAAATGGGCTTTCCCTTAGAATAACACAGCGTTAATTTAGCATGTTCAGTCTCAAAAAGAACATGGCAGAAACAGAATTTTCATCATTTGCATTCTTGTTAGCCTTGCTGTCTACCTATTATTAACCATTATGCATTTCAACTGCTATCAGTTGGGTGAATGTGAGTGGCTAGCCTAGGGCTGCACAATATATCGAATTTTCATCGCGATGACGATATTGGCTTCCCACGATGACGTGTACATGAATGTGCGATATTTTAAATGTGTGCTCAGCTGCGAAGCAAATCAATCCCTCCCCAAACCACTCGCTGATCATGTGCCTGTTCATGCTCCAACCTGGCAACCCCAGGTTCCCCGAGAGCTGTCAATCAAAGTCCAGTGGCTCCGCCCCCAAAGTGTGAACAATTTTCTGCCCGCATAGACAGAAAGCACTCCAAGAGCCGCGCGAAGAAGCAAGCTGCTGCTTATCGCGCGAGCGAGAGCAGACATCTGCGCTTGTGAAATCACATACATCCCCTTGTTAGCCTCTTTTTTTGTGTGGGACCGGATTTATAACCCATTATTACATGACACTTTGCCAGGTCTGTTATCCAGCCAGACAGACCGCTGTCAAGAGTATAATGTATAGCGAACGGGTCACCTAAGGACCTACGTCATAGTTTTGATGGATAGACGTCCACAAACAGGGCTACTACTCGTTCAGAAAACAATGGAATACTTTTTCAACACGTCTTTGCATGTATCAGGAGAGCAGGGAACACAGGAGTCATGGTTAATGTCCGACAGGACTCCAGCAAGACGACGTGAGTACGTTTTGCTTCAGGCTGCAGCCCGCCATGTAAATGTTCGGCAGTCATTTTCTCCGTGAATTGTTATAGATTTTGGGGAATAATGCTTTGTTAGCTAGATGGAGCTCTGGTTAAGCATGTTGGCTAACAGCTGAGCCGGAGCCTTCAGTCAGCTGAAGCAGTCTAGCTGGGCGAGTAGACTATTCCACCGTTGCTAGTTCGTATCCTTGGTCGTTCCTATTTGCTGGCGTATTGAACTACGTTTTCATTACATAAGAACCTAGTGGGTTTGCAATGACTATTCCAGTTATTAGACAAGCTCCCAGGGTTGCTAATAACTCCATACAGTCAGTGCCTCAGCGTACACACGACCTGAAGCGAAGATGAAACCTCGCGTTGGGAGTAAAGGCATGAGAGGCAGCAACATTTAACTAACGTGTTGCTGAGTGTTACCTGCCACTTCCCGTCTCCGTCCTTTCAAATTAAATTCCGACATAGTAGAGCCATATAGGTTGTGATTTATTTTGACAGGGCGCAGCTCATAATATACTTATTTTAGTTATACATTGTGGGCACAATTTTATTTAGTTCAAAATCAAGTTTTATACACATCCATCATGCAGGTACAATGAATGGAGTAAAATATTTTATATTTTTGCTTTTAGGAGATGCAATGAGGTCAGGTGAGGAAACAAAGATGTGTTATTCAACAGAAATGTAGCACAAGGAAAAGTTAAAGCAGTGCTCTGTTGATTTGATTTTGAGTAAAGTTTTGGTGCAATATTTTGATTTATATTTTCTTTGTGGAAATGCATTGACTTCAGGTAAATATTTATTATATTTATGCAAATATATGTACATTATCAGTAATATTGCATAGCCGATCACATGGATATGAAAGCGCTGTTATGTTTACGTGACAATCCAATAAAAATATTTTACTCACTACAATTACTGAATAATCGTGGTAAAATATCGTGATATCAATATTGACCAAAATAATCGTGATAATCATTTTGGGCAATATCGTGCAGCCCTAGGCTAGCCTCAATCAATCAGAGATAAGCAGCAAGCTACAGAGGTCTGGTTAGTTCACTTCCGTCCACTCCACCTCTACAGATTTTCCAACGGAAGCCGACTCACATGACATCAACATAGGAAGTGTATCAGATATTACCCAGCCCCTGCCGGAGCTTCATACAGCTTATTTTCCATATACAAAATATTTTACTTCTCAACATCTGTTAAAGGAATAGCTCTAAATGTTTTATGTTTTAGCCTGTTGCCTCACTATCGGGCTCAATAAGCTGACTCTGCGTACATTTTTGAAGAAGAAATGGCCAAAGGTCCCTCATCGCTAATCAGCTTATCACAAATACTGGTAGTCAATGGCATCACCGCATCTGCCAACAGTCACAATATAAACTTTACAACATCACTTAACGCTCTTGTTTGCTTGTCGGGGCTTGTTTATTACCTACGTTTTGTTGCGCTCTATATTTTAACACTTTGCCATTTTAGAATCAAATACATACCGCGGAAGGAAACTGCGAAGTGTGAATGTGCAAACCACCGTGGGTGTGTGCTTAGTATGTCAACAAGTTGTCTGTGTTTACAAGTAGAAGAGCGACATATAGCGTAAAAAAAGCTTTATTTTCTGACTGTTAATGGAGGCAGGCTGATACCCATTTTCTTAACGCACAGTTAAAGGAATGTTTTCTGTCGCCTTGTTTTCAACCTGAGAGTGAGGCAACAAGCTAAAAATAAGAAATGTTTTGAACTATTCCTTTAACAGACAAACTGTGTGAAATGGGTGACGTTTAATTTGACACTGTTCTTAATGACAGCATGACTAACTCACCAGGAAGCTGCTTGGTGACACAGCGTTGAGTTCCTGGTCTTTCTGTGGGCTGAAGCTGCTGCTGCTGTGACTTGGGAACACAAACTGGGTGAGGGTTTTTCCTGCCTCCTGAGGCCTCAGCACCTCCACACAGTCCAGCAGAGGCCCTGCCGCCCCTGTCCCCGGCCCCCCCACATCCAACACCTTACAGGGGCTGGCCAGCAGCTCACCCACCGGGGCTACTACTGTCAGAGACGCTGTGGGCTCCACGCTGAGGGCGCTGGAGGAGCTGAGTGGATCATGCTGCAGAGCGGGCTCCACCACAGACACTATACCTGCCCCCTGCATGTTGAGGGCTGTGAGGCTTCCCAGGGCCTCCGGGGTCACTGTCTGCACATCGTCCAGGTTGAGAGTTCGTTGTGGGGGCAGGACGTCCACCACTGTGCCCTCCAGACAGTGGTGGTGGTGGGGGACCATGTCGGGGATGAGGGGGTCCACAGCTTTAGTCAGCGTGGTGCTAGAGCTGCTACAGAGCGAGGTGCTGACTGAGGAGGGGTCGATGGTGAGGATGCCCGAGCTGACCAGGGACAGGTCCATGGTGAAGGTTCCATTAGAGCTGCTCCCTCCGATAGGGATCATGCCCACTCCTCCCATGCCCGCGCTGGGTGCTGCTCCGGCCCCAGGCACAGCAGAGAACAGAGAGCTGAGGTCCAGGCTGGTGAGCTGCTGGTCCACCCCTCCGGTAAGGCCAGGCCCGGACACTGTGGTCGGGGTGGGGCTTATGAGCTCGCTGCTGGGGGTCAGTGTGGGCGTGGTCTCCATCTGGCTGAGAACGTCTGCCAATGGAGGAAGAGGGAAAAGTTTATTTCAAGGTATATATAACATAGTAAACATTAACCCAGACTTGGACTTTAAATTGTTTTATAACCAACAAAAATACCTCTAGATACATCAATGGAATTCAATTATTCTAACAGCTAGTTGATTGAGTCATACAATACAACAAGCTTTCAAATAACAGTACAGAGACAAAGAATCATACTCAATTTACAACATAACAGCATTACAAATCACTTAAACTTCTAGAGAGAAGAAAATACTGTCTGAGAAACTTTTCCATCTTCCTACATGCCCAGCTAAAGTCTGAAGGTGTGCTGAATTGTGAGCTTAGCCTAGCTAAGTATTACTATTGCTTTTTAAAGAATATTAAATATTTGATTATTATAACATTTACATTTGAGTTGGAAATCCTTTTTTGAAAAAATACACATGTAGGTTGCTGCGATGAATGTGTGTTGTGGCTAAAACACCATGTAAACATTAGTTTAGTCAGCGAGACACAAGTGGGCTATCTATCTCTCTGCCCGTGAACGATGACACGCTGCTCTCCATCGTGGCACTATCTGACGAAGACGGCTGTGTGTTCATGTGGTGGTGACGTAGGGACGAGGGAGGGGACTGCTTACTGCAATCACTGACAGGAAGTTAGCTAAAAATGACCATATCGCTTACTTCTCCTTTAAGACCTACACTCACAACAATACCAATTAACAAGCTGTCGCTCATGAGCTGAAACCGAGGCTACTAACCAGGACTGAGGTGGTGGTGTTTGAGCATGTGGCTCTTAAGGCTGCTGCGAGAGGAGAAGTGTTTGGAGCAGTCGGCCACAGGACAACGAGTCCTCAGGGAGCTGGCGTCCTGCTTGTGCTTCTTACAGTGGATGTACAGACTGCTGCGCGCTGAGAACTTGGCATTGCAGCCTGGAGAACAGAAGGGACACAGACACCACGACTGATTACCTGTTCAGATGATGTCAGACTAGTAGATGTTACAATTAGTTCATTACTTCTCTCTGGTCACTTGAAACTGATCAAATAATCTTATTTGAAAGAAAAACAAACATATATGTAATGTAAACCAAGCAACGTTAACACTTTACAACAAAGGTACATTTATTTTCAGTTAGTCAAGGCTTACCTAATGCATTATGATAATTAACTAAGCATTAACAAACCTTAAATAACTGCTTAGTTAATCCTTAATAAGCATAAACTAAGCATTATCTAACTAGCAGGCCTAATTTATGCTTAACAAAACATTAGTTAACTAACCGCAAATAACTTTGCATTAAAGGCTTAATAATCATTAACTATGCTTTAACCAATTGTTAATAGCAATAAGACTTTCTCCCAGCAAAAAATCTTAATCCTTTATTGTGTTTATGGTATGTGTACGTACCTTCTGCATGGCACATGAAGGGCTTGGTGCCCAGGTGGGTGATACTGTGGCCCTTGAGATGCTCTGCTCGGGTGAAGGATTTCCCACAGCCCTCCTCTGTACAAACAAAGCGCCGGTCGTCATCATGTTTCCTGATAAACACAGAGAAGGAAACTGGCCAGTGAGACACTCAAACAAACTCACCACTAACTGTAGTTCAAACTGGTGGGGCAACAAAAAGACTTCATCAGAACAAAAAGGCTAAACTGAAATCACAGCAGTCCCGGGTTCGAGTCCGGCCCAGGTCGCTCTCTGCATGTCATCCCCCTCTCTACCCCATTTCCCCACTATCAAAAAAAGCATTAAAATTTCCCATAGATAAATAAATAAAACGGAAATATGCTATGGGCATCCATACCCGCATATGTTGATAAGCACTCACCGTTTATGTCGAAGTAACTTGGACATGCTGGTGAAGGACCAGCCACAGCCATCAGAGTCACAGACAAATGGCCTCTCACCTGGAGCAGAAAATGTGACGTTCATTTAGCAGTGCACAGGATCTACCACCTATATCCCAAACACTGGTTAGCTAGATGCTAACCCAGGCCTTCTGCTAGCTGACCCACTTTAATCTGGTGCAACCAATGCTGCACATCTAACCTGCTCCACAGTGAGTTTAGTTTAGAGGATGTTATACTCTTATACTCATAGTTTCCACTAACTTGCTTTATAACTAGAGTGTTATGGGAACATCAAGGTTTTGGAGGGACAATCAGCAATATAGCTAAATATTTTTTTTCTATGATGCTATCGGAGGGAGGGAGAGAGAGCGAGAGTGAGAGAGACAGACAGACAGACAGACAGAGAGAGAGACCCCTGACCCCTAAAGAGATACTGGCCATCATGACTAACAATACAACTTCTGTGGGGGAAACCCTGGATATCAAGCATTAATAGCTGCTGCTCTCAATGTGAAATAAGTGAACAGAGAGCAACACATTCACTGCATCATGTGAGTGAGGGATGACTTATTATTATTAAAAGGAAACAGCCTTGAACCTCTCTTCCTCAATACTCACTAATGTAGCATTTAGAAACCATGTTCAATCAGAAGCATTGTATATTTATGCCCTGTTTAGAACACTCCAGTCTCCCCCTCATCTCACCAGTGTGACTCCTCATGTGGATCTTGAGCCTGCAAGCCTTGTCGTAGGTCTTGTCACAGCCCGGGTAGGAGCAGGTGAAGTGGCCCGTCTCTCTGAAGTGTGTGCGATTGTGGGAGAAGAGGGCGCTGAAGGTGATGAAGGTTTTCTCACAACCTGTGGAAGACAGGCACATGTTCCACTGAAAAGTGCATTTTATAAAAGGAATATGTGAACACCTAAGATTTTTTTTTATATCCAGCTTACCGATTTACTTTTTGATATTAAATTTGTGAAAAAGGGGTTTAAGTTAATATCAAATGGGCTTTCCCCAACAGCAGCCACTGTGTGCTCCGTCAGAAAGCCTTTTGTCTCTTTGGAATAAAGTATCAGACTGATAGCGAAGGTCAACAACCACTGTGATGTGTGCAGTGTAGAACCGACGTTCACCTCACACACACTAGTGGCTCCCAAAACCTAACACAGCTTTTGACAGGCAATCCTTTGAATCAAGTGACTTCTTATCCATTGTAACTACCGTGAATTTGTTCAATACCAGAGCATCAGCCATCAGCCGTGTGTCGGTAGATATGTGTCTACCGGTAGAGATTTTGGCAATAACATTTACTGTTGAGATAAATAAAGTAAACCTCCTCTACCACTTAAAGAGAAGGTACGCAAAGCAGTAAGACTACAATGAAAGCCAAAATATTCATATGGTGCTTCCATCACAATTTGACAGTGTATACGTGTTGCATCTGTGCAGTCAACACTTTGTCAAAATGATTTTAATTTAACAAATAATCTAAATGGTGTTCATACAAAGCCTAGACTCTGTAAACATGACGAGATATCCACTGATTTGACAACAAGATTTCTCCAGAATCAGTGACTCTACCTTTTATTGAACTTACAGAAAGAAAGTACTATATTGTGTGATAAATACAGCTACCGTGATATAAAATGACTTATATTGTGGTAGCAAAATTAAAAACTAACAAAACAAAAGCAAAGCATTCAGCTTTTGTGTTGTTACCTGGGAATTCACACTTGTGTGGCCTCTGTGGCTCAAAGTGGATCCTCTGGTGGTTGGTGAGCCTGGTGGCGCTGCGGAACCTCTCGCTGCAGATCTCGCAGACGAAGGCGTTGTCCTGCTCGTGCACTTTGACGTGAGCCTTCAGGTTGTAGACGGTGGTGAAGCGCCGGCCGCAGCCCTCGTACTGACAGGTGTGCGGCCGCTGCTTGTCGTGGGACTGCAGGTGCCTCTTCAGCTTGTAGGAGGTGGCGAAGGCCCAGCCGCAGCCCTCCACGGTGCACTGGTAGGGCCGCGGGTCCTCGGCGTGGTTCAGCAGGTGCACCTTCAGCTTCTGCCGCGTGTCGAACGTGCAGGGGCAAGCCGGTTCCGGGCAGCAGAAAGACGCCACTGTCGCCTCTTTCTTGGATCTGATCAGCGGCATGGAACTGAAATCCCCATTGTCACAGTCCGACATAGACATGGCTTTGGGGTGGTGGTGCATGGCCACTAGGTCGGCCTCTGTGACAGCACACAGCACCCCCGCCTCCTGCTTCACAATGGGGATGCAGTCCAGGGAAGTGCCAAGCTCTGACAGTGAACAGTCATCAACCAGGGCCAGTTCAGAGTCACTCACAGACAGACCGGGCCTGGGCTCGTCTTGCTGTCCAGAACTGGACACTGCCAACGTGCTGATCTTCCCTATGGACTTAGTGCCGCTGTCATAGTTGAGAAGAACAATGTCCTCATGGTCTTTCATACCTAGGTGCTCCTTGAGGCTGACCATGTCATCCTCTTTGTGGACGTAGCCCTCCGGCGGGGCAGCGAGTGTCAATATCCCGTTTTCTATGGTCACTATAATGCTTTGGTTGTTGATCGTGATAGTTCCGGAGAAGGTCTCACTAGCGGGCGGGCTTGTGGAGGCCGTGGCCGGGTTCGCAGCACCCTCCTGCTGCTGCAGCCCGCTTGAGCCTGAAATAAAGTCCGAGGTGTCCATGGCTTCCACAATGCCAGAGTTCCCCGAAATCAAGGCACTGCTGCAGCTCTCGTGCGCCGACGAAAGCTCCCTAACCAGTTTGCTCTCATTGTTTTCGGTACAAATCTGCCCACAAATCTTATCGCCATATTTGTTGGTCAAAACAACGTCTTCGATCGTGTGGTTGTGGTGGTGATAGGCTGCCTGTTTAGCATTAGCCACGGTGGAATTGTCGTTCAGCAAATTGAAAACATGTTCAGTTTTTTTCAAGACCTGGCTATCGAGACAGTTCAAGTTGTCGGTGGATTCGCAGAGAATAACGTCATTGCTATTACCAACCTCCATGGAGCCAGCGGGAGCTTCTTTAGTGGAGCACTCGGGCTTTTTACCTTTCATTTGATGGACGCCGTCCTCAGATGAAACATCCGCTCGGTGTTTGCTCGCCTTATTACCGTTGTTGCCATCCTCTTTAAGGACGTTAAAAACAACGTACACTTCCTGGGTTGCTTTGCCTGCCCTGTTCGCCGCGTTGACGCTCCCCGGCGGGGCAGTAGCGCTGAGGCTGGCCGCTGAAGGCTGTTTGAAGGCGCCGTCCTCGCGCTGCTGCTGCCGTAAACCTGGAAACGGTAACGTTAAGTGCCGCTGCGGCGTCGTCGTCGGTTCCTCTTCCTCTTCAAACAGAGGCAGCGCCATTTGCATTACAGTATCCCCGCTTTCTAGCCCATATTTCCAGGCGGCCTTAACAAACTCCTGCGAACCAAACAGTGCGTTCAGCTCATTTTCGTTCTCCGTGTTTACATTGTGAAATCCCAAACTCGGACTGTGACGAGGTGAATTGTTTTTGTCGGCCGGTTGAGCTCTGCTGACGGGCGAACAAGCCTCCTCGCTGCCATTTTCCGCCAGCAGGCGAAAATGTGATGTCCTCGGCCTTGTGTTGTTGTTGTTGTCACTTTGTGGTTCGGGCGACTTAAGTAGTCCACCCGCTTCATTCTCGGTGGAAATAAAACGAGATATCGAGCCTGTCGCTGGTCGACATTGAGGCGAAGTGCTTCTGTGTGGGGCGCCATGTTGAGAGTGAATGTTTTGGGCATCAGAAAGCCCCTGGATTTCCATCTTGGTATCCCTGTAGCAGCGACTCTAGGAAGCACCGCCCTAGTAGATTGGAGGAGAGCCAAAGAGCCACTACACAGTTTACAGCAAGCCCGGGTGCTGCCTTCAGGGCCAGCATGGAAAACCCTCAGTCGCAAGTGGAGTGACCGACCCCAGCGAATTATACATGAGGCCTACTTGTTTACTTATTTATTAATTACCAAAGCCAATTTGAAATTAATAATGTATAACGTGTAGGCATTCAACTCTTCAGGGTAGTTCTTTAGACAAAGACGTTTGAGGTGTTCCGTGTTCGCGTGAGAAATAAAGCCATAGATAGGCTGATGCCAAAATTGATGAAGCCTACTAAGCACCAACACTAAAGACGTCTTTTATGTTTGCATCGCAGTATAGAATAGCTGTATGCAATAATAATTACAATAAGTAGTTAAGAGGGTGAGTTCTTTTAAAAAACGCACAATAGTTCCAGGCATTGTTGAAGGCATCATTAAATGTAATGAAACTGTGGAGTGGATTATGTAGGAGTGGATCTAAATTGGATTTGTAACTGTCAATTAATTAATTGCAGGTTTCGATACATCCCATTCTACTAATATTGCTTTTACTTCTAATTGAAATGCGAAGAGAAGACTTTATAGCCTTGGAAATCTACATTTCCAATTTAATTTGGTGTTTTTTCATTGTATTTCCACTGAGAGGCAGTGTAGTACAGTAAAACATGGCCATTTATCCTACAAAGAAACTCATTTCCTCAGACATTAAACCAATATTTAAAGAGCATTGAGCCCTCAGGGTTTGGATATGTGTTGGGCCCACTATTTGCTCTTACAATAGAACTTCTGACTATGATGTGTTGATGGTAACCTAAGCCTATTAGCATTTAGTATTAAGCCTAATATATTACAATTAAAAAAAAATCACTGATGAATTACTTCATCACAGTCAGATATATATATTACAAAATTTGATGACTATCTTTGATATGTGCTAATTTGTATATTTCTGCTGTGCTGTACCAATGCAAGTATAGGCCTACTGTATACCATCAGTATCAATAAAGGAATACAAAACAAACTTCTGCAAACTGATTATAATATTGGCCAACTTTATATGACACACCTTTTTTACTTTCTCTTTTGGTGCAGGCTTAAGTATTTCAATTAAAGTATAATAAATATAACCATGGTAAACAGACAGTGGGTTAAGTTTTCCTCTGCAAATTGCAAAGAGCAGGCCTATGACCTATCACACACACTTAAAATCTTTGCAACATAGTTTCCATTAAAGGTGGAGTCAGCTATTCTGGAGAACGCTTGTTGACTAAATCACTGTTTGTCAAAATCAGTGAATCTCTCCTCACGATCTGCTATTTGTCCGTACTGTTGAAAATAAATCTGGTGTTCATACACAGCAATAGGCTCTGTTGACGAGTATTTAAACCTATAGGGGCCTCAGATAGTAACATGCCTTTTTAGAGAGCCTATAGGCTATGTATTAACAATGGATTTGTTTTCAGCGCACACACAGGTAGCTGTTCATGAGGAGAGGTTCACTGACTTTGACAAAAAGCGATTTTGACAAGAAGCATTCTCCAGAATTGCTGACTCCACCTTTGATCCCGCAAGTAGGCTTAAAGCAGAAAAGTGTGATATGGTGTGACTTCTCAGACTGCCCTCCCTTCAACCAGAAGACACAATGCTCCACCCTTCATGTTCTTTCATACACACAACATAGCCAATTAATTACTGCCAGAATAGTAACAGACTACACTGATATAAGCTCAGTCTGGACATTAATATTTAATATTGTTCTTTATTTGTTTTCTAAGCAAAAGCTAGAAAACGTTCACAACCCTATAACACAAAATTGAGACATTTAAAGTATCAGAGAGCAACAAAATGGAAAGAAGGAAGTCTGTTCACAAAAGGTTCTGTACATCACATTATAGGTGTATTTACATATGAACTACATGTAGGCTGCTCTGACCACACTAGACTGGGGTGAAGCAGTGAGCAGTAGGCTATATTCTTTGACAGTGTAATTAACTAATACCACACACTGTATGGAAAGCTCAACATGCTTCATACAAAAATATCCAGTAAGTTATGTGACTTTGGGTCGTTGTACTTTTCGGTCGTAACACACACATGCATGCATGTTTCAAACACTGTGGGACACAGTTCTGTTCTACTATTTATGTATCTCCTATATATATATTTTTTTAGTGTTAACACATTGGCAGTTCCTTCAAGTATATACTGTACACAATAACAGTATAAATGCACAGAACACAAGTAAACACATGTAGGAATGTTGTTTGAAGTCATTTTCAGTTCTGAATAACGAAAGATATACACATTGTCGGAACATGTACAATCATTGGCAGCATATCAGCCAACGTAAAGCATGCAAAATCACACATTTCTTCTTGTTTTGGTCATATAAAAATAGAATCCTCCCTCGCACATACTTGTAGGATTATGACAGAAATAAGGCCACATATCCATTTCCTTTATTGACAGAATATGACGCATTCTTTGTAAAGAGACAAATCCAGATGTAGCCATTCATTGTCGTTATTGTTGGCTCTCAAGATTTCCCCCAACCTTCCACTGTAGTGATGCCTTCAGGTACAACCATTCCTCTTGTTCATTTAGCCTACAACAAACCTCCACACATGCTCAGTATGTTTTTAGTGGGGAAAAAGAGAGCACAACTTATCACAGTAAAACAAAACGGGGGTTTTCTATACAAGGACTTACTCACTTTGAATCATTCTTTCACACAGCAAAAGCCCAGACAAATTAAATCACAGAAAAAGGATAAAGGTTGAAAATAGGACATTCATTGCAAATCAGCCTGTTTATACAGCAGCTGAGGAGTCCTGAATGTAAGCCATATATCAACACTGATGAGGGAAGCCTGTGCATACATTTCCAAAAGTAGTCGGCACATGGCAACTCCCTGGAAACAGTCTGAGATATCATACCTCATTCTCCACTTCACTCTTTTTCTTGGTGTTTTCTGCACAGTCAAAAAATAAGGAATGGAGCAAAAATTGGCCCTCATGGTGTAGCGGTTAGAGAGCTGCCCATAGAGGCTCCTCTGTCCTCTTCACAGCAGACCCGGGTTCGAATCCAGCCCGGGTCGTTCTCTGCATGTAGTTCCCCTCTCTGCCCCATATCAACTCTGTCTCAGAAAAACTGTCTAATAAAGCATTAAACATTTTTTTTAAAGCAAAGTCAAGGTGAACCCAATGCTTTTACACGTCCTCTGCTACATATGAAGTACTCTGGCCCATGAAATGTGCACTACCGAACGACCAGTCCTTTTCAATTTGAAACTTGCAAATGCGACAGGCAGCTTGACAAGTAGAGTTAGCCACCTTATGAATGATTCATCCCGAATGACAGCCAACCCCCCGAGCTGAGAGTTACAATTGAGAGGACGCAGCAGTACACAAACAGACACGGTTATGTTCAGCTTTGCAACCCGGGGCTGAACCAACTTGTACATCCTCATATAGTGTTCAATTCTAGGGTTGCTGGAATGCATGGATATGCATATAAAAAAATTAGAATATCATGGAAAAGTTCACATTTTTATCCCCCGTGATTTAATTCAACAAGTGAAACTTTCACATATTCTCATTATGCATTAAAGGGAAATACTTCAAGCCTTTGATCTAATTTTAATCGCCTCCATGCCATATCACATTGATGCATTATTTTGTGCAAAAGGAACCCTGACCAAGTATTTGAGTGGATGAATGAAAACACTTTTCAGAAGGTTGACATTTCTGTATTATAAATCCTTTTTTGGGATGGGTCTTATGTAACATTCTGATATTTTGAGATACTGGACTTTTAATTTCTACAAACTGTACACTAAAATGAAAGGAAAGAAAATGCTTAAAATGTTTAAATGTATATGTTATGCATCTAGAATATATGAACGTTTCACTTGTTGAATTAAATTATGAAGAAAAAAAACTTTTCCATGGTATTCAGATTTTTCAGATGCACGTTTATTTCCTGCAGTCCTTGCCAGCACATGTCCAAGTGGTGTTAGTTTAGACTTTCAGACGTGTATATAGACCAGTTAAAAAAAAATCTTACATAAAACAGATTCAAATGTCATGTTCAGCATATATTTTCATGAAGCAATAAATAACAACTGTGGTGCTGCCAAGCCATTCAAATGCCCTGAGAATAAATCAACAAGGGAAGGACACCGGCGTCATTGCTGTCTTTTACTTTCACCACTTGATAGAAATGAATGGCCTGGCTACTTCATGTATCACTCTATTACACGGGCTGCTCGTGGTGTAGTGGTTAGAGAGCCCCCCCATAGAGGCTCAGTCCTCATACACACACACACACACACACACACACACTCACACACACACACACACACACACACACACACACACACACTTGATTGGTCTTGATTGATCTTATCTCCACTTGCTTAAATCTCCAACCACCATACATGCTCTGCTGGCTGCCCTGGATTCAAGCGTGCACATTGCTGTCATTGGTTTCAGTGGTGGTGGTGGACATGGCGAGTGGGTCAGAGGAGGCGGGCAGCGGGGGCCGAGGCTCCAACCCCCGGCCCTTCATGTAGGACAGCAGCTGGTCGGGGATCTCTGCCAGGACGTCCTTAGCCAGCCGGGCCATGCTCAACACCTGGTTACCTGACCGGTCAATGTAGTCCCGGAAAGGAACAAACTGGTAAAAGGGGGAAAAAATTATATTTGTCCAAAGTTTTTACAAAACAGATTTTGGATGTACATAATTTTTATTTTATAAATCGAAAAATACAATGTACAGGTCATAAAAATGCATTTTTGGTATGTTTTTAAGAACTGATTTGTATCATAAATCAGACAACAAAATAGACACATCCTTCTGCAATAACCCTATTCTTAGTGCAAAGAATGCTAATGGCCATTAAAGATTGTTGTATAGGAGAACTATACAGACGCAATACAAGGTTTAGTAAAATAAAAATAAATAAAAACATTGGAATCTTATTGGGTGTTTGAAACTTTTTCACCATATATTCATTGAAACTTTCTGCACAATAGCTCCCCATTGCGTATTTGTTGCCCTTGACTCTCAGAAAGCCAGTCCATCACTGGCTCCTAGTCTTTACAGTATGGCAGGCTAGCAAGTAAGATTCTAAATTTGCCTTCATTTGACCAAATATTGTAGTAATTCAAGAAACTCAAGGAAAATACCCCCATCATTTAGGAAAAAAATGTGTTGATGAACGCCTAAATCTGCTGGAAAATAAATAGTTTATCTTTCAAACCAATTCAACCCAAATAATATTCCAATAGGATCAGAACACAATTCAAAAAAGTTGATTTAGCTTTCCATTCAGCCTATGGCCCTTGGTTTTGTGGCTACAGCTAACAGCCCCATAACGTTAAGTCCTGTTGTCATCCAGACTAGTTTGTCCTGATTGCCATTGTCAAACATGTCTGTTTTTGGTACAGGTTGAAAATTAACAAAATCAACTTCTTGCAGATTTTTTGCTGACCGCCCTGGTAAAAACATCAAATCAGTGACTGGAGTCAGGGTCAAAGTGAAGGGTGAAGGTGGACTATACTTTACCTGGACAATGTCTCTCTCAGCACAGCGCCCCTTGGAGGACACTCTGACCACATCCCCATCCAGCTCCTCCATAGCTGCACACAACACACACACAACATTCAACTCGTAGGTAGAATAAACTGTCCATCCTACATGATGCTGAACAAATTAGACACACTGCTATTTATTTTTTAAGATAATATTTAGGCATTTTCCATGCTTTATTGACGGTGTGGAGAAACAGAGATGAAATGAGACAGAGAGTGGGAATGACATGTAGAGAAGGACCCTGGCTGGATTCGAACCCGTGGTCTGCTGCTTCTGAGGACTGAGCCTCTATGGGGGGAACGCTCTTACCACTACACCATGAGCGCCCCCTGATGCGATTTATATGGCAGTTTCTAGGAAGAAGTAAGAACTGTGGTGCTGCCAAGCCATCAGTCCAACAGATCAAGTTTTACAAGTATCAGGCTAATTGTTCTGCATTGTATTGAACGTTAATTTGATGTGTCTAAAGACTCCCAAAGTACTGTATGAGAAATAACACATTTCTAAAAACCTATTCTAAAAACCCTAGTCAGATCTATCTTCCCTTATGATGTCATAAGGAAATCATACCTCCACCTGTGATAAGCACACTGCCAGATACCCCTAAATCTAAGTAGCAGTTAAGATTCAGGGCCAATCAGAGCAGACTGGGCTTTAGGGAAGGCGGGGCTTAAATAGACAGGCTTTAAAATGAAGCGTGTCAGACAAAGGCTGAAAATAGGAGACTCAGCAATGGCACTTTGAGAAATATAAAAGGATTTTTTCACACTACATCATGAAAACAGTTTTCAGTATGAAACCCAAATCACAATTTAGAACCCGAAAATAAACACGTGACCTTTAAAATGTGTAACTGTCTGAGAGACATTTTTGTTGATATTTTATTGTGAAAATTATAAGTATGTAAAAGGTAACTTTATTTTGAAAATCGGACTGTTCAGGATGTGATGGGTCACATGACCGGTTTAGTCATTTACATGTTATAGGATGCAAGCTAGCATACCTGCAGAGAGACTCATGCCTACAAAAAGTAACGCACAGCTACAAACTATTATTCTGCACGGTTCGAGAGGCGCACACGGTAACTTTAAGTTTAATTGGAATTTCAGTTGTTTCCACATTTGAGAGGTATTTGTGCGCACTTGTATTGTATGTTTACATGCAATTTGTGTCTTTGTTTTTACTTGTAGTTTTCACGGTGTCTGATAAGGAGAAGAGAGAAAATAAACCTTTCAAAGACAGCTGTATGAATCGTGGCCTTTATTTCGTCGGACAATCAATCAATTTTTACTAGTATTGCTCTCCTGGGATGTGAGCTGTGTGGCAAGTATTGTGCAATTACAGAAAAATTAGTTTGTTACGAAATGATTTCCTCTATGTGTAACAGCCTCCTACTCTCCAGAGGCACGATAAGAGGCTGTTTCGTTTGTGCCAATC
The DNA here is from genome assembly GCF_949987685.1 of Ammodytes marinus. Taxonomy (NCBI): domain Eukaryota; kingdom Metazoa; phylum Chordata; class Actinopteri; order Uranoscopiformes; family Ammodytidae; genus Ammodytes; species Ammodytes marinus. The sequence goes on from NC_137233.1 coordinate 20,086,336, forward strand.
TGTTTGTGTTATCTTTAGTAAGTCAACCACAGAGCAAACTTCCCACAAATCTGTATGCGACCCCTTTGATGAAACACAGACGATAGACATGATGGTCTGTATCATGAACTTCTTTTTTATATTGAAGCCTTTGAAGACCCTGAAATGTAACAACGAACCAAAATCTAATTTGAAAAATGTAATAAAAGCCAAAATGTGATAACTGGTTGATAATGTAACAAAAAGCTGAGCCCAAAACATAATAACTTTTTGCACAAAATGTAGAAACTTGTTAGCCTGGAAATCCAGACCCAAATCTAGAACGATAGGGTCTGGCCACGATCAATATACCTTCCCAACTCAAGGGGCGGCACCATTGCCAAGCAATTGGATAGCACTACGACCAATCAAAGCAATGACCAAGGCGAAGTATTAAGCCCTGTTCTTTTAGCGAACAGCGGGGTTAACTGGTAAATTAAACTTTTGCCGTGGTTGGGTCAGCAACAGAAAATTCTTCTTTCTTGCTAATTTTTTAAGATTTGAGTGCCGTCTTCCAAATTGTTAAATGTCGAGGCCAAAGCGGTTTCAAACTCAAACAACGTATCCGCAGCCATCCGTGGTTGTTCACCATCACAATTTTGATGTCATCATCTGGTTATGTCCGCCCCAGAGCCCATTTTCTTATATTACTTTTCAGGTGGTTGTTACATTTCGGGCCCTTACAAGCCTCAACACGGTTTCCATCATGTTGCAAACTATTGCCAGAGGGAATAGGAGTGCAGAGCCAGCTGCTGAAAAGCCATGCAACAGTCCTTTGGGACTAACAAAGAGATGAGACCAAAGACAGGTTCCTGCTCCTTCTGCACCACATATGTCTGTCCCTGCTGCTCTCTGAACGGAGGAAGACACAAGAAGTGACTCTATAACACAACCTCATTATGCTTATGTAGGTCAAGGGAAGCGAGGGTAGAGTTCCTGACTGGAAAGACATTTTGGTTTGAGAAAATGTTAGAGAAAATCAATTGGTAACACTTGTAAGGGTACATTAATTAACTGAACGTTAATGCTTAGTTAATGCTTAGTAAGCATTAACTAACCATTAACTAACCATTAATAACTGCTTAGTTAATGCTTTATTAGAATGAAATAAGCATTAACTAACTGATATGCTTAGTAAATGGTTAACTAAGCATTAGTTAACTAAGCATAGTTCATGCTTAACTAACCATTAATAACTAAACATTAACAGTAATTTAATACTTAATTAGCATTACCTATGCATAAACCTAGCATTAATAGCGTTAAGTAAGTATTAACTATCAGTTAATGAATGTACCCTTATTGTTAAGTGTTACCAATCAATTTATTTTGTAAGTCTGACAGAAACTGGACATTTGCAATACATGTTAGTCTGACAAGAATCTTACTCAATAGAATTTCTCATAGTTAAGCAAACACATCCAGATAATGTGGTTGGGAGTCGAGCTACTTGTATACAGTAAATGGAACTGGAACAAGCCTAGACGCTCTTAGCATACTCCAGAGTATCCCACCTAGGACTTTGACCCGGAAGCTGAATCGCATTCAATGCTAACAGAATAACAACTAGGGACGAAGAAGAATGCTATGTGTGTACAGCACGTATGAAATGTACAGAGCTATAAAGTTTCCCATATACCAAAGAGACAAAATGGTAACAGTCTTTACATTGCTAACCATTAGCCACTTGCTCAGCTAATGGCCTGTGAAGTAATAGATAACCAGAAAAGGGTCCAACATTACCAAGTTGAAAGTGGCTGCAAGGGGGCATATAGCCATCTGTCGCAGCAGAGTTGGACATATTTCTGTCAATAAATCCATTCCCCTCCTGTTGCGGATGGGGACAAGGACAGTAGTCCAATTATATGGCATAATCAAACTATAACCATAGTTTGACTTAAAGGCATATACTAAGCGATCTCCAGCGAATGCTTGGCCAACGTTTGTTCATGTTTATACTAACCACATTCATATTTGATGCTCAGAGCGATTGGCAGGCCCGTTCCCCGAACATCAATCCTTGACGTTCTGGCCGCGGTTAGAATAAACATGTCCAGCTGCTGGCTCTGAGCCAGGCTTTTATAGATCGCCGTGAGCGGAGCCGCTGCTGTGAGTAAACACACAACGCTTTTTCAGCCTGCACTCACAACTGACAGGTAGCGGATGGTGAGGAGATATAAGCTGATTTTGACAGAAGTCTTGTGGATTAAGTCGCTTAGTATGCCTTTACCGGGGAAATGTACTGAATATGTGGCAAGGAGGGATTCTTTTGCTATTTGAATAAATGAAGGGTGCTGGGGGACTGATTGTGATGAGACTGGTGAGGCTCCACATAACATGGAGATAGCAGATTGTGTCACAGGGAGCGATGGGGAGGAATCATTCCCCATGCCTGGGTCCTGAGAGGGAACGCTGGGTAAGAGAAACCAGATGGACCAGGAGAGGACGGACAGAGCCATGAGAGGAGAGGGATTGAAGGAGGGTTCAGGTGTGTGAGGGGGTCACTTATGTGACCTCAATAAGACCAAGTGTGTGTGTGTGTGTGTGTGTGTGTGTGTGTGTGTGTGTGTGTGCATGTGCGTGCGTGTGTGTGTGTGTGTGTGCTTGTGTGTTTATGTGTGATGAATACATTTTGAGCAATTGCTTTTTTTATTTCTGTTGCAAGCAACGTGTCTGCTTTTGAAACCCTCCAAGCATCACAGAGTACAAAAACAAGCACACATCAAGGAGGGATGGTATGTGTGTTGAGTGACAGGACCTGCTAAGTGTTTTGCAGGGTTTTGCTCGACTAGCACTGATTTACAGGCCAACAAGAGGAGTATAAAAGATGAGCACTTAAGCTAGTGCTCTTGTCACTTTCATTTCCCAGAGTCTCTCTTTATATATGCTGGATTTGCCTGATTCCAGTGAAACCAACCTCTACCCACACAGTCACACAGTGTTCAAATGGCAGACTGAGGTAGATGAAGCTATAAATAAGTTCACCCCACATGAAAAATCCCACTCGCTAACTCTCCACACCACTAGGAGCTTTTCCTCCCTCCGAGTTCCATAATTTCCGCTAATTAATCATTTTCCATTGCACACACACACACACACACACACACACACACACACACACACACACACACACACACACACACACACACACACACACACACACACACACACACACAGATTCAACCTCTGAGCCCTATGCACTTCATAATGGGTTCCAATGAGGGCTTTCTATTCTTTCTGCTAGAATAACTTCCCTAAAAGTACCATTCTTCATCTGACGATTTAACTCAAACCATTTCTCCCCCAAGTAACTTTTTCACTTGCATTTCAAAACTGATGGTAAGAACATGAACTTTTGTTTTAATTGAGCTGTTCAGTATAGCAGACTGAACTCAACATTTCATTAAAATCACTTTCTTATTTTCACAGAATGACCCTGAAAAAAACTAACAGTAATTTCAGCTGCCAGATCCTATTTAATATACTTTGGACATGAATCATTTCTTTGTGGAAACAAATTCTGAGGTAGCAGCAAAAAGGTACAATTAAGTATGATTATTTAAAAATGTATTCAGAGATTTCTTGTGAAAAACAAACAAACGTTTCTGTTCACATTCAGTGTTACCAAACACATTAAGCGTATGCCTGAGCTTCAACAAATGTCTCCAGTGCATTTTGTCCTTCCTGATAAAACTAAGTGCATCAATGTTTGCTAGCTTACAATCTTTTTTCGCTCACATGCAAACACACACACATGCACACACACGGACACACACGCACTCACACACGCATACACACACACACACAAACACACACTTACCGTCAAACTCAGCGGGGCCTACTCCTACTATGATGATAGACATGGGCAACGAGGCCGCCTGTGGATAGAACAGCAGGCGTGTGAGCCAAACTGCCGTTTCACACCCAAAAACACACACTTTGCATAACATGCTTCAATATACAGTATACATGCTTAAGTACTCTTGGCTGCAATAAGAATACAATTATGTAAAGCCTATTATTATTATTATTATTATTATTATTATTATTATTATTATTATTATTATTATTATTATTATTATTATTATTATTATTATTATTATTATTATTATTATTATTATTATTATATAGGCTTTAACACACACACACACACACACACACACACACACAAACACACACTTTATAATTATAATCATTATTGTTATTATTATGCATAAACATGTTACCAATCTCAGCTATAAATATGTCCCTTATATTCTGTTCTCTCTTTTGGTTTAGCTTCCCAGAAAAAGATTTAGGATGTCCCAATTCATGCATATATGCATATAATGCAGAATGCAAAAAATACCAGGATGCCCTAATAAATCCAAAAGCCTTTTACAATATGGAAACCAGCATGCTTTAGTCTGTAGTATAGTAAAAAGATTGTGTGTGTGTGTGTGTGTGTGTGTGTGTGTGTGTGTGTGTGTGTGTGTGTGTGTGTGTGTGTGTGTGTGTGTGTACTCACATTGACCACTGACTCTTTGGTCTGATCCATATCTGAGATGACGCCGTCTGTGATCATCAGCAACACAAAGTACTGGGAGCCGTCAGTCACTTCTGCAGCAAAGCTAATGTCATAGCACAAACACGCACGCAAGAACAGACACACACACACAGACACACGCACAAGCACCCGCACCCGCACACACACATATGCACGCACACACACATACACACACGCGCACAAACACGTACGCACGCACACACAAACACACATGCACGCAAGAACATACACACAAACACACACAAACACAAGGACACGCATGCACGCAAGAACACACGCATGCACGCAAGAACACACACATGCACACACACAGACACACACGCACAAGCACACACACATACAGAAGCACACACACACACACATACACACACACATGAGAGAGATAATAAGGAGTAAATACAAAGTGAACAGAAATGTGTGTGTAAATAGTTCACGATACAAAGCAATAATTCTAATGTGGTGATACAAAGCCTTGATGATTTTTGCTCATTTGTTTGATTTAAATTGCTGCACAAACATTTCCTCTGGACTAATCAAGTAGTGATCTCATTCAATTGTGTAGCTTGTAAATATCCTGAATGCAAATATATCACCTCCCAATTCAATCAGAGCACAGATCATTTATATCAGCGCTTCAATATAATGCATGCCAGGCTGTGTAGGTAATCAGATGGTTTGTGCGTGTGTGCGGGTGTGTTTGTGTGTGTGTGTGTGTGTGTGTGTGTGTGTGTGTGTGTGACAGGTAATGCAATGATCGCAGCAGGGAGGATGAAGACCTGCTGACTGACTCACTCTTTGATTGGTTCACTCTCTCAGTCTGTCCTGAGGCAAGTGCAAGTAAAATGGCAACCTGTCTCTCTCTCTCTCTCTCTCTGCCTGTCTTCCTGTCTGCTAGATTCCTCTGTCTGTCCCCCTGTCTCTACATCCATCCCTGATATTTTCTCTGTGTTCCAAATCGCATACTCTTTCATTTTTACTATTCTACATACAACAGCCGATCACACAAGGTTTGTAGTAAGCATGGAGTAGGCACACAATCAGGACATACTTTTACTTATTTATTTCCTCACAACATCGCACGTTGATCTTGCCTATATTTCTTATTTATCCGTCTTATAGCTGGTTGTTTTCACATGGAGGCTCAGTCGATGTGATGTAACTGGACTGTGGGTTAAACTGCAAAAAGCATGCTGATCTCAACACTGAAAATCCCAACTGGATGTAATAGGCATCCAGGTATTTTTAAGCATGCTGTATCCGACCAAATGTTTTGGGACAGCCTAAATCCTTTTCTACCATAATAAATAGCAGGAAGTATGGGGATTAGAACGCAGGGTGAGCCTCTGCAGAATAAGGGGAAAGTGTGCCAACATGTGAAACCGGGGAACAAATTGTGCTGTTTACTCTCAATCTAAAGTCTGAAATAAACTGCAGTCATGGTCCCAGTTACACCAATTATCCTGGAGCATTTACCTTTTTTCTGCCATGCAGCCTTTCTCTTTATATCGGAGTGGAATATTTAAGTTAACAATTTACATACATAATTACAGAACACATGTATAAAACCTGTTTAATTGGTTCTCCATATCCTTGTATGTGTTCCAAAACCTGTGTTGTGTTAATATGCATCTGGCACTGGGATGTTCAGCTCTCAAGGTAACCTAGAGACAGTGGAACACTAGATGAGTGTGTCAGTGATGAACAAATAAAAATATTTAATTTTCTAGGCTTACTGGAAAGAAATACAAATCTAGAATCAACATAGCAACAGGTGCGACTGGGGAGGATGGAGGGAGATTGCTAATGTGAGGCTGTAGAATAATGTATTAAAGCAATCATTTTCTTACTCAAACTGAACTGCAAAGAAGAACATTCCAACTTTAGTTCCACATTGACCTCTGAGGTTTATGACATGTCTCATACAAAAAACTAATGCTGGACCGGCCATCTGATCTGGGGCATTATGAGTTCTCCCTATGGGCCTTTTATTTTAAAATATACATATTTAAAATAAAAATAAAAGTCCCCCGCTTGGATAAAAATAACCAAGTGATGTGTGTGGCTCTAGAAAATGGGCTGCTGGCATGCCGCATGGGTATTACATCTGTCAGCCTCTTTGTCCCAATCTAATTACTTTTGGTCCAGCCTGTGTCCCCTCCCCCTCCCCCCATCACTTTATATCCGTTAAGTGGTGACATTTGGATGAACAGTGGACTGGAGCAAAATGGACAAACAAAAAGAGAGAAAAACTAAACTAAAAGGGGTGCTGAAAATACAACAGAGAAAAGATTAAGGTCCCTTGAGGCTGAAGCAGACAAATGTTTTCAAATAACAAATGATTCATTTTGCACCAATAGCAGTCAATCGTCAGCATAGAGAGCAGCCCCTTGAGCCTATAGCCAGGGTTCGACATAACGTATAGCCCGATGGCCCGGGGCCAGTAAAATCATATGCAGGGCAAGTTGATTGGCCAGTCACTGGCCCGGGCGGGACAGTGACTGGCCAATCACAGTTCAGTATCTTTTTGTAGACTACATCATGGTTCATTGAAATGCGCGTTGAGAGTCGGAATGAAAGCAGTGTTTATTTAAGACTCAATATAATAAACCTAATATAAAATATATTTTTTAATGAAAGGCCAGTGGACAAACGATGCGTGGGCGTTTTGACAGGCGGAGCAACAAGCGGGTGCACTCTCGCTCCGTTGGCAGAGCTGCCTACCGTCAGCCTGCGAGTCGACAAATCAATCGACTTAATCTGCCCCCTTTCTTTCTTCCCACAGCAGAGGTTGAGGTGCAGAAAATGATAACTGCGCTTTTCCTTTAGCTGCCGCCGTAATGTTACAGTATTTGCATCCAAGCCCCAATGGTAAAACAAATGAGAGGCGTTATTTAAACGCTGTGAATGCGTCTCCGGTGATTGTGTCGGTTGTAGACAGAAACGAACGGAGGGACTCGGCTCACTGTACAGTTCCTATAGTCGCGCAGTTTGGCACTGTGTTTTCAGGCTCGAGACATTCAATCAGATCGCGGAAGTCTTTCCCATTGAAATCGCTAACGGGGAGAATATCCCCGGTTATTATTTTAGCCACAAACCACAGTTCATCTGCGCGGCGGCTCACTCGCTGGCGAGATCACACGGTGAAACGCTGCTGTGATCGGACGAAGGCATTGTGTGTTTCTAAGGTGATTTAACCTCATAGTCTTAGACGAGCGTTTAACGTAGCCTATGCTGCATATTTTGCACTGCATTGTTTTTTATCAATAGTTTGAAAAAATGGTCCCGACCCACACCGGACTCTTATGTGAAGCTGACACTTCATGGAGAAGTGACACTCCTGCAGCGCGCTCACGACCAGACGTGAACCGTACACGGTGAAATCTCCCATAAAAAAACTGCATAACCCACTGATTTTCGGATTTCTATTCTATTTTTAAAGTCAACTTGAGCGCAAGTGGAAAACCGGTCATTCGGTCGACACATTCACATCCCTAATGCATATAGAGAAAGTAATAAAAACAGCCTACCACACCACAAAGAATGATCAGACCTTCATCTCTTATTTTTTTTTTATGTTTGAACATGACTTCTGCAGGTGAACTATTCATTAAACTGCCCAAATTCAAGAATAAAAACAACCATCAAACTACTGGACTTTAAAATACTGGCCGACTCTTTTAACATACTTTCAGTTGTAGGCTTCTAATTCAATATGTTTGCCTGGTTTTATATTATGTGTATGAGCAATATCAACATTTCATATAGGCTAATTAACTAAAAGAAAATAGATATTCCCTTTAGATCTGGTTATCTTTCTTTATTTTTCTAATACAGGTATTATAATTATTGACACTAAATTATGAAGAAAAAAAAAGTGTGTGCAGGGCCAGTGAAAATATACAAGGGGCCAGTAAAACTCGGATCCACTGGCCCGGCGGGCCAGTAGGAAAAAAAAGTTATGTTGAACCCTGCTATAGCAATACCAGTTTAAATGTTAGTGAATGTTTCCAAGCTGATGCTGTAAGACAGAGGACAATAGGGACACCATCAGCAAGGTCTAGGTTTGGCTAGCTGGCATTTGAGCTATATCTGGTGACTTTTGTTGAAACATGTTCAACAGTGAGAGCCTGAATGGGATTGGACTTTTTTTTTTAAAGGTGTGGAAAACCTTTGAAATGTTGAACTCATTGTCATGCATGAATGGTTATAATTGTTCATACTTGCCGTTAACAAATTAGAGATACGCCACCAATGTAAATATATCCTTATACTAACATTATATTGAAATTATACTTTTTTATTTAAATATATAATATTATGATTATAAATTAGTGTATAGTAACAACTCATTCAGGTTGAGCATAGTCGATCTGCAGTAAACAGTTTGAGCTGGAACCTCCCTCATTATGGGAGACCTCCACACTATCTCTCATAAATCCTTCTCTGTGATCCTTTGATAGATTGCACTTGACAAACTTGATAGATCTCAAGAATACACACAATGCATTTGGAGGATGCGAACAGATTTTTTTGTGGGTTTATCGGAAAAATCCAGTTACATGAAGGTATATGTTTGCAATTGTATGTGAATGCATTTTGAATGTATATGAGTACGTGTGTGTTTGTGGGTGTATGTGAGTGCAAATGTGTGTGCATGATTATGTGACCTATATAGTACACATTTGTACAGAATAGTGTGTGTGCACTAAGTGTGTCTCTTTCCATAAATGAGTGTGAGTGTGTGTTTGTATCTCTAACCGAGCCGCCTGGTTGATGACTGGAGCAAAGTTGGTTGGGCCATACAGCTGAACAGTCCGCAGGCTCTGGAAGTAAGCCTCTAGCACACCATCGATGCCCACACAGTTTGGGTTTTCTGGATTTGAGTTCTGCAAGAGAAAGTAAAACTTAGGCCCTGTTCTCACGGTGAAAACGTGACAGTTTTCCCGTTTTTGTTTTTTTTAAAAACCCCGTTCAGACACAATTTATCTGACATCTTCACCCGTACACATGTTTTCAGAGGAAACGGGACGAAATCGATGTAGTAAGCATGCCAGGCCAGCAGTTGGCGGTACAAGGTAGTAGTAAATAGCATTTCCGGTGCATCCGGTGTCGGCTGTAGGAATTTAATAAAAAGGCGCGCCTGCGCAAGAACGATTCTTTTTCTCAGCTCTGTGAAAAACAACAACAAACATGGCAATCGTGCCAGTCTAAGTATGTGGACATTTTGGCGTCCTTTTTGGCGCAGTATCCAGCAACAGCACAGCGAATACAGCTCGGTGATCCGCCATTGTTGTTGTTGTTTTCCAACTGGCGCACATGGACCTACAAAGACGGTGCATGTCCATTTATCTCCAAACGCAATGCGCATGTGTGAGGGTGGAGCCGTGGCATCAGCGTTACCAGGGGAAATGGTTTCGGTGTTTACAAGAAACCAAAACCGTTGTGTTTTCCAAAAAATCCTCCCTGGGAGGTGATCTCAAAAACTTGCGGTTTCATGCCTGCGTTTGCTGTTTACATGTACATGATATAGTGCAACCGCGGAAATTTTTTCCGCGTTTGCACCGTTTCGTGTTGCCGTGAGAACAGGGCCTTAGTCTGTGAGAAAACATTGAACATATTGGAAGAAAAACAATGATGAGAAAAGGTGTCCCTTAGTCTGATTGTAATTTAGACATAAGACTCTGAACACATGCATTTATCAATACACATTATACATTTAGTGTGTATTCACCTCTGACAGCTAACACCATTCTCTTACACGGAATCACATACAGTGCTGCTTTTATATGAAATAAAAGATGTTTGTTTATCAATTCAACATTTTTCTTTCCTGGGACTCAGCAGAGCTAGCAAGGTGCCAGTTTACAGAGACTAGGACGTGTGTTGACACTGGATTTTTTTTCTCAGTGCACAGACAGTACGGACAGGTAGTGGATCGTGAGGAGATATTCACAGATTTTTGACAAAGTGATTTTGATAACAAGCATTTTCCAGGATCACTGACTTCACCTTTAATCAGTGTCCATAACCTTCATGAAACACAATTTGATCGCATGTCCCCGTGAAGGAGAGGCCACTTCAAGGTACACTGACTCTTCATTTGCTGCAGACGTGAACCATTTAACAACTTGAATATGTTCCATTCTATCAATATATACTGCTGATTACTTATTTATTCAGACCTTTGCATGAATCAAGGATGTGTCTAAAAAGATTGAGCATTTGCAGAATACCAACTTCATATTCTGAAGTCTACATTTCAATATCTTAGATAAGCCATATAATGAGGCAAGATAGTACAACTTCCTACATTTGATGAACTTCAGGATTGCTGGATGTGCTTTGAGCAGTTTCCAAATAATAGAAGACTAATTAGAGTTGACACAGCACCAGGATTTGTCACGCTCAGGTGAACTCTAATTGGGAAAGTTGATGGAGCGGCCGCACACATGGAGAAGTTTAAAGTTCTATAAAGTGATGGATCCAGACAAGCCAGATGCCGACGCTCTCGTCCACAACCACTCACTTCTGACTGGGAGGGAACCCGGAGGATCATGGGAAATTTCACCAACCTAGTTTCAGGTCAGAGGAATCAAATAACTTCTACAGTCCACTAGATTAAAAAAGGCCTGAGGGGTGTTCATTGAAATGTGTATCCCAATATGAAATGATCATCATCTTAAAAAACACAGCCTTGGAAACATAAGAATTGTTCATGTTCTTCCACCCACTCTCCTTCTTATTTCCTCTACATTGACTGTCCAGGGACCCGGTCATTTGCAATCAAAGGATAGATCATTGTTTATTTCATATTTCTGCTTTGCTAACTGTTATTGTTGCTAGGGTGGTAGGATGGCCCTGAGTAAAGAGGGGCCGACAAGTAACCATGAGGTCGCTTGTTTGATCCCCTGCACGGGACAGGAGGTTGTTAATAGTAAAACTACTGGTTGCTGGTTTTACATCTACGGTGCCCACCATTTCTACCATTGTGTCCTTGAACAAGGCACTTAACCCCAAAACTGCTCCAAGTGTGGTGACTTTAGAGGGGATATGCGAAAAGACAAATTTCAATAAAGTGACCTATCCTCTTAGCTGACTATGCTACATCATCAAAATGTCTGTTTGCTGTCTGTATGTCTGCAGTTGTTCCTCCATTACCATCTCCCACATCATCAAACAGATGAACTTCTCTTCTCACTACGTGCAGCAGCGTGAATCACAGTGTTTTTTTCCTCCCACCTGATAGTCCTTTCCTCTGGCTCAGTCAGCCACTGCATAGGACTACTCCATAATGCCTACTGCCTACTGTGTGCTTTATGTAACCCACAAGCTGTTTTTACATGAGGTCAGTATAGGTGATATAATGACCCAAATTAGTACGGTGCTGATATTGTAATTGTTACTACATTAGCTTTGATTTTAATCTATGTATTAGTATTATTACTACTAACAGACCACATAAAGCACATACCGTACTTTTCGGCCTACAAGCCGCGACTTTTTCCCCGTTTTTCGACCCTGTTATTACACAGCACAGTATACAGGTCCTTCTCATATAATTAGCATATTGTGATAAAGTTGATTATTTTCCATAATGTAATGATAATAATTGAACTTTCATATATTTTAGATTCATTGCACACCAACTGAAATATTTCAGGTCTTTTGTTGTTTTAATACTGATGATTTTGGCATACAGCTCATGAAAACCCCAAATTCATATCTCAAAAAATTAGCATATCATGAAAAGGTACTCTAAACAAGCTCTTAACCTAATCATCTGAATCAACTAATTAACTCTAAACACCTGCAAAAGATTCCTGAGGCTTTTAAAAACTCCCAGCCTGGTTCATTACTCAAAACCGCAATCATGGGTAAGACTGCCGACCTGACTGCTGTCCAGAAGGCCATCATTGACACCCTCAAGCAAGAGGGTAAGACACAGAAAGAAATTTCTGAGCGAATAGGCTGTTCCCAGAGTGCTGTATCAAGGCACCTCAGTGGGAAGTCTGTGGGAAGGAAAAAGTGTGGCAGAAAACGCTGCACAACCAGAAGAGGTGACCGGACCCTGAGGAGGATTGTGGAGAAGGGCCGATTCCAGACCTTGGAGGACCTGCGGAAGCAGTGGACTGAGTCTGGAGTAGAAACATCCAGAGCCACCGTGCACAGGCGTGTGCAGGAAATGGGCTACAGGTGCCGCATTCCCCAGGTCAAGCCACTTTTGAACCAGAAACAGCGGCAGAAGCGCCTGAACTGGGCTACAGAGAAGCAGCACTGGACTGTTGCTCAGTGGTCCAAAGCACTTTTTTCGGATGAAAGCAAATTTTGCATGTCATTCGGAAATCAAGGTGCCAGAGTCTGGAGGAAGACTGGGGAAAAGGAAATGCCAAAATGCCTGAAGTCCAGTGTCAAGTACCCACAGTCAGTGATGGTCTGGGGTGCCATGTCAGCTGCTGGTGTTGGTCCACTGTGTTTTATCAAAGGCAGGGTCAATGCAGCTAGCTATCAGGAGATTTTGGAGCACTTCATGCTTCCATCTGCTGAAAAGCTTTATGGAGATGAAGATTTCATTTTTCAACAAGACCTGGCACCTGCTCACAGTGCCAAAACCACTGGTAAATGGTTTACTGACCATGGTATTACTGTGCTCAATTGGCCTGCCAACTCTCCTGACCTGAACCCCATAGAGAATCTGTGGGATATTGTGAAGAGGAAGTTGAGAGACACCAGACCCAACACTGTGGATGAGCTTAAGGCCGCTATCGAAGCATCCTGGGCCTCCATAACACCTCAGCAGTGCCACAGGCTGATTGCCTCCATGCCACGCCGCATTGAAGCAGTCATTTCTGCGAAAGGATTCCCGACCAAGTATTGAGTGCATAACTGAACATAATTATTTGAAGGTTGACTTTTTTGTATTAAAAACACTTTTCTTTTATTGGTTGGATGAAATATGCAAATTTTTTGAGATAGGGATTTTTGGTTTTTCTTTATTTTTTTTGCCAAAATCATCAATATTAAAACAATAAAAGGCTTGAACTACTTCAGTTGTGTGTAATGAATCTAAAATATATGAAAGTCTAATGTTTATCAGTACATTACAGAAAATATTGAACTTTATCACAATATGCTAATTATATGAGAAGGACCTGTATATTCTGTAGCTACTGGGGATGGGCGTTAGTAATCGAGTACTCGAGTACTCCTCGTTTCAAATGATCTCGATTGGTGGATGAGGAAAATCGTTTTTTAGTTTTTTTTTGTGTTTTTAGCCTTTAGGCCGGCCGGCGGGCCGCCCCTATTTTAAAATGTTATATACGTGTACAAAACGGCACAAAACGGATATAAAGTTTAACAAAATTAAATATTTTGATCCAAGTTAAATAAACTAAGCGTTGTGTCAAACAGAAACCGCAAATAACTGCCACCTCCGTGCAGCGCAGCCAGTGTGTGGTCTCCACAGCACCGCGGAGCTGAATGCGGTGCTGGAAAACTTGGAAAGTCATGTGAAGAAGCCAGGCTGACTTCGGGCACATTCGAGCAAACGACATTTAAGAAGCCTTTATTATGGAATATAGGATTGAGATTCAAAAGCCGACGGTGTAACGTTCCGTTAACGAGGAATTAGTCGCGGTAATTAGTCACGGACAGGAGTGAGCATTACGCGGTTGGATACTAGCCTACTACTTCTACTGCTTTGGTGAGTTATTTAGCCTATCTATGTGTTTAAATTGTAGGACAATAATTGTATTGTATTTGCTGCCCTTCTTATTTTAAATGTCTATTTTGAATGTTATCCAACTACAGCCCATGCTTTTTTTCTCTCTCTTTTTTCTCTCTCCACCGCAGACCTAGACCTACTCGATCGGTTTAAATTGTGGCCCGCTTATTTAATTACTTTCAGTTAGGAAAATGTGTTTTAAACTTGTGGAAAATAAATCCTTAATATCATATGGCAACTGTGACTGTTTGACATAAGCATTGAGCGCTTTATTGCGGTCAACCGTTGTTCTGTAGACAGATGCGTTGCGTCCTAAAAATAGAAAAAAGTTTAACGAGGAATCGATTGATCCTCGAGGAATGCAAGCGATCACACGAGTAGCGAAAACACTCGTGCCCATCCCTAATAGCTACTATTGCACAAAATGGTAACACTTACGTACGTTATGCAAATATGCAACTTGTTTGTTGAAATGTGGGAGCTTCCTCAAGCAGCCATCTCTTTCCCGACAATCCCCTCTGTGCACGAACTCTTACATATGGTAATTAAACATTATAACACCTGCGGTTTATTGTCCAGTGCGGCATATAGTACGGAAAGTACGGTACATGTATGAAAATACACTCAGAATGCACAGAATGGTTTTTTGACGTTGTGAGCACTACGCCAACTTGCAGCAAGTAGCCGTTGGGAGTGTTGCTGTGATATTGGAACCCAGTGGAATCTCTGTTATCTTGACAGGCCCCACAACATAAAATAATTTTGCAATTGTGTTGAAATCGTTACAGTTTAAACAGGCTCTAAGACTGAGCTTGGGGAGGCTCCTTCCTAAGCATATCTGGGCAGCTCATTTTGGGTCACCCTCCAATCAATAAGGGCCGTCCAATGGAAATCTGGAAAGCCATTGCAACCAATGAGAAACTTTTTAGCCTCCACACACACACACACACACACACACACACACACACACACACACACACACACACACACACACACACACACACACACACACACACACACACACACACACACTCTCTCTCCCTACCGACGTGCCAGCATTACCACACAAATTAACTCCTACTCATGTCCACCCACCCACTGCCCTGCAGGGTTATATCCACTAGTTGTTTGTCATTACAGGGAAATTGATAGCCACTTTACTATTCAGCCTCATAAAATACATTAAATATTCATTTGATAGATGATTCCTAATTCAATTAATAACTTCAACCAAATGGTCATAGAAGCCTGAAGAATTTGGAGTTTTGTGTATGGTTGATGCAGAATATATTTTCAGATTAAGTCACTTTGTTCATCTAAAAAAATATTATCAATTATTATTATTAATGAATATTAATTCTAATATTTACTCTCCTATTAGCTCTATTATTTTTTCCACCCACTCCAACAGAAAATGATCCACCATGTCAAACCAGCAAGTTGTCTGTCTAATATTTGGTGATGGTGTATCACAGCATTTTTTCTTAAAGTGACGTTCTGATCCATCTTTCATTAAAATAAAATAACTATATATATATATATATATATATATATATTTTATTGTATGAAGTTATTTGTTTTCTAATGTTCAACAATAAACATTGGTCACACACAATATTGGATGGTGGCACAGTTGGACACAATATACAGTTTTTTGCTCTACCCTGCTTTTTGCCTTGACTGTGATAGAATGCATTTCGAGTGAGACTTGAAGAAAGTCTAAAATAGAAATGGGATACACGCTTCAGCGGCCAGCGAGAGCTCACATCTGACCAATGGACATTTCACATCATGCTAGTGTTTAGTTAGAGCAGACACAAGTCAGCTACATGTTGGAAACAGATTATAAGATGACATTTCTGGAAGCAGACAGTTCAAATCATAAAAGGTAACACTTTACTATAAGGGTACATTAATTAACTGATAGTTAATGCTTATATATGCTTAATGAGCCTTAACTAAGCATCTACTAACCGTTAATAACTGCTTACTTTATGATTAACTAAGCATTAGTATAGTATAGTAGATTTTATTTGACATGGACATGACAATATCATTGGACGAACCAGATGCATTGTTTTCAGTGTATTCGCATAAATGCTTTTTTCAACACATTAGTTAACATGCATTGATAATGTTTTACCAATAATTAACTAACTGTAAATAACTAAGCATTAACAGTCAGTAAATGCTTAATAATCATTTACTACTCATTAACTAACTGTTTATATAATTTTCTTAGCATTAACTAACTGTTATTTATATATTATATTTGGGGCGACTGTGGCTCAGTTGGTAGAGCGGGTCGGCCGATGATCAAAGGGTTGGAGGTTCGATCCCCGCCCTGCCACCTGTGTCATAGTTGTTGTGTCCTTGGGCAAGACACTTCACCCACCTTGCCTCGTGTGAATGTCGATAGTTAGCCTGCTATCAGTGTAAATGTGTGTGTGTGAATGGTAACGTGTAAATGGGAACAGGTCTCCCTTGCAAAAGAGTCTTCGGACTCAATGGGATTTACCTGTATAAATAAAGGTTAAAAAAAAAAAAAAAAAAAAAAGATTAATGTATCCTTATTGTAAGGTGTTACCAAAGACTCTTAGGTAGTCTTTTCCACTAAAATCAGTGCTTTTTACATCAATATTTACACTCAGTCTGCACATATTGAAAATTTTCAATTTCTCAGTTTATATTGCACACATTGTAAATAACGTTCTTCATATTTCATATTTGGTTTTGCCTTACCTTTTGCTAAAACTTATTAACTGAATATATTGCTCTTTTATAATTTTTTACTTATTGCACCGTGGCTCGGAGAGAAACATATTTTGCTCTTCCTCTGTATGTCTGGCAACATATCTAATTAATATAATAAAAAATAATATATGAAAGGGTCAAAATAAAAGACAATATATATAGCTGCTGTTTGCTGGGAGTTCCAGGAATACACACACCCTGCTATGAATATAGCTCCACTGCATTGTGGGTCAGCCTCTTTAGGCAAATGCTAAGGGAGCTGGTGTATGTTTGAGGTGGTCGGAGGGGCCCGTAGGCGCTGAATGGCAGCCAAGCTTCCGTCAGTCTGCCCCAGGGCAGCTGTGGCTACTACCGTAGTTTACCACCACCAGTATGACTGTGTGTGAATGAATAGAACCTGGATCCCAAGCCCCATCAACTTTACATTTTCCTTTTGTTTGTTTACTGTTGTGCTCTTATGAAAAGCGCTTTGAGTGCGAGAAAAGCGCTATATAAATTAAATATAGGGGAAGGTGGGGTGATTTGTGCATTTTGGAAGATGCAAAACCCCTTGTTTCTAGAAAACCGTGGAAGAAATTGGAAATGTGACCACATATTTAAGAAGAGCCATCCATTTGACTCATCCTGTAAAGAAGGGAGACACAAGGAATAAGATATAAGCACATTTAAGCTCAAAAAACTGTGTTTTGCCTTTCAAAGTAAAATTTCCATGATCAAGGTTTTTTGATTATTGTGTCTGAACAATTATAGACACGTTTGAAAACATTTGACACATGTTTAGTGCTTTGGTATGCTACACTTTGAGTCTATATAGTTAGCACAATGTCAGCCCTAAATTGCTGCATCATGCCTATTATCCAAAATTCTGGGGATGGGGTGATTTGTGCGCAAGGGCCTGGGTGAGTTATAAGTAAGTAAGTAAGTAAAATGTATTTATAAAAGCACATTTATGACAGTTTGCACTGTCCAAAGTGCTGTACATAGTGCATTCAGTAGGTAAACAATGAAGGTACAATAACAACAACCAAAATAAAAGACGTAAAGCCCATACATCCACATAAACACAGATAGTAGTGCAGAGGTGAGATAGTTAATGGGGAGGAAACACCAGGGTGTACATATGGGTTTTGAGCCTTGATTTAAAGGCAGAAATGTAGGGGGAATCACATTTGTCAGGTGGCAGTTGGTTCCACAAGCACGGAGCAACTAGTGCAAAGTACATTTCTGAGAGTTGTGCCAGTGGCATGGGTGTATACGCTGGTCACCAAAAGAAAGTGATTGTCTACAGTAGCTCAGAAGAGAGTGACATCTCAATTCCACTTAACGACACCACTGATGAGAGTTCAGATGGCCAGAAAGATGATGATGGTGACTTTGTCATTGTGACACAATGACGCACAAATCACCCCACTACGTGGGGTGATTTGTGCGTCAAGACAACTTTTTTTCCGAAAGCTATATTTCTTAAACAGTTTATTCCAGATCCAAAGTTTTTATTGCCAGGGATGCACAACATCCTGAAATATATGTACATATTTGAGTTGGAGACATAACTGTCAAGGCCTCACTTTAAAATCACTTTGAGTAAAAAGTTGCACAAATCACCCCACCTTCCCCTATTATTATTATTATTATTATTATTATTATTATTATTATTATTATTATTATTATTATTATTATTATTATTAACACATTGCAGAAATTGACAATACAGTTGACTTGACCTGGAAAAACAGAAGTACCTTTTTTAGTGAATATCTCAAAATGTCCTGCACTTATACCATAAGACCACTCTACCTATAACTCTCTAGCTCTCTGCGTGTCTCCTACCAGTGGGAATGCGTGGGAGATCTTGCCGTCTGGAGGAAGTTTAGCTCCAAAGCCGTACGCCGGGAAGAGTTTGTCACTGTCGTAGTCCTGGATGATCTCCCCCACCGCCTTCAGGGCCATGGCGTACGCATTCATCTGGTATGGGCTCATGTAGTGCAGGGAGGTGGGCTGGGATGAGTTACCTGGAGAGAGACACGCACCAACACACACAACCACATCAAATCAGGCTGTACTACTTATGGAGCACTTTTCATACACAAAAAAGGTAACGAAAAGTGCCTCACAAAGGGTCTATGAGGGCCCTAAAAAAAACGCTATTTTCAAATATATTATCAATTATTAAAAGAAAGAAGTAGAAAAAAACAGTCATATCAATAGATAGATAAATAAAAGGGAAAAAGAGCTAAGTTAAAATAATTCAATCAAACGCTTATGTGAATCAGATCAAATAGAATTAAATTAAAAGCCAAATTAAAGAAGGTAGGTCTTGATTTTGCCGTCCTCATAACACACAGAGCAAGGGCTTCTCATACTACACAAGGATTGAAGAGGCATGCAGGGAAGGTTAAGGTATTAAGTACTTTTTTAAGAGAATCAAGACATACAAAGCCTTCACCCAATTATGGTAAATGTACTAAAGCCGTGTCAGAACACATATAAGTCGACATTTAATATGTTTTACTTTTTCCAGACACACCATGACCTTTGTGCTAAAACTTTGACGGAAAAGTCAGAGATATAATCATAATAATGTATTGTAATTATGTATTTCACTAAAACTAACTGCAAATAAGGGTAGAGGATAGATGTGCCGTCATTGAGCTAAGCTCTCCAGCTAATGTTAGCTCTCCAGTGTTTGGGAAATGTGCTGTCCGCTGAACTGTTTGATTTGAATTAAATGCTTTTTATTCACAATGTTTTGGAAGCAGTGTTGAGTCCATTGATTCTGTGTGAAAGATTGACTACGGTGAAAGACATATGTATTGAAAGACATATCTGTTGATATAACGGGCTTTAAAGATGGTTGTAAAGGAGAAATATACAGACGCAAACAGACAAGGCATAGTCAAATAAACAGCTTTTGCATGTTGGATCTTTGATCTACACTAGTGTGAAAGAAGACATGTTATGGAAGCAAAATAGCCCAAAATTTAAAAGGATTGACCAGTGCTTGAAAAAACAATGTTTTTTTGCCCGCAGTGTCTCGCCTTAAAAGAAAAGCGAAAAATCCAGGTCTAGACATTCAATGGCTTCACCATAGACACTCAGTGCGGTTAAATGCGGACTCATACTCGGGTAAATAAATGAATAAGACCTCAACAGAACTTTGTAAAATGCATGTTAACACCTTTATCCAATCTACTCAGCTTTCCGCTATATATTGTGCATTATGAACTTTAAATACATATTTAACATTGTGGGCTATGTATATTACCACTGGCAGAGCAGATTGATGGACTGACCATTTTTGTAAGAAAACGAGTACAACATAACAAATCATTTGTCAATGATATATTGATTTTAAACATTTCTAAGAAAATCGGTCTCATGCACAGTATAATATATTATTAAATATATTAGGAAAGAGGACTGACCATTGGATGCTGTGAAGTCTATGGCCACAGTGAAATTGAGTTGTGTCCTGGTGGGAGATAGAGGAACATCAGTATCATTCAACACACAGAGATGTTTAGGACTGTGTCAGCATGAGCAGTCCAGGCTGGACTGAGAAAGTCATCCATAGCTCACTGCTGTTACTTATCTAAGAACAGGGCAGCACAAATCTGCACCATGATTTAAACAGTATATGGGCAGTCTGTAATCAAAGCTGAAGTCATGCTCAGTCAGTGGATTTCCATGGGACAACTGGATTGGATTATCACATATACCAAATAATTTGCCACTCGAACGGACCGCGTCACTTGTCTGAGTATACATGGCCTTGCAAATATCCGATAAATGTCCGGTGCATGGCTGTCTCCACTCTGCTAGGTGGCGCTGTAGCCCTTTCAACAAGTGGTTATAGAGCCACGTCTGGTGCCCTTCCGGAAACATCTCCTTCCACTTCCTTGTGAAATCCCCAGCAGGGATTCTCGAGCAGGCGCAGAACGCAAACTCCGTTATGCGATATCAGATCCGTGTATACATGCAGGTAGAATGCAGACTATGAACGAGTTATCTAGGTGTTCTTATCCGACTTCGCTTGTCCGTTAATGTTCCGATTTGTGTGCGAAGTAGACCGGATAAAGGTTTTTACATGCATTTTACAAGTCCTGTTGAAGTCTTATTCGTTTATATACCCGATTATGAGTCTGCATGTAAACGCAGTGTGTCCCATAATCTGACTTAAGTCAAGGCTCCATAAATTAACGTTCAGTGCACTGAAACAAATAGGGGGGGAAAGCTGACCGTTTCTAATTTTATGAATGAAGAAATACTATGCAAAAATGCGTTTGTCTTGCTTTTAAGAAGAGAATGTAACATAAATCAGACAATGTACACCAACATATCAGTTGTCAAAATCAGTTGTCAAACCTTCTGATAGTGCTAAGATCGATTGTGTATTGAAAGACATATCTGTTGATATAACGGGCTTTAAAGATGGTTGTAAAGGAGAAATATACACAAACAGACAAGGCATAGTCAAATAAACAGCTTTTGCATGTTGGATCTTTGATCTACACTAGTGTGAAAGAAGACATGTTATGGAAGCAAAATAGCCCAAAATTTTAAAGGATTGACCAGTGCTTGAAAAAACAATGTTTTTTTGCCCGCAGTGTCTCGCCTTAAAAGAAAAGCGAAAAATCCAGGTCTAGACATTCAATGGCTTCACCATAGACACTCAGTGCGGTTAAATGCGGACTCATACTCGGGTAAATAAATGAATAAGACCTCAACAGAACTTTGTAAAATGCATGTTAACACCTTTATCCAATCTACTTTGCACACAATTCTGCACATTAATAGACAAGCGAAGTCGGATAAGAACACCTAGATAACTCGTTCATAGTCTGCATTCTACCTGCATGAATACAGGATCGCATATCGCGTTATGCGCTTGCTCGAGAGTTCACGATCTGGGATTTCACAAGGAAGTGGAAGGAGACAATGTAATAAATAGTAGTGTTGTTGCAGGAAAGGAACCGGACGTGGCTCTATAACCACTTGTTGGTTATAGAGCCATTTATCGAATATTTATCGAATATTTGAAAGGTCATGAACGTGACGCGGTCCGTTCGAGTGGCAAGTTCGGTAGATGTCTTAATCCGATCTAGTTGTCCTATGTAACTGCACTGACTGATTGAAACAGCACAGACAGAGTTCTTACCCTCCTCTGATGAAGTCAACAAAAGTGTACTCTGACTCCACTTTGAAAGACAGCAGAGTCACCTTGAAGATGTAGAGAGGGAAAAAAGCAGGCAGACACTTTACAAGGAGACTCCTGGCAAAACACCATCTGTTTACTGTCACTGCTGAATCTGTCAGCCCCACATACAACACACTCCGACAGCTCTTTTTCTTACCGTCCCCGAATTGACGTACTTCTTCTTCTTGCCTTTCTTTTTAGGATTCAAAACCTTGACAGGAAAAATACGAAATGAGTTTATGAACAAATACTGTACTCGCCCGAGCAGAAAATGTGTAGGCATTCAATGCACGACTGTCTGCACTCCTGTGAATGGTGGTGTATTGGCAATTAAATATTGTCATCAGATGAAGAGCTGAAATTATTAATATACAAAGAACTATTTCTTGAATGAATAATAAAACACTTTCAAGGAACCATATTGATGTGGTTGTATGCAAACCGAAAAACATAGTAACATTTTTGATAACGCTTTATACATTCAGGAAAATAAAGAAGTTTTGGAGAGAATCCTGAATGAATTATACATGTTTTCTTTTCCTTAACAAGTTCTTCCACTTATTCTTATTTAATTTTATTTATTTATTTTTATTTGTGAAAACAGAAATGCAAGAAAATAGAAAGATTTAGAATTGTTGTGAATAGCAAAACAAAACAAAGTAAATGAACCAAGTACAATGTATAAAGCACCAACAAGATATTTAACAAATGTAATATGTCCGAGGAGGAGTAGGAAGAAGTATACACTATTCTTAAGATGAAGTAGGTAACATTTTACAATAATGATATATTAATTAACAGTTAGTTACTGCTTAATGTGCATTAAATAAGAATTCACCAACCATTATAACCTGCTTAGTTAATGCATATAAGTATCGTATCTGACTGTTACGCTTAGTTAATGCTTAACTGAGAATAGCTAACAAAGCATAGTTGATACTTAACAAAACATTAATAACTGAGCATTAACAGTTATTTAATGCTCAATAAGAATCAACTAAACATTAACTAACCATTAAAAGCATTAACTAAACATGAACTAACAGTAGTAACTAATGTACTCTTATTGTAAAGTGTTACCAAGAAGTATATACACTTATTCATTGCTATCCTTGTATGTTTACCTCATAGACATTGAACTGGCTTTGGCTTCTGGACATTTCTCTGTAGCTGGTGGTGAACTCTCCGATAAAGTCATGACTGGAAGAGAGAGATTGATTCAGACAGGGACACATACAACAGAGAGGAGAAAAGTAACGCTACATCGTCAACATTTTCAATATGTCTAATGTGCCACACCAAAGAATGATCATTCTAAAGCAGATTGTATCACCTACACGTAAGACACCAGGAGCAGTATGCTAAACATTATTGTATGGGACACTGTCACTGCAGAAAAAATACAGAAAACTTACATTCACACAAAACTGTATTTTATTTATGTATAAACAGTATGTATGTAGGTATATTACTAATCTTATTATTACTAATTATTATTTTCTTTCTATTTTATTTAAATCTTTTGCACAAAAAAAATATAATTTTTTTTTTAGGATTCTGTAAATGTGAACTATAACACTAAGATGATAACTTATGTTTGCTCTTAAAATAAGGTATACAAAAAACTGTAAAATTGTATTTTAATTTCAGTCCAACCTTACGTGTGTTTGACTACATTTTATTAATTCTGATCATATCAAGAGACCTCTGTTCTAATCTAATCTAACTATAGAGAATTCCTAATCTGTAATACGTTGTAAAAGTATTTGAATTTGCATGTCATTACACTGCTGTCCCAGTGCATGGATAACTGGCCTTGATTTGTGTGAAAATCTGGCCCTTCTTCTTCTTCTGTCCAATGAGTTCAATTAATTTCCTTTTTCTTTCTTTCTCCCCTGCATGCCTTTAGATCATCTCTCCATCTCAATATATCAGCACCTGGAGCTATGCATGACACTTGCGCTGTCTGTGTAACGCTGGTATTAATAGGAGGATCCTCAAGGAGCAAACAGTGAGTTCATCTCCCAATGGGGAATAATGGAGGATGAACTATAACAAGGGTGGAGGAGAGAAAACTAACAAAGCTGTAAAGGAAAAGGTTTAGGTAATGAAAGAGAACTGAAACTGGAGAGACACAGTAACAACTGGACTAGGTCAAAACCTATGGATGGACCTGTTTTCAAGATGGTTTATTTGTCATATGCACAACAATTACACAAGCGGTCATTGGCAATGAAAATCTTCAGTCCCAGGCTCCTCTCAACAATATAGAAGTCAGTTTGGTCAATTTGCTATATTGTGGCCTAATTGTTAAATGGATGATCAGTGGTAATGTCGCTAATGTAAATAACAGCTCAGCGATTGTTCAACTGCAATGTTATGTAGTAGGCCCCAGTAATATTTGCTCTTCATGTGTACTGAACATGAAAATCATATTTAGTCAAAATGTCTAAGAATGCATTTGCAATACCCTCCTGCTATCTCAATATGTTCGCACAACTGGTCCCCCAATTGTTTGTCAAAGCAGTTGAGCTGACGTAGACTGTATGTCTTCAATAAAACGTTTCGCAAATAGCGCAATCTTAAAAACATCGCAAAATGCACTGTTGGTATGTGAAATAAAAATGGGATTGAATGGGAACAAACTAGTGCTGTCAGTTTAACGTGTTATTAACGGCATTAAGACAAACCCATTTTAACAGCGTTCATTTTTTTTCCACAAGATTAACGTTATTTTTGACTTCACAAACTTTGTAGTTTTTTCACATGCTGTTGCAACAACTACAGTAGTAATGTTAGAGACACTACAACACACAAACTATAGATGTAACTCGCAGTTAAATTACTGTTAATTCAAACTGAACATTTCCTACAGCGTAACTTCACATTAAAATCATTTAACTGGCAAAACGGCTAAATGTCAAGTAAATTTTGATTTTGATTTTGAAGCAAAAACCGTAACATAGCGCTCCCTAGCCCCACTGCGCTGCCATCACTGGTAGAACCTTCCGTGTGTGACTTTGGGACTACGCGGTCATTTACAATAGGACTACTTGCAATTAATTTAAGTTAGTGGCAGCCGCCAGTCATTCATTTTCACTTTCCTTTTCGCTACGAAGGGCGACTGGAGCGCCTCGGCTGCAGCAGCCCCATAGCAACCACCTGAGCGCACACAGGCGCGCGTGAGTCAACACAGTCTGAAATAAGCATTGGAGGAACGACTCCCAAAACATTTAGGCAGCAACCAGTTTTATTTAGCCTTAATACTTAATATTAATTTGTTTTATATAGCCTTTGTTGTTTTATAGTTTGGTTTTCAATAAAAAAAAAAAGTTCCAATTATGTGTATGTTCGCTGTGGGCTATTTGCACTGAATTTGAAATTATTATATATTTAAATAAATAAATAAATAAATAAAATTACACTGAATTACAAGGGTGTAAAGAATGTGATAAGAGCATAAAGTTAAAAATTAAAAATGGGGCAAAAAGAAATCAAGGGGCATTTAGAATAGATGAAAATGTGCGATTAATCACAAGTTAACTATGACATTATTGCGATTGATCGCGATTAAATATTTTAATCGTTTGACAGCAATAGATCAAACACATCTCAAACTCCTGTCTTTCGAACTGAATTGAAAAAAAGGGAACTAAATTAAAATAAAAACTAACGACAAACACAAAACCTTGATTTGGACAAATCCGCCGCCCAGGAATGTACTCACTATCACACAGCCTTGGTATAATGATTTAACAGGTCATGAAAGGCCTGAAATCTCTGCTATTGGCTTGTCATCAAAATAAAAGTTACTTGCTCAAGATTCCCCAGAAAGAAAATACTTAATTATCTGTCAAACTCTAAGGTTTCTGTGTAGGGATTTGGAAAGTTTGAAGTGGGAATTCAAAATGTTCAAAATTATTCTGAGAAAACTGAAAAATAAAAGCATGTATGTAAAACAAGGCAAGATAAGCCTGAATCACCAATCTAATTTAAGCCCACAAGTCTGTGAGAGGAGCCGCTACCGTAAAAAGAATAAGAAGCTACAGTAAGTCATCAGTGCTCATAAAGTCTGACCTGAGACTTCGCTGTCACCTTTCACCTGAAAGCTGTTTCTATTAATTGAATCACCCAGTGTGTGCCAGGGGAGTGGAGCCCTCAATTTGTTGTAATAACTTGTAATAATATGACTAAAAGAACTGTCCCCAGAGAGAGAACAATGTGTGACATTTGAGGGGATTCAATCTGGAGCTGAAAATGAATAAAGGATGGAAAAAAAGAAAGAATGAGAAAAACAAATATAGCCAGCAGAATAACTTACCTCCCGTCTCTGTCCCAGTCATAAACATCCACCTTGACTGTCCTGGAGGCAGGTCAGACAGACAGGCAGACAGACAGACAGACAGACAGACAGACAGACAGACAGACAGACAGACAGACATGAGAGAGAGAGCAAGAGAGAGAGAGAAAGAGAAGTGGCAGAGGAGAGAGATCAACAGAGAGTCAGTAAAAGAGGAAGTCAACTTTTCTTTGCCCTCACATTACATCAAAGGTGGGGTAAGCAATTCTGGAGAATGATTGTGGAAAAAAATCACTTTTTGCCAACATCAGTGAATTTCTCCTCACAATCTGCTTCTTGTCTGTACTGTGTGGGTGCTGCAAAAAAAAGCAAGTGTTAATACACAGCCTATGCTCTGTAAACGGGCATGTTTACGCTAGTGGGCCCCCTTTGTTTACATTCCCTTTGTTTACATACCAGTTTACAGAGCATAGGCTGTGTATTAACACCAGATTTTGAGAAGATATTCACTGATTAGAGAAAAAGTGATTTTGTCAACAAACCTTCTTAAAGGATTTTTCTCACATGAAAACCAACATATATTAGTTTAAAAAACCAACATATACCGACTTCACCGCTGCAAATATGAAGGTTTATTGAACTCTGAGATCCTATGTAGTATAAATGTGCAAAACATTTTAAAATCGGTTCATATTAGCCTGAGAAAAGGCAGAGAGAGTGTTTTATAGTCTCACTGTCTAACCACTTCACTTTAAACTTAAAGAGCCATGCAGGTGAAGCTATGCCACAGTACAACTATGTAAAATTAAAACCCAGTATGTCAAGAATGCTTGGAATCTTGCCCTTTTAAATTTTAAAGAATAAAGTTGGTGGATTTTTTAAAAAGTCATAATTCCCTTTTTAATGGTTTTTCAACATTAATTTGGGTCCCCCAGTGTCACAAGAGACTCCCAAAGTATGAAATAAAACAATCCACTCTCTTTTTCTCGTTCTCAACCTTTCTGAAAACCTGTGTTCGATAACCCCAGTAAACTCCCCTTATAATGTCATATGGGGAGAGAACTATGCCCCCCTATTACCAACCTAACCTAGCACTGCCTCCAACTGTGATGAGCCACACCCCCAGATCTCCCTGAAGCCATATTGAGGCATGTATTGCCTGTTCCCCCACTTGGGGACCTGGCCAATCAGAGCAGACTGGGCTTTTTAGAAGACGGGGCTTAAAGTGGCTACGAGTAACTTTGTCGGTTGGCGGCCCCTTTGGACAAAAGCGGTAGTATTTTTACGACGCCAGCTGTCGTAAAGCTGTTTTCTAGCATGTGCCGGCCGTGCGAGTGTCAAATGATTAGGACGCAGTATAGTGCATATCCGTGTGTTGAAAGTGTGAGGGCATGGACTCTTTTTCGTTACAATTGTAGATGGTATTTGTTATTGACAATGAAATATTTATGACTATTTGCCTGGTTTAGATTATTGGGCGCAAATGTTTGACAATGTAACACCTCACCTCTCACTGCAAATGGGAATGTTGTCCCTGTACTGCTAGTTCCGCATTGTTTCTGTAGTGTAAATAAGTAATGTGTACATTTTACTATTGTCTCACACAAAACTGTGTGTGTGTGTGTGTGTGTGTGTGTGTGTGTGTGTGTGTGTGTGTGTGTGTGTGTGTGTGTGTGTGTGTGTGTGTGTGTGTGTGTGTGTGTGTGTGTGTGTGCTCTTCACCTCTACATCGCCCTTAGTTTAAAATTAGGATTTGGATATAATTTTTTCAACTTAGTTTAGAGTTGAAATTGATGCTTTATGGCCAGTGTAGTACAATAATTGAGGATTCTGTGAGAACGTTGCAACGTTGCATTACTTCCATGTTGGTCTCAATAACACCAGCACTGGCCTGAGACTGACAGGCATGGCCGACTGCTGGCATTATTCTGACCACCACAGACTCCAACCACATCTTCACATATCCAGCGTTACATAGATAGATAGATAGATAGATAGATAGATAGATAGATAGATAGATAGATAGATAGATAGATAGATAGATAGATAGATAGATAGATAGATAGATAGATAGATAGATAGATAGATAGATAGATAGATAGATAGATAGAAAAACAACATCTGAAGAAGTCAGCATTCCAGAAGATACTCTTCCTAAAGCAAGTTTATCAAACATATAATTTCATTCCTTTTTCAGGGATGGGAAGAAGGCGCCATTACCATCTGCCCAAACTTTTACATGCCTGTTTGCAGCACAAGACTGGTAACCAAACGTTGATTTGGGAAAGCAACTTAAGTTCACAGTAAAAATATCGCGGTAACAGCCCTGAGGCTGGTGGCTTCAAAGTGTGGCATCCTTCTAGCAATCACCTTCCATATTCAGGGTTTGCATGCCAGTCCCCTCTATTATTCCAAAAACTTGCAATTTGAAAAAACAAGTCACAATTGAATTATGATGTATAATGTACGTAACAAAATAATCTATGCAAATTTCTAATTTAAAATAACAATTTTAATTCTGTATGTTTTAGTACCTGGACATAATGCATAATCAAATGTAGTTTCTCAATGTTACATTCACAACCATATTTCCTCAATGCAATACGAAACTTATTTTTATGCCATAAAGCAGCAACTTGTTTAAAACTGCTGAAAAACAACAGCAGTCAGAATAGTCTTGTGTCGTCATATTGTTGGATCATAATAAGATGTAATGTCTATGCAGTCCCCTCACCTGTCAAAGTCTCCATTACAGAGGGCTCGAACCGGGATGGTGAACGGCTGCCAAACAGGGTTCAGATTGTTCTTGATCACTTCTGTTTTGTGGCAGATGGTGAACCTTGAAACACAAAGAGAACGTTGAACATGGTGAGGGTGGTAATTATAAAAAAAACTTTTATATTGAAAAGAGAAAAAAAAATACTTGTTGATGGGAGGTAGAACAGACTAGACATCATCAAGGTTTTTTTTTCTAAAATTGGTTTGATTTCCACTTCCAATAGAATGCAATATTTTAAGCTTGTCTAAGTTAAACAATATGTGTTGCATGTGTTCTAATACATGTTGCTCCCTGGCTTGGTATTAAAAGATAGCTCATTCAGACACACAGTCAGACAATCTCCTGAAATACAACTCAAATTAAAACTGCGAGCAATGATGACCGGGCCCTCACACTCTCGTGCTGGACGCCGTCCTGGCCAGCCTCGCCTGTCGCGGGAAGCGTGGAAGTGGCCGCGACACGGACGCGAGGACATCCTCGGGCCTGGGCTCTCACCGGGCGGGTGAAGTTTGGAGCTTCCTGTTTCGTGGTGATGACGCCGAGAAACTACGAAGGCCACGGAGTCGACGGAACCGGCTTCCCGTGTTATCGTTGTCTCTGGACCTACCTGAGCTGCTTTGAGGTTGATTTGATCAAGTGCGTCGGACGTGGAGGTAAATAACCAACATGCGATATTTACTTTGCCCAGCAGGTGGCGCTCTCACTTTATATGAATATTAGCGTGTGGGCTTCCTCAGGCCTTGGGTCTCATTAACCATAACAAATTTGGAGAAGATGAGACATAGTATGGTGGAGTTAGGCCAACTTCCTGTTTTTTTGGCGAATATTTCAAATTAATAGACTTCCTGTTGATTTTGGGGCAGGGCTTCAAGAGGCTTTTTTGTTTGTCCTGGGATTGTACATTGCTATATGAAATAGTGTGCATCTAAGTGTAACACAGCCTGAGTTATGATCAATTAAAGGGTTCATGGCGTTCGTTTTTGATGTTTTTTGGCGAATGACGCGTCGGTGCTGCAAGACGGTGGTTCCGGTTAAAACAAGCTTTCGGGTATATCATCTTCCATGTCTGAGGACTTACCCTATCATATTTTTTTTTGCACAAAAAGTTGTTATGAGTCCACTTTACTCTGCAATCCTGCAGAGTAATGTGGAGTTATTACATATTACTGAATTTTGGTTAGAATTATTGGCCGGCATTTCGTCATAGTTATTCGGAATCAAAATTATTATTCGGTGTATCTTCCATGTCTTATGAGTGTCCCTAGAGTTTTCGTTTTGCAAAATATGTTCCTGCTAGGAGTTGTGAATTTTTTAACATTGTGATGATTTTCGAGTCAGAAATTCACATATTTCAAATTAAAAGACTTCCTGTTGATATTGGGGCGGGGCTTCAAAAGGCTTTTTTGTGGGGCCTGCAAAGATACATTTGGGTTTTACATTTGGTGTGGCTAGGTATAACACAGCCTGAGTTATGATTAATTAAAGTTTCATGAGGTTGGTTTTTTATGATGTTTACGTCAACTTTGACCCCCAATAGCTCCCTGGTTCTACTGTAATTTTGAAATCTTTCCGCAATTTAACATCGGGAAAGCGTCTTGAGTATTTGAGAAGTGGTTCGACGTCCCTGGCGTAAAAATTATAGGACGAGTTTGTCGATATGTGAAATTTTGTAATATGGCGATTTTAGGCACTAAATCCAAAATGGCCGACTTCCTGTTGAGTTTGGCCCAGGACATAAAATTGCATTTAGGTGCGCCTCGGGCCAATACATGTTGTCCTAACATGTCAGGCTTCTAGCGCAATTTGAGCATGCATTTCCTGAAAAACTGTTTGTAGCCACAGGGGGCGCCGTTTTTTTGGCCCGGTCTCGAAACCAACGATAAGTTGCAATTTTTTGCAGGTCTGATGGGTACACAACGTTTTTCAAGTTATGCATGACGGGAAGGGGGTGAAAAGTGCCAAAAATGACTAAAAATAATAATAAAGAATAAGAATCCTTTGCATTTCAATAGGGCTTCGCACCAGTCGGTGCTCGGGCCCTAATGATGTAAATCTTCAGCCGAAGTGGCCAAAACAGAACAGTGCCACATGGGGGCTTTGACCCTAAACTGTATACAGTATGTCTAAAATATTGAAGGCTAGAGTACAGGAAGTACAAACTGGAACTTTCTGTCAATATCAAGGAAATCTAATAGACCTATGTGACGGACAAACACTTTAAGACAGCGTGTAGAGAGAGAACTGTCAGATATTCAGTCACTGTCAGTGTTGAGGGGGTGGCACTATCTCCTCAACTGAATGACTAAAAATGTACTTTTCAATAAAGGATTTACAGTCATTAAAGCCACTGTAAACCCAAATCCTCAGAATCCTTCTAAATGTGTATTTTGGGGAGTTAGTTGCATGATAGTAAGCATCTGAAAAGAGTTAGGCATATTCATCAATCCAAATGAAATGATCTTGTCATTTAAGTTTGAATTGTTTTTGAGACATTTGGTTTAAATGAGGTGAGCTACACTCTGGTTCTTATGACACAGTTAGTATTTTGAACCAATCACAGAAGGTCTCTACGTTGTCTAACGTTCTTACAAAAACAATGACTTTGATGTGGCCACACCCACACAGTCCTGTCAAACGGTCTAGACAGTAAAAAAAAGCTGTTTTTTTAACTAGGTTTTATAATATATAATATTTTCAATCAGATCTTTGTAAAAGCGTATTAAGACATCCAACTCTGATATCATACACTCAACAAAATATAAACGCAACACTTTTGTTTTTGCTCCCATTTTTCATGAGATTGATTTAAAGATTTTCAATATTACCATTTCTCTCAAACATTGTTCACAAATCTGTCTAAATGTGTGATAGTGAGCACTTCTGCTTTGCTGAGATAATCCATCCCACCTCACAGGTGTGCCACATCAAGATGCTGATCTGACATCATGATTAGTGCACAGGTGTGCCTTAGACTGTCCACAATAAAAGGCCACCCTGAAATGTGCAGTTTTGTCTCACAGCAAAATGCCACAGATGCCACAAGCATTGAGGGAGCGTGCAATTGGCATGCTGACAGCAGGAATGTCAACCAGATCTGTTGCTCGTGCATTGAATGTTCATTTCTCCACCATAAGCCGTCTCCAAAGGCGTTTCAGAGAATATGGCAGTACATCCAACCGGCCTCACAACCGCAGACCACGTGTAACCGCACCAGCCCAGGACCTCCACATCCAGCAGGTTCACCTCCAAGATCGTCTGAGACCAGCCACTGAGACAGCTGCTGAAACAATTGGTTTGCATAACCAAACAATTTCTGCACAAACTGTCAGAAACCGTCTCAGGGAAGCTCAACTGCATGCTTGTCGTCCTCATCGGGGTCTTGACCTGACTCCAGCTCGTCGCCGTAACAGACTTGAGTGGGCAAATGCTCACATTCGATGGCGTCTGGCACGTTGGAGAGGTGTTCTCTTCACGGATGAATCTCGGTTTACATTGTTCAGGGCAGATGGCAGACAGCGTGTGTGGCGTCGTGTGGGTGAGCGCTTTGCTGATGTCAATGTTGTGGATCGAGTGGCCCATGGTGGTGGTGGGGTTATGGTATGGGCAGGCATCTGTTATGGACGAAGAACACAGGTGCATTTTATTGATGGCATTTTGAATGCACAGAGATACCGTGATGAGATCCTGAGGCCCATTGTTGTGCCATACATCCATGAACATCACCTCACGTTTCAGCAAGATAATGCACGGCCCCATGTAAGGATCTGTACACAATTCTTGGAAGCTGAAAATGTCCCAGTTCTTGCATGGCCAGCATACTCACCGGACATGTCACCCATTGAGCATGTTTGGGATGTGCTTGACCGGCGTATACGACAGCGTGCACCACTTCCCACTAATATCCAGCAACTTCGCACAGCCATTGAAGAGGAGTGGACCAACATTCCACAGGCCACAATTGACAATCTGATAAACTCTATGCAAAGAAGATGTGTTGCACTGCATGAGGCAAATGGTGGTCACACCAGATACTGACTGGGAGTCCCCAGACCCCCAATAAAGCAAAAAAATGCACATTTCAGAGTGGCCTTTTATTGTGGACAGTCTAAGGCACACCTGTGCACTAATCATGATGTCAGATCAGCATCTTGATGTGGCACACCTGTGAGGTGGGATGGATTATCTCAGCAAAGCAGAAGTGCTCACTATCACACATTTAGACAGATTTGTGAACAATGTTTGAGAGAAATGGTAATATTGTGTATCTGGAATGCATTTTAGATCTTTAAGTCCATCTCATGAAAAATGGGAGCAAAAACAAAAGTGTTGCGTTTATATTTTTGTTGAGTGTATATTGACTTTGACTATTTTAGACCAGGTGTCCAGAGGCTTTAAATAAGGACAGACACCTCACACACACACACACTCACGTTCCATCCTCATTGCTGCGGTAGAAGACGAGGAAAGGGTCGGACTTGCCAAAGAAATCCTTTTTATCCAGCTTGTTGGCACAAAGCTGCATGGTTGCTATGTCCTGTAGGGGAACAACAGTTTATTTTACACCCTACTATTCATTCTTTCCAATAATAGTTTATTTCAAACTTATATTTGGACATTGAAAAAAAACTAGGGCTGTCAAAATTATCGCGTTAACGCAAGGTGATTAATTTCTGGAATTAATGCGTTAATTTTTTTTATCGCAATTAACGCATGTGCAGATTGATCCGCCCCGTACATCCAACCGGCTCTGTACTACAGCCACTCAAACGTTGCAGCTGACCCAGGATCAGTAGCTGCGCGCAGCCAAACATCACAGCACGCTAGCCCATGCCGTGTTTTAAACTGCTAATGGTCACGTCTGTGTCGGAGGCATAGATAGTATATAAAATCAACTGCCGCGGGTGACAGTTGATGTCGGGAGCAACAGGAGGAGAAACATTGTCCGCTCTGTTCAGAGCCCGCGAAGACACAAACGTCTGCAGGTTTCAGAGGTGTGTGTGGGTAGACATCAACATAACGTTGGCTTCCTGGCACACATGAACAGTCCCCTAGGACGTGTTCGCGCGTACACACACACACACACACACACACCGCGGACTGTAATCAAGTTGTATTCAAGAATGCACAACCTATAGATTCACCAAATAAATGCCATTATATAGCCTATATTTGCCCAAAGACATAGTAAAGAGACAGACCAATTGAATTATGGTGTGGTAGGTATATATTTTAGTTTGACCATCATTTGGATTTTCAATTAATAAAAATTCTAATTTTAAATGTACATCCACCTTCTGTCCTTTATCTTTACAACAATATACAGAGAAAATTCGAATTTTTCGGGCATATTTCGAATGGTAAAATTAATCGTGATTAATCCACAGAATCCTGTGATTAATCTGATTAAAATGTTTAATCGTTTGACAGCCCTAAAAAAAACATTAACTTATTAGCTCAATTTGGACTAGATGTATCACTTGAAGACCTTTTACCTTCCTGACCAGACAGAACACATTGTGACTGTAAAACCCCACTCCTCATTCCGCAGCACTTTTCCTATACATCAGTGTCGTCCTGAGATATACACAGGCCAAGGGTAGAAAACAATGCAATTTATTAGAAGGTGGATCGCTTTATATTTACTGAGTAGCCTATAAGTTTTTTTTTTTATATATTTTCATCTGGCCAAATCTGCAGCATCAAACCAATGCAAAAACATTTGTTTATGTCCTTCAATGGAATAAATGCATATAAACTATATACATATATACATATATATATATATATATATATATATATATATATATATATATATATATATATATATATATATATATATATATATAAAAACTGAGGGCAGGTCTACTATGCCTGTGCTCGTTCATGAGCATCTGTACCGTGCTGAAGCTCACCTCTTCCAACTGGGCCAGGGCCAAGGAAGTTGCTACACTGATATAGACTTCATATCGTGTAACTGGGGGGGGAGCTGATTGAGGATGGAAAAAACATAATGCTGCTCAACTTTAAAGTCAAAGGCATACTAAGCGAATGTAATCCATAACACGTTTAGTCAAAATCAGCTCATCTACCCACCATCCGCTACCTAGAATTTGAAATTTGGTCCTTGAAAACAATTAAAAAATATTTTACCAGGGATGTTTTTTCCAACCCCTAAGGAACCTTCCTCACGTTCAGGTGCATGATATGGTGTGAGAAAGGTTGAACTGCAGCCTCGGTGTTCAAATCATTACCATCCTGGAAGCAATTGCATATATTTGGATGTAAAAGTGCATACTGTAATCCCATAGTGTCACGGCATCCTACACGATGATGCCTCCGGGGCATTAACTGTGGTGTTTTGAGATACGCACTTCGAAACGTAGTTTTCTTGCATCCAAAAAGTATTTATTGTCGAACAAAAAGGTTTCCAAAAATGAGTACAAAAGGTTTCCCAAAATAACAAATAAATATAAACTAAACGAAAAAGCTTAAGTTGCTGGCGAAAACAAACATTTAACTTCAAGTGGCTTAAAGTGGTCAAAATGATGTTCAACCACAGTTCCTACTCATGTCGTGACTTGGCTGGACTACCAGGCTACCATTCTCCAGTGCAATTAGCAGGTGGCCCAAACCACGCCCCCTGCCATCTAATAATTCAATTACCCCAAATAAACAGTCAACAACTCATACACTAATTTAACTTAAAAAATGGCTGTAACACATAGCATCTTTGTGTGTGTGTGTGTGTGTGTGTGTGTGTGTGCGTGTGTGTGTCTGTTTGATTTACCCATTGTGACATAAAAACGGGAACTATGAGACTGGATAACTAATTCATGGAAAGCTCTCATTGCTTTGAAGAAAATGTACAAATTTACTTTCCTTCCACTAACTTCAGATGGCAAACTTATTAAAATCTGTGTGGTCATTTGGTACGTGTGTGTGTGTGTGTGTGTGTGTGTGTGTGTGTGTGTGTGTGTGTGTGTGTGTGTGTGTGTGTGTGTGTGTGTGTGTGCGTGTGCGTGTGTGTGTGTGTGTGTGTGTAAGCCTGGAGAAACTAACCCGGCAGTTACTGAGCTCCTCAGCTGTGAAGACGATGGTTCCGCACTTCTTCCCGGGAATCCCACTGTGTGTGAGAGAGAGAGAGACAGAGCGAGAGAGTAATAGAGAGAGAGACAGAGAGAGAGAGATGCTGAGCAATAATTGAGGACAACAAAAGCAATAAAGACTCCTGCTGAAGTTATTTGTATTTCCTGCCCCAGCAGTTGGTCAAGGTAATTTTCTGTCTTATTACGATGGAGGAATGGAATACTTGTTGAAAACTAACAATTATGTACTACTCAGATTGTTTATAATGTCAGCAATATGACAAAACAAAACATGATAAACTTTTTTCCACAATAAAAAATGAGAGTAAAAGTACGAATCAAAAAGACACATTTGAGAACGAAAACTATGAAAAAAAGAATTGTCATTTTGGCAATGATTTAAAACCCAAACATAAACGCTTAAAATGTGAAAAACTGTTTTGCAAATTTACCATTCTAACATATCAGACGTGGGGAGTAACAGGTTTAATTAGTTTGACCATTATACATTCTTCATGCAGCAGGCTGCATGGTTTCTGATATCCTCGTCCTTGATATAGCAGGATGACACTCACATACATGTACTGTAGATGGAGGTGATCAAGATAGGCCAGTATTCTGACCCCGGTTCAAATCCTCACCACTCACAATTATAACACAGGATGTAAAAGAGGACTCCTGCTGTGGAGCCACGCTACCAATCTTCTGTCTAATCACAGCTCTAATTTGTCTCCGGGGAGACTGGATGTTTCATCCAGTGATGAATAATGGAACAATCTCAGTAATTGTATCGAAATGAGAGAATCTAGTTCTGAAGTAATTTTTCAAAGGTAGGAATCCCCCCTGTCCAGCAGGGAGCCTGTGCTGTTTTCTGCTCAGCACTTCTTCTGGTGTCTAATACTATTTATACCATCTAGCAGATGAGCTTTCGTGAAATGTGTGCCTCATCTTCAAAGATCCTTGTTCATTCTCTGAAAACGTGATCAGACTGAACACAAAGCAGATTTTAGAAGTGGATTGATGATTCACTTCACCACTGATTCAAACAAGAGGAAACGATAGGCGTAAAAGTGAACTGAACCTGCTGAAAAACTAACCAATGTATCATTCTCACATCTGGTGCGAACCAAGGGAGAAAACTAGAAGAGGACTATCAAGTGTGAAAGCCACCAAAGAGACTAGAGTCACATTAGCTGCGAAGCCTCAGTCAGTATGCTTGTACAATGACAGTGTCACCATGCCGATTTTAAGGTGTAATGTTAACCATGTTTACCATCTTATGCTAATTATTTCTAACATTAAGCTCCACAATGATTGAATCACGTGGTTGTTCAATCACTTTCTATTCTATCTATATGTTCAAATATCTGAATAATAGACTGTAGATCTGTTTAGTGCAATAATTATGTGAAAAATGTTTCTCGTCATGGCAGGGAAGCTTGTGTGTCTGAAACGTTTCTCTGCTGGTGGAAGTTTCAGCTCTTGACAGATAATGCATTCTACACGTCTCTATATTCATTTGTTTTTCTGTTTTCTGCATTCATTTTACTTCATAAAACTTTTCAATGTAAAGATTATTTACTTTTGTCTAATATATCATTTGATCTCAAGTTCAAAAGCTTACATTATTTCATAAAACCCTTCCAAGGGTTTGGCCCCTTTCCCTCTTCATGGTATAGCGTTTAGCGTTAGCCAGGAGAGCAGACCGGTTCACAACTGGTTACGAACCAGAATACGATTTTTTGCTGTCATTGTACAAAACATACAACAAAATGCAGGTGCACTCAAAATCCAGTTACTAATGGCACTGGACAATGTAGCATTCAAACTAAATCTCTAGGAAGAATTGTTCTCCTATTCAGATACAGAATTGCTGTCTCGTCCATGTCAATGACAAATGAGATCTCCTCTAGATAATGTAGTGAGCCCGATGCCACCTTCAAGTTTGTCCACTGCTGCTGGACATTTTCATCCACCCAGTCTCTTGATATCAGCTGCTGTTATCGTATCTAATCTGTTTGCAAGAATGTGCTTCCCACAGATTTATTGTAGCGCTTGTTATTACCATGAGATCATAACAAAATTATGTTTTTATAAAACACTGACACAGATTGTTGTTTTTATGCATAAGCTACCATGAAATGTAGGTTACTGGTTAAATTTAGAGTGCAAGCAAGAAAGAACACGCTTCTAGTTACTGATTATACGTTTCATACCATGCCTTGAAAATACCAACATATACATTATTTTAAATGTTATATACAGAAAGAAATGTGTGTGCCATGTTGTCAGCAGCACTCATCTGTGAAACTGGATTTACAGTATGTGCTGTTAAAGACACAAACTAGCCTATACACAACAGTACAGGAACAAGCCAGGGAAAACTGAAGAAAAAGCTCAAGTCATAACTTAATGTGTTATGTTTACATAATTTCATAATTTAAAACTGTCAGAGGCAGAGGATAACCATCAGGTCTTTGTCATCAATTAAGCATTTCCTCAGTTAATTACCTAATTTTTTTAAAAAACACATTGTGAAACAAAAGATACATCAAAAATACAAGTTTAAGAGGAATCAAGGGTGTCCATGAGTGGCCTGAAAAATCCCCATAAATAAAAAGTATTATTATTATTATTATTATTATTATTATTATTATTATTATTATTATTATTATTATTAATAAAGGAACTTTCTGTTGAATTCTGCAGGACGAAGATAGGTCAGAAAAATTGTTGCAAATTATGACACTGATTCTCTGCATCTCCGCACACTAATACATTGATCATTATTTGATTAATGGAGTCACCACATCTAATCATTCAAGTGCTCATGTAAACAGCATAAACCGATATGCGTTATCAGATAGTAGCTATTACCGATAATGAGAAATCCTATGACCACAGCTAGCTATGTATACCGTTAATCCCTAACCAATTTTTGTCAGGGACAATGCATATTCATGAACAGTTGTAACAGTAACAGCTGTAGAAATGCCAGATTTTATCAAAAGTGCTAGATTTCATCTGTTGTCCCTGGCATGCAAAGAAACACAGGTTAAAAAAAAATAAAAAAATATATATAAATACATATCAGGGTTCAACATAACTTTTTTTTCCTACTGGCCCGCCGGGCCAGTGGATCCGAGTTTTACTGGCCCCTTGTATATTTTCACTGGCCCTGCACACACTTTTTTTTTCTTCATAATTTAGTGTCAATAATTATAATACCTGTATTAGAAAAATAAAGAAAGATAACCAGATCTAAAGGGAATATCTATTTTCTTTTAGTTAATTAGCCTATATGAAATGTTGATATTGCTCATACACATAATATAAAACCAGGCAAACATATTGAATTAGAAGCCTACAACTGAAAGTATGTTAAAAGAGTCGGCCAGTATTTTAAAGTCCAGTAGTTTGATGGTTGTTTTTATTCTTGAATTTGGGCAGTTTAATGAATAGTTCACCTGCAGAAGTCATGTTCAAACATAAAAAAAAAATAAGAGATGAAGGTCTGATCATTCTTTGTGGTGTGGTAGGCTGTTTTTATTACTTTCTCTATATGCATTAGGGATGAGAATGTGTCGACCGAATGACCGGTTTTCCACTTGCGCTCAAGTTGACTTTAAAAATAGAATAGAAATCCGAAAATCAGTGGGTTATGCAGTTTTTTTATGGGAGATTTCACCGTGTACGGTTCACGTCTGGTCGTGAGCGCGCTGCAGGAGTGTCACTTCTCCATGAAGTGTCAGCTTCACATAAGAGTCCGGTGTGGGTCGGGACCATTTTTTCAAACTATTGATAAAAAACAATGCAGTGCAAAATATGCAGCATAGGCTACGTTAAACGCTCGTCTAAGACTTTGAGGTTAAATCACCTTAGAAACACACAATGCCTTCGTCCGATCACAGCAGCGTTTCACCGTGTGATCTCGCCAGCGAGTGAGCCGCCACGCAGATGAACTGTGGTTTGTGGCTAAAATAATAACCGGGGATATTCTCCCCGTTAGCGATTTCAATGGGAAAGACTTCCGCGATCTGATTGAATGTCTCGAGCCTGAAAACACAGTGCCAAACTGCGCGACTATAGGAACTGTACAGTGAGCCGAGTCCCTCCGTTCGTTTCTGTCTACAACCGACACAATCACCGGAGACGCATTCACAGCGTTTAAATAACGCCTCTCATTTGTTTTACCATTGGGGCTTGGATGCAAATACTGTAACATTACGGCGGCAGCTAAAGGAAAAGCGCAGTTATCATTTTCTGCACCTCAACCTCTGCTGTGGGAAGAAAGAAAGGGGGCAGATTAAGTCGATTGATTTGTCGACTCGCAGGCTGACGGTAGGCAGCTCTGCCAACGGAGCGAGAGTGCACCCGCTTGTTGCTCCGCCTGTCAAAACGCCCACGCATCGTTTGTCCACTGGCCTTTCATTAAAAAATATATTTTATATTAGGTTTATTATATTGAGTCTTAAATAAACACTGCTTTCATTCCGACTCTCAACGCGCATTTCAATGAACCATGATGTAGTCTACAAAAAGATACTGAACTGTGATTGGCCAGTCACTGTCCCGCCCGGGCCAGTGACTGGCCAATCAACTTGCCCTGCATATGATTTTACTGGCCCCGGGCCATCGGGCTATACGTTATGTCGAACCCTGCATATACAAAGGCACAAATAACACAAGAAAATAAGAGAGTTTAAAGGTGGTCACAGACTTGGTTTTCTTTTATCCACTGTTTGAGGTGTGTTTTGAAGGTTGAATAATTTTGTGAGTCTCTTATTGTGAGTGGGAGAGTATTCCAATATTTAGTTCGATTATATATATATTTATATTTAGTTTGTCCGAATGTAGTACGTCTGTATGGGACGTCACAGTCTCCTCGGGCTGTGGCCCTGGTGCCAGTCCCACTCGCAGTCTTCAGCTTAATAAAGTCTTTCAAAGGAGGAGGAGCAAGTCCGTTCAAAATTTTATATATAAAACATGCATTTTTAAAATAAACAAAGTTATGAAAATGTAATAAATTATGTTTATCTAAAACAATGCAATGGTGAAATGAATATGGCTTTTTTAAAAAGAGATTGTATTGGTTTAAGTGTTGTGCCAGAGGCAAGTGACCATGTGGTTATACAGTATTCAATATGTGTGTAAAAACATTCAAGCAGCATTTATATTCATGGAGGATCTAACTTGTCTGAAATTGTGTATAGTAAAATGTACCATCTTTTTTAATTGTTTGATATGTTTTTTAAATGTTAATGTTGTGTCCAATGTTAGGCCCAAATATTTAAACTCATTAACTAAACTAAGCTGTTCACCGTCCAGGTAAACACCAGACTGCTGAAGGCTGGTTGGCTGTTTAGTGAACATCATGCAGACCGTTTTCTTTGCGTTTAGTTGGCGACATGAATCTTTGACTCAGCTTTGCACTTGGGTCATAGCTGTTGTTAAAATTTGTATTATTTGTAGTATTC
This sequence comes from Ammodytes marinus, assembly GCF_949987685.1. Lineage (NCBI taxonomy): Eukaryota > Metazoa > Chordata > Actinopteri > Uranoscopiformes > Ammodytidae > Ammodytes > Ammodytes marinus. Next base: position 20,128,213 of record NC_137233.1, read on the forward strand.
CTGCCCTGTGGAAAAACAACGGCATCGTCAGCATACATTTGAATGTTTACATTTCTACACACTTCCGGTAGGTCATTTATATACATAGTGAATAAAATAGGTCCCAAAATACTCCCTTGTGGGACCCCTGTTCAACAGTCAAGGTAAGAAGATTTGGTGCCAGAGATGGACACGCATTTTTTTCTAATTGATAAGTATGATTCAAACCACAGTAGTGCTTCCTGGGAAAAATTGTAACAAGTTAAATTTGAGATAAGAACACTATGGTTGACGGTATCAAAAGCCCTCTTAAGGTCCAGGAAAACAGCACCTACACAGGCATTCCTGTCAAGAAGGCCTTTGATTTTTTTCAACCAAAATGCAGTTTGCGGACTCTGTGGAATGGTGGTTACGAAACCCAAACTGCAATGGATGCAGGGATGTGTGGCCATTATTTAAGTGTATATTCAGTTGTTTTGCGACCCACTTCTCTGCTATTTTGGAAATTACGGGTAGAATACTGATAGGTCGGTAATTTGCCATTTCTGTTTTATCACCAGATTTAAAAATTGGGGTGATAACAGCAAGCTTCCACGCTGAGGGAACTAAACTTTGTTTAAAGGATAAATTAAGCAAATGTGTAATTGGTAAAATGAATGAGTCTTTATACAATTTTATAAAATTTGTGTCGAGTCCAGACACATCTTTTGATTTTGACCGTTTGAGGGAGTTAATAATGTTCATCACCTCTACTTCAGATATTTCCGCTATCTTAAAAGCTGCATGATTGGGGTTAGGAAGGTTATATATACAGTTTGGGGGGGGGGGGGGGGGGGGGGTAAACTGTTGTGTTATCTCGTTAACAGAATCCATAAAGTATTTGTTCATTGAAGTGGCTATAGTTGATGTATTTTGCACAGGTACATTGTTAAGTTTTATTACAAAGTTATCATTGCTTGGAGCAAGATGCTCACTTTCTCTCAGTTGATGGACAAGCTGGCACCAGTCGGTGTAGACAGGAGATCCATAAAGAACAGCATCAGAGTCTGTTTATCGTGTAACAAATGTGTTGTCAAGATTCCACTGTTTCCAGACATGCTGGACAGTAAGAAAAAACTACTGGAAACTGGAGCCGGGTCACATCACAGCAAAGATGGTGCGTCGTCACTACAAAGGACTCCTGCATCTCTTCCCCGAGTTGGCCTCCAAAGTTCCTCCTGAAGCTGTGGGCTGCAGAGAGGTTCAGGTCAGGTGTTCAGTGAAGTTCAGCAGTCCTTTCTCCATTGAATCCCTCCTGAAGAGAGACTCTGCTCGGGTCTCTACAGCTTCTCCTCTGTCCAGTGTGCAGCGGCCTCGCTCCACACACGCACCAGTTGGGACAAAGAGGAGCTTCAGCTGGGACTCTGAGGAGCATCTCCTCCTTCAAGCTTCACAAGGAGCTTTCCCCGTCCGCTCCACACACCATGGACTCAACAGAATGCATGTGTGCACTGAGCCCTCATTCCCCGTCCACACAAGAGACAGGGCTGCTCCTTATTACACCAGCCCACACAACAGTCACATCACTTACTCTGTACCAGCAGCATTTACCCACGATGCTCTCCGCTTTCGTTTGTGAAAATATTTCCTCCTATACCTGCAAATTGCACTTTTGTGGGGTTTTTTTGGGTGCTTTTTCTTAAAGTGTTGTGTTGCAGTCTATCTGCAGCGCTTTTTTGATGCAGTGCATGCATTGTCAAATTGATGATGATGTAGATGAAGATCAAATTTGCTTGTGTTTTGTCTATTTGCATGTGTTTTTCTTAAGTTGTAGTCAGCTCTCAGGGCCACCTGGGTTTTTATATTTTTAAGTGGAGCATAAACGTCAGGGATTTTTCTTGAAAATCAGACACACACTTTTAAATCAACAAAGACAAAATTTGCAATTTTCAAAGACTGGGAGCATTAAGTAACATAACATGTTTTGTAAATCTAAAATCTCCCACATAAGGACAGCCTTGACCGGCAGCAGAGCTACAAGCAACAGCATGTTGACAGCACATTTCAGCAAATTATTATTTTTTAAACACAGAAAAGAAGCCATTAGCGATGACATGTTGACGGAATGTTTAAATGATAAAAAAGACGTCATCTACTTGGAAAGAAATCCAACTAATTGACTGAACCATGTAAACCTGTTTTTTTTATTGTGGTCATGGAAACTTACTCATGTCTACAATGGACATAGAGGAGAGGCAAGAGCACATCTGTGTTTGAGCGTGTGTCCACGTGTGTCCATTACTGACCACATGTGAGGTTATAAAGTGGCTCCTCTCATATAATGCTTTCTACATGTGAGAGCTGATGTTCACTTATATACAAGGCAGGGGCCGAGGGAAGAGAAGGGAGGTGAAGCGCTGACACACATCCTCCATACCTTGCTCTTTCTCTCTCCATGTCACCCACTGATTTTGTCGAGCTGACAGGGCCACTGACAGTCCGAAAAAAGCTCATTCGATTACACAGCTCTCTGATGAATAGCTTTCATGTTCTCAAGAGAAGGTACAAAAGTGGAAGGTATGGAATTGCTAAGTGTTTGGGAATAGGCAAGAGGGGATGCGAGTCAGATTGGTGATAAGTGGGAAGCACAGAAGGGAAATTAAGTAGGAAATTGAAGTGGCTAGTGTGTGAGGAAATGACTTAAAATGATCAGGCAATGGTAAAGGGGCATGTTCACTCAAACGGTAGCAGCCTGCTTTTATCAGATATATTTTTGTAATCCATTTGAACAATCACCTGTAAAGGTTGCTTGGAAGGTCAGAGCGCTGCTATCATATCTTGGGGTGATGTGAAAATCATATTCCTGACTTTTAAAAAGGTATCTCATTGTATGTGTGCAGTTGCTTCAGATACAACTACAAAGATATTTGTATGACCATAAACTATTCCTTGAATGACAGTTGAGATTTAGGGCACACAGGCATCAACTGTATCAAATTGAATACACGGACAGTCTGTGTTAGTGGAATTGTTGACTCTGGTCTCTTGAGAGGAACATTTTTCGGTTATGCTTTAAAAAAGAGCTTTCCCCTTTATTTTCTTCAGAATCCAATTGTAGGTCAAAATATTTGGAGCCAAGTTTGTTATGGCTGACAACCCTGTTCACAAAGGTTTGTGTATGTGTAGTTTGGGCTGCTTTTTATGTTAACTTAAATAATGTAGTGGGTGTGGAAACGCTAATGCATGCACACTGTGGCTGTCCCGACTTAGAATTTACATAGTCGAATGAAGTCTGATTGGTCATGTTTGTCGATTCACCGTTTTCTTCTGCTCATTGATCCATATTCTCATTTGCCACATTGATTTCCATTTTTCTCACACCAGAAAAAGGGGCTGAAACACCCAATTACAACTTGTCTTCTCATATTGACATGAGAATTCACTTTATTGCCACTTAGTCTATAATGGTAATTTATTCTCGCACACTAACGAGATTGATTAAAAAGCTCATGAGTTATTTTCAAAAAGATTTTAGCGGAATAAAAGGCTAATATCTATACCACAATAGGTGACGTATCATGATTTATCAGAGACTAAGTAATCCCATGTAAAATCAGACATTCAGCGCCCCCCCTTAAAGCCGCAATAGAATGATCCATGTTTCATGTCCACATTTTGCGACTATTCAACTGTGAGATTTGGCAGTGGAATCAGGGCACTTTGGAATTGAGTCGACGAATAGACTATCGAGGTCACTCCTAATGCAAAGTCAAAATGGCTAAGATAATACTCTTTTATATATATATAGTTTCTCTTTTGGTTGACTTATCTCAATAGACATATCTCACACTGTATCTACAATCTGTACATCTGTGCCGAAGTACAGTAAGCCTGACCAGCACACATTCTCCAAGCATGTTTATTTTTTTAGCGCACTTATGCATAAATTATACCACGGCTGTGTACAAACTCATCATTTATGAACCCAGGACTTGGTATCAGGGGTCTTTCCTGGAGAAAAAAAATCCTAAAGTGCACATTGTAATACTGAAGGAATTCTGGAGATTTAACAGGAGTATAGTGACATCAACATTACTGGACTGACAAAGCATTTACCAGCACCAAATTCAAAGAGCTTTCAACAGAAAACCCAAGAAAGGGATTTTGGGTAACTGCAGCACTCACGACTCTGTCGTTGCAATCAAAAAATTAAATAAGGGCAAAGGGTATTACAACTTTAATCACACACTTTCTCTTCATTGCACTGGCACTAGCTGCTCTATTGTGTGGGTGTACAGGCAGCCAGCAGCTAATGAATGGAAACAAGAGAAATGAAAGAAGAAAAAACATAAGAGAGAAAAAAGTATTAAAGTAGGTTATAGCAACATCACTTGCCTCTTCTTCTTTCTCCCTTTCCAATTAAAGCCTGCACTCGACACAGACATCTCTGCCTTCACGTCTCTATTGTTCCATTGCGCTCTCTCTCTCTCTCTCTGTGTCTCTCTTTCTTTCTCCCTCTCTTTCTCACACACAGTAATTAGATAACGAGATGCCACCCACAACAATTTTATATAAAAGGATTTTTCTTATTCATTCATTATTGTGCACACCACACGTCTTTGTATGTTAAGGTCAGGCAGGATTGCCTCCACTCTATCCTATGAACGAAGGACAATATTAAGTGACACAATTGTCTCAGACGGCATGTGTCGAGTTGAACCGATGACAGGCCTGCTATGCGTGATTTGTTCTTTCATTAATCTTCCAAGAAAAGAGAGAAGATCTTAAAGGGAACTGAGCGCAGTCACACCCTGTTTGTTACAAACTTGCAGATATACAAGAAAAACAGAAGCCTACACTAAATACAATTTGGACATCGCCCATTTTTGGACCTGGGTCCATGCCCGCCCACACAAATAGCTAGGCCCCTGACAAGGTCCAGTCAACGGGCCCCCTTTAACTCACAGTTTACCTTTATCAATGTGTGTGCATGCGCTCACTCCTACGTAAACATGTATTTGGAGAGAGACTAACTATCTTGTCAATTATTAATTAAGGTCACGGAAAAAATGACAAACACACTGTACATAAGGATTAAAATAAAAACAGCATTCATTCCTATTTCATAAGTCTACACACAAGGGTACTGTTGCTACGATGTCATGAGAACATTATGATTGAAGTATGTGGTAGTCTGACATTCCACCAGCCCAAACAGGCCAAATAAAATGGATCTGTCAGGCATCAGAACGGGGGAGCTCCAAAACTAGAAAAATGTCATCACAAAAAGGTCAAAGGGAAAGGGATTTTAGTTTTTTGGTTCATAACTTAATGTCGTGTGTGTTACATTGAGTTACATTGTATCAGGGGTATGGCATGTTGAAGAAAAATTGTTGAAAAATCTCATTCATGGAATTGTGAGTAAGAAAGAAATATAATAACAGATAAGAATAAGAGGAAGATGTGTGCTACTCTCCAACGTTCCTACACAGCTGATAATAAAAGATCAAAGATGTCCGCTAGCCTTTTTTCATGCAGAACGATTCATTATGCATGTTTGTGTTTCTCCCTTATAAGCCTCCTGTGAAATATGACCAGAAATTTCACGCAAGATGAGAGGAGAGCTTTTTAATTGGCAGTGAGGAAGGCATTGTGGGTAAATTATGTGAAGGATTATTGAGGGGTTTGAAAGCAGGGAAGCACCAGGAAGCAAAAGAGACGAGACAGACACTTTTTGCTCTTTTTGCACTTCTGCAAGCTCTCCAATTTCAATGCTGGTTTTGGCCTATACATACAAACACACTGAGGATAAAACACTTCTTCAAACACCAGTAAAACATATTGTTTGAAATGAAACCAGGTCACAGTCAAGGACTTGACAATTCCATATTCATGGATGTGTAGATGAAGCTGCTGTGTATAATCCTTCCACTGGAGGCTCTCTGACACTAACCTACACCGTATGCCTTGCAGTCAGGGGTGTACAAATAATATGGTAAACCACATGCACAATTGTATGTGTATATATACACAGTATATCACTGGGAATGACTCACTGGGAATGCCAATGTTAGTTGGTCGGCCCATCAGTTTGGTCAAGAGCGAAATATCTCGATATAAATTGGATGGATTGCCATGACATTTGGTACAGAGATTCATGGTCCCCTGAGGATGCATTCAATTTTGAAATGGAGGATCTCCCTAAAGAGTTAAAGGTGGAGTACGCAATTCCAGAGAAAGTCTGTTGATATTTGAACTGACAACCAAATCAAATCCACCTTCCAGCTCCTTCAGAGGCTCTGCGTGCCTTGCCTTAGCAACAACAGACCACTTACTATCGATCCAATAGGACTGTAGACACTAACGTCACAAACGCTGCCTGTAGCTGATTGGTTGGAAAATTGTTTTGCCGAGCTCGGTCCGACTCCCCATTGGTTACATATCCGTTTATAGATTCTGGGCTGTGTATGAACACCAGATTTATTTTCAGCGCACACACAGTGCGGACAGGTAGCAGATGGTGAGGAGATATTCACTGATTCTGCCAAAAAAGTGATTTGGATAGAATCAAACCACCAACCCTGCAATTCATGGACAACCCTATACCTACTAAGCCACAGGGTCAATATTTCCACACTGTGGTTTGAAATCACTAAAACACAGATACATTTTGCTGTTATCTTTTGAATACAGATTTTATCTGGCAGTGGCACACAACACAATTTTTGTCTTGGCATAACAGCATCCACATTGCTATTGTCTTATACAATATGCATGGTGTCAGTTCAGATCCAAAGTGAGCAGTCTTGACAGGGCAGTGGTTGAGACAGCATCCTTACTAGGTTATACCCAAAAGGCAATAACTCATGGAGCAGCTATTAGGTTACCATTAATAATAAATGGCCAGTAGGATTGAGGTTGAGGGTCTGGGACTGTGAAATACCAATGAATGCATTCATCAGTGAGTAGTCCAAGCATTCCAATATTTACTCTTAAGGAAACGGCTAATGGCAAGGTGCTGTGAGCTTCAAGACTGAGGTGGATGAAAAGCATGGAGGAGGTGTAATTTATACACGTGATGTGGGAAGCTGGAATATTTTAAATCTTGCTAATGCTCAGCTTATTGCATATTTACCTATAGGCTATTTTAAGATGGAGTCAATTAAGAGAGGCAAGAGTGTGGCTTTGCAATTGAAGTATAATATCAAAGCTTATACTGATCCATTGATGAACAAATAATCAATGGATGGTTTAGTGTCCGCTGTCATTGAAGTTTTCTTGGGAGGTGCTGGTCAGGAACTGTCTGCTGGTTGTGAGGAAACAGAAACTAAATCTCCCGAGTGTGAGTGTGACCTCCTTTTAGCTGCTGCTGTGAAGTGGAGGGGTGATGGAAAGAGTGACTGCTAACACAGTATGGAGCTACACATTGGATCTCATTCTAACAGCCTTCACATATAGTTTATATATGCAATGGTTTAAAAACACAGCAGCATAGGCTGAGCTGGATCATTTTGAATTACATCTCTCTTTTTTAGATTGCTTCATGGCATACAGCAGTGCTTCTCAAATGGTGGGGCGCGCTCCCCTGGGGGGGCGCCGTGAGTTGTCAGGGGGGGCGCGGGCTGCCTTGATTTCCAACTGACAAAAAAAAAATGTTTTTTTTTTTTTTTTTTTTAAGTGCTAGCAAGCGCTATGTGTGCTTGTGTATGGTCATATCCGCGCGAAAGGCCGCGATTTGCAGTAAATAAATGTCCACATGTCTCCAAGTGTCTCTGTAGGTTATTTAAAAAGAAATCAAGCAAGTAGACTAATAATAACGTTAATGAATTATTGGTTATCGCATGACAGAAGGCCTATTGGCCTATAATAATAAAAAAACACCACCTTAACTATGTTTACAGTTTAAAAATGTTTTGAATGAAATGCAAACCTCAGTGAATCATTTGCTCTTGTTTCTATGTCCTGAGATTCACACAGACTGAGCAGTCTTGTTTAAATGTTAAAAATTGAGCTAATAAACTGAACTTTGAATGTTTTTGCTGCAGAAGTTATCTCAGATAATTTTTGTTATCTAATTTGATAATAAGGTGATTGTATGCAGAATGCTCGTGCCAGAAACTCATACAGTAGTTTTGTACAGATAAATAAATAAATATTGGCAGGTTCTCAATAGTATTTCAATTTAGGGGGGGCGCGAAAAAATTTCTGTCCCCTAGGGGGGGCATGACAGAAAATAATTGAGAAGCACTGGCATACAGTCATATGAAAAAGTTTGGGAACCCCTCTCAGTCGGCATTATAATTGACTCTGCTTTCACAAAAAAAAGATAAAAGTGGTATGTCTTTAATTTACCAGGAACAGCTAAGTACTGGGATGTTTTCCAAACAAAGATTTTTTGAAAAGCAGTATTTGGTTGTATGAAATAAAATAAAATGTGAAAAACTGGCTGTGCAAAAATATGGGTACCCTTGTGGTTTTGTTGATTTTAATGCCTGTAACAGCATGTACAACTGATGACTTTAAACACACAGTTGGTTGGATTATGTTGTTAAGCCTTGAACCTCATAAAATTGTCTGTTTAATCATGAGAAAATGTATTTTAGGTGCCTAAATGCAAGTTGCACTTCTCTTTGACTCTCTGCTGAAGTGAAACAGAATGGGATCATCAAAACAGCTCCCAAAAGATCTGAAAAACAAAGATTGTTCATTGTCATGGTTTAGAGGAAGGCTACAAGAAGCTTTCCCAAAGGTTTCAATTGTCAATTTGGACTATAGGGAACGTTGTCAGGAAATGGAAGGACACAGGCATAGTGGCAGTTAAACCCAGGCATGGCAGACCAAGAAAAAAACAGGAGCGGCGTAGGTGGAGGATTGTGAGAATGGTTGCACACAACCCACAGATCACCTCCAAAGACCTGCAAGAACATCTGGCTGCAGATTGTGTATCTGTACATCGTTCAACAATTCAGCGCAATTTGCACCAAAACATCTGCTTTTTATAAAGACCAAATAACTTAATTTTTGTCTCATCAGTCCAAAGCATTTTCTTCCAATAAGAAGCTGGCTTGTCTAAATGAGCTTTTGCATACTCCATGCAACTGTATCTGTGGCGTGGGCGCAGAAAGGGCTTCCTTCTCATCACCCGGCCATACAGATGTTTTGGTGCAAATTGCACTGAATTGTAGAACCATGTACAGATACACAATCTGCAGCCAGATGTTCTTGCAGATCTTTGGAGGTGATCTTTGGGTTGTGTGCAACCATTCTCACAATCCGCCGCATATGCCGCTCTTGTACTTTTCTTGGTCTGCTAGACCTGGGTTTAACTGCAACTGTGCCTGTGTCCTTCCATTCCCTGACAACGTTCCTTACAGTAGAAATTGACAATTGAAACCTTTGGGAAAGCTTCTTGTAGCCTTCCCCTAAACCATGACAATGAATAATCTTTGTTTTTCAGATCTTTTGGGAGCTGTTTTGATGATCCCATTCTGTCTCACTTCAGCAGAGAGTCAAAGAAAAGTGCAACTTGCATTTAGGCACCTAAAATACATTTTCTCATGATTAAACAGACAATTCTATGAGGTTCAAGGCTTAACAACATAATCCAACCAACTTTGCGTTTAAAGTCATCAGTTTTACATGCTGTTACAGGCATTAAAATCAACAAAACCACAAGGGTACCCATATTTTTGCACAACCAGTTTTTCACATTTTATTTTATTTCATACAACCAAATACTGCTTTTCAAAAAATCTTTGTTTGGAAAACATCCCAGTACTTAGCTGTTCCTGGTAAATTAAAGACATACCACTTTTATCTTTTTTTTGTGAAAGCAGAGTCAATTATAATGCCGGCTGAGAGGGGTTCCCAAACTTTTTCATATGATTGTATCTGATTCACCACCAAACCATTGTGGGAAGGGTGAGCTGCTGGTATTGATGAAGACCTGCATTTAATTTATAAAAAATAAAAAAAAAACCTTGGATCATTGGCATGGCATATATAATTTATATAAATATATCTAAATAATTACAGCACGGCAAATTAATTAGAAATACAGCCAGGTAGTTACCGAACACTGGAAGTCAAATGGTGGTAGGCAATGCTTTAAAGAAGGTAAAGCTCCTAAAAAGCTACAATCGGAGTTGACATGTGTGCCAATTGCCAAATTTGATGAAACTCCCTCAAATGATTATTGAGATATTCCGTTCACAAGAATGGCCCGTACATACAACCCAAAAAATAATACCGAGGCTTTTGGCTATAGCTGGTGCCGAGGCATAAAAACAGTGGTGATTCAAAATGTTGCGCTTTGGGTTAAGTGTATAACCCCAGTAGTTTCCAGTCAGCCCATTACAAGTACCCACTATAAGACTACATGTATTGGCCTTGTTTCCACTGAGCAGTACATCGGTTTGATAGGATACGGTTTGGTATGGAACAGTAACCCTAGATCTAGCTTGCGTTTTCCACTACCAACAGTACCCATACGTGGTAGGTGTCGGACGGCGATAGCCATGGCAGCTATTTAAGTATTGTGACATCATAGCAGTGGGAAACAATGTAGCCCAACAATAAATTAAATGAAGAGGAACAACAAGACACAGTAAACAAAGATACTACACATGGCGGTGTATCTCTCTCACAGAAATGATAATGCTGTCGACCAACAAGGGACTGCAGTGTATAGCTCCATACTTTTTGGACTCCAAACAAAAGGGTGACAAAAATTAGTACAGTATGGTATGCTTATTTTGGTACCCTTCCCAACTTTTGACTTTAGAAACGCAAATAATTACGTTCCATACCGTACTTAACTGAACTGTACCTCTCAGTGGATACAAGGCATGAGAAAACCACAGTTGTTGATGGGTTGGGTTTGTTGTTGCTCTCAGAACAAAACGTGTTATCCTTCCAGCCCAGTGAACAAGTGACGCATGCAGAGAGTACCAGAATTGTATTGTAGAGAGGTATAATGGTGTGATGGGTTACTGTCCACACATCAAACTGAAAACAGATCCTTTTTAAGGTTTTTACTGAATCATAATGGCCACCTGTCTGGAGTAACAAGTTATTTCTTGTCAGCATAAAGTCTTAGTCACACATAGTCAACCTTAAAGCAAACCTTGGCTGGCTGTGTGATCAGAAAAAGCAGCTCAGGTTGTATCTATGGCTCTGATCTGTGTATGGAGAGAACAAGATAATAGAGAGCTCTGGGGAAAGAGCCATATAACTTTACTTGGCAGAATAGACACTCCGAGGCCTTCCAGCACTCTTTTGTCTCAGTGAAAAGATATTTTTATTCACTTTTACAGAACTTTCTCTGATCATTCCACAATATATCTTCCTTCGTTACTCAAAACTTTGCTCCTGTAATTCTGTTACTCTGACGACCCATATCTTTCAACGCTCAGGATGCACACACACACACACACGCACACAGTCTCCATGGCAGGCTGCCTCAGCGTCATAGCACCCACTTAACAGCACAAGCTGTTTGGAGGTGTAAGTCATAACAGCACTGTAGGAGCCTGCAAAGCCACATGGGAAACAGGCCTGTGGCCAGAATACAGTATAGCAGACATGAGGAATAACACTCTGAATGTAAGTTTGGATGAATGGGAGTAAGACTGGAAGACTGGCATGGTGAGAATGTCACACATTTTGACATTGAGCTAACTGTACCTGTCTACTGTATATCGAAGTTGATAGTATTTAACAGATGGGATTCCATATCTGTTTTATGTTCAAACATCACAACAAGACCAAAACCAACAACGAATGTATTCTAATGTCATATTCCCCATTGAGCTTATTTGCTTTTTTCCCATTTAAAAATAAAATAAAAATGTTATTATTCTGTGAGCAACCCTTTTGCACTGTGTGACATATTCCATAATTACTGTGACTACATACACTGCAGTTAATTTGGCCTCAGTCCCACATAGACCAGCCGGTTGCCCCACAAACTCACTAGAGCGCCGACATGAATGTTAATTGGCCCAAGAGTACCCAACGTAAGCATAATTTACTGTTGTTTGAGAACAGTTTGTAAAAAAAAATACAGTGGGCAGCTGCTTAAGGAAATTAGAGGGTCTTTCAAAAAATTTCTACTTTTGTTGGATTGACTGAGGCAGGCAGGTACAGTACGCAGGTAGGCAAACTGGCATCAAAATGGATGGTAACCTTTGTTTTAACTTCAATATTGACATTCTTTTAAGGAAACCGAAATTGAAACTGGGCTTCTTCTTTTTACCAGTGCAAACAAACGGCTTGTAGCTAGCTGCCACCTTCCTCTCGCTCTTGGACTATGGGGATGTTGCGTACATGAACGCCTCAGCAGGCTCCCTTCAACTATTGTACGCTGTCTGTCACAGAGCTCTGAGGTTTATTACCAACTCCAAAACGCCTGCACTCCACTCTTCTCTCTGGTCAACTGGACATCACTATCGATGCACAGAACTTTGCACCAGTACAAATTCACCTATAAATACAGTATATGCTTGGACTTCTACCTATCTACAAATCCACTTACTTATTCAACTTATTTTAGAATCTTTGTTCCAAACTCATTATTCCTAATGGCATTTAAAAATGTGGTCTGTAAAAGACATACATAGACATTCCACAGTCCAAAAGTGAAAGCCAAGAGCTTTTCCGAGGAAGGCTCATATAGGCCTTTCACACCAAAATGAACCAAGAGTCAGTTCCAGGCTGGTGTTGGGGTCAGTTCAAAACTGGTTACAGCCTTATCCCAGTTATGAACCGGTTGGTTTCACATCGACCGGAGACAGCCATGGAGCCGGCAAGAGAGCAACGTCATGACGTCACTGTAAACGTGTGTGTACGTCACCCGACGCCGCTGCTCTTGTGGCTATCGCTAAAGCTACCGCTAGCTTTAAGCACAACAACAGCGGCGAATACGTCTTATTTTTACACTTGTTGGCTCTCGCTTTGCTTTCTTAAGCAAACAGGACCCATACAGCGTATTCTCGCCGGTCAATTTGATCGCTACGTTCGGTAATTATGTTATGTTTACGTCTCGTAGTAGCGGTGTTTTTAAATATGGCGGGCATGAGGTTTGAGTTGCTCTGGTTGGTCAGGATAATCCCTCCCCCAACCGTTCGCGCAAGCAGTTCTTATCAAACCCTGCTCAATCCTGGGGTATGAGTTCCCCCGGTTTTTACGGCCCGGAGCAGGCTCCCTGGCGGTGTGAAACCAAAACACTGGCTCTAACTCCGAACAAGCCCAGAACTAGCTCCGATTTTGCGGCGGTGTGAAAGGCCTAATAGAGTTGTACATAGACTCAGGGCCGTCGGACTGCGGGGGCAAGTGCGACAGTCTTGGGGGGGCCCAAGGTAGAGGGGGGCTCATTAAAAACACACACATATATATATATATATATATATATATATATATATATATATATATATATATATATATTAGTGGTGGGCCGTTATCGGCGTTAACGTGCTGCGTTAACGCCAGACTCTTATCGGCGATAAAAAAAATATCGCCGTTAATCTCTTATTCCACCTCCTGTTCGGCTCAGGGGAGATAATAATAGCCGGGGGCCGTTGTTGACACTTGAGGAGCCTTTATTCTCTCACACACCCGCCGCTCTCTCTCTCCATCACTTGCCCACGACACAATCGGGTATTGGAACGCAGGGTGGGTGTGTGTGGCCACCGGTCGCCACGTGACTATAAGTTTCCAAGTTTTAAACACTTCTATCTCTTCAACGTCACCGTACCCGAATCCTAAATATCCCCATAGCAGACGCTATATTTCATCGGGGGGGAAACTTTGTTTTGCGCCACAGTTCGGCCGTAATGCTGCTGCACACACACACACAGACACAGGCGCACACACACACGCTGCATGACAGAGACGAGGGGCGCTACCAAAAAGACGAGAGGAGCGGTTGGAGCAGTTGGAGCGTTTAGAGACACATGCGTGCACATTTATTTACATAAAATCGCAATCGCAGTCATTTGTGCAGTTATGTAAAATGTTTCACTAAGGAAAATTACAGAAAAAGTAACGCACAGTGACTTTGATGAGTAACTTTAATCTGATTACTGGTTTGGAGATAGTAACGCGTTAGATTACTTACTGAAAAAAGAGGTCCGATGCCGGTAACACGTTACTAAGTAACATCTTGTTGAACATTATTTATTTTCATCACCAATTATCATAGTAGAACAGCTTCCTCAAGCAGTTTGTGATGCATGTTGGAAACAGGAGATGAGCCCCTGGTTTGATGCGCCACCTGGCTTGAGAAACACGTTCTCAAAGACTTACTTTGAGTCATTATTTAGGGAGCACACACATATTATGATTGAATTCAAATGAGCCATTTTAATCTAGATTAATCTAGATTAATTCCAAAATTAATCTAGATTAATCTAGATTAAAAAAATTAATCTATGCCCACCTCTAATATATATATATATATATATATATATATATATATATATATTAGGGCTGTCAAACAATTAAACATTTTAATCAGATTAATCACAGGATTCTGTAAGACCGCCTTTCAGGGGGCCCATCAGGACTTTTTGTATAGGGGCCCAGAATTTGGTGCTACGCCACTGCAAAGACTATTCCAAGTTTACAATGCCAGAAATTCAAATATATTAGTTTCATCCAAACTGGGTATACAAGGACACAGCAATGATATGAAAGAACATTCAGACTCAGTGACACCAAGTCAGTAAGTAAGTGAGTGAGTCTAAAATAAAATAAAAATGCAACTGCAGGATGCTGTAAATAGCCGGTCGGAAAAACCCCTCAATATCTCCCCATCACTGAGCGGGGCCCACAGGGTAGTATAAAAGCAATCTGTCTTCTTTTCCAGCATCTTCTCACAGCGCGGGGGTGAGAGGGACGCAGTGGGTGACATGCTGCTATGGCATCTCCAGCTAATTATCTATTTGGACAAAGATCAAACACCCCATCATGGAAATGATGTTCAATGTTTATGCAAGTCTGAGCATAAATGCAGGAACAGAAACATTGACAAGGTGTAAGGATATTTTTAAGTTAAGTGGCACACAAGAGTGCAGAACATGTCACAGTATACTACAGATCTTCTCTTCATATTCTGATGCCCACTCAGTCCTATTTCAGCCCCATTGTTGTTATCCTTATGTGTATATAGGGGAGACCGGGGTAAGTAGGCACACTATTTACTCTAGTGAGAATTGCTCATCACCTAAACATCTTTCAATACATTAAATTGAGGCTTAAAGGCCTACTTCACCGGTTGGAATATGAAGGTGTATTGAACTCGGAGATCCTATGAAGTATAAATGTGCAAATTTTTTTTAAATCGGATCATCCTAGCCTGAGAAAAGGCTAGGATGGCTAGGAAAGGCTTTCTGTGACATCACAGAAAGAGAAATGTAGGGTTAGACAGTGAGACCATAAAACACTCTTTCTGCCTTTTCTCAGGCTAGGATGATCCGATTTCAATTTTTTTTGCACATTTATACTTCATAGGATCTTCGAGTTCAATACACCTTCATATTCCAACCGGTGAAGTAGGCCTTTAAGGTGTTGGCTTGAAATGTGAACCTCTCACTTGTTCTAACTTATTGTAATAAAGAAGAAATTTACCATCAAAGACACTCTAACACATTGTGACAACCAACCCCATCAAGGGGTTGGTTGTCACACACTATGGGGTTGTTTGTCACAATGTTATCTTTATGGGAAAAATCTTAAAAAGAAGGCAAGAAAGCAGAACTACATTTGAAAGTTTAATTTCATTGTCAAGTTGAAAAATAGGCCTACATAACTTTATGCATCTTAACACAAAATGAGCAAGGAATTAACAAAAAGGAAATCCATATTAAGACCAACCTACTGTATGTAACAACATAAAGAACAAAACAAATAGGTCTAATAATAATAGCCTACTCAACTAGGATACACACATTCACTATCTGAGTTACAGTGATGGCAAATGTAGGGTCTGCTCACTCTAACTAAGCAGAGATTGTGTGCCCACTGGTTGCACATACAACACTTCTCCCTTACCTCCCCTGAACGGGTGCTGGAGAACGTTTCCATACAAACCAAACACAAACTATCCTCTTCATCTGATGAAGATTCCTCCTCCTGTCTCTTTCTCTTCTGTTTCTTATTCCCCAGCTGGGGTGGAGTGCACTGGGGTGCAGTAGCCTTGGCAACTGGTCTAGTTTGGGATGCACTGGGTCGTTTTGATTTTGTTGCCCTTTTTCTCTTTTGTATGCTAGCTGCCTTTCCTGCTCAATTCTCTCCTTCTCTGGGGTGTCAGTGAGGATACAACTTGACCTTTTCTTTTGTTATTGGATTCCTTTCCTGGCTGCACCCTTTGGATAACATGTGACAACCAACCCCCCAAAAAATGTGACGATCAACCCCAACTGGAATTTATTGCTAGCATCAAGGCCAACAGCCATCTGACAACTAATTAGCTTGCTAAAAACAATCTAAACTATAGCTTACCCTTCACACTTTTTTAGGGTAACAAGTGTTTTGTTATAAACCCATTGTGTAAAAGCCTAGTAGAAAAATACTGAGGAGCTAAATATTTGACATGAAAAACACTAACAGTCCTCTCACCTCAAATGCAGCAGTCTAACTCCAAGGAAGACTATGTAGGTGACCTCTGATCCCAGTTGTGGATATTTACATCCCACAATTTAACAGACAGCGCCTTCTGGTTCCGAGATATAACGATTGTGACAACCTACCCGTGTGACAAATTACCCCGTTCTCCCCAACTATTACATTTTATATATTTTTTATTTAACCTTTATTTAACCAGGCAAAATTGCTTGGGGTCAAATGACCTCTTTTCCGAGCAAGGCCTCCAGTGGATTTATTTCATACTTTTCTCACCTCGTCCATGGAATTATTGGATTTTCTGGTCAAAGGTGTTCTTACCTTTGCCCATGCAGGAAAAAATATGATGATATACTGTATATGTATTTCCAAACCAGAACAACAATCTCAATGAATGTCAGCTTCATCTCCATCTTCAATGTTAGAAGAACAATGACAACCCCTGGTTCACTCAGACAGTAAGGTTTGTAAAAGGAAGAGGTTTAGTAGTGGGGATATGGGAATTTATTTTATAATTATGTGTATTTGTTATATTGCCATATATATCGTTGTGAAACTTAAAGCTCCCATATTGTGCAAATGCACTTTTCTGATGTTTTTGAACATAATTATGGGTCTACAGTGTGCCTACAGACTGCCAAAGTATCAAAAAAAAGAAAGCTCTCTCATTTTCTCACTCTCCCCTTTTCTGAAACCCTCCACCTCTCCACCCAATATACTCCAGTCAGAATTCTCCCCGTTTCTGACGTCAAAAACTGGAAAGCCAGAAGCTTCCACTGTGCAGTCCACCCCCTATTTCGTATTGGTCCACGGCCCCGAGATCCTCTCGAAAAATATTCCTTCAACCCCATGTTGTTTGCTTGTTGCTAAGCGACAAGATGCCTGTAGTACGGCAAAACATGATGAATGTTGCATAACCCACTAATTTATCTTAACCACAGCAGCCTCGTTTTTAATAACACAACGGATAGGAAGCTACTTGTGCTTTTTTTCAAACAGTGAAACTGAAATGTTTTTATTGGTAGTTTTGCCTGACTGGTGTATAGCTATTAGCTTTGGGACAAGCATTCAGCTTTTGCTCATAAAAACATATTTCTATTCCCCACACCAGTCTGGAAAAGCCTCGTTTTTAATAGGACAAAGGATTGGAAGGTATACTGAAGAAGTCTGACTTTGAAGATAATTTTTTTTTCACTGATTTTAGTGGTATTGTTAGCAGCTAGCTCCCGAGCTAGCTTCGCAGTAGCCACCATCTTTTGCAGCATTTTTATTGTGAACATGCCGTTTCTATTAGCGTGTGGCTGTCAGTGCATCTGTATGAACATAGTCTTTCACGTAGACAAGGATAGGTCATGTCAAACTGTTCAAAGTGCGTTACTAGCACTAGACTTGGTTCTTCTCATGGGTAGGCTAAACCTAACTGTGCTAACAGGCTATACGTCATCATTGTTTACAAACAGACAGAGGGCGAGGCGTATCTGGCTTCGCTTCCGAACAGGGGGCGGGGGGAGCTCAAAGATTGTATATTTACGAGTGGAGCTGCAGCTCTTTTAAAAAAATAGGCCATTGTGAGATTAGCTGAACATCAACATAGTACAATAAATTATCTGAAAGTTTTTTTCAGCAAACAATTGAAGAAAAACGTATTAGGGACAACTAAGATCATATAATATGGTGTATAATAGAACCGAAAAGTGTATAATATGGTAGCTTTAATACAAGTTATCTCATTGTAAAAGAGTTGTGACCTGGAGAGGGTTTGACCTCCTCCTGTGTTTGTGTGCAACGCAGATGGTAAACGGTTGAGGTAATGAAGATAAGGAAGGAATAGTTGGGATACTATGACAAAGCAAGGTTGTTATTATGATTGAGATGCTAGGTATTAAAGGCTAAGACTGTGTAGACTAGCAAAGTTAGACAATGATGTAACTGAAAACATCTACACACTGTGTTGTACGCAATCGTTGTCAGTTCATTCTAAATACTTTAACTGCTGAAGAGGGACCGCCTGCCTCTCTTCGGTCATATCTGCAGTCCTCTCTGTTAATGCTGATGATGTCTCTTGCTTGCGAGCAATAATAGATCTTACTGAAAATTGGAACATTGTGTCAACTGTTATTTAATTGCCAACACTCATCTGCACTAGACAAACTGATCTATCAGTTTCCATGACAGGGTATGGACATGTTTAAAAAAGTACAGATTTAGCAAAGTGGTGAGAAAAGTTAAATATCCGTATTCTTTCCGAAACTCTGCAGTTCTCAGCGAACGCCTCGGGCTCTTTCTGGAAGGGACTCCACCAACTATACCAACTGTATGCCTACAGACCTCCACTCCCCTCACGACTGCACCTGGCTTACAACCTGCATGATGTTAAGTGTCAATTTGAAAGACAGTCCAGGCACTATCCCCTATGACTCTCCATGAATGCCCACTTAAGTGCCCCCTCCCTACTCCCCTAACAAATGTCGACTACCTCCATCATTTACCCTTTTCACACCAAAATTAGCGTGAAGACATGTTACACGGGTAGACTTGCTAAAGATAGGCGAATAAATACTTTCACAGTGAAAGTGGACCCGGGTCTGATCACCAGCGGGCAATGCAGAGCGTCATGTTTGACGCATGACATTGGGGATGTCACAAACACGCAGTGAAACCTGCATTTTTAAAACTTGCATGTTTTTTCATTTTTACAACTCTCACAGAGCCTAAAAAACCCATCTCAATGTGAAGTCTATGAGCCGAGGGGGAGGGGACATTAAGAGAAATGCTAATGTGCAATATCATGGAATAGAATGGAAGCAAATCAGGAACAGAGAAACCTTTAGTTTTATATGTATGGTGAGCAATTTCCGTTCCACTGAACGGGCACCACATCCAGGTCTTTTAATAAAATCAGGGCATGAACTCCTCCAGGAAAGTCATCCAAGGTTGTTTGAGTGGTTGCTCTGTTGTGACTGGGGCACTGAGTGGAAATGGGCAGGGGTTAGGATCTGTCACTTCTCTTCTAGGCAGGCAAGGTAAGGCAAGGTAAGGCAAGTTTATTTATATAGCACAATTCAGACACAAGGCCATTCAAAGTGCTTTACATGGGCATGAATTAAAATACATCAAGTGTAGGATATACATTAGAAAAGCAAATGAATAGAAATAAAACGTTTAAAAAATAAAGTTTAAAAGGGTAACAGAAAAGTATTCAGATTTGATTTAAAAGAGCTGAGAGTTGCAGCAGATCTCAAGTTTTCTGGGAGTTTGTTCCAGATATTTGGTGCATAAAAACTAAAAGCTGCTTCTCCTTGTTTAGTCATAACTATGGGGAGTACTACATCTCTACTGGTTATTTTCTTTTCTTGTGAGGTTTAACCTGCCTCCACAATTTGCAATCTCTTTTCTCTTCTGCTTACTGTGTTTTATTAATGAGGGCCAAATAAATCAGTTATAATTCAAATGAGATCCACACTGTCTGCTGTCTGAAGGACACAATGTATAAAAAGTTATGGCATTCAGCATTGCCGCAAGTAGTTAACAACAGAAAGGTTTGAGATCGGTTTTCAAAGTTTAAATGAACAGCAGGCATTGCAAGTGTTAAAGAGCTGAAAAGAACAGAAAGCAAAACAATTAAAGTTCCTTCCAAATTGATACATGCAAGGTCTTTTCCTATACAGAGAGAGTGTTTTCAGTTTAATTAAGAGGGTCAAAACCATCGGCCAGTGATGAGATCCTGAAAATGCTTAGGGGGAGGGAGATGTGAATATGAGGGGAGCAGGGGGACATGGCACCACATATTTCATCTGAATGTTAATCTTATCAGGGCCAAGGGGTGCTTCCAATGTGGAATGTCATTACAGGAATTAAGTAACAAAATATGCAGATTCTATTTTGGTTGACAAAACCTTCCATGGACTAGCCCCACCACCTGTGACCTTGCATGCATACATACATATATCTAGGTATGCTAATTAATTCATACGCAATAATGCATACATAAATACAGCTATACACTGTATGGTAACCCAGTGACATAATACCTGCAACCCATGTATTTGTGTGTGCAATAAATGTGCAATAGGATGATGTGTGCAAGAAACACTAGCACTTTCATACCTTAGCACTTAAGCACTTTAGCACTTAACAATGAACGTGTATTGTCAATATGCAATGTCCCTGTTTTAAATAAATAAATCTGAAATGTAAAGTTGCCACGATGCTGCTCTGCCCATACAGTATATGACAAAGAGGGGAAAGACAAACCAGGACAACGTGGATAAAACACATATCAAATATGTTAACAACTCAACAATTTCATTCTTTATTTATTTCATGGTTTCAAGTTCTGTGGAGTTCTGTTATAGTATGAGGTTTGGGGGAGGGATTGGGTTGATGGTGGTGTTGGGGTTTCCTGTCACCTTCCGCCTTAGTTGATTTAGCGTGGACCCTCCAGCTCATACATCTCAATAAAGCTCCCCCGACAGCTTGTTCCTGCTGTAAATTGATGTTTACGGCATTTATAAATGTATTTTGGGAACGCGACCCTATCCTGTGTACGAGGGGGATATTTAATTATGTCTGTGTGAAATAAATAGGTAGGCTGGGATAGCAATTCATGGTGCCACAGTGTGACCTATGGATGGGCTCTGAGTTATTAAAACAGAGGGAGAGGAGCGAGAGAGTAAGAGAATGGAAAGGACGAAGGGAGAAGAGAAAATGGTCATATAAAATAATCTTTACATAACTTTACACCACAGTGAAAAGCAACAGGGCAAGGCTTCAATCCACTGAAGGCAGTGAAGAGAAGCTTGCTTTGATTTGCACTCAGAAAAGGGTAACTTTGGTATACTGTGTTAATGTCTGACTTTGTGGACCCATCCATCCATCTCAGCCTCTTCCCTCTGAGGACTTGTTGCTTTATAAAATCACCTGACTTGGTTGGTTTTGTTGTTTATTAGGGTTTTACAGCAAAAGGAATTCCTGAGGCCATACATCATAAACTATACTTATAGATCTGTCTGCGGAATTGAATCCTTCTAAGTAACCAATACCATGTTTCAACATTAATATGGGTCCCCGGTGTGATTAGAGACTCCCAAAGTATTAGAAAAAACAACCCTATCTCTTTCTCTCCACCTCCACCTTTCTGAAAACCTGTGTTCAAAAACCCCCATCAGATTTCTCTCCCCTTATGATGTTATAAGCCATGCCCCATTATTACTTACCAAACTTAGCACTACATCTACCTGTATCTAACTAGCAGTTAAATTCAGGGCCAATCAGAGCAGTCTGGGATCTTTTGAAGGCAGGGCTTAAAGAGACGGAGCATTTAAGACAGAGGCTGGAAAAGAGTCGATTCAGCAAAGGCACTTTGAGACATATAGAGGTTTTTTTGCACACTACACCATGAAAACCGTTTCTTGGAGAAATCTTAATTACAATTTTGAACCTGAAAATTAGCATAATATGTGACCTTTAAATTGTGCACTTTTTTTTCAAACAAGAGCATCAGGAGATATTGCCAGACTGAATAGCTACAGGCTATAGGTGGAGAGGTGAGAAACCTGGAAACAAGTTATCAGGACTTCTGTCAAGGTCTAGCACCACCATGAAACTATTTTCCACACACACTCTGCACCAGAGCCGGCCCAAGCCTTCAGGGGCCCCTAAGCGAAATATGATTAGGGGGCCCCTCTCCAATGTTAGCGCTGCTGAAACTATAGATCTTTGTTAAATATCATTCACACACCCAGTGTTTTCCGCTAGTGCCTCCACTGTGTGGCTGTGTGAAAATATTAGACAGCCAAGATTCAGACCCTCCTAGGAGAATCCGGGGGTATGCCCCCCGTGAGATTTTTTTAACCTTTGAGGTTTTCTTCACTTTGAGAGGAAAATTAAGAGGCTAAATCTGAGAAATTTTGTGTGAACAAATAATTTGGAGACACTGGGTCAGATGAGTTAGAAGCTATTGAAGAAGGACACATGGATTTTCCATAAAAATATTAATATAAAATAAAATATTATGGAGGGTCCTCTGGGTTGGGCTTGGAGCTATTTTTCTTTTACGGGACATATTTCTCTGTAATATAGTGAATGCACTTAAATGCAGTGTGAGGAACGAAGCAGAAGAACTCTGTTGTCCAGCTACTCTATCTTTTTTTCCACATACAAGGCTGAAATAGGCTATAGACTATACACAGTGCATGGGCAACTGAGGACAGCCCCATTTCCAATAGTTTTTAAATAAACTCAATACACACTGTGCATGGATGTGAACGTGACATGATCAGATAATTTCGGATTTCCTCCCAGATGAACTGATTACATTTTTAGGCTATTAATTATCTAGACCAAAACATTGTATTCCTTTTTTTGTATGATAACTCACATTTGCATAATATGATGTTAATATCAAACACACAAACAAAGATTTTTTTTTTTTTTTTTTTTTTAGGGGGCCCCCCAGGCAGTCGAGGGCTAAGCGGCCGCTTAGTTCGCTTATGCCTCGTGCCGGCTCTGCTCTGCACCCAAGAGCGTCCACAAGCCTAATGCAAAGATTTAGCTGCAGCAATAGAAACACCACACAGGAACTCAAGTTACCTTTCCATGGCAACCTCCCTCTCCAAACACCTCACAATAAATACCACTGAGACAGACACAAGGACGCTCAGATACCAGTCAGCAGAGCCGGCCCGAGGCATAAGCGAACTAAGCGGCCGCTTAGGGCCCCCGACTGCCTGGGGGGCCCCCTCCAAAAAAAATAAAAATATTTTAATTTTAATTTTTTTTTAGTTTGTGTGTTTGATATTAACATCATATTATGCAAATGTGAGTTATCATACAAAAAAAGAATAAAATGTTTTGGTCTAGATAATTAATAGTCTAAAAATTTAATCAGTTCATCTGGGAGGAAATCCGAAATTATCTGATCATGTCACGTTCACATCCATCCATATTGAGTTTATTTAAAAACAATTGGAAATGGGGCTGTCCTCAGTTGCCCATGCACTGTGTATAGTCTATAGCCTATTTCAGCCTTGTCTGTGGAAAAAAAGATACAGTAGCTGGACAACAGAGTTCTTCTGCTTAGTTCCTCTCACTGCATTTAAATGCATTCACTATATTACAGAGCAATATGTCCCGTAAAAGAAAAAGAGCTCCAAGCCCAACCCAGAGGACCCTCCATAATATTTTATTTTATATTAATATTTTTATGGAAAATCCATGTGTCCTTCTTCAATAGCTTCTAATTCATCTGACCCAGTGTCTCCAAATTATTTGTTCACACAAAATTTCTCAGATTTAGCCTCTTAATTTTCCTCTCTAAGTGCACCAGATTCATGCATTTCACTTTAAAAAGGTTAAAAAAATCTCCAGGGGGGGCATACCCCCGGACCCCTCGAGGAGGGTCTGAATCTCGGCTGTCTAATATGCCGCACAGTGGAGGCACTAGCGGAAAACACTGGGTGAGTGAATGATATTTAACAAAGATCTATAGTTTCAGCAGCGCTAACATTGGAGAGGGGCCCCCTAATCATATTTCGCTTAGGGCCCCCTGAAGGCTTGGGCCGGCTCTGCCAGTCAGATCAAAACAGGAAAACGTCCCTGCTCTGTCGAAAACTCTTCAAACATATCAGAGGCAAAAAGTGCATGCTTTGATGTTACTTTCAGATTTAAATCAGAAGCTTTCAGAGAGATGGGGAAACGTCAGCCAACTGTCAGATGAACTGAGTTGATGTTAAACACTGGGTGGGCCAAAATGAGTGGTGCCAAGTGAGTGCAATGCCGAATCAATGCTAGGGATCTTTTGACAGACAGGAGTGGTAGGGAATAGGGATTGATCAAAGAATTGAGCTTGTGCCAGTTTGCTGTATCAGTGGCACACTGGATATGGAAGACATCAAGCATCCATCTGCATATGGCTTTTTAATATTTAATAAGATAGACTGTCAATAGAAAGAGATTTCACATCTGAGAGGCAAGGCCCTAGTTAGGCACAACAGTTAATAGTGTGCCAGCCGATAGAACTGCTTCATTAACAATTCTTTTGTCAAATCTCAGATGAATTTACTGTGTGAAGTATTTGTTTTTTTGGGAGAGATTTTTGGGACAACTTTGGCCTTGTTTTTTTTTAAAGATAATTTTTTGGCATTTTCAGTACAGAGTTGAAATGGGGAGACAGAAAAAGAGGGGGGATGACCTGCAGTAAAGGTCCACCGGCCGGATTTGAACCCGTGACCACTGCAACGAAGGCCAGAGCCAATATGGCACGCGCTCTATCCACCGGAGCGCCCCGACTTTGGCCTTGTTTTTGTCAACATACGTAAAAGTTAAATGACTTTATATTGCACGTGGTTATATTCAGTGACCCCCTTAACCAGACTGCATTCAAATGAGCAGTTAACCTACAAAGGAATTTCTTCTATTACATTTCAAACTGCATTTGATGACGAAGTTGAAGAAGTGGAATAAAAAAAACGAGGGCCGTGTGAAAAACAGATATCTGCAGAGCCAGGCACTACAGCATCAGGTGGACAAAGAGCAAATCAATTCTGGCTGGGACTGAAGATCTCCTGTCAACCCTCCCAGTACACACACGTACACACACACACACACACACACACACACACACACACACAAGCACGTGCGCGCACACACACACACACACACACACACACACACACACACACACACACACACACACACACACACACACACACACACACACACACACACACACACACACACACACACACACACACACACACACACACACACACACACACACACACACACACATGCCTTGACTTCTGAGAGGGAGCTATTACTGCACTGTAAACACCAACCACAGGGCCTAGCTCGAGCTCGGCTCTCTCCTTACCATAGCCAAACCAATTTGAATTTTTCAATGTGTGAAGCAGCGGAGAAAAACTGTGTTTAATGCCATTAAAATAGTGGTGAAAGTAATTATTAAAGGACCAAAACGTTTATTTTTCCTATATATTAAAGGAAGATGAAGAAATTAAGAGAAACATATAAAGGCTTGCATTTGTGCAATATTATATAGTGATAAACTGTGAGCACAGAGCCTGTCAACGTCACAATTAGAGAGCTGAAGGTCAACATTTTGACACTGGAATAATGAAATGAAATGTACAAATAACCTCCCCTGAGTATTTATCTGACCCTACCACCAATAATACAGTATATAGATGGTCATAAGTGTGCTATTTTCCTGTTCACAGACACCTTCTTTGCTAGTTGCTATAGATACTATTCAATTATTGCTGGTCATTGCACTCTGAGAAACTTTTTGATGTCGGCAGGCAGTAAAGTAAAAATAGCAACAGTGAAATAGAACATATGGAGCTGATTCCATAATCACTTGTAAATGTTTTTGTTGGGATTATTTGAATTTAATGATTTAAATCAAATAGAAAGAAATTACATGGAAGTTGGTTTTTCAAAATATCATCTCAGCACACTTTTTCACGGGATTTTTATCAGGATACTATTTTGTTTTTGAGCATTGCTGACATGATCCGGCCATTGTCAATCAAATCGGATCAATACACACACACTATCCATTTGAGCTTTCTGAACTCTGATTTATTTATTTTTTTCTTCCCACACTTATTTAGACGTGACTACTTGAAATCATTGAAAATTAGGGTCACCCCCTCAACTGATCTTTCGAGTATAAATAAAGGTTACATAAATAAATATAACTTTTTGTGTCTGCAGAGGGAGATTTGTGAGCTTAAATTAATTTGCTCAAGTAATTGAGTCAGTATTGGTTGGGGCTGAAGACAAAAAGTTTGAAAAATTAAAAAATAATAAATCTGGGTGAGTGGAGTTAGAAAGAGGTGAGCCTACCAGGCTTCCGTAGCTCGCTCCTACACTCTGCTTGAGGCTAGCAGCTAGTCACTCTTAGCATGACACACCTGAGTCTCTGACTGAACTACAAGCAGTCCAGTTGCAGCGTTTGCACCAGGGGTTGATTTAAAACATTATGCATCTACATTGTCAATCCAACATAGTTATGGGATTGGAAAGCTAAAATGGTGAAGAACTACTTCAGTGTTATAGAGGCTTGTAAGATTTGAAACAGGCCAATTCTGGGGCTTTACTCACTCATAATCATCAGCTCAGAGTCATGGATTCAATATGACATGAAATCCAGATGATAATCAGTCTAAAATGGTCGCCTCCTTTAAAAATTATTCCATGGAAATGTATTAAATAAAAAGAAAAAAGTGAACTCAATAAGCTTCACTATGTTCTGCACATTCAGACAGCTCAACTGACTCAGAGTGATTTCACATCACAACCATTTTTAATTACTTCTCTTGCGCTACAGTGCATGAACATGTATTCAACCTTTTCAACTGTATCTGCGTATGTCCCAGCTGTCTTCAGAAAGCGTACTGAGATTGGCCACGTTTCCCAGATTCGATCGTTCTTTGGGACCAAAGAAGGATCGAATTACAGGATCGGGTGTGTGTGTGGCAACAAGTGTAATCAAGCCCATTAGTGCATATATACCCCGTGGATATAGGCACACACATGTGAGAGTGGAAGAAAGCTGCAGCAAAAGAAACAAGCGGGCACCGTCGTTTACCGTGGAGGAGATGGGCGTCTTCCAGTGCCAGACTTTCAGGTAAAGCACCCGGACACTTCAGCAATAATCATAGTGTGCAGGACGTTACATGTTTATTTATTTCAGCCTTCAGGCCTGACAGTTGATATGGGTGGTGTGGTGGTTGTGGGTTTATGGTTTAGTGCTCAGTGCTTGGTGACTGGTGGTGAAGAGGTAGGGGCTGGGGTTGTTGGATCTCAGAAGAGGTTGATATGTTCCTAAAAACGCAGCGCAGCCAGGGGCTGCATCTCCGGGCTGAAGGGAAAATTGCAGCGGGTTGCTCTGGATGTCTGGAGACACCAGAGTGATCAGCCGTTGGATCTCCGCACGGGGCAGCCGGTACTTTGCCTGGACGGCCCGGTCTGATAGCACGTCCAGTGGGGAGAAGTGCCGACGCACATATGCATTTATGTAAACCGTCTGGCTTCGCGCACGGCGAGGCTGTTGGACTTTGGCAACGCCTTTATAGCAGGTGGAGCTGCTCTGGATGAGGTTCAGCTGAGTTCAATTAAATCTGTTTCCTTGATATCTGTGAAATGCCACAGGGTTGTTGATGTGTTTGTATGTGTAGTACTATAAACTCTTGTGTGTGGAAAACGTAAATGTGTAATTCATTAAAAAAAAAATGTTTCTCTACTATTAGTCTATGTTTATTGCGCCAGTGGTTCGCATTGAGCATTGTTTTATTATTTCGAAAAGTGGAGGAAATAAATATCCCTGACGCGGCATGATCACTGTCGATTTGGTCGCTAAGAAGGTTGTAAGAGTGGGTCAGCTCCATCTTACAGTTCCGTCTTAGTGAAAGAGCTACTTTCGCTAAGAACGAATCTGGGAAACGCATTCTTCTTTCACAGCGTTCTTAAGAGCGCTCCAAAGAAGTACTTAGCTCCAAAGAGGCTCTTAACAAATCTGGGAAACGCGGCCATTGAAATTTTTTTTCCATTCAAAACAGAGAAATTACTTAGAATACAAGTAGTGTATTAGTAACTGCTGATCATCATAAATGATGTAAACCCAAGACAGATGTATAACGTTCTGTCTCAATTGCTGGACCCTTAATTTCGTTTTTCTCCAGTCAGTCTGGGTCATGTGAAATAGTGTTGCAGCATCCACACAACTTTTTGCAGAACTTGATTGTGGAGTACATTACTAAGGTGGATCAATTTAGGTCAGCAGGTGGGTGATTGCTATTTCAGGCTCATATATTTCACCCTGTGAGGGGCTTATGCTGCCTGAACAGTGAGTGTGCACATTGTGATTTGGTGCTCGAGGTGGGTTTCCCCTCGTAATCCTGTCCTCCACTCGCCAAATGTCACAGGGCTCTCACCACCCCCCTTACACCCACACACACACACACGCACGCACGCACACACGCACACACACACACACACACACACACACCATCTGAAAACAGACCTTCACTGTGGCTCTCTCATGTCATCTGAAGCATAGGAGAATAGAGCAATATAGGAAATGGCTCATCCATATGTATTTTCAGCAGTAAAGCGCATAAAATAAACTCCACGCTCTCTGTTACCTTGGAAACCCATCTGCCATTAAAAGAGGGTCAATAATATGCTATTTCATCATTTCCATGTGTCTGTCTGTTTTTCTGGTGGGTCTTCTACAGTATGCTTTAAACTTCAAACTCATCCAATACATCACGTTGTGCCATTGATACTCCCCTTCTGATTCTAAACTATTTATTAGCTGTCAGGTGTTTTGTGTTTGCATTGGGATTGTTGGGTACAGCAAACATTCTGAAAGCCTATGCAAATACAAATGAAAGACAATCCGCAGTCATCCATATGGACGCACGTCAAATCAGGATACAAATATCTTGTGAGGATCCATCAACAATGTTTGAAACATGCATGTACAGTCAGGTGAGAGGATTAATATTAATATTAATATTGTTATCAATGTATACTGTGTGTGTGCAGAACAGAGATATTGCAGGTCCAGTAACCATTTGGCCATAACAGCAGATGAAAGTTGTTCACCTGATGTACACAGATATTAACATATTAGCCTTCAAAACAGAGGTTAAGATATTTATGTACATGGGCCTTGTTAGCTCACAAGTGTTTGCTTCATAGAGGACATGGATCCAACATCAGGTATTCTAATATGCAAGATCTTTATCACAGAGAACTTAGGACTAGAAGAGGACTAAATCAATGTAGGTGGAACTATGTTGTAGGTCCTTGTCAGGTGTGTTGTTGTCAGGCAAAGGGTGCACTCACACTTGGCCCAGTTGCGCATACATGGTCGCATTGGAACAGTCTCATATAAATTGACGTCAGGATCGCTGTCTATGCGCCTGCTCATGTGAGTGACAGCTCATTAGAATCTGTACCATGCCCAAGCACCCAACTGTGCTGGCGCAGAGGAAGTGTACTGTGCTTGATTACGTGCTCAATAAGAAAGGATGTCTAGCTTTGCCCTTTATGATAATTATTTGCACTGTAATTATGATACTCAACTCTCATAATAAGGGGGGATACTGAGTCTCAATGGCCTAGTGTGCTCTCCAGCCAAAGATTTTAAAATTACTCAAGTGACTTCATGAAAACGTCTCCGTTTCTGTCAGGCTGAGTAGCTCCAATGAAGAGTAAAATTACTATGAATATCATATTATATAATGACTATTATAAAATCAGTGCTGTGTCCCCTAAATATGACAGCTTTTGAGTTGTTAAAGGGTTTTATCTCAGCTTGCACACATACAGACAACACTTACTGTATATAAAATGTCTCACCTACTTCAGGCAAGTAGCAGACTGGTACATTTACCAAAATGTCAGTGTTCCCTTCAAATTTGGCATTTTACTGTGACATAATAGCCCTGTCAGATAGTTGTGTTTTATTGTTGTTGTTCTGCATATCTCATCTGCATATGTTCATCAAGTTTTCTGGGTTAAGTGTGAACACTGTCGCTGCTTATATACTGTATATCTGGCTAACTGAGTATGACTTGTGTCCAGGTTGCAGTCTCCTGTAATCAATAACCCCTCCCTGCTCCTAAAAACAGTTTGCCTCTTGCACTTTTACACTACATAGTACCCTAATCTACTCTACTCTTCTTCGGTACCGGGTCCTTTTCTGGAGGTGGTTTTCCATAACAAGATTAGTATCCATGAATGCAACCGTAAAGCTGGTCGACAGAGCGACATTAGCGGCTTACTTTAGCAGCTCTCAGTCTTCACCAGGGCTAGTTTTGCACCTTTTGTTTTGGATGAAGTAACGTTAGGTCCTTAACCACTCAGAGAAACGTGTCATGTCATAGCAGGCTGTCTTATGTGCACCGCCGTCTTGTCAGAGAGTTGCTGGTATACTCTATTATTGCGTATATATTGTTTCACGTCACGGTTTAGATTCTGGTCCCTGGAACCTTGAAGGGGTAGGAACCAAGAAAGTACCAGGTAGCAGGGACTTTTTCTAAGTGGAAAAAAAGGACTCTAGAGTAGAATAGAGCTGGTACTATGTAGTGAAAAAGCGCCATTGTAAAAAACAACCCACGTTCCTCGTATAGCTTCACCTAGAGGGAAACCAGCTAACAATCCCTCACAGTAAAAGTGGCTTGAATCCAGCACTGGCATCCAAGGGCGTCAGAGCATCACCCCGCTCATTGATAAGCTGTCTGAATTAGAAAATGCTCCCGAGGGCTTTAACAAAGATAAACGATGCAGAAGCACAGGAGTAGCAGCCCAATTGGCCCTGACAAACAGAGAGAGGAGGGGTGCTGGGGAATGTTAAGTTTTAGGTGGCTGATGATAAAGTGTGTGTTTTATGACTCTTAAAAAATGCGTTTTTCCTTTCGATCTCGATGTTGTTTATGTTCTCATTTAATGCAGATAAAACCAAATCAATCAAAAGGGAATCTCTCTTCTGTCTCTACCTTTCCACTGTGAAATAACACCTCAAGAAACAGAATAATGCAGAGAAGGCACACGTGGCATCGCTTGGCTCAGCATAACTGTCTAATTATAGATGGCCCTTCAGGCTCTCACATAGAAAAACATAAATAAATTACGAAATAGTAGCTACAAATTGTTCCACATCTTCAGCCTCGGGAAAACACACCACTCGCCCTTTTGCTCTCTTCAAGGAGGGAAGAGAAGGTACAGTACTACTTTGTTAGAAATATCCCCAGGATGGACGTATGTTCACCAGTGTACTTCTACAACCATTGTCATGATCTTGCTTGGGCCTCAAGCCCTTGTGTTGTTTTTTCCCCTTTACCCTTGTCTGTGTTCTGGTGTAATTGCAGGGTTGGAGTCAGGTGTGCTGGAGTCAGTTACCAGCATTCACAGCTGCCATCAATCAACAATCAACTGCATATACCCGGCCCTACCTTCCAGGCACTGCCAGATTGTAAACTCTGTTACCCAGTCAGTAACTCTCCAGCCACCTAGACCTTTTGTAGTTCCGTCTTCATTTAGCTTGTTGCTAATTCTGTTCTTTTTGCCACAGTCTCCCAGCCTGACTCCTGCCACCAGCTCCAGCCCTCGTCAGCCAGCTCTCCCTCCCTGGACCCCCCTGCCTGCCTGCTCTTGCCTGCCTCTGCTCGTCTCCCCGGATTCTCCCCTTGGCACTTCCCCCTGGTCCTCCATGCCTGCCAGCCCACTCCAGAGCCCGGCCCAAAACCCCAGATTCCTTCTAAATAAACCCTCTTAAACTGGTACTGTCTCTGCGCCTGTGTCTTCCCTGTCCAGCTGTTACAACCATAGCTTTACTGAACCGACAAATAAAGAGCTCCAGTTGAAGGGGAAGAACATTTCTCAAGGACATCTTAATGATATCTGAAGGAGCTACCAGTGCATTTTCCCGGTAGGCCTCTAGTCCACAGCCTTCTCAACTCCTGATTGGCAGAGGTGGTGATGAGGTCACGGTGCAAGAAACAAAAGAAACACCATCTGAACAGCAAGCAGTGCCACCAGTGTCTGTGATGTCTTTGTATGACTCCTTAATGAGTCTTTCATTCTAGTCACTAGACTCACAAGTAGCCACGGACAAGCTGATCCTCATCTAACAGTCTCACTGAAGATATCAAAGGTGGAGCCAAACGCAGAAGACAGAGTAGTAGAAAAGATCACTCATCTTCAGTCAACTATTGGGAGCAATGGGATAGGTATGTATTCATGTAAATATATGGCTATCTGTAAAACTTCAACATGAACATTTTAAACATAATAGTCCATTCTATTTCTTTGAAAATGAAATAATATAGGCCTGTTCAATATCATTCGAAAAGATGATGGAAAAAAGTAAGCAGTGTAAGGCTAATGTGCTGTGGGAATTTGCACATAATACAAAACATTTAATAACCACTGAATAAAATAATGATTTATGCTAATTGGTTGAATGTATTAATTTAATTCTTCTCAAGTAAAATGTGCTTACATTTAAGGTGTAGCAACAGCGTAAAAACAAACACAGTTAGAGATTGAGCAATTGCTTTGGGGGTGGGGGGGAGAGAGACTCATTTAGATAGATAATACCATATTGATCCCTGAAGGGAAAATAAAGTGTTGCATAAAGGTGTGTGCATCTAGGCAGATCCGTTACTGAAGCAATTACGAACTGTTGTCAACAGCACAGCTCAACCCACACACAGAAACCAGCATTCAATGGAAGAGGAAAGCACTGGATTTACACTCACTACTAGATGCTGTTTTTCTGGTGTTTTGGTGTTGGACTATATAAAGTGAATAAATCAATTTGCCATGGCCTGTTATATGTTAATGGTAAATGGACTTGTATAGCGCTATATCTCCGTTTATCACAGACTCAAAGCGCTTTACATTGTTTTTGTACACATTCACCCAGTCACACACACATTCATACACCGATAGCAGCAGCTACCACGCAGGGTAGGCTTAGCACTAGGGTGCTAAGCCAACTAAGCTAACTATCGGGAGCAATTCGGGGTTCAGTGTCTTGCCCAGGGACGGGGGATCGAACCTCCGACCCTGCACACCAGAGGCGACCTCCCTACCCACTTCGCCACTGCCGCCCTCTACTATTGGGAGTCTTTGTAAAAATTTTCCAAGCACGACGGGTGGCTGTGGCGAAGCAGGTTGGGCAGTCTCCCACTGGGTTGCAGGGTCAGTGGTTCAATCCCCTGTATCCCCGCCACATGTCGAAGTGCCCCTGGTCAAGACACTGAACCCTAAAATACTCCCAATAGTTAACTTGCAACATGTGTGGTAGCTGCTGCTATTGGTGTATGAATGTTTGTGTAAATGGGTGAATGTGTACAAAACGCTTTGAAAAGCGCTTTGCAACTGTGAAAACCCAGGGAAAAGCGCTACATAGGTGGAGTCTATTTACCATTTACAACAGAAGTGACAAACAAAGATCATAAAGATATGATGTTGGGAATGGCAATACTGTACTGAATATGCTATCACATGAGTATGTGTCTCTGTTTACAGTAAAACCTTACAGGGCTTGATCTGCCCGTTGCTATTTCTGACTGTTGCGCACCTGGAAAACTCACATACCTTTTCAAAGGTCTGAAAACTATAATATAATACAACTAATGTAAATGTAACATTGTTTTTAACACCTTGAAATGTTACAAGTGAATAAAAATGAAATAATTAGATCTTGCAACATCACCTCTGTTGATGACACTTGCTGTGGACTGTGTAAATGTTAATGATTGAACACTTAAAAGTTTCACTACAAGGCTCTAACAATCTGAATGACACTTCAGGAATGTTTATACAAATGATTCATTTATCCACTGATGTCTGGTCATATTGTGTATGAAATGTACTTACGACAGCGTCCTCTCCAGCCTGCTACCCGTCGAGCCAATGATCTCCCCCAATGTACAGAACATCTGACCCAGAAAGTCCTTCACAGAGGAGAGGAGACCAGCACAACGTTAACACTGCACTACAGTCCAACACATGCAAGTCAACATTGGTGCATCATTACAATTACTGGAATACATAGAATATAATGTTTAAATACCTTTCTTTGTTTTGTTGGCTTTATAGGAGACTCAAATTGTCATTGAATAACCTTTCCTTTGGATAACTCCGTACTATTGATTAAGATGTAACCCATTTGATTTTTTGGTTTTGGTATTTAGTTTACTTG
Organism: Ammodytes marinus; assembly: GCF_949987685.1. Taxonomy (NCBI): domain Eukaryota; kingdom Metazoa; phylum Chordata; class Actinopteri; order Uranoscopiformes; family Ammodytidae; genus Ammodytes; species Ammodytes marinus. The sequence continues at coordinate 20,162,537 of NC_137233.1, forward strand.
TTGCATTATTTATTCACTCACATTGGCCTACATGCTGACTCGTGTTAACTCACTCACTCAAATGCTTGCATAATATCCACCCATTTACTCAGTAGTTAAATTCAACCATATCCAAAGAAAGTGTGAATTCATACATTTCCATCCACTACTCTTAAGGGAATACTAAGAGTAGTGCACACACAATAAAGGAAAAATAGTTGGTGATGCTAACTCTCCAACGCTGGGGAAAACGCTGATTTATTCATGCCAGGCCAGTGGGTGGCAATAATGTGACATCTCAAACACCAAGACCATTATGAGCATGCACATTGTGTATGTTCTTGAGCGACGGGCATAACTAAACTGAAAGTGCAAACAGCAAAAACCAAAGCGGATTGATATGTGTGCGCAATAAATTGATTCTCCTCCGATCTGCGTAGACATGCTGTAGTAAAGCTATAGGTCGCTTTGAAATCACGCAAATAAGACTAACAATAGCCCTACCTCACACACCGAAACAAACCAGCAACCCGCCATTTTGGAAGTTTAACACAGACTGCAGCTCAGGGGCCGTATTCACAAAACATTTTATCTTAGCGCTAAGAGTACTCCGAAAGGAGCACTAAAAGTTCTTAGTAAGGAGTAATTTCTTAAAACCTATTCACAAAGCTGATAAGATAAATTTTTACTAAGGAATGGGAGGGACTCCTAAGCTAAGACTAGAGGGCGGTGTTGACCCTGTTGCGATGTATGATGTCATGTTCATACCTTCTATGCCCACAGTGATTGGCTGAGAGGGAATGAGAGCTAAGAGTGAGTTTATGATAGAACCACTGTGGGAGAGATATCCATATCGTGTCGCTGTATTAAAGTGAAGAGTTTTTATATACAATTAAGGCGAGACACGGCAGGCAAAAACATCGGTTTTTTGAGCACTGGTCAATTTTGAGATTTGTGTCTATTTAGCTTCCATAACATGTCTTCTTTCATACTAGTATGGATAAAAGGTCAGAAATATACGTTGTATGTGTTTATTTTACTAAACTTTGACTGCTTGCGTCTGTATTTTGCTCCTAAGTTCGTCAAAAGTGAGCATTCTAACGTAACATACAGCACCGCGACCGCTGTATGAATCATAATAACCATGGTACTGTTGGAAAGCTCTGAATCTCAAGAACAACGTTATCGGGTCCAAATATGGTCATTTCCTTTGTATCAGTAACCAATCGTGAAAGTGTGAGGAGGGATTCAATGCTAGGAACGCAACCTCATTGGCTAATGCACATTTCTGACGATGTGATTCGCTAAAAGGCATCACGTGATGCTAGCCGCGGGTAGCTCGAAAATCACAAAATAAAATCGGAAAAACGTCGAAAATATGCCAAACCAACACAAAAAAAATACTTAATCAATTGGCTACGGACATTACATGATCGCCATTTGAAGGGGAGAAGTGTTAAAGACATGTAAATCACGCCGATCACGTCGGAGAGACACAGACTGTCAGAGGATCAGAGGGGACATGGTGGGGAGAGAGAGCGTCTGTGCCGACTCCGGAGCAGGTTGACAGACAGTGGCTAATAATGAATTAATCACGTTTAAATTAGCATGTGGATGTAAATGTTACTATGCTATGGTTTATATATGTTAAGCAGTGGTAGGCCTATATGGCATTGAGGGGTGTAGGGCCTAATTCAATAAATTACTCTAGCTATAATCAGTGATTATCAGCAGAATTCACGTTTTTATCTTTAACGGCCGTTTTCTCAAAATGAGCTTTTTCCAATACTCTGAGAAAGATATCTCAACTTCTAGACCACTGACATCAACCAAACTTTCCATAATCATTCATAGCACTATTTTAAAGGTTTTTACAGAAGGATTTGTTAATATATTGTTAATTGTCTGATTTATGATACATTTTCCTCCTAAAACATGCCTAAAATGCATTTCTATGACATGTACATAGTATTTTTTGATTTATTAAATGAAAAAAGGCTGTATCCAAAATCTGTTCTGTAAAAACTTTTGAAACTAATATGTGCTTAAAATAAAATAGAGATTTTAACTCTGGCTTTATCCAACATCTCAATTTTTTCTCGAAAAATGACCCAAATTTACGCATAATTGGTTAAATATTGGCATATTTGCATATGTAATAAAATATAAAAGAAAAACATGTAATACAAAAAGTAATTGTGTTAGTGTCAGTAATCAACTGGCAAAGTTTCATGATGATATCTATAAGTTAAAAAGAAATCCCTATTCACCTGGGGTGTCTCGCCTTAATGACAAGTGATACTGATTTAACATGAAACCAAGCTACTGCAGGGTTTCCCACACATTCGTTCACAATTAACCTACAATAGCGCCACATAGGTCTATTCATTTAAAATGTTACAATGATTTGAATCGGAAAAAATATCCTCATTGAACAGCTGCACGCCATGCACTCTCACTGTATTTCCCTCAACGGCGGACTATGCAGCAATAGTCAGACAGCGATAAACCAGGAAATTCACAATTTAGAAACAACAACTAAACAAACAAAAAGGCAAGACACGCAACTATACAGTAGCGGACCTGTGGAATGGAGGAGATGGAAGCTCCACATATGGGCCTACTCTAGTAACAAATTAAACCCAAACGTGACACCAACAGTAACTTTCAGTGCATCGTAAACCCAAAGCAACTGCAGGAAAAGGAACTTAATAATTAATAAATAATTTTTTTTATAAATATAATAAATATAAATGTGTCAATACTTTCTAAATATAGCTTTACTAAGATCATTAAACCCTTACTGTTGTAAAGGGCCGTTGGTTAGTTACTACAGTTGTTCACGTGAGCGGCCAGTTTTTTTATGTATGGTCATGCTTTCGGTGCATGCACACCTGTCTCCTCTCGTGCATCTAATTAGAGAGCGAGCGGGTGATGTAGTTGCCGAGGGAACAGTGTGACAGCGGACATCAGCGCGAACGGCCTGAGAGAGTTGGCCGTGTGTGTTTAACTGTTGATTATTCCAGTATTGTGTGCGTTCATATACCTGTAAGTACCTTCCCCTTTATGCTTATGTAAGGGCGTTTTATGTTGATTGTTAAGGCCAGGACACACCAGTCCGACATGTTCCGACTACGCAAAAAATGGAGTCGGCCGTTTCAGGAAGCTCCAGTCTTCCTGTCGCGGCCAAAGAACACACCGAGACGACTGTTTATTTTCCGTACGCTCGCGGGACGTAATGTCTCCACAACAGCAGGCGGCGCTAATCTGTATTGTGGCCCGAAAAAATACGAAAGCCGGAAATGATTGGACATCTCTCTAGAGCATAAACATAGATAGAAATACGTATTTATATTTATGGACCATAAGAGCACAATTTTTAGCAGAGAGTGTCGAGCATGGTGTCGAGCAGTCAACAAGGGTTGATGCATGTGAGTACTCTCAAAACGAAACGAACAAACACATTAAAACGATGGCTAGCTGTTGTTAGCTAGGAGTCCTCGAGAGGACTCCTAGCTTTTCATAGATTTAGGAGCTAGTTTTAGCGCTAAAATGCTTTGTGAATTACACTTATCTTAAAAAGTTAGGAGTCCTAAAATTAGGAGTGAGACGCCCCTTATTTTTGAGAGTTACTCCTAAATCAGCACGTTAGGACCTACTCTTAGCCTTAAAATGTTTTGTGAATACGGCCCCAGATCAGGATATGTCTAGCACATAACAAGGAGATATGGAATAAAGCGACACAATGTGATGTCAGCCTACCTTCTGCTCATCCAGGAGGGCAGGCAGTAAGGAAAGGCAGACACAAGTTAGAAGAAATGCTGAAAAGATACAATGAAAACGCATCGAGTTGAAAAAATGAAATTAAATAATAAAAAATACAATGCAAATGCTTTTAACATGAATGATTACTGTAATTAAGCAATCACTGTATGCTGTATCTAAATTTAAACCAGTTATCATCTTGATTTAATGTAAAGTAGGTCCTCTGACAAAGTCTTCATGTGAAATGCATTCATTCAATACATTTTAGTTCAAATTAATCAAGCATACTCAAGAGTCCTGTTTATGGATCCACACAAAACTGTCAGTATGTAGAAAAAAATCAGATGAACCACACTTAAAACTGAATGCATGAATAGGTTAAATGAAATAGTTCAATAATAAAACTAACAGGAAGTAAAAATAAATGTAAAATTACATTATCTTTTCTCAGTCAGTAGGTCAAAAAAGAGAAAAGCTATAAATTAATTTAGTTAATCAATACATTTAAAACTCATAAAATACTCTAACCAATCATAATCATTTGAATATTGGACAAACTGGAAGTTTCGATGCTCCGTAGGTGGAGATGGAAGAGATAAATAATTAACCATGAGCTAAAGTAGTAGTAGAAAAACTAAAGGAGAAGGCAATATTTTTGTACAAGAGTAAATAAAATTAAGTTTAAATTTATTTTAACAACTGATTGGAGATAAAATCATTTTATAAAGTCTTAAAAAGTAAGGGAAACCTACAAAGCTTTATTTCTTTTTACACTATGTTTTAAATACTTAGCTATTTATTCATGTATTCAGATATAGTTCACATGTCACAGTGGCACATATGGATAGGATATCTCAATGGCTGCTTACATGTTTTGAAAGGTTGGAGCTCCTTGTATCAACATTGTACCTGCAATGTAACAAAAACAGGCTTTAGACATTTCCCTTTCTAATACACACTGCCATCACCTAACAACACAATGGAACAGTCATCCAAACTGGAAAAGCAGATAGCACAGCCTTAGAGAAAGAAAGAGTTTTTCCCTAGTGTACTTCATTTGACAAGCAACACACAACATAACTGACAAGGTGAAAATCTTGATTATTAGGCCCAATTAAAATATGGGATATGGTGCGCTGCAGAGCCTAGGAGGGATTAGACAAGTGATGATAAATACATGCATGGATTTGGAGCAGCATTGCTTTACAATGAACTCTCGGATCATCATGCATACTGAAGTCACGTTCTCTCTCTGACAGGCGTGTTACCTTTTTCTTTATTTTTTGTGTGTGTTTATTTAAAGCTTTTTTTCTTCCTTTTTTTACAATAAAAGACACATTCAAACAATACACTAACAATAACATACAACAAAAACAGAATAAAAAAATAAATAAAAAAGAAAATAAGACAAAAAGAAAACATAGCTTGAAGGTGGGTTGCATAAGCATCAGTCAGTATCTCTTTCTTAAGGCTACTGTCTCCCCAAGGACTTCCTCTTAAGAGCCTTCACCAGGAGCTTCAATGGAAAGGCTTCTGTTTGAGTTTCAAAAAAGGAAATCCACTCGCGTTGAAAAACATCACACAGACATCATGTATTCTTCAGCTCCCCATCTCTCCGTGGATCGCTCGCCCGCTGTTAGCGTCTTTCTGAAGGCTGACACTGAGCTCTGAGGAAACTGGCTTCAATCTTTCCACCTGTTTTTTTTATCTCCTGTTCTACATCAACGACAACCCCACATATTTAACCCGACAGCCATTAACATTCTCACTGCTGCAATAGTTCCAAGGCTGCCTTAAAGAAGATGGCAAATGGAAATACAAACGGGGGAGTCAGGGGAGGAATAGCACTGAGTATTGTACTGAGCTAGTTATTCCAACATTATTAAAAAGATGAACATCTGAATAGTTTTCAGTTCCCAAGAGAGCAAGTGTGGGATTTCAGAAAATGAGTGGCAAAATCCCTATTGTAGTGTTTTTTGTTGAAGCGCTGTGGACTCCCCTGTTAGCCAGGGGTGAAAGCAAAAGCTAAGACATTGAAATAAGACTTCAGATACTTCAACAACACAGAGTCTACAATGTCTAGAAAACTTTTGGCTTCCCGAGTTGATAATGCTTTTTTATAAACTGCACAGCAATCTTTGCATTTCAGAGTGAAACAAGAGGTGGTACGAGGGATTGTCGGAGGTCTGTCTATATCCCAAGGTACTCTGTCTGATTCTGTATAAGTTCTTCTATTCTTTACCACCACTGAATATTCTATGCGTAATTATACAACTAATTTGCATTTCGAAAATAAATTTTACAAGAAAAGTAATGCCACTTGAATTATGGATTTTTTTATCAACATAACAAAGAAAGGTTCGTAAAAACTGTTTCTGCAAACTCTCTGTGAAACGGCTGGGATATAGCCAGGCAACGCCCGCCTACCGACTTCCGCTCAATTTAAATTTTCCCTTCAGTAGTCAGTCTGAGTCTGCGGTATATTCGCTGGTTTTCTCCTGTAGATTTTTTATCGGTCCAATCATCGAACAGAGGGAGTGGCTGAGAACAATGACGTGCACCAGTTTCAGTTGCAGAAGCCGGTGCATGGCATGGGTCACGACCAAACGTTATGCGATTGGTTGGCAGATCCAGAGTAGCACTCGGCAGATCCAATAGTTTTAAACTTCAACAAACACCCACCTTCAAGTGAGGTAATGTTTGTCAATTGAGCGATTTCAGACCTTCTGTACAAATTAAATTAAGTGTGATGGTCTGGTAGGACCATCACACTAAGGCTCAGCACCTCTAAATCTGAGGCCATGGTACTCAGCAGGAAACTGATGGATTGTCTACTCCAGGTAGGAAATTAGTCCTTACCTGAAGTGCAGGAGTTCCTTGCGGTCTTGTTTGCGATGGAACGTGAGATCGGCCAGAATATCAGAGCAGCATGGTCGGTATTGAACTCGCTTTACCGCACTGTGACGAAAAACAGAGTTGATCCAGAAGGCAAAGCTCTCAATCTGCCTGTCAATCTTTGTTGCGACTCCATCCCATGGTCATGAAGGCTGGGTTATGACTGAAAGAACGATATTGCGGGTACAAGAGGTGGAAATGGGTTTCCTCAGGAGGGTGGCTGGGGTCTCTCTTAGAGATAGGATCTAAAGCTCAGTCTTTCTTGAGGAACTCTGGGAACAGCCGCTGTTCCTTTGTGTAGAAAGGAGCCAGTTGAGGTGGTTGGGGCATCTGGTAAAGATGCCCCCTGGGCGCTTCCATAGGGAGTTTTTCCAGACACGACCAGCTGTGAGGAGGAAGACCCAGGACTAGGTGGACAGACTACATCTCCCCCCCTTTGATCCTTCTCTGTTTTTTTCATTCCTTTTTTCTCTCATGGTTTTCCCTCTGGTCTTGCATTACTGTGATAGACAGGTGGGGGTTCTGCATGTGTAACAGTGTAAATAATTACTTGGCTTGAATGTTAAATTCCTGTCAAACTTGGGACTGCAACAAAAAGTTTTTTTGTGTATTTTATTTTGAAAGTCTATAGCGGAAGTTGGTTTCGCACTTAATGCTGGGCATTTTGCTTTGCGTTCAGAAGGAAAATGCTCTTAACACTGTTGGTGAGTTGCTGCTCTGTTCGCTCGGACATTAAGTCAATAATAAGTGAAAACTACGGTTCATATGATGTGTAAAATATCAGCATTTGTTGTATAATATGCTTGATTAATGAGGCATCTTTAAAACCAATAGTTTCGTTGTTTTGTGACGAATTGTTGTCGTAGTGTTTGAAAACGTTTTGGGCTAGCAGCCAACATGTGTGAGCAATGTATGTATTAGCTAGTTACACGAGGTGCACGTGAACTGTATGATCATGCCAAGCTCCTCTTTGTATTTGTAGTGCGAGCAAGAAGACGCCAAAACTTTTCAATTAATGCACACTGGTTGTGTTGCTTTTCCATGTGGTTGCAGGTATGTTTATTTGTGTTGTTTTATATGCAATGTTGTTATGTGTAATTGATATTTGGGTGCTCTTTTAGATAGGATATTTTATGTTTTTATATTTTATTTACAAGCATGTTTTTAGAACCAAAATGTTATACCACTATACGATCAATGTCAGAAGGAAAATGCTCTTAACACTGTTGTGCGAGCAAGAAGACGCCAAAACTTTTCAATTAATGCACACTGGTTGTGTTGCTTTTCCATGTGGTTGCAGAATAAAAACCAGTGCAATACACCCAACCTGTCCTGAGGTCCTGTCATTCGAACAGCAGAAGAGTTATAACATAGGTCACATTGGTGCCGTGACTCATCGATCTCCTGGACGGTGGCTTCTTCAGCGCGATCCGGGGATTCTTTCTGCTACTGCTGTTCCTCTATATGTAATCAGGTGGACATTCCATGTGTACTGTTGAGCTGTTAGAGCGCATAGTGATTTTTGTGGTAATCCTGCTGCTCATCCGTACTAACTCTATTGCACTTTGAGTATTTAGTTTTTTTTTTAAAGAGACATTGACATTTTTTTTTCTTTCTTTCACAATGACTGTTATTCGGGAGGGAGATAGCGCCCCTCGTGGTGTTGGCAGGGGGAGAGGAGTGTTGAGTTCTCCTATGTTTTTGCAGTTTGAAACACCTGTAAATGGGCGTGGTATAGTTTTGGGGGGAAGTGAGGTTACACCAGGGCTCCCTTTGATCAATAGGCATGTGTCCCCTCCCCTAAGTAATCCTGTGGGTATTTCAAATGAGCCGCAACATACCAGTTCTGCTGCCCCTAGCCCTGTGGCCCTTGCTAATGAAATTGTCAATCAGATGGGAGGTGTAATTCAGCATGTTACTCAGAAGGTTATACAGAACATTATAACCCAATTCAGCCCATCTGTGAGTACCCCTTTAACCAATGCTGCCACTTCCCCAACCAATGCTGAAATGTCTACTTCAAACATGCTTGACAGCTCTCATGTGCAGCTCGTATCCCACAGAAAGCTGAAAGACCCCCCATGCTTCAGAGGGGAGAGCTCTGACTCTGTTTCTGTTAGAGAGTGGGAGGATCTCATGAGAACTTATATTAAGAAAAGTAACCTAAGACCCGAGGAACAAGCTGAGGAGATCCTTGTTCACCTTAGGGGTAAAGCTAAAGACATCGCCCGGGTGGGTACCAGAAACAGTGTCATAGACATCACTTGTGACCCTGAAGCCATCTATGCTCTCCTACGAAAGCACTTTGGTTCTGCCTCATGCTCATCACTCCCACTAGCAGACTTCTATACCACTCTGCCTGAGAAAGGTGAGGAGGCATTTGATTATTGGCTCAGGCTGCACCGTGCCGTTGACATTGCCGTTGAACAGCTTAAAGAGCATGGCAAGATGCTGGAAAGTCCTGGCACCGAGGCGACACGCATGTTTATAAGAAACTGTCCCACTCCTGAGCTTTCGATGACCTTTCGTTCAAAGACCATTGACAAGTGGAATGCTCATGAAGTCCAAGAAATCTTATGCGAGTATCATTCAGGTTTAACAGCCACTGTGAGCAAAGTAGCCAAAGAGAAGGTAACAATGAACATACAGCACACTGCTTCTCCACCACCTGTACCGCCTACTGGGGGGCAGGGGCTGCCACAGTCGCAGGCCACAGACTCTGCTACCCTGGAGCGACTTATCAGCATGCTGGAGAAGGTGCTTCTGCAGAGACCTGCCCAGTCGGGCCCAACCAGACAGTCTGGCCCACGGCGTCCCAGGATTGAAGGATTACATGAAATGCCTTGTTCTGTCTGTCGTGATGCTGCTCACTCTGCCTTCACTCACTGACGTGACCATAAGCTCTGTTTTCAGTGCCACTCACCAAATCACTCGAGTCGTGCCTGTCCTGGCCGCACAGCCTCAACCACTCAGCAGCAGCCGGAAAACTAATGGGTCCGCACTTTAGGGAGGACAGTGTGGATCATGATAGTGTGTCTCCCAGCTGTGACAGTGATGACTTAGAATCGTTGTATGAATCTCTGTGCTCCTTTGCACCATCTGGAAAGACAGTGATTTTCCAATCGACACACAGACTTCAGAAGTCTGACAGCTTGTTTTACACTGATGTTTGTGCTGCTGGTGGAGTTCAACTGAAAGCAATGATTGATAGTGGTTCCATGTCATGCTCTATAAGTGAAGCTGCTGCTGCACGTCTCTTGCAACACTGCCCTGATTTGAAGAGTAGTCCTGCTGATGACATTGTTGTTGTTGGTGCTGGAGGTCACCATGTCTACCCAAAGGCAGTCTATGATTTGGAGGTGGTTATTCATGGCTTCAGGTTGCTCATCCCAACACTGGTCATCCCTGGACAAACAGACGACATGATTGTCGGTAGTAATGCTATCAAGCTGCTCATACACTTGATGAAAAAGTCTGAGGACTATTGGAGACTTCTGGCTGCACCTGTTGACATTGCAGATGATGACTGTGGCCAGTTCTTATCTTTGCTCTCCAACACTGAAAAATGGCGGGGAGGGCCCATGCCTGACAAGATCGGCACAGTGAAGCTAAGGCAGAGTATTACACTTGAACCTCTGCGTGAACACCTCGTCTGGGGCAAGCTGCCCGCATCCGCACCTTTGTCAGTAGGGAGCACAGTCATCGTCGAACCGACTCAGTCAAGATCAAGGCCCAGAAATGTACTGGTTGGCCGGGTTGTCACACCTCTGTGGGGAGACAGGTGGGTCCCCCTTAAACTGATAAATCCTAGCAGCAAGGCAGTTACTCTGAAGAGAAATTGCAAGATTGCAGACGTCTTCCCATGTGTTGCAGTTGAGGAGCTGCCTTCCCCTGAAAAGGTTTCTGTCAATGTTCAAGATGTCACACAGGGCTCTGTGTCGACAAAGTCCCCTGAGCAGAGAAAAGAGGTTTTAAACAACTTGGGTCTACAAGACTTGGACTTGGATGGTTGTGAGGTGTCTGACCAGTGGAAAGACAGGCTCCTGCAGCTCGTTGTGAAGTATGAGTCGGTCTTCTCAAGGGACAAGATGGACTGCGGGGAGGCTACGGACTTCGTCCACAAAATACACCTCGTGGACGAGAGGCCGTTTCGCTTGCCTTACCGTCGAGTGCCTCCAACACAGTACGAGCAGCTGAGAACTGCATTGAATGAGATGGAGGAAAAGGGCATAATCCGGAAGTCACACAGTGAGTACGCTTCACCACTGGTCTTGGTGTGGAAAAAGGATGGCAGTCTGCGCATTTGTACCGATTTCAGATGGCTCAATGCAAAGACTGTGAAGGATGCACATCCACTGCCTCACCAAGCTGATACCCTTGCTGCTCTTGGAGGAAATGTCTTCTTTTCCACCATGGACTTGACTTCTGGATTTTACAATGTACCACTTCATGAGGCACACAAGAAGTACACCGCCTTTTCCTCCCCCTTTGGCCTCCATGAGTACAATAGGATGCCCCAAGGTCTATCTAACAGTCCCGCAACTTTCATGAGGATGATGTTATCAATCTTCGGTGATGAAAATTTCAGCAGCTTGCTCTGTTACTTAGACGACCTGATGGTCTTCGCCCCCAGTGAGCAGCTGGCCATTGAACGTCTGGAGATGGTGTTCTCCCGTCTGAAAACTCACAAACTCAAGCTTGCTCCCAAGAAATGTCATCTCTTGAAGAGCTCAGTTAAGTTTCTGGGGCATATCATCTGTGCAGATGGGGTGAGAACAGACCCTGACAAGGTCAAGACCATTTCTGATGTAGGAGAGGCAGAGTTAATGGAGAATGATGGTGTCACACCCTCCTGGAAAAAGATCAGATCTTTCCTTGGCATGGTCTTTTATTACCAGCATTTCATTCCTGACTGCTCCGCAAAAGCCAAACCCCTCTTCAGGCTCATTTCTGGACGGCAAGTTCAATCCCAGGCCAAGAAGAGAGGGAAGTTCAAGAAAAAGTCCTCTGCCCCGCCAGCTATGACACCAAGTGACTGGACTGATGCATGTCAGAAATCATTTCAAACACTAAAAAGTGAACTAACTCATGGTGTCACCTTGGCTCACCCTAACTTCGACCAGCCTTTCATCCTTGCTGTCGATGCTTCTTTTGATGGTATTGGAGCCGTCTTGTCACAAGTGGCACCTGGTGAAACAATTGCAAGGCCTGTCGCCTTCGCCAGCAAGACGTTGACCCATTCTCAAATGAACTATCCTGCACACAGGCTGGAATTTCTGGCACTGAAATGGGCCGTATGCGACAAGTTCAGTCATTGGCTAAAGGCTAAACACTTCACCGCCTGGACGGATAACAATCCCCTGTCCTACATTCTGACAAAACCACGCTTGGATGCGTGTGAGCAAAGGTGGGTGGCCAAGCTGGCAGCTTTCAACTTTGATCTTAAGTACGTGCCAGGAGTTAAGAACACTGTTGCAGACGCTTTGAGCCGTGAGCCATTCGTTCAGTCATGTGTTGGTCATCGCTTGCTGAAAGCCCTATATCGCATTATTGGATGAAGTCAATGGAGTTGTCAGAAGTACAGTGCAGGATGCTTTTCGACTGACGAACAACTGTCAGGTTGTTCAAGGTGCAAGGTCAAAGTCAGCAGACCTCAGTGATGTGCATGATCCTCAGACTGACGGAAGTTCCATCAGCTCAGACGAGGTGTCAGCTGCACTAAGCGCTCATCGTGGTTGTGGTCATCTCAGTGCTAACCTACCATTGCCACAGTTGCCTGACGAAGACCCTTCCACAGTTATCCCTCAGAGCCAGTTTTTGAGCCTTCAAGAGCAAGATCGAACGATAAGCAGAGTCCTGTTCTATGTGCAGCGAAAAAGGAAAGCTACCAAACGCGAGGCAGCAGCTGAACCTGCATGCGTCATTAAGCTCCTCAGACACTGGAAAAAGCTCAGAGTACAAAATGGGATTCTGTACAGTGTGAGAAAAGACAACCGACTGAACAAAAAGCTGTCCCAGTTCATTGTACCAGATGGCCTTAAACATCAGATTCTCCTTGGCCTCCATGACAATGCTGGTCATCAGGGCCGTGCACGAACCCTTTCCCTCGCCAGAGAAAGGTTCTTCTGGGCTGGCATGGAAAAAGACATAATAAACCATGTACGACGATGTGAAAGATGTATTGTTGGCAAAACCCTTGAACCTGCAGCCCGTGCACCCCTTGAATCCATTCACACATCTGAACCAATGGAACTGGTGTGCATTGACTTTTGGACAGCTGAACTGAGCGACAAGAAAACTGTTGATGTCTTGGTCATAACTGACCACTTCTCCAAAATGGCACACGCCTTCCCCTGTCACAGTCAAACTGCAAAACATGTCGCCCGTCGATTGTGGGATGATTTCTTCTGTGTGTATGGCTTTCCCAAGAGAATCCATTCAGATCAGGGGGCCAACTTCGAGAGCAGGCTCCTGAAGGAACTTTTGGAGATGGCAGGGGTGAAGAAGTCTCACACCACACCTTACCACCCAATGGGTAATGGTGTCACAGAACGCTTCAACAGGACGCTGGGAAATATGTTAAGAACCCTTCCCCCAACTGCAAAAGCCAGGTGGCCTCAGGTGCTGCGGACTCTAACCTTTTGCTACAACTGTACAATACATGAGACGACCGGGTTTGCCCCATTTTACCTCATGTATGGACGGGTTCCACGTCTCCCTATCGACATCATGTTCCAGCATGTGCTTCAAGATGACAAAGTGATCAGCCATAATGAGTTTGTCTTACGGTTGAAGCAGGACTTGAGTGAAGCCTCGCGGATTGCTCAGAAACACACCCTTGACGAGCAAGCACGTCATGCCAGGCTGTACAACCGCAAAGTCAAGGGCTCTCCACTAGCTATGGGTGATCGAGTGTTGTTGGCCAACCGTGGTGAAAGAGGAAAAAGGAAGCTTGCTGACAAGTGGGACTCTACACCTTATGATGTTGTGTCTGTGAGGTCTGGGATCAACGTGTACAGAATAAGAGATGCCGTTACCGGCAGAGAGAGAGTTGTGCACCGGAATCTTCTTCTCTCAGTTGACTTTCTTACCGTGGATGAAACTCCTGCCTCTCTTGTGGGCTCAGATAACCAGGATGTGGCATGTGCAAGTGGTCGAGACTCTGTGGAGATGAACGATGCAGATGGCTACAACCGAACTTTGGACTGGCTAATGCACTCCCCTGACCCAGTCTCTGTCAGTGTAGCTCATTCCCCTGACCAAGTGTCCGTCAGTGTAGCTCATTCCCCTGACCCAGTCTCCGTCAGTGTAGCTCATTCCCCTGACCAAGTGTCCGTTAGTGTAGCTCATTCCCCTGACTCAGTCCCTGCCAGTGTTGCTCATTTACCTGTGCTAGACATGTCTCAGTTGACTCCCACAGAAGATGTTGATGAAAACACTGCTGTTTGTTCACAACCTCACAGTGTTCATGCTGGTTCGGGTGATGCAGTCACTACCAGATATGGGAGACATGTCAGACCTCTCAAAAAGTTGATTCATGAGATGTCAACACAAAAGCTTGAGCATACCTTTCCTGTTTCAAGTCCTGTGTATGCATTCTTTCACGGACTGTTTAAGGGCTAAATAATGACCAGAATTTTTGTATCCCCGATTTTGTATGGCCTACATCCAAGTGCCATTTGTTTTGTTTTTGTGATCTTAGGTATGCAATGTGTATTGCCTTGAACTAGATGTTTAGAATGTGTATATGGCATCTTCTACTGGTCTGTGTAAAGTATTGGGCCTGGTACCTCCAGATCCTTTTGCACTCCCTAAGGGAGGATTTTGTATCGACTGTAATTTACATCAGTGATATGGTTTCACTTTGAGCAATCCCACACAATTTTTTTTTTTCTCTATTTCTTTTCTCGTTATGGTACTCTGGATTTGTCTGAGTTTAACAGAATTTAAAGGGGGTGTATGTAACAGTGTAAATAATTACTTGTCTTGAATGTTAAATTCCTGTCAAACTTGGGACTGCAACAAAAGGTTTTTTTGTGTATTTTATTTTGAAAGTCTATAGCGGAAGTTGGTTTCGCACTTAATGCTGGGCATTTTGCTTTGCGTTCAGAAGGAAAATGCTCTTAACACTGTTGGTGAGTTGCTGCTCTGTTCGCTCGGACATTAAGTCAATAATAAGTGAAAACTACGGTTCATATGATGTGTAAAATATCAGCATTTGTTGTATAATATGCTCGATTAATGAGGCATCTTTAAAACCAATAGTTTCGTTGTTTTGTGACGAATTGTTGTCGTAGTGTTTGAAAACGTTTTGGGCTAGCAGCCAACATGTGTGAGGAATGTATGTATTAGCTAGTTACACGAGGTGCACGTGAACTGTATGATCATGCCAAGCTCCTCTTTGTATTTGTAGTGCGAGCAAGAAGACGCCAAAACTTTTCAATTAATGCACACTGGTTGTGTTGCTTTTCCATGTGGTTGCAGGTATGTTTATTTGTGTTGTTTTATATGCAATGTTGTTATGTGTAATTGATATTTGGGTGCTCTTTTAGATAGGATATTTTATGTTTTTATATTTTATTTACAAGCATGTTTTTAGAACCAAAATGTTATACCACTATACGATCAATGTCAGAAGGAAAATGCTCTTAACACTGTTGTGCGAGCAAGAAGACGCCAAAACTTTTCAATTAATGCACACTGGTTGTGTTGCTTTTCCATGTGGTTGCAGAATAAAAACCAGTGCAATACACCCAACCTGTCCTGAGGTCCTGTCATTCGAACAGCAGAAGAGTTATAACATAGGTCACACATGGTCAGAAAAGAAACCAACACAGCGTTGCGAGGTGACAGGACTGACAACTGTGTGATGAGCTGACCAACACACCATGCATCAGGGAAAGGCAGGAATGCAAAGTTCCAACTTTGCTAGAATTCAAAATACCATCTCTATTTTTAGTCATGCAGATTTCAAGGGCATAGAATTATGGGAAAATTTGGGGGGTGCTCGTGGTGTAGTGGTTAGAGCACCCGTCCATTGAGGCTCAGTCCTCAGAAGCAGCAAACCATGGGTTCAAATTTGCCCAGTGTTTGTTCTCTGTATGTCATTCCCTTCTCTGTGACATATTTCATCTCTGTCCCCGACCAGTCTAATAAAAGGCATACAATTGCAGAAAATAATCTTTAAAAAAATATATATATGGGAAAATGTAACAGATGTACAGTACCCACTAAAAACACTTTAAATGCCTGCTGCTTTCTGGGTATCATTTTCTCTGTTCGGCATATGCCAAGTTTCACATTACATGGCTTTGAAGAGGCTGATGAAAGCTAGGTGCTAATGGAAATTATTGAATTGAGAGGGCTCTTTCTATGAACAACCATACTTTCACCAATAGTGCCAAATGCAGAGCTCTCTGCACTACCCACAGTCATACAGTTTCATTATATCTCCTATCTCAGTGTATCACCACAAGTCTTCAATCTGTCTGCTTCCCCATTTTAAGAGAAATCTCTTTCTCTCTCACTCTTGTTGTAAAAAAATCTCATTCTCAAGCTATTTCACAGTCAAACCGAGCTCTATGCCAAGCTTGTGTGGGATCAAATGCAATTACCACGCAGTAGGATAAGCCTGTGAGCAATGGCCAAATGAGATTTGAGTGTGGAGGAGCAATAGAGTTGCTATAGAATCTAATGGCCTTGATTTCCATGGCAAGCGGTACGGGGGAACTGGAGGGCTTCATCAGCTTGTTTTGATCTACATACTGTACTTTTGTTTTGAAAGTCACTTAAATTTTTCTTCATATCCCTACCTTCCTTTATTTTGATTGTATTCTTTGTGCACCCAACACATGGTAGGATTCAGATCACACAATGTAGAATCACATGGGACCATTGGGAATTGAGAATTCACACATTTGATCTGCAGCAATTCATAATCTGTGCAGAGGCAATAAGGTGATCAAGAGACTCTTCAGATTATGTTCTTTAAAAAAAGTGGATTTCCTCCTCTTCATTCAAATAAATTGTCTTAGTCCTACTTAGACCACCATTACTAATGCACCATGCAAAATATGCAGCAAAGTAATTGAAGCTGATTCATATAGTCATTATGTTGGTGATTAGTGCAGTGCACTCAAATTACTGTCATGTAAGTGTCAGCCAGTGAAAATCAACACTTATAATGAGAGGTTACATTATACATTTTCGGCACCCATCATAATCCGACGTGTTGAGGAAGAATATGTCAAAGAAATGCTAAAACAACTCAAAGTTTCTTTTAAACGTTGTCTTCAATTTCTAAATCGTAACTTGGTAAAGCTGGGTACAATAGATTTTTTAAACCTTTTATCTGTGCTGCTCAAATGTGCCGCGACCATAACAACTTGAAGAGAGGGGACGCTAATGGCAAGGCACATTCTAATTGCTTCGTTTCAGCGACTCATTAGCGTTTAACGAAAAGCATTACCAAAATCACATTACTTCATTTGAATTTTTCACTTGAGCAGTTCCTACTGGTTTTGATGTAATGATGGTCATGATGCCATTTACATATTCAGATTGCATCATGGATGAGGCCTCTCTTTTTCACAGTCCAGGCTTGGAAACAGCAACGGAATGCAGCCTTCATTTAAAAACCTAATTACACACTATGGCACGGTATTTTCAGTTAACATAAAATTCATTCCTTAAGGGTGTCGAAACAAAATGTAGGACAGCCTTTATTACATTTCTACAATAACCAACGATAGTAACACCTGTGCTTTCAGTGTGATTAAACTATTAGCACATGGGACTCGATTAATCTTGTGCTAGTATTGCTGGCATTGGTAAGCTCACACTATTACAGGTTCAAAGGCAGAGGCAGCCTCCTCTCTTTATAATGTTGCATTCAGACATTCTTTAGTACGTAGTTCATCTGTAAGGGTTTTACTCTCAGTGACACAGTAGGTTTGGTAACCTACCATAAATAGCATTAACTTAGCATTAACTAACAGTTAATTAATGTACCCTTATTGTAAAGTGTTACCACAACTGTTACATACATTATGTAATATATAATCTACCTACACTGAAATTTCAATGGCATTCAAACAAGATATTATTGAACATAACACAGTAGATTCTACATGTGACAATATGTCAAACGATAGATCTCTTGGTTGTCACCATTCATCACTTAAAGGCCTACTTCACCGGTTTGAATATGAAGGTGTATTGAATTCTGAGATCCTATGTAGTATAAATGTGCAAAAAAAAATTAATCGGTTCATCCTAGCCTGAGAAAAGGCAGAAAGAGTGTTTTTTAACCCTATATTTCTCTTTCTCGTGACATCCCAGAAAGAGAAATATAGGGTTAAAATAAATTACTTTGTAAATATTACTGTGATGTCTTTTACTGTGACATCACAGTAATATTTACAAAGTACGTTTTTTTTAACCCTATATTTATCTTTCTGTGATGTCACGAGAAAGAGAAATATAGGGTTAAAAAAACACTCTTTCTGCCTTTTCTCAGGCTAGGATGAACCGATTTAAAAATGTTTTGCACATTTATACTACATAGGATCTCAGAATTCAATACACCTTCATATTCAAACCGGTGAAGTAGGCCTTTAACTCCATCATCTCCCATCCCATTCTGTATTGGAAATCATATATCACTTTGCTCCATATCTATCTATTGTGATTCAGTGGGCTAAAAATAGCCTGTGTGGGGAGGTTTGAGTTTAATAATTGATTCCCTCTACTGGGATGTTCACTTTTATTGGAATACCCTGACATGACTTCATATCAGGAAACCACACCACTCTCCTGGGAGACGCTGTACAATCCATATCTGGGCCATTCGGAAGACAGACTGAGCACTCATTTCTTTTCTGTTCTCACTATCTGGTTGAGTGGGATTGTGAGGCTGTATCTACTACCGTGAGTATCAGAATAGATTGAACATTGACAAGGAAAAAAAGGATATTACATCAGTTTATTATTGACCAAGAATAATGTATAAGGTGATGAGATAATCCCATTATGTGCAGCGGCATTACTATGAATTTTAATGATCAGTTAATGACCAAGTCAATAATATATTTGCAGATTTTTTAATTCTGCCTTGGGGAAAAAAACTTTCACCCAAACCCCCAAATCCAATCTGGAAGCCAAACTTAGTGCTTCTTGTTTTCATTGCTTCTGAACCTTAAAAGTATCCTTCAAGTTAGTATTTGGAGAAAATTACCAATATATGTTTCTTAAATCTGAGCTTTATTTGAGTGAAATACAAGAATTTGTACGAGTCTAAAGGAGGCATAGCAAGCAATATGGTTGTTGCAACAGGGAGCCTGGACCAGATGAAAGAAAGCCGTTAACCCCAAATTCTTCAAGTAGGCTGTCTATGATCTTCCTTACTGAATTTAAAGCATGAAATATAACATCAAAGCATGCATGCATTCAGTGGGTGTGTTGCACCTCAGCAGCAAGGAAGGATTTGCTGTCACGTGAATGACAGTGATTCAGATAACAGCCACATTAACTGCCAAAGCCAATGATGTATGACACCAGTGTGTGTGTGTGTGTGTGTGTGTGTGTGTGTGTGTGTGTGTGTGTGTGTGTGTGTGTGTGTGTGTGTGTGTGTGTGTGTGTGTGTGTGTCTGTTGCAGTACTTAATAATTCAGCATTAATGATTAACTTTGTCAGGAGATTAAGACTCCTCACTAAGCGGGGCATCTGCTGTCCCAGGGGAGGAAGCTTCAAACTTAAGACCCAACAACATGGAACTCATACAGACTCATATGAAGGCAGAATAACATGGCAAATGATTTTTCTGATATCTGAATTAATTTCGAGATCATTAGTTTTCCTCATTCTTTACATAATTTGATTTTCTGAGAAGACTACAGCATTATTCTATAGAAACGTTCTCTACATATTTAAGACTCGTCTTATTGTTGCATTGCAATCTTGACAGTTCTATTACATGGATAGCAGAATAATATTTATCAGGTACGATGGATGAATGCATTTGTTTATTTTTCTTTTCTCTCCACTTTAAATATGTTGGTGTAGACCTATACTATCTAGTTCAAGCGTTTGTTCTCAGTCTACCTTCCTCAGGGGCGACATTTCCATAGGGGACAGGGGGGACCCACCCACTTTTCAAAATCTTGTTTGTGTGTCATCTTGTGGCCCAATGGTTCTAAATTGTAAATCTTAATTAAAATAAAAGGCCAATATCGTACCAGAGGTTACCGGGGGCAGATTAGGGCATATTTGAATGGATGGCTATTGGCTAAAAATACAGCCGATGAGAAATGTTGATCCTTTATTTACTGTACTCTGCTGTGTTTTGTCACTGTCTAACACTGGACCCTAATGTTAAATGTTTCGATTCCTCTTTGACATTTAAAGTTCAAACAAACATATCAATTCTAACTGAAGCTCTCTTATTGACTGGAGGATTGGGATTAGTTCCATCACTGCTGCGGCCTAGTGTTGTTGCTGCCCACAGTTATTGAGCACACAGTGACAGGTGGAGGGCTGATCGATAGGAGGGTTGTGATTGGCATTTTGGCCTTGTCTTGTACCTGACCCCATGCTGGCTTTTTCGCCTCTGAACCCCTGTAGGGCCAGCCATCCTCTCTATCAAAGAATGGAGGTGGTCAAAGTCACATTCACACTCCTGTGTGCCTGTATCTACCAACCAGTCTTTTCTTTGAATGACTTCACACGCAGAGTTTGAAAAGGATTAGCAGTTACTGAGAAGCTATGCAGATCTGTCAATATACAAACAACATTGTTCTATTTTCTTTGAATCCTTGAATGCTTGCTTTCTACATTCAGTGTGTTGGCCTCAAAACTGCCTCAAATGCTTTTCTCCACTGGACAATTTGTACGTGAATCCTTTATGTGAACCCTGCTCAGTTTTGCAGAAGCCGAAATAATGAATGTGATATAGGCCTGATAGAGGTCAGGATATGTTATAGCAGCCACCATGGATGTGCTGGGATTTGTGTTTTATCATTATGTGTTATCACTCTTGGTGCATAGTACAATGAAATTATATCTCAACAGAAGTTGTGTGGGTGCTCAAAACATGTGTTAATACAATATTTTCTTCATCCAAACCACATTGGAGACTAATCTGTTAAATTACATAATGACACACAAGCCAGAACTACATGACATGAGCGTATTATGTGATGATGAGTGAGTTTGTTCAAATTATATGATCATTAAAATGTGCTACATACACCCTAAGAAATCAAGGTACAGGAATGGTCCTAAAAGGGTACAAATGCTTTGTCCCCCCAGTGGTACCTTTGCAGGGTACAACACTGTACCTTAAACATTGGTACATATTTGTACCTTCTTGTCTGTACCTCTAAAAGACAAAAATGTACCCATTGGAAAGGTACAGTGAAAATGGGAATTGTGCAATTTTTTTTCAATTCAAATGAAGTAAAGCAGTAATCGCCTCACTGTCTTTGTTTGGACAATTACATCTGTAAAGTCTGGTGACTCAGACTAATCTAAAGACTATTGCTTTACTATTTTCTCTAGTTTTCCCTGAAAAATTAAATATTTGTATTTTTTTTTTCAAAAGTAATGCAGAAGTGTAAAACCTACTGTTTGATCTTACTGATTTAGCGTCTAACAATTTCTCAAAATGCTTTCTGTTAATCAACTTTAAATGGAGGCTTTCAATGCTAGTGGGATTGGTCAAAAGGCCAACATAAGTTCAGGCATAATCAAAGTCTCAACAAAGGAAAGAGACAGCTGTGCTGTAAATAGAAAAGGTGGAGGTGTTCCCACTTACACATCAAATCGAAGGTTCTGCTTCTCCTCAAAGAAGAAATCAAGTACAAATTTCCTCACGAAGTCTGGGTTCAGCGTGTTGTCGATCACTTCTGTCCGGCCAAACTGGAGGAAAGACAGAGACGAGACAGAGAGGAAGAGCAGGTCAACAATGATCCATGTGTGCATTTGGAAAATAAGCAAACAGTATACGAGGGGAACTCCTAATGTTCTGTTCTGTGGATTTGCAAGTTATCAAGCAGCAAACATTTGAAAGAAAATAAATCATTATTAAGGGAATTGCAGCTGTGGTGTTGTTACAAGAGGTTGTTTGATACAGCAGCAAATTGTCATTGACTATCGGACAGTGCATGAATGAGCATGAACATTATTTTTTTGTGGAGTACATGGTGCTTGAGTAGGACTGCCTATGACACACCATGTTGCTTGATATGAAGTTTAGACCACATAATGTGAGCGTCATGTTAGTCTGATTATGTTTCTCACATAAAGCCAACGTCCTGTTGCCAGCAGGTGGTGGTATGACTGGGAAATGTAAGGTGAGATACAACAGCTTCTTATTTCACAGTGAAACATGCAAAGCAATAACAATGTCTGCCTTACCATGAGTATGACGTTTCATGAACTGAAAACCTTTCCAATTTAGTACTGTGAAGGTCTCTAGATTTTGCTGGCGAATTAAAGGTCGATAGCCTGTCAGGCTGACCTCCTGTGGGGTTTTCCTGTTTATTACTTTAGGTCTAATTCTGTACATCTAGGTGAATATGTGGGGGATTCTTCATTAAAAGCCCAAGAACCTAAATCAGATAAGAATTTTCAGCACTTCTTATGCGTGTGTACCACTTATAGAGCATTCCCTGCCACTTTAAAAATGCGTTGAGTTCTAAAAATAAATATAATGAGACTAACAATTCCTTGAAAAGCAAGCTCCTTCGCGCTGCGGTCCATCCCTGATTAAAATGTCCTTTTAAAAAACAAACAAATTAAACTGTATGTTATGCAGTGTGCTAAATATGCGGTAATATTTTGCATATTTGTGTTCCAGCAGGGGCAAGTGCTGCCAAGTTTCAACACAGAGCATGCCCACATTTCTGTTGGTATGGACATAATTCTAGCAGCACAAAGCTGCTCCAGTAGGATTGAGGCAGAATATTTTTAACAAATTAGAACTTTTCAAAATATGTAGGGAAGTATATACAGTATATATGCTAATTAATAAGTTGAGCATGAGCAGGAATGTACATAAACCTCTGTATTATTAATTAATTAATATTCAGAAAAACGTTAATTATTATTAATATGCGCTGACCTTTATTAAAATTGCATATACTTCTGGTACTTCCTTGATAGACCTGATACGACTAATTGTCAAACAGTACAAGTATAGTGGTCGTAGGCAATGATTTAAATAATAACTATATAAAGTCGCAGTAATCTTTGACCTCCAAATTCTAATTTGTTCACCCATGAGGCCTATAGTGTAAGTTTGTGCTTAATTTGACAAAAATCCCTCAATGTATTAATAACATATTGTGGTCAAGAAGATTTGAGGTCCAAATCCCTCAAAGCGTTCATGAGATATCGTGTTTACAACAAGACGGCACAGCGGGACAAACAACCTTATAACATAATGCCTTCAGTCTACGGCCATCGCCGGCTTGGAGGCATTAACATTAATTTTACTCGTAGCAAAATACGACCATTTGGAAGTTGTCTTTTGTAGCCCTGAGAAGTGTCTCCTCTGCTGCATACAGACACAATGACAGCCACTACTATAGAGCAAAAGTCATGAAGTCACATCCAGGACTAGCTTTTGTTACTCAATGGAATTCCTTATTCAGCATTTCTTTCATCACTCTCAGAATTAATGAAGCCTGTCTCTGAGGTTTACTTTATAGCCAGAGATATTACTGCAGTTGATAATGTTTACTTTATAAATACAGAAAAACTACACCTCCGGTAAATACACGGATAAAAATAAAAATTGAAAACTCACAAACGCGCTATAACAAAGTGATTCATCCACTTCCAATTTCTATTCTCTGTCATATACAATTATGTTGCATGTCTCACCTAATCGCAACCCTTTTACACCCTGGTTTTTACTTGCCATGGTAATTTAAAAAGGGAAAATTAGAAATTCTAATATGCACATGGGAAAGGGACCCATCTGGTTGTCATGCCCACAACAGTATTTCTACCAAGGTTCTTGGGTGACTGGTCCATAAAACCAGCAATTTATAGTTCTCAGCTCGCCTGACATCCATGTCTTTGGAATTGGAAATCAAATTGGATCGCATAAAATAAATCCAAAGCTAGGATTCTGAGCCAAACACTTTCTTTCTGTGCAGCAACACTGTTGATCCCTGTTCCTCCGTGACATCAAAACTGTGCAGTCCGAGTTATTTACCTCCATGCAGCAATATGTGTGTTACAGATAAAGCTATGCTGAAGATTGGTTCCTCCCACATGGAATTTCTGAGCTCCTTACACATTAGAGATATCCCCAGTTATCACTTACCTGTTCAGTAGGGCAGGAAGCACAGAGGCAACAGAGTAGCAGCAGCATGTGACATTTGTTGGATGTAGGACCATTCAACAGCTAAACTCCTGAGAGACTTTTTAGTAAGCGAGTTATATAGGAGCTGCAGGGGATTTTCTCTGCCATTTTCAAGGTTACATCTCATCCATCAACCAGAGGCCCTGGGACATTTCCTTATTTCCCCATCTCCACAACTGTTTTTCACTGCCCAGGTCAGCTCTGCACTCACTTGCATCAACAGCATCAGATTCCTGGATCATCAACACACTTCATACTGTATACTGGACTTATTTCCTACTTATTTGTCAGTTTTGTTTATTTTGTTACCATCATCACGGATTTCTACAAGCCAGTTTACTACTGGATTTCCCCTGCCTTCCTGTGTTCCTACTCTGACTTTTACCTCTTTGCCTGCCTGTCTGCCCACCTGTACTTGCCATTAAGCCTTGTTCAATAAATCTCTGAAATTCAACCTGCCTCGAGTGTATGCGCTTGGCTCCTCCAATCCTAATCCCTGCATACTCGTAGCAACAGCACTGTGGCAATTCTGTAAATTTGTCTCAATATATCAGCGATCCAGATATGCACCCACAATGTGGACCCAAAATGTCAGTTGAAAGAGGGATAGGTTCACTGTTATTGTTTATTCCCCAAAAGTTGTAGGAAAAAGTAGGTTAACGTGACTGTGTGCGCCCCGAGGGGGGAATAGGTTAGGTTGGCAGTCATGTAGTCAGAAAGGAGCTAATGAGGCAAGAGAGGGAGGCAGCACTGTCTGGTTAAAAAAATAAAAAGCTTACCTCAGTAATATATTATAGCAAAACTAAGTTTTACTTTTCTAGGACCAGAGCCAACATTTAGCGGGCCTACAGCAGGATAGGATAACACAGACTCAAATTATACATAAAAATTACAAACTAAATTTAAATATTTAAAATCATGTTTAAAAAAAAATTGACATATAAGACAGAAGTCCTTTTCAAAAGTGCATTGTGACTCTAAATATATGTAGAGTTCAACCTGGTGAGCTGTAAATGTCAACACAAAAATCCAGATTATTCGACTCGGCCTGACTCGGATGATGGCGGATTGCCTGGCCATCCTTTAGACAAGTGACATGCTCAACGACTGATTGTGCTTCCGGGAAAAATTGTGATGAGGTGTGAGGCATGTTTCGTAGTTTGAAAGGACAGGAGGTTCACATGAAAATTTGGTTTCTATGTGTCTGATATGAACTTCATAAGTGACTGTAGTTTGCTATAGGAGGAAGGAAGGGGCAAAAGCACATTTTGCCCTTTGGTCATGCCAAGTCTTCTGAGTCTTATGGGCCTTGTGTACAGTAGGTTTCACCTCTGCCTCTTCTTTGTATCTTGCCAACAGGTGCCTGATCTCCAGCACAAATTGCCCGACCCCTCTGTCAGTGGATATGGAGGTAGGAGCTTCATTGCCCTTTGAAGGTAGGTCCAATGGTCCCTGCACATCACAGCTTTAAAACAACTTAAATGGAGAGGATCCTGATGAAGCCAGCGCAATCTCCAGCTAGGCAAAGAGCAGGAATTGCAGCCGACTGTCCCAATCTTTCCCTCATAATTATTTTCTGCATGAGTCAACTAGCCCATCTGTCTGTGGATGACATGGTGTGGCCTTCTTTGCTATGATGCCCAGCTGCTTATTCAGAAGCTGAATAAGCCTGGAAGCAGAGGTGCTGGTATTGATAGGTTTAGTCTAGGGCCACTTGTGGCCGGACTGCTGGCTGAAAAGAGACTGTAAAGCTATGGAGCTCTTCAATCAGGCACTCATCTCTTCTCTGTTCTGCTGTTGGGAAGTCCCTCATCATAGTGTGCAACTCTCCTCCTGGTGCACTGGTGGATGTAGGGGTGGCTGGGAGCACAACCCTGTTTGCTGCCTTGGGAGGCAGTTTTTTTTTTGTAGGTAACCAATGAAACACCACCCACAAAAATAAAATCTTGTTTATTCTAAACACGTTTAGAGTTTCCCACACTTGTCACCTGAAGTTTTTTTTAATAAAGTATATTTTATTGATTTCTTCCCACTCCAATCAGTCTTGCATTCTTTAAAAACTATCTCTCAATCATACTGGCATACATCTGTCAATACAATAAAACATGTTCCACTGTTTCCTCTTTTCCACAATTTTCCCTCTTTCCAGAAAATGAAAAGAGCCGTTTAGTTTGAACATTAGACATGTTGTAACCCTCTCCTCTTTGCATGTTACATTCTTTCTTCCCCTTCTTTTTGATTTATCCCTTAATCACTTTAGCGTCTGACTTACTAATATTCATATAGATGTTAATACTCCCACTCTTCAAATTCTATTTTGCTGCCCTCTCATTCACATCAATCCTGACATGTGCAGGGACCCATAAACAGACACACATTTTGTGATTCATGAAAAGTAATTATGTAGTATTTCAAACAACAATTCCTCTCTATTCTTGGTGTTGCAATACGTTAAACTGATTAATGCTAAACACAAATCTGATTCAATTACCACTCTGTCTAGCCTGACCTCCTCTTCCTGACATTTCTATCACTCATGTTAGAAAGCTCAACACCACCTAAAATATTCTAATGAGAGAGTTATAGACCCTTGTCAAGATGATCTTGTACCTTGGTTGTGTTTGATAGGCAATGTTACAACAGGCCCATAGGCACTAGCTATCCGATAAAAAGCATCTGTCTTCGTGGCATATGAACTTTACAGTCACTTTCCTTCATCCATCAATTTAACAAATGGTGTGAAAGAAAATAATATTATGCCTCGTTTCCACCGAGTAGAGCAGGTCGGAGCAGAGCGGTTCGGTCCGGGTAGTTTGGCTTTTCATTTGCCAAAAGTTAGGTAGGGTACGGGTTAAGCGCACCTAACCGCTCTAAGCCGCTCCTAATTTCGGTACTCCTCCGTTGGGGTACCAGCCGCCTGAAAGGGTGCCGAAAAGGCGGAGCTACACATGCCGTCCGTTTATTGGTTGAAAGAATCATTTCCGCCGTGTGTCACCTCGGCAAGAGTGAAGAGAGTCTTGTGTTTTTGCGAAAATGTGAGCGCAGCACTGTTTATTGTGTGGTGTTTTTCCTCGTCGTTAAATGAATCAGTTGGCTACACTGTGTCCCACTGCTACGATGTCACGTAGCTGCCGCAGCCAGCGCTGTTCGCTCACTGTCTCCATCAGTTGCACCGAGCCGTCTCTGTGCGTTTACGCTCACAACAACACGGGGGGAATAAATAAAGAAGTGGCTGGTTTGACCAAGCAAAAACGAGAGACCGCTGGCTTGACCTCAGTTGTTCCACAGCCCGATAGTTTGACCGATATTGGCGGCGGCTATCGCAGTCCAGCCTAAACCCCGCCCTACCAGTAAGGGTAGGATCGGTGGTGGAAACACAACCGAGATTCTTAAAAGTGAGCTGTCCCGCTCTGAGCCGCTCCGATCCGACCCGCTCTACTCGGTGGAAACAAGGCATTAGAGACATAGCCACTCCAACCAAGTAAGTGGTACCGCTGCCTCAAGGCACACACCAGCAGACTACAAGTAAGATTGTTTTACATGAGGCAACCAGGCTTAAAGGCCAGGACACACCGGTCCGACTACCCGAAAATGGAGTCTGCCGTTTCAGGCAGCTCCAGTCTGCCCGTCGCGGTCAAAAAAGTGCCAAGAACACACCGAGCCGACTACTGACTTTCCGTACGTCTGCGCTTGCGCGGCACGTAATGTCTCCATAACAGCAGGCGGCGCTAATCTGTATTGTGGCCCAAAAAAATACGGAAGCCGGAAATTATGGGACAGCTCTCTAGACCATAAACATAGATAGAAATACGTATTTATATTTATGGACCATAAAGAGCACCATTTTTAGCAGAGAGTGTCGAGCATGGTGTCGGGCAGTCAACAAGGGTTGATGCATGTGAGTACTCGCTGAACGAAACAAACAAACACATTAAAACAATGGCTAACTGTTGTTAGCTGTTTGTGCTACCCGCCTCACTTCCGGGCTTCACTGATTCGCTAGCCCTCCACCAATCAAATTGCTCCAACTGAAAGACTGCTCAAAAGAAGCCCGACGACATCTACGACGACCGACGTCACGGCACACACCAAACAGATTAGTGTCCCCGCCCCTTCCAGACGGCGATTATCGGGCCGGTGTGTCCTGGCCTTTAGAACAAAGGACACCAATGACCTCCTAACACACACAGATTTACGCACTTACACAACCATACACAAATCAACACAAACAAATCAACATGGTCTCAGTAAGGTTATGTGCTACCACGTGTTGCCAGAACAGCTTAGTCTTTCTCTTTGAATTTATGCAAATTGAAGCGCCTTTCCCGGTACCCACCTTTCTAATGGATCTTAAGACCACCCGGCTTCTACTACCTACTTTACATAAGAATAGGTCATTATTGCTTCCAAGAGTTGAATGATTCATAACCTCCCACAAACAAACACCTGCCAAGGACTGTTATTCTAATGTCAAGGCTTAACTTGACTCACTTTCTTTACTGCAATTAACTCCCATTATATAAACACACTGTATGTCACAAGGAGTCCATCAGATCCTCCACTATGAAGATCATAACGGTCAGAGTACTATGAGCATTAAAATGCACACTATAAATTACACTCTTTCTAGTTCCTTTATTGTTTCCAAGAAATTCTAACCTCCGACATGGATTATAGAAAATCATTATAATCAGACTACCGTCCCCCCTAACCAAACCTCATAAGGTACAAGAGTAACACATCCTCCTGCATTCACCCCTCTCGCTCCCTTCTCTTCCACATATCCTTGGATTACAAAATCTACATTAGGTATAAGACATGTCTCCTCCATGCATATGATACCAGGTTTACATTATTAATCCTCAAGACATCCCTAAAACAGCAGAAGTAATGCCTTCCACTGAAGAACTAACACGAGTAAACTGATTCCTGTGGGCATGATTTCTGTTCTTGTTCTTTTAGATTTTCCTTAACAGCCATGCCAGACATCCAATGAATATTTAAAAATCTTTCTGCATTCTTTATAATTATTTCCATCTTCTAAAATCTCCACCGTGCAGTTACTTACTTCTGCCATGAAATACACAAAAGCATTTCCTATTTACCAGCAATATATTTTAATCTCCCATCTGACTTTTTGTCACATGTTGTTCAGTTGACTGTTCCTTCTCTGGTATTTATTTTTTTCTTTTCTCTATTCTCCCTCTGAACAAAATGACTGGCTCTTCATAACATATAACCATGTTCATCCTTACTAAATGTCCTCATGTACACGGGTATTTTCCAAGCTGTATATTTATCAGTGGGGTTTGGCCTTTTTACAAGTGCAGATTTTTGAAACAATCTAGAAGGTTTGCTTTTTGGTAGAGCTTTAATTATTTTGTTCTTAGAGCTAAAAGTATCAAAAAGTGCATTGAGCCAAATCTGCGCATGTGTTGAGAGAACCCACGTACTACAAGCTGGTGGCAATACATGTGTTGCAGACTACAGGCAAAGGAGAGTGTAAGAGA
The DNA here is from genome assembly GCF_949987685.1 of Ammodytes marinus. NCBI lineage: Eukaryota > Metazoa > Chordata > Actinopteri > Uranoscopiformes > Ammodytidae > Ammodytes > Ammodytes marinus. Next base: position 20,192,057 of record NC_137233.1, read on the forward strand.
TGGATGGCTTAACTCCAACCTGGCAACCCAGGCCTAAAGAAAGCTCATCTGCTCTTCAATCTGTCCGCATTTATAAAACTAAAGAACAACGAACAATACATTATAACAGCCAAACCATGTGTCTCTGTTACTGCAGTCATCGATAGCAACAAGCCCCAGAAGTTCCAAGATGATCAAGGCTTTGGCCTGTTGCTGAGATGGAAAATAAAGTTTTGGATTCCCTGAAATGAAGTTGTATCTTCTTACTGAAGCAAGAGGCATTTTATGATATTTCGTATTTATCACTATACGCTATCACAATCTTTAAGCTATTCCTAAACAGCCATCCCAGACATCCATTGCATATTTAAAATCTTGCTGCACTCTTTATAATCATTCCCATCTTTTCAAATCTTCCCCGTATTTGTTCATTACTTCTGCCATGAAATACACAAAAAGTTTCTGATTTACCAGCATTATATTTTAATCTCCCACCTGACCAAGTTCTTCAGTTGACTGTTCCTTCACTGATATTTCTTGTTCTCTCCTCTCCACTTTTACTCTCCTCTTAGCAAACTAAACTGCCTCCGCATAATGTATGTATAACCATGTTCTTTCTTGTTGCACTTCCCCTGCCTTCTTTCTCACTGCACTACCACCGTGGACTGCACCAGAGCCGGCCCGAGGCATAAGCGAACTAAGCGGCCGCTTAGGGCCCCCGACTGCCCCCCCTTTTTTTTTTTTAGTTTGTGTGTTTGATATTAACATCATATTGTGTAAATGTGAATTATCATACAAAAAAAGGAATAAAATGTTTTGGTCTAGATAATTAATAGCCTAAAAATGTAATCAGTTCATCTGGGAGGAAATCCGAAATTATCTGATCATGTCACGTTCACATCCATGCACAGTGTGTATTGAGTTTATTTAAAAACAATTGGAAATGGGGCTGCCCTCAGTTGCCCATGCACTGTGTATAGTCTATAGCCTATTTCAGCCTTGTCTGTGGAAAAAAAGATACAGTAGCTGGACAACAGAGTTCTTCTGCTTAGTTCCTCACACTGTCACAATTTAAATGAATTCACTATATTACAGAGAAATATGTCCCGTAAAAGAAAAAGAGCTCCAAGCCCAACCCAGAGGACCCTCCATAATATTTTATTTTATATTAATATATATATATATTTTTTTAAAGATATTTTTTGGGCATTGTTATGCTTTATTGATAGTGCAGAGAGACAGAGGTGAAATGGGGCAGAGAGGGGAGTGACATGCAGAGAACGACCGCGGGTGGGAATCGAACCCGGGTCTGCTGCTGGGCCTGGCCCGGGAGGGGGACGCCTTACTATATTAATATTTTTATGGAAAATCCATCTGTCCTTCTTCAATAGCTTCTAATTCATCTGACCCAGAGTCTCCAAATTATTTGTTCACACAATTTCTCAGATTTAGCCTCTTAATTTTCCTCTCAAAGTGCACCAGATCCATGCATTTCACTTTAAAAAGGTTAAAAAAATCTCCCGGGGGGGCATACCCCCGGACCCCCCTAGGAGGGTCTGAATCTCGCCTGTCAAATATTTTTGCACAGCCGGAAAACACTGGGTGTGTGAATGATATTTAACAAAGATCTATAGTTTCAGCAGCGCTAACATTGGAGAGGGGCCCCCTAATCATATTTCGCTTAGGGCCCCCTGAAGGCTTGGGCCGGCTCTGCACTGCACTATGCACTTACGGTTCTACCGCTCCGGTCCCATTTAGGGCTTGAACAGGTTTCACTTCATGCCAAACAGCTAAATCGCCATTTGACATTATGTGAGATCCTGGCTTATTGGAAGCACACATTGGCAGCAACATGTACCGACTTCCGACGGCCCGACGTCGCTCATAAATCTATCTCGTGTTGCATAAACAATAAGCAAAAAATTAGTGGGATTAACATATTACGATGTTTGATTAGGCTTGAAACAAAAATTAAAGAAAACCAGAGCTCAGGCTACTGTCGGTATCAGATGGTCACAGTCAGATGGTTTGTAACATTATGTGATAAGCTGTAGCATTAGTATTCAGACAAAAAGTGGAATTTCTGCACTGCAACTTTATTGCAACAATGCCAGGTCTCCACGGCATTAAAGTATAGCCACTACATAGGAACAGGTAATGAACCTACACCAACCCGCTCCAAGCAACATAATATTTTCCCAGAATCCCCCACTAAAGTTTATAAATATTGACTCTATGAGCGAGGCAGAAATATGTCATTGTCGGCCAAGCTGAAAATAGTAAAGCAGAAGTACTGTACAGAGGAGAAAATGGGAAATTGTGCAGCTGAAATAGACCGCCAAATAAGGAGAATATGTTTGGTTGGTGGTTTAGATGAGTATGGCTTGTCAGATGTATATGTAGCATTACAACGACTCAAATTGACTGTCTGAACTATAGCTTGCAGGCTTCACTGATGCCACTTCACAGAAATGACATGTTAATCTTTACACCATGATTAACATGTACCTTGTGAAAAAAGGAAAGAACGTATCAAAATCAAAATTACATTTAATTATGTTGGAGATTGTGAACATAAGGATTAACAGTAATACAATTGCGATGCTGGCTACTGGTCAGTTGAGGTCATAGGTACCTGCAGCTGAGTCATTTACCTGCAAGCTGATCCATACTGCGCTTTACAGTATGTGTGTGAGAGAGTTGTTACATTCCCATGTATTTTCTAATGGACTCTTGTATATGCTGCCTCCAGATCCTCGGCTCCACCCTCCTCTGCTCCACTACCTCTGCTGCTCCTAAACGAGGCACACCTGGAGAACTAATCAAGGGGCTGCTTGCTTAAAAGAGGAGCTGCATGGCAGTTGCTCTCTTCTCTCTGCTCCCGGCTCTGCGACCAGCTCCATGTGCTGCTCTCCACTGAACGCTGTCTGCTGTCGTCTGCCACCTGGTTGTACTACCACCTGGTTGTACTACCACTATCAACTGCTTAGCAGTTCTGTCCTGTCGTATCCTACTTCTGTGGTGAACCAGGAATCCGTGTAGGGGAGGCCTGCCCTTTTTGTTTATCCCCCCTTTTCTCCTGTTTTGATTGTGGCTAGGGAGGATCAGCACTTGTATTTTCATTTACCTTTAGAAAGAACGTTTTTGTCTAAAGACAGGGAACCTTTTTGTTTGTTGTGTTGGCCAATGGGTCTCCCTGAAGCTATAGGGCTTGGCAATAAACACCTTTACTTTTGAACACCTGACTCCTCTATTTTTGATCTGGTATATGTTACTTTCCTAACCTCTAGACCAGGGGTGTCAAACTCATTTTGGTTCGAGGGCCACATACAGCCTCTCTGATCTCAAGTGGGCCGGACCAGTAAAATAATGGCAAAATAACGTACATATGTCAACTCCAAATCTATAGTTTTATTTTTCAGTAATATGCTTTATCACTCAGCCTACATTTGTAACCTACATTATCAGGGATCACAAGGGATCTCTGTACCCCCCCAGGAAATGTCTTAGTAAAGTTTGCTGCTGGCCATGGGAATAGGAGGTGCGGCGCCGCAGCAAAAATTTGGGGGGTATTTTGCTCAAAGATGCCAATAAGCACTAATGAAATAAACAACTGTTTATTTGAATACACAAATAGACAGGCACTGACATTACAGTTGTCCAATTTTGTTTACTATATGTACAGGGACACATTTTGTGAAAACATGCAGACAGTACAAAATACACAGTTTTGATTTATTTTTAAATACAATATTGGTTGTTTTGGAATAAGTTTTTCCCAATTTAAAACATAAAAATAAAGCAGCATGGAAAATTAGGAAATAAATCTTGTAGGCCTACACTAGCATGCTCCTGCTCGTTTTGCGCGCGCAGAGCCGCAGACACACCGCGCTTGCTAGTACATTAATTGTTCAGCACTAAAAATATATTTTTTTTAATTTTATTATTATTTTTTGGGTTTTTACTTTGCCATAAAGCACTGGAGGAAACATTAATAGCGGTGAAGCAAGATTGCCATTTACCATTTACCATTTCCCACGTTGCTAAAATGTGCTTTTTTTATTTTGGCTGCCCCCTAGCGGCTGGAGTGAGCAGCTCTTCTTAAGGTGCGAACACACTAGGCACTTTACACGCGTACAGACGCGTATGAAATCCGCCCCTTTTCCATAGGGAACCATTGGTTTACACGCGTACATGGCGCGTAAATGCGTCACTCGCGCTAAAGCAACATTTTCACTCGCGCTAAAGCAACATGTTTACGCGCGTATATATTCGTGCAAATATATTACGCGCGTATAGCTACGCGAGGAGTTCAAAAAATTGAACTTTTGTTGCTCCTACGCGAGACGATTAGCCGCGTTGGCCAATCAGCGTTGAGCTTGACCCGCGACGTCACATACATTGGCAGGGTCGGAGAACAGTGTACTGTACACAGAGGCTGATGAGAGACACCGAGGAGAAAAATGTATTGCGGGCGGCCGGTGCTGTATGAAGCCGCTCGGGGTTAGAACACGTGGGGAAAGTAAACCAGGAGAATGGACTTCCTGGTTAATTCAGTGAATATGTGCGGCTGTGCTTTAGCCGATAAACAAAGTTAGCGCCGTATAGCATTAGTTAACTCACCCTGTTGTGTGCGGGCGGCTAGCGCCTCATATTATGAACCCAAACATGACGACTGTCCGCGGGACTTTCACGACAAGTAGAGCGAAGCACCGGTGTTGATCTACGCCAGCCACGGTCCCTTGTCACAGCCAGGTAGGGTAATTTTGGCTACTTGCCTTTATGTTGTGCCGCCGTGCACCGATGCTGCTGTAACTGTGTTTGTTATGTAGCTGCCGTGAATATGCAATGCTGTTTTAATGCTAGGCTATTTGTGCTGTTCAGTTTGTCTTTTGGCACAGTTGTTGGCCGTGTTGTTGTTGTTTTTGTGCGGACATGCACGCTGTTGTGTCGGGTCTGATCAGCCATGGTTGATAAGGGAAATACAATATCGGGAGGGAGACTAGACACGTTACGCGCGTATAACCATTTTTGACACAAAATGATCAAGCAACATTTTAGCTGCGTTACGCACGTAAATCTTACGCGTGTAAAATGCCTAGTGTGTTCGCACCTTTAGATGCAAGTTCATCAATTCATGGCTTAAAATCCTGAGCTGTGGAACTTTCAGCAGACATTCCTAGCTGTAAACCACGTAAGTTTCCTAACAGTTGGGAGCGTATGCGACGTGCGGATATGGCACAGGCTCCATGAAAAAAAAATAATAATAATAATAATAATTATGATTTTTTATTTTTTATTTTTTTTATTTTTTTTTCCAAATCGGCCGAATTGATTCGCGGACCAGATCAAAACGTGTCGCGGGCCAGATGTGCTCTAGACCATTTAGGGGACATAACAGAGTGTATACAGAGCTTCATCTACCTGCAAAACAGATTGAGGCTCACTGAGATTTATGTGTATGGGTTTGGATCCCCACTGAGAGGAGACTGATTTTCTTTGATAGCAGAGGCAGAAGTGTATAGATAGATAGATAGATTGATAGATAGATAGATAGAGAGAGAGAGAGAGAGAGAGAGAGATAGGTAGGTAGAGGGGGAGAGAGAGAGAGATGTAGAGGGAGAGAGACAGAGGTAGAGTGAGATAGCGAGGGGGGCAAAGAGAGAGAAAGAGATTACGTTTTTTGCATGTTTACACAGCCACAGTGTTCCAGGGGCCAACCTCCCAAAGCCTCTCGGAATGATTTTTCCAATTTTATGAGTTCTAATATGGCTGCTCAGCCTTCACAGAAGGTCTTAGTTTTTATTGCATTCCGTTTGCCATAAAACACTCTGAGATCAGTGTGACCGTGACAGGAGGACATCTCGCTTCATGCCTGCTTCAAGACTTTCTCTGGATCTGACCTCATAGCGGAGAGAAATCACAGGCCAATTTGTTTGGGTTAGTATCACAAATGTGCCGAGAATGACAAACAACACCTCGGTCCTTGTTTACTTAGATTTGTTGCCCTTTTAGTTTGACTTACGTTTCAGTAGCACCTTAAAGTGTCTTTCTGCTGTTCTTCTGCTCTCAAACACACACTCAGTTAATACATAAATACATTTAAAAGAACAGTTTGCAAAATCCAACCCAACCCCTATTAAAAACATGTCCTGAGTTAAGAGTATTACTGTGGTTAATTGTACATGTAAGGGGAAAATTTGACATTCATTACTTAACACTGCTGGCACTGTTAGATGAGCACTTTTGTTTCATCATTACGTTGCTGTTGCTGTTGTTGTTGTTGTTGTTCCCTCAGGCAGATGTTGTTGCAGCCTGAAATAGGTTTATTATCATCCTGATTATCACCACTACAAGGAGGTTGATATGTGAGGGCTTCCCCAGTGAGCAGTTTCTATGTAAATACATCTGATAAGACATTCTGTAAATAAAGCATTGTGTTAGTTAGAATAATATTTACAAAATAATTTACAAGTAAGATACCAGTATGTCATGCCACAACAAAGGGAAAGGATTATCAAAGATCTTAGGATAAACACTGTAGTAAGATAGGCTGGAGGTCATCTATTCTGGGTAATGCTTGTGGTCAAAATCAGTGAAAATCTCCCCATGATCCACTCCCTGTCCGTACTATATCTGCAATCTGCACTGTACTATACTCTCAATATCCAGTGTGAATACACAGCCGAGGCTCTGTAAACCGGCATGTTGCCAGCTACGGTGGGCCCCCTTTGTTTACATACCAGTTTACAGAGCCTATGCTGTGTATTCACACTGGATATTATTTGGAATATATCTGTCTTTGCTGCTAAATGCTTCACTATGTACACATGCTTTATGGTTTATCAGAGCTTCATCATTGAAAACAACTAGCAATTGCTTTTGGAAAATGAGGTTGATCAGAGTTAAAGCCACTACGAGTAACTTTGTCCGTTGGCGGCCCCTTTGGACAAAAGCGGTAGTATTTTTACGACGCCCGCTGTCGTAAAGCTGTTTTCTAGCTCATGCCAGGCGTGCAAGTGTCAAATGGTTAGGGCGCTTAGGGCGCCGCGCAATATAGTGCATGTCCGTGTGTTGAAAGTGTAAGGGCACGGACTCTTTTCGGCTCCGTGAGAGTGGTTAGTGACACCGCATCAACAACTGCCAGTCAGTGCCACAAACACCTGATTGCAATGAGTTGATGCAGCAGTGTCACCTAATTACTCTCGCGGAGCTGAAAGACTCTGTGTCCTCACAGAAAGCGAATGAACGAGAGACGGCAGTTAGTATGGATCACGATGAGGTAATGTGTTTATGTTGTTGTAAATAATGACTATTTCAGATGAATAATGGTAATCTGGTGATGGTGAAGCAAAGCAAACTTTGTGTTAGTAACGCTCAGATTATCACCATTACTGCTACATCTAATGTTATTCCACATTGTAGTATGATAAGTTACCGACAACTTTATTTTGCATTCTACTTTATATTATATGGTGCTCCTTATCTCTACACTCTATATCTCCACTGTGCCCTTGCACTACTTTTGTAATTATTTGTGTCTCAGGTTTTGCTCTCTTCACTTGTGTGTTTCTATTATACACTTTCTTCTTCTATATTGCATTGTTGAGAGGGACTTAAGAATGTCACTGCTAACAACTGCTGCTGTACTTGTTGTGCATATGACAAATAAACCATCTTGAATCTCTTGAATCTTGAACAGGAGATTATGCTAACTTTTGATGTAATTCTCTGAAACCATTTACAGAAGCCCAGTTATCACATAAATCTCTACAAACTGAGGGGGTGAGCCTTGAATTGTGCACTAGAACAACAAAACCACAATTTTAACCAAGTCATTTCACTCACCTCCCTCCACTCCTTGGTCCCCAGGCCTTGCACGTACAACACCACCACTGAGAAGAGACACAAATATACATGTTTTATGTTTTGATGCATATGTTTGAGAGTTGCTTTTGCACTTGGCAATTTCGGGGGAAATACAAATCGTAAAAATGACCTGCAGAGATGACAGCAAGTGCAGTTCTACAGTACAACAAGTGCATTTTTAGCAAACGTGTAATTTTTTCATTGTCCCTCTGCTTTCGTCTTGCAGTGTTCCTATTAACTTATGGAAGACTAGCATCTAGAAAAAAACATTTTAAAATAACCATATAATAAAAGATTCATGAACGCATAAATATTTATAAAAATAATAATTATATTTTGCATACAAACGGAAAATTCTCCGTCCATGAGATATGAATGAGAGTTCTGACAACAATTGATTAAACTGTGATGCCTTCGAGGAAACTGGAGCCGACAGTGAAGGGAATATGGTGAAGGAAAAAGTTATTTATTGAAAACATAATCTCTTTATGTATGACAGTGTGGACACTGGAAGTGAAACCCTAAACAAAGTATCCTTCGTGTATCTTTGAGGTCTAAAACACATTCTGAATGCAAAGTATTTGCAAAGACAATTTCTTATTTAGTCTAAATCATAAATTATTTACTAGCCATGTGCAATAGCTTGCCATCTTCTTCTCTGTCTTTGCTGGTGGACTGCAGCACATTTATGTAACAATGCCTATTTCCTACATGTATCATCCCTCTCAAATACATTTGTCAAATAAAAACTTTTTTGTTACAGCAACCTGTTGATAAATGGAACAGACTTAAATAGTCAGAAAAGTGTACTGTGAATTAAAAAGGGTTGGAAACTGCTTAACAGCGCTGCTAAAGGTAAAAACACAACAGGTTACCTTTAATCTTACTTAAACTTCAAATACCTATGTGAAATCTCCTGTTGAAAAAATACGGATGTCACTTTTCACTATTTATTTTGTGGGATATGTAAAAAAAAAGATACTTTATGTATAAACTTGAGGTAGCAGGGGCAGTGCAACCAAACTGTCAGACAAGAGCAGTGTTATTTCATGATTAAGCCAAACCCTGGATCAAAGCCATTATAACGATTGTGGTTATGACCAATTCAATTGTGTTTATTGTGTGGCTTACTCCTACATGGACAGATAATTCACCAAAATATACTGAAATGTGTTAGGCACGAAATGTGGGTTATAACCGGGCGCAAGGTGGGGTTCAAAGGCGGATGTATGACCTATGCTGCTGGTTGTGTTTGAGATGTATGAATAAACAGCCACAGGAGGTGTGCAGCCAGAAGAAATGTTCAGCTTGAATACTTCCTTCAACTTTTACAAAAGGTACAATACTGTCTGCCAGGCAACTACAACACTTGGTCAGGGTAAGGGAAAGTACAGCAGCTTTCAGCACCGGGCTGCTGTGTCTCAGCTGAAAGCTCAGTTGGCTGTCCAGACACTTGAAGCCTCCTCAAGGTTACAGCAGTGCACCATTTCCATTAAACACTGCTCCTCTCCCTCCTCCTAGACTTGATCAATATTGTCAATATTGACAAAACATTGTGCAGTTGACACAACCTGAATTTATTTCTGTTTCAGATCTGTCTGGAAAAAGATCAACCAATCACATTGAGATTGACAGGTTACAGTCATCAAAGTCAACTTCATTGTCAATTCTGCAATATTGTCCAGACATACTGAGGATTTGAAAATGCCTTTCTCTCCGACCCACAGTGAAATAGGCACAAAGGTTTTTTTAATTAAGTAATATATAGAATATATACATTCTAAATAGTGCAAAAAGTAAGGAAACCCCATAAAGTAGAGGAAACTATAGAAATTGAAAGTGTGCAATATACAGGAAACTAAATAAATTGAAAAAGTACAATAGAAAGGACATAAAAATGTGCTGATTAAGTATAAATAAATGTAAAGGGCACTGATAGTGAAAAAGTGTAGGCTACCAGACATGACTTTAGTTCGTCGTTTTTCTACTGTAAGGAATCAACAGGTTAAGTTTAATGATAACATATATAAGTTATATGTGTAAACCCTATTCAGCTGCAGTGTGGAGCAGAGCATGGCATTAGCAGGCAGTGGAGAGAAAGCCTTGTGTTTTATTTTAGTGGGACAGGAAGCCAGTCGACCGCTACCGCCCATCTACCACTGGGACCTAAACATCCCATTCCTCTCTGCTCTGCTCTTCAAAGGAGATATTTTCTTTAAAGAAAGAAAAACAGGGTCATGCAGAATTAATAAAGACCAAAACAATTAGAAACCGGCAAGGGGTGGCAAGTGTAGGGACTTACTGATTCCATTTGGTAGAAAGAAAGGAAGTGAAGCGTTCAGGGGCCAAGACCAAACTCTGTGTGTGTGTGTGTGTGTGTGTGTGTGTGTGTGTGTGTGTGTGTGTGTGTGTGTGTGTGTGTGTGTGTGTGTGTGTGTGTGTGTGTGTGTGTGTGTGTGTGTGTGTGTGTGTGTGTGTGTGTGTGTGTGTGTGTGTGTGTGTGTGTGTGTGTGTGTGTGTGTGTGTGTGTGTGTGTGTGTCTATGGCACAAATAAGCATCCATCCATCATGATCACAAACACTATGCACTATACTGTATATGTTTTGTACTTGATGGAGGCCGGCCCTCCTATGTCAGTGTGATGCATGTTGTTTATTAATGTGACATGTTGGCATGATGGTGAGACTGAGGTTTTCAGAATATCATATAAGGGGACATCAGCCCCTTGTGGACGGTCTCTGCTGCTGGAGATTGCAGAGAATCAGAGGCAATACAAAACATGGATGGATAGAGTTCCTCAGTAGAACACGGCTTCATGGAGTCCAAAGGATGTATCTAATGACTCAGATCCCCTGGATTTTCCTCTAGTGCAAACCTGAGAAAATAAAATAGGTACCACAAAAATCTTTAAAAAAATGGCTTTGGTGTGACATGGGTTTTGTTTAAGGAATATTTTGGATACAAGGGTAGCTAATTGCACTTGTAAATGTAAAGACAGACTGGACTGCCCTAGCTTAGGCCTACAGTACTTTTGCCTCGTTTCCACTGAGCATTTAACACTTCAGTTCAGCACAGCTCAGGCTGGTAAGGAACGGTAACCCCTTTATGCGAGACAGCTGTGGTCAGAATAATTGAATTGCACTGGTCCCGTGCCACCATGCTTCGCTGTCTTCAAAGTGTACTGTGGCTTGAATTCAGTGTTTGGGGGTCGTCTGACAAACTGTCTGCGGCCCCTATTCAAGCCACAGTACACTTTGAAGACAGTGAAGCATGGTGGCGCAGACATCATGTTATGGGGATGTTTCTCATACTATGGTATCGGGTCTATTTATCGCATACCATGGATCATGGATCAGTTTGGATACATTAGAATACTTGAAGAGGTCATGTTGCCTTATGCTGAAGAGGAAATGCCATTGAAATGAGTGTTCCAACAAGTCAACAACCCCAAACACACTAGTAAACGAACAAGATCTTGGTTCCAGACCAACAAGATTGACGTTATGGAGTGACCAGCCCAATCCCTGGACCTTAATCCAAAAGAAAACCTATGTGGTGACATCAAAAATGCTGTTTTTGAGGCAAAACCAAGAAATGCAGAGGAATTGTGGAATGTAGTCCAATCGTCCTGGGCTGAAACACCAGTTCACCGTCCTGGGCTGAAACACCAGTTCACAGGTGCCATAAGTTGGTCGACTCCATGCTACACAGATGTGAATCAGTTCTCAGAAACAGAGGTTATGCAACTAAATATTAGTTCAGTGATTCATAGGAAAGCTAAATCTTCATGCATTTTTCAGTTGATACAGTAAATGTTTGAGTTGTAAAGAAAAATGCAGACACTGCTATTTTTTTGAACAGTCTAATATTCCTTTTTCTTCACTTTCTGTAAAGATGAAGAAACATTTGACAAATGTTTCTTCATATTTGGATTTGGAATAGAATGTGCAATGTCCCCAATGCATTTGCGTGTTTGGAAATAAAAGCTATGATAAGGATTTTGATCTTGCCTCACTTTTTTAAACACACTGCTATTATTTTGAACACAACTGTAAATATATCGCTTACTTCTGCTTCAATACAAAAATATCAATTAGCGGGGCTTTAACTTTTTATTACTGAAAGCATTTCTTCATCTGAATAATTAAAGTAAAAACGCATTTTTATTTATTTTACATTAAGTAATATACAGTATGAGGAACAAGATGTGAATGCATACTAATTAACATAATATATTTAACACTCTTCTTCTTGCGTATGTCTTTAGATCCTCAGCTCGGTTGTAGCAAGCCACTCCAGCGTCTCGTCATCCAGGTTCGTTAGGCCAGGGTCGCCATTTGGTGGCCGATGTTTGGGACAGCTGGTCAGGACGTGATCTACAGTCTGTAGGGGGTCTCCACATTCACAGTGGGCGCTGTCCGCGAGGCCCCACCGCTGCATTGACTCTCCGAAGCGTCCCACACCTGTCCTCAGGCGGTTGAGGGTTGTCCACTACCTGCGGGGTAGGTGCTCGCCGGGGACGTCTGTGGGATCCTCAATGTAGCGGTGGAGTCTGGATGGTACTGCTGCTCTCCACTGTTCCGTCCATCTGGCCTTGACCCAGGAAGCTCTGCTGGTGTCAGCTGGTGTAGAGCTGAGCAGTTCCTGGGCATGTATGTCAAATGGGCGGCGGGATTTGAGGCGCTTGCGCTGCGGTCTCTCCGTGATGGTCTTGTGGAGGAGGTGGGATTCACTCGTCAGTGCCTTCTGAGCAAGAGCCAGCATGGCTCCCTCCCGTCTGATCTCGGCTGGGGCGATTCCAGCTAGAACAGGTAGTTGGTGGGTTGGGGTGGCTCGTAGGCATCCGGAGACCGTACGTAGGGCTTCATTGAGGGAAGTGTCAAGCTTTTTTACGTGCGGACTGCGGCACCAGACTGGGGCACAGTACTCAGCAGCAGTGAAGACCAGGGCCTCGGTGGAGATGCGCAGTGTCCTCGTCGTGGCTCCCCATGTTGTACCGGCTAGTCGACGTATAAGTGCAGTACGGGCGGTGGTCTTTGCCTTGGCACTGTCCAGGTGTTGCTTGAATGACAGTGTTCTGTCAAGTTTTACGCCGAGGTACGTAGGGGAGGCTTGAGACTGTAGCCGGGTGCCGTCAGCCATGACGTTGATCTGGCGTGACGCTTCCCTGTTGTTAAGATGGAACATTGTGGACACAGTCTTGTCCACGCTGAGTTTGAGGCGCCAGTTCTTCAGGTACGAGGACAGAGTGTTCATGTCCTCCGAGAGGCCCTCCTCCACTGCCTGCCAGGATGGTTTGCTGAGTAGGATGGCCAGATCATCTGCATAACCGTACTTCCTAGATGTTGTTGGGGGTAGGTCATGGATGTAGATGTTAAACAGCATAGGTGCCAACACTGAACCCTGTGGGACGCCGTTCTTGAGCTTTCTCACCCTGCTGCTTTGGCCGTTGTTGGTCAGTAGCCGGAAGCTGCGGTTGCTTAGCATCTCCATTAGAAAGCTCACCATATGCCTATCTGGGATGGTCATCAGTAACTTCAGGTGTAACCCGCGTAGCCAGACAGTGTCGTAGGCGGCTGTAAGGTCGAGGAAGACGGCGCCAGCCTTCTCCCCTGTCTGGAAGCTGTCCTCGATGTCTTGGCACAGGAGGGTTACCTGGTCTGTTGTAGACCTGCCGCTTCGGAAGCCAGCTTGTTCTTTAGGTAGCTGGGGGTCGACCACTGGGGTGATACGAGCCAGGATGAGGCGTTCCAGGAGTTTGAATGGGATGCAGAGCAGTGAGATGGGCCTATATCCTTGGGGGACATTGCTTGGCTTGTTAGGCTTGGGCAGGGCTATCACCTTGGCACGACGCCAGATCTTTGGCAGCTTTAAGTGGCGAAGGCATGCAGAGAGGAAAAAGCAGAGCCAGTCGGTCGCATTCTTCCCTTGGTGTTTTATGTACTCCGCATGGATACCATCCACACCTGGGGCCTTGCCAGTCTTCAGGCATTGGATGGCCTGCTCCATTTCTTGCGCCAAGAAGTCCATGGATAGACCGGAGTCACATCCTGGGGCCCTGAGCAACTCATGGGCTCTTGTAGATGATGATCTGGTGAAGGCCTTATCGGCTTTGGGGAACCGGCCATTACTGAGCAGTAGCGATGCGATGGAGTTTGCTGTGATGGGGCACTGTGCTGGGGTTGTAGACCTTCCTGTCAGCTTGTTCAGGGTCTGCCATGCCCGGCGGCTGGAGTGTGTGAAGTCGATTGACTCCACAGTCTCTGTCCAACGTTGCCTGCGTTTGTCGTTAAGCCTGCTGAAGAGCTCGTCTGCTGCTTTGTCCCTGTCCACGTTGTTCTGTGCTTCTGCGTGGGCACGAAGTAGATGTTCACATTCGTCATCCCAGCAGGGGACGTAGGCTTTGCGGATGCCGCGGGGGATGTTTTTCTTAGCAGCAGTCAGAAGCATCTTGCAGTAGGACTCATAGGCTTCATTCAGGTTGTTGGGGCACGGGGGTGGAAGACCAGCAGCTGCCCTGTTCACGTGCTGAGTGAAACGCTCCCAGTTTGCTTTCCGGAAGTTCCATCTTTTGGCATCCCTTCCTTGTACAGGTTGGATCACAGATGGGATCGTGATGAGGGATGGTCGATGGTGCGACCGGGGAAACATGTCCAGGATGTGTCTCACTGGAAGTGACTGGCTGGTGGGCCATTTAGCAAAGGCCAGGTCTGGGTTGGTGTAGCTGTTCCAGCGTGCAGAGCAGAAGGTACGGGGCTCCTTTGGATCATATAGGAGTATTGCATCAACCGTTGAGGCCCATTCTGTCAGGGAGTCGCCGTCAGCGTTGGAGCTGCTGTACCCCCAGTCGGTGTGATGGCTATTGAAGTCGCCAGTGTACACGGCAGGGGTTGGGACATCCGGGAGTGATGATGGGACCAGTCTGCTGGGAGGTGGTTTGTAGATGTTAACGATGTTAATGTCTTGCACTTTGGTTGAGATCCATTCTGTGTCTGCGACGTCTGGGGATTGTCCTGCAGCTGACCAGGCCATGTCATCGCGGACAAATGTGGCGATGCCGTGGTGTTTATCGGTGGTATATCCGGCCAGAGTGTACCCAGGGACCCTTAGGATGTTCCTGTTTTCCGCATGGGTCTCCTGCAGGGCAATCACAGTCACATCGTTCCTGCTGGCTAATTGCTCAAGGATGGTGACCTTGGCAGTGGTGAGCCCTTCGACATTGACTTGGAGGAGTGCTAGCGTTTGTGCTGGGGTCCATAGACGTGTTGAAGACATTGGTTTCGCTTTGGGGCATGCAACCTTGCAACTACCCTTTCGCTACTCACAGGGGGGGCCACGTGAAGGCTGTCTTCTTCCCCCCCATATTTAACACTGTTAAGGGTAAACACTGGCCAATAATGGACCAACTGTGTAATTACATGGCATTAAACCTTAATTTACATTTCATCTTGGTCTGATGATATATAATGTATATTTGCTGCTAATGGGTTCTTCATATTTATAATGCATCACCATAAACTTAGAGTGGTATTCTTCATTCTACCAAATGGAAACCACTTTTGAGAACTTAAGATATGACCCATTTTGGTGTGGTCAAATGACTATGATTTCAGTACTAGATTATGAATGAGGATCACTTGTCTATTAACTGACAGTCAGAAACAGCATGCGATGATAATCAGTTAAGCATCAATGCAGAACGATACCATTTAACAACTACAGGCAAGGATCTACTTGGTGAACAGGGTCGGGTGATGTGTTGGTGACATTAGGAATTCATATTGACCCTGTCCTGTTGTGAGGGACACCGGGGTCAGGTAGAGGGCCTAAGCAGGGACATCAAAGAGCTGAGGGGGGCATGTGTCCACAGTGAGTCCAGCTTTCCTCTCTCCCCTGGTGGGGTGGAAGGGTTTGAAGTCCAGGGCCCCTCTGACACAATCAATACCTTCAACCAATGCTCTCCACCTGCCCAGTCACTAATCTATTGGCTTTTCAGTACAGGACCCAGGCCTGCTGACTGACTGGGTGCATGCCATTTGTTTAGCCAACCGTCCTTACCTAACTGTAAGTAAACCCAGAAGCAAATTATCTCCTAAATCTGCAACTCAATTTATTTCTGATCTTTCTATTGATATCAATAGAATTAGAACATATATTAATTAATATTCTTCTCTTTTTTTCTTCTTTTTCTGCAATATGTTTGTCTTCTTTTACAGCACAATGAAACAAACAATTTTAATAAAATATATATAAAATACAAAACTTTAATTAATTAACAAAAAGAGAAAAAGAAGAATAAAATAAATAAATAAAAAATTATTAAAAAATTATAAAAAGCCAAATTTATTTTAAGTTGTCATCCGTCATGATATCAGTGTACGGCTCCCAGAGCTCACCAAAGTCCCTCCGCTTGCCCTCAGCAATGTAGGTCAGTCTTATTTAATATTCTTAATGCACAGCGGACTTTGAAATATAGAATTATAAATGTAAAGTAATAACACCTCAGGAATGGAGTGCAAAGATGATTCTTATCCTATAACTGAGTTAAAAGGCTCCACGTACAGTAAACCAAATCATTGTCAGAATGTAACAGTTCAAGGCATTCTAAAGCCACGGTAGAAAACCTACTCCCTGTCTCTCCTACAATGTGATTATTTTATGTTAAGATCAGCTGACATTTAGTTGTTCTCTTGCACATGAAGCAAATCTGACAAAAATCAGGAAGTTCATTTGAGGCCTTGGGTTTCATGAGGAGTTTTATCATGAACGCTGATTGTTGAACAGATGAGAGAGTGTCTGTAATGTGGAGTCCATGGACCAGATAGAAATCTACAGACTGACAGTAGATCAGTTGGCTTCTATCACAGACGTTGGAGTTTGTTATGAGGCTGGGGGGATTGAGATACTGTAAGAGCACACACACTCACACACACGCGCGCGCGCGTCAAGGCTCCTTCTCATGTTTTCAAAAGTGTGAAATCCATTGAGACGTTATAACAGCTTTTTTTTAAAAGCTGCAAATGACAGTCTTTTATAACAAGCACAAGGCTCTAAGTGTTTATTTTGATTTTTAGAAATGCTATGTCCACTTCCCCGGGGCGGTTTGAGGTTTTAGATGATGAAACGTACAACTTAAAGCAAGTGTGAAAGGGACTGTATTCACACAAAATGGCAGGGTTTGATGGACTTTGAAGGTCTGTACAATTCAGCTTGCAAAGCAAGGGCGTAAATGCCTCACCCTGGGTTTTGCAGGTAAAGCAAATACTTGATGATTGTGGATTGTCCTACATTCAGATCACACAAAAGTGCAACAACATTAACTGGTTGAAACTAACTGTTGAACAAAGGATGATGGATCAGTTTATTAAGAAGTGGCAGAGCAAGCTCAGAAACATGACTTGTTGTCACACTTACAGTATGTAGGATTTAAAACAAGAGGTCAAATTAGAAAAGTGTCTGCTGTAAGAAAACTAAAACTAAAAGCAGATCTGTTATTTTGGAGTAAATATCACCAGAATTTAGATACTTGGAATATATAAAGGGCTGGATCGAAACCAGAGGATCTGTAACCTTTGTGTTGACAATTTATTTGGAGACGAATATCATGGCCATTTGACAGAGGTGTGGACTCGAGTCACATGACTTGGACTCGAGTCATGAATTTCATGACTTGAGACTTGACTTGACAAAATGTAAAGAGACTTGCAACTTGACTTGGACTTTAACATCAATGACTCGTGACTTGACTTGGACTTGAGCCTTTTGACTTGATAAGACTTGCTACTTTCCCCAAAACACAAAGATTAAAAAGTATATTTTTAAGTAGGCCTACCGCTCTGTATCTTTCATCATGTAACCTAGTGTAGCGGAGGAAACTGGTACATGTACCGGTGCCGCGCTGATCTGCTTATCACTGGTTTCACTTCAGAGGTGTCGGCCAGAACACCACTTAAGGCCAAAAACGTCAGATTATAAGCATGAGACTAGGAGAAGAGGAGTATGGTTTATCCGCTCTTTATTTTCCTTCTTTCACAGGCACAACCGCATATAGATCGCGGGAAAAGAACAGAAGCTTATATTCCGCTCGTGAGAAGACGTTAGAACAGCTGTTGCGACCGGCGAGTCGCGGCTGTTAATAACATCCATAAACTGTAACTTATAACAGC
Source organism: Ammodytes marinus (assembly GCF_949987685.1). Lineage (NCBI taxonomy): Eukaryota > Metazoa > Chordata > Actinopteri > Uranoscopiformes > Ammodytidae > Ammodytes > Ammodytes marinus. The sequence continues at coordinate 20,210,072 of NC_137233.1, forward strand.
GATCGGGACTGCATGTACTCACACACGGGTGATTCACATAAACTTAAATAAACACGTTTCAACTGTGGAATGATCGACTACTGCGGCAACATGCACGTCGCTCACACACCTGACCGAGGGAGAAGAGAAAGGAAACTTAGCCTACTAAACAGACTCTCCGGCCGACTGATGTCACTGCCACTAACTGACAGCTATAATGTCATCCACACTGAACAAAACACACTATAAGAAATAACAACACTGTAACCTGTAAACTTTGGCCTTTTCTACATGTAGCCTATGTGTGAGTGTCTGTTTTTGTTCGGGTATAAAAACTACGAGGTGGTCAACATAACACAAATTAATAAATGTGTTTATTCTGTAAAGGAGTGGTTTAAAATGACGAATAGTATTGCAAAATATGAGTTAAATGTTAAAAATCACTGGTAAATAATGCATTTAGGAAGTGCAATGTCCGTACATTTTTTTTCCACAAATTCAATTGCACTTGTTTTAATAAATAAAGACAGATTTTAAAAGCGTACATGATGTGGGTAGGCTAAATAAAGTATTACTTTTTGGTTAAAGGACTCGAAATGACTTGAAGCTCAAACTGCAGGACTTGGGACTTACTTGAGACTTGTCAGCATTGACTTGGGACTTGACTCGGGACTTGCCTGTCTTGACTCGAGACTTGACTCGGGACTTGAGTGCAAAGACTTGAGACTTACTTGTGACTTGCTAAACAATGACTTGGTCCCACCTCTGCCATTTGAATGTAAGAATGTACAGTAGATGTGATGAATTATAGGAGAAGGTACCTGTCAAAGCCAGGGCTGCCTTTATCTGCCACTTGGCCCTGGGGCTGAGAGGTTTCGTAGGCCCCCCCGGGCGGCGGTCTTACAATACAGATGTGTTAAAGCCATGTTTGTCTACACCACAATATCTCTATTGATGAAATACAAAATCACTTAAGGTAACATGTACATAACCCCTTCCTGGTCTAATTACTTTTAATAACCAAACACACATGGTTGGTTACAGTGTTTTTCCAAGTTATTGAGGAGACAGCGGTGGGTTCCCACCTTTTAGGGGGGTCCAGGGGCATGCCCCCCTGGAAGAAAAATTTGAACCTTTTAAAGTAAAATGCATCAATCTGGTGCACTTCGAGAGGAAAACTAAGGCTAAATCAACTGTGTCCTATGTGAGCTATTTTCTGGAATAATTTGGAGACACAGAAATACCAAAAAGCAGAAACAAAAATATACAGGTTTAAAAAATCCAGTCATTCAGCATTCCAATTTTTTTTTAAATGATCCCTTATCCCAAAGCTACTTCTCTCTTTGAACTCTTTGTTTTGTTTTTAATGGCTCAACTCAATATAGGCCCTTGATCTGCGTTGCCCCGAACAATGTTATTTAAACAAAAATAACAAAAATTTACTGGTGAATAATAGGCCCTTGATCTTCATAGGCCAAAAATAATGTGATTGTTTTCCCTTTTTCTTTACTGGTTCATGATAGGCCCCTGTTCTCGGTACGACCGTGTGAATCCCTTCTTCCCTAAGCACTACTGTATTTATCCCAGCAGAGGAAGATGTAAACGCATGTCTGTCTCTGTCTCAATCCCACCAATCAAGCAGATGCCTCTCTTGATGGCCATGTTTTTCTGTCTTTCACACTTTGTCAATTGCCAATTATTCTTTCTTTCCTATGTCTTTCGCTTTCTCTCCTTTCCTTTTGTGTAATACTAATCACAGTTACTGCTACTGCTGCTCATACTGTATATCATACGGTCTGTGCTACTGTCTATTTGTCCTAATTGCAAACTAACTTGATTAACAGTTAGCCAGTTGACCAGTGGGACACATCGTCCCATTCACTGGTCTGCTGCTTTGTAAACGCCCTGAGAAAGAGTCACTGTGTGTACTGATAAGCATGGAATAGTGATTTAATAATGGCTGCCTGTAATTGAAAACATTCACTTTGAGTTAAGCAGTGTAAATTACATTAGGGAGGTAAAATCACTCCCGAGCTAAAATTACAAACGTGAGAAGTGCATTTGATTCAAAGTATGACTGGGAAGTACTGTAGGGGCATCAGTTACCTGGATCCGACTTAGAGAAGGTGTCCATGTCCAACAGGTTTCTGAAACAAAGGGAACAAGATGGTTAGAAGATCTCAGATTATTGTGCATAAATCAAATCATACATCTATGTAATCCCATTTCTAATTGATGAACATTCTCTGGCTCATATTCCACTATATGCATTAACGTATCAATGCATGCTGATTTATTAGCCTCAGAAAAATCCCAGTTATATATATAATGACAATTAGCATACACAATGTAAGAAGAACAAGCTATTAGTTTATCATACACGCATACAACTCAATCGCTGTTCTCTCATTTCTCCTCCTCACTACAGCACCCCATTACTAAAGTAACACTGCACTGTGTCAGACAAGTAGAAAGACCCCAATCAGGAATGGTATGTTCCGGAGCATTTAAGTGTTTACTTGTGATTCTTATTCGTTAGGTATCCAACTAATCATGCGTACACTTGCATCTCTTAACAAGCCCAAAACCTAGATGTTGGATAAAGCCAGAAATCAAATCTTCATTTCATTTGTGTCCAAAGTTTTTGCAGAACATTTCAGATACAGTCTTTTTAAAATGTTATAAAGAAAGAAAAACGTGTAATTGTAACTTGTACTTAAACAGGGTTCGACATAACGTATAGCCCGATGGCCCGGGGCCAGTAAAATCATATGCAGGGCAAGTTGATTGGCTAGTCACTGTCCCTCCCGGGCCAGTGACTGGCCAATCACAGTTCAGTATCTTTTTGTAGACTACATCATGGTTCATTGAAATGCGCGTTGAGAGTCGGAATGAAAGCATTGTTTATTTAAGACTCAATATAATAAACCTAATATAAAATATATTTTTTTAATGAAAGGCCAGTGGACAACCGATGCGTGGGCGTTTTGACAGGCAGAGCAACAAGCGGTGCACTCTCGCTCCGTTGGCAGAGCTGCCTGCCGTCCGCCTGCGAGTCGACAAATCAATCGACTCTGCCCCCTTTCTTTCTTCCCACAGCAGAGGTTGAGGTGCAGAAAATGATAACTGCGCTTTTCCTTTATCTGCCGCCGTAATGTTGCAGTATTTGCATGCAAGCCCCAATGGTAATACAAATGAGAGGCTTTATTTAAACGCTGTGAATGCGTCTCCGGTGATTGTGTCGGTTGTACAGAAACGAACGGAGGGACTCCGCTCACTGTACAGTTCCTATAGTCGCGCAGTTTGGCACTGTGTTTTCAGGCTCGAGACATTCAATCAGATCGCGGAAGTCTTTCCCATTGAAATCGCTAACGGGGAGAATATCCCCGGTTATTATTTTAGCCACAAACCACAGTTCATCTGCGCGGCGGCTCACTCGCTGGCGAGATCACACGGTGAAACGCTGCTGTGATCTGACGAAGGCATTGTGTGTTTCTAAGGTGATTTAACGTCATAGTCTTAGACGAGCGTTTAACTTATGCTGCATGTTTTGCACTGCACTGTTTTTTATCAATAGTTTGAAAAAATGGTCCCACACTGGACTCTTATGTGAAGCTGACACTTCATGGAGAAGTGACACTCCTGCAGCGCGCTCACGACCAGACGTGAACTCGTACACGGTGAAATCTCCCATTAAAAAAAACGGCATAACCCACTGATTTTCGGATTTCTATTCTATTTTTAAAGTCAACTTGAGCGCAAGTGGAAAACCGGTCATTCGGTCGACACATTCACATCCCTAATGCATATAGAGAAAGTAATAAAAACAGCCTACCACACCACAAAGAATGATCAGACCTTCATCTCTTATTTTTTTTTTATGTTTGAACATGACTTCTGCAGGTGAACTATTCATTAAACTGCCCAAATTCAAGAATAAAAACAATCATCAAGCTACTGGACTTTAAAATACTGGCCCACTCTTTCAACATACTTTCAGTTGCAGGCTTCAAATTCAATATGTTTGCCTGGTTTTATATTATGTGTATGAGCAATATCAACATTTCATATAATTAACTAAAAGAAAAATAACCAAATCTAAAGGGAATATCTATACTGTATAAAGGGAATATCTATACTGTGTAGATATTCCCTTTAGATATATTTATTTTTCTAATACAGGTATTAAAATTATTGCCACTAAATTATGAAGAAAAAAAAGTGTGTGCAGGGCCAGTGAAAATATACAAGGGGCCAGTAAAACTCGGATCCACTGGCCCGGCGGGCCAGTAGGAAAAAAAAGTTATGTTGAACCCTGTTAAACACGCATTTTTTAGCATGTTTTTAAAAAGAAAATGTATCATAAATCGGAGAATTAACAACATATGAACAAATCCTTCTGTAATAACCTTCAGAATGGTTTTAAGAAGGGAAAAGTTTAGGTGACGTAAGTGCTTTAGAAGTTGAGATAAAAACCAAAAATGAATGTTGAGATAATGGCTGTTAAAAATGGTTGTATAGGAGAAATATACAGACACAAACAGACAAGATTAAGTCAAATAAACACAGAAATGTACAGTTTGGACCATTGATTTATAATTGTATGAAAGGGGACAATATTGAAGCTAAATAGACAAACTTCTCAAAATTGTGTCTGGCCTCAAACATAAGCTGTTCCTCTAAGGACTGCAGCCAAAAGCGTTTGAGCTAAAAAAGAAGCTGCCATTAAAAGTTAAATTCAGTCCTCCTTGCCTGAAGCCATTTGTCTTCCACCAGCTTCATTCCCTTCCCTCCGAGCATTACGGCACTACGCAGTCACCAAGTCCTGTGTGTAATTACTTTAGTGTGGGCACAATGTGAATGTGTCTCTGTTTATTGGTGGCTTTGGAGTTTCTCCAGTCAGCTCATCCGCCCGACAAATACAGAAACTGGAAGGACATGAGCTAAGGTGCAAGCTCTCACTCCCTGGTCAATAATAATATTAAAGTTGGCACAAATGAGGATTTCACATTTCATAATTTTGGAGCTGCAGCAGGGGAAATTAATATATACACACACACACACACACACACACACACACACACACACACGCACACACACACACACAAAAGAGCATAACAGAGTAACATCAAATCACTGCCAGTGCTTAAGAGTATAGGGCCACGGGAGAGAGAAAAAAATGAGGAAGGAATTTTATTATTATGCTATTGTAGAAAAAATATGAATGTCGAAATGTCAAGAAGAAAGATGAAATACAATGTTGAGAATAAACTTGACAGGTACAGACTGCTGTGAAGTTGAAAAGACGTTAACAGAAATTACTCGTGAGGTTGTAGCCCATAGCCTGCCTGAGTGGACCACATAAACCCAGACCAAGTCATTACCAAGTGTACCAAGACAAAGACAAGACGAGAAGTAGAGAGCAAGACAAGACCAAGACAATTTTTGTTTCTTTCTGTAAGCTATGAAAGCATTTCTAAATCAATAAAAGCATATTCAAAACACTACTTTGATTAAATAAATTAACTTATATATTTAATAGCCGAGCTACGGGCTCCTGATAATCTTATTGGGCTTTATTTTGACCAGGCACTGGGACTTTCATTTTGCAATATCCCCACAGTCTGGATCGATTTTGACATAAAATCTGGAGTCCTCTCTGTCTGAAACCGAGACAAGACCAAGTAAAAAATGCAGTCGATGCTGAAAACCGAGAACTTTAAGAAATGGTCTTGAGACCGGTCTGGAGTACTACAACACTAGTCTGCCTCATGATAGCAAAGATGCATTCTTTTTCTCTCCGGTGTTCCAAATAATCTTCAGTAAATCACGGCCCGGATTATGACCCACTTCTAGAAACATGGCTGAGAATGGACTGTGATAACACACCCAGTGGAGTTGAGGAGCAGTCAGTGTGACAGATTGTAACGTGTCTCTAGAGGTTTATGACTGTCACAGTGACGAGGAACCAGTCAGAGAGACAGCAGGGAGCAGCAGAGTGCATCCTCACATGTTCACGTGGGTCTGTTCGGGTCGACAAACTGCATGTTCATGTCCGTGTGCGGGCCTCATGAAAGCAGCCCTCCCCTGATAGACATAAAGTATGTTCAAGTCCGTGAGCCATATGGGTTCTCCAAGCAAATGTTTTCATCCAGCATAGTTTACTATTTTTTGCCTTACAGTTTTCACTCTCTACAAAACAGTGAAATTGCAATGAGAAATGAGGGATGCAGTATCCCAGTCTGTGGGGACTTGGGTTACAGACCGGAGGGTCGCTGGTTCATGTCCAGCATGGACCAATACAGTATTAGAATGCAGACTGGTAGCTGGAGAGGTGCCAGTTCACCTCCTGGGCACTGCCGAGGTGAGGTGACCCTTGAGCAAGGCACCAAACCCCTAACTGCTTGAAACGTTCTGTGAGATAGGCTGCCCTTTGTTTTGACATCTCTCCATCAATGCATTTATAGGTCCTGTTTGCCTGTCTGTATTCCGGGCCTATGCGTATCAATCATAATAATAATAACAGAGTGAGCATTTAAAGCAGCTACGGGTAACATTTAAATATATTTTAAACAGCCTCATGTTTCCTCTCATAATCATAAATTACCTTTAACAGCAAACGAGACCATCAGTGCAAAGAAAGACGTTTTTATATAGTTTTTATTATTGTATTTGGTCTGGTCACACACCCAGTCAAATTTTCGGTTCGCTCGTGCAGGCTATGGCAGGCTCTATGGTCGCAGATTTCAGTGTAGCGCAGCAACGCGATTTGAGAGGCCTATCCCTCCAGGTGAGGGAAGGGGAGAGGGAGCCTTGTTTGAGACAGTTATTTGTCGTCATAATGACTGATAACGGGGCTGAACCATCAAAGAAAAAAGAGAGAATGCAATGAAGAAAAGCTAAAAGGGAGAGTGATATAGGCTACGGGCGGGACGAGGGCGTTGCCAAGCAACGTGTATACAATTTCACAGGAGCAAACTAGACTGCAGTGTTTACTCCTAAATGAATGAGCTGTTGGTACTAACACAAAGTTTGCTTTGCTTCATCACCATCATCAGATAACCATTATTCATCTGAAATAGTCATTATTTACATCAACAACACAAACACATTACCTCATCGTGATCCATACTAACTGCCGTCTCTCGTTCATTTGCTTTCTGTGAGGACACATAATCTTTCAGCTCCGTGAGAGAGAGTAGTTAGGTGACACTGCTGCATCAACTCATTGCAATCAGGTGTGTGTGGCACTGACTGGCATTAGTTGATGCAGTGTCACTAACCACTCTCACGGAGCCGAAAAGAGTCTGCCCTCACACTTTCAACACACGGACATGCACCATATTGCGCCCTTCTCAGTTGACACTCACACGCCTAGCACAAGCTAGAAAACAGCTTTGCGACAGCGGGCTGCCAACAGACCATGTTACTCGTAGTGGCTTTAATTAAAAAAATAATAAAGTAAAAAAGTCAAGCCAAAAGTTGCATTGCATTACATAGGCTGATAGAGCGGCAAGGAGCTGGTAGCTAAGCTGTGGTGTCCAATGAAAACTGTTTACAGTAATGTCCTTTTAACAGCTTCAACAAAATTCACCTAATTCCCCGTTGATATGAGCATATTTACAAAACGGCCTACAAACAGATTTTGGGATTACAGTATTTATCTGCCTAGTATATTATTCTACATTGTGAGGTGATGATTGGTGAAGCCAGGATGTATACAAATGTTTTGTCCTATTTTATATTTCAGTTATTAATTTGTTTTTGTTTTTCATGTTAGAATCCCTGGTTGTTTATTGGTGCCATCTTTCTGTTATAAATAGCCTTAAAGATGTGAGATGGCGTGTACAGTATGTGTGTGCGTGTCTGATGTGTGTGTGTGTGTGTGTGTGTGTGTGTGTGTGTGTGTGTGTGTGTGTGTGTGTGTGTGTGTGTGTTTGTGTGTGCGTGCGTGCGTGCGTGTGTGTGTGCGCGTCTGTGTGTGTGTGTTTGTGTGTGTGCGTGCCTCACACTGCTGCCTGCTGCATACGGTAGATCTGCAGGGAACTGGAGACATTTGCTGAGGGGTTTTTTAAATGCTTAATCACGTCATCCCTTTTGTATGTTGGAGTGTCGCTTTTTAATTTATGTCTTACATCAGAGCCGGCCCAAGCCTTCAGGGGGCCCTAAGCGAAATATGATTAGGGGGCCCCTCTCCAATGTTAGCGCTGCTGAAACTCACCCAGTGTTTTCCGCTAGTGCCTCCACTGTGCGGCTGTGCGAAAATATTATACAGCCGAGATTCAGACCCTCCTAGGGGGGTCCGGGGGTATGCCCCCCCAGGAGATTTTTTTAACCTTTTTAAAGTGAAATGCATGAATCTGGTGCACTTTGAGAGGAAAATTAAGAGGCTAAATCTGAGAAATTTTGTGTGAACAAATAATTTGGAGACACTGGGTCAAATGAATTAGAAGCTATTGAAGAAGGACACATGGATTTTCCATAAAAATATTAATATAAAATAAAATATTATGGGTTGGGCTTGGAGCTCTTTTTCTTTTACGGGACATATTTCTCTGTAATATAGTGAATGCATTTAAATGCAGTGTGAGGAACTAAGCAGAAGAACTCTGTTGTCCAGCTACTGTATCTTTTTTTCCACAGACAAGGCTGAAATAGGCTATAGACTATACACAGTGTATGGGCAACTGAGGGCAGCCCCATTTCCAATCGTTTTTAAATAAACTCAATACACACTGTGCATGGATGTGAACGTGACAATTTCGGATTTCCTCCCAGATGAACTGATTAAATTTTTAGGCTATTAATTATCTAGACCAAAACATTGTATTCCTTTTTTGTATGATAACTCACATTTGCATAGTATGATGTTGATATCAAACATCATTTTTTTTTAGGGGGCCCCCCAGGCAGTCGGGGGCCCTAAGCGGCCGCTTAGTTCGCTTATGCCTCGGGCCGGCTCTGTCTTACATTATGTGTGTGTTCCACAGTATGCTGACTGGCTTGGGTATACACAGTGGCTTTTGAATTAATAGCAGTACATTTATGATCAAGCTGCTTCTGTATGTAGAGTGACATCAGTCAATTTATAATATATCAAGCAACTGGAATAAAAGTTTAAACATAAGCAGCACCATATCCTGAAAGGACATAAAACGATGAGGCTCAACTTTCTAGGTCAAATTTTCAATGGTTTCCTACTAAGTCTTCTTGCATTTCTCTTTGGGTGAACATTTGAATTGTATTTATGGAGGGTTGCTCGACTCCAATAAGACAACAACTGCCATGTCTCTGAAAAACAAGGGACAATGAACTACTCCAGCGTACACCTTTCCACAGAAATACCAACATAATCACACATACACTACAACTGCTTTCTTTACTCCTGAACACTATAAAGGCTTTCCTTTGATGCTACACACACGCACATCAGCTTGGGTCTTTGAAGCTTAACTTCTGGGAGACACTACTAATCTCATTTAGGGTGACAAAGGTTTTTGCTTGTAATGTGGCCTTTTCAATGAGACCTTCAGGACATGATATGGGGGGCTGGGCATCCAATCAGAGCCCTACCCTGCTGTGATTGACATTCTCCCACTGACAACTGCTGGCTCCCTGTGCTCACTGGCCTACCTGGCATTTCACTCTGCATGCACCAGCGCCTGCCACACTGTGCGGCCATCACAGATGCAATGCAGCCCTTAGATGCCTTTGCAGCAACGCAATGGAAATGCTAGAAAAAAACATACAACAATCTCGTGAAACTCAGTTCAATTTACCTTGTTTAAAAATCTTAGCATTCAAGTTTCCTCCTTCATACTTGTGGAAAATCCACAATCAATAAATATTCATGTAAATGTAATTTAAAGGTGAAGTAAGCAGTTTATTTATGTTAATATAAGTGTTAAATCGCTATTTATTCATACAGTGATCACTTACATAATGTGCGCGTTTCATAAAGCCGATCTCTCAGTCTGCTGCTCTGCAGAGCGACAGATGGGTGAATGTTTATGCGCCTACAATGGCGGAGCAGGTAAAAATCCTTCTCAATGTCTGTTTTGATGTTTTTATCATGTTTTATCACACTTACGGATCTGAGATGATGCTAGATAACTTGCTGCTTGAAGACCGCAGTGCATTAATGTGGTGACGTAGGGACGAGTGAGGGTACTGCTAACTGACAGCAAGTTAGCTAAAAGAACCATTCCGCTTACAGCACCTTTAAGAAGCTGGAGACAGGCCGTATTGACTGCATGCTGGTGTTATGAAGCAATAGGAAGTTATTTTGTGTAGCTTGGTCGAATCTGTTTTTCCACTTACCAACACTGTCAGCAGGAGGTGATTGCATGGAGGTGATTGAACTACTTCAAATCTCAGCACCTGATTGCCACAATCTCAAAGTGTCAAACCCTGTGTCATAACTCAGTCAATAAGAACACACAGACTTGTTGTACCCATTTTTAGATTCAGAATGACACACACATTCTGAGGATATCCTTATCTCCAAAGTCCATTTGCAATATAAGGCCCTAAAACAGCACTAATCAATATTTTTACACTATAAATCACACCATTATGTGAACAATTGTCACTTACAGTTACCAAACAGCAGATAGTGAACATAGTGGAGCGTTGTGTATGGGCGAGTGAACTACAAGGAGAGAGACATTGATCAGGTGACCACGAACACAGCTTCCAATATTTGCTATGTTTGCTTTTTAAAAAAAGAAAAAAAAAGGTGATATGTCTGATTTGGGTTTTTTATTGCATGTGTCAAAGCCTGTAAAAATGCAGTTTTAGGTTTATAACATTTGTTAGAAAAGAGTCATATATCTTTTAATCAGTGTTTATTTATTCGTTATTTCTGTCACTATAGGAGCCACTCTAGATTAAGAAAAATCACAATTTCTACGTAAGTAAAGGTTTGCATGAAATCAGATTGAAATGTCTCTCAATCAGACATTTACACTTTTTCTTTTAATTGATGAATGATATACTTATTCATTCATTAAAGAGGACCTATTATACTACTTTTCTGGTCTTAATTTCTTGTTTTACACTGCTATAGAGCAACCTGACACGAATCACATCACAAAAAACTATGTAGATTTTCGGGAAGTTCTTTCTCTTATTTTGGCGATCCAGCACGTCCTGTCAACACTTGAGTGTGTGTGCTTCGGCGATCTCCGGTCCCTCCGCCTGTGCTTCGGCAATCTCCGCTCCCCTCCCCCCCCCTTCCTGCAAACCCCACTCCGTTGTGATTGGTTACCTTCCTTCCGGAACACTTTCAGTAGCGGGAAGCGCGAGCATGGACCTATAAGGGCGCGAGGCAGACGCGAACAGGGAAGTGACAGCATTACCATACATGGAAACATCCGCGTGGTGACTTCACGAAGTTACATGCGACGTCACAAAGTTACAAAGGGTAAACCGCTTTGAACACGTGACTTCTCGACTGGCTAGAATAGTGTTTAGTGCTCTGCACAGACACCCCAGACGGTCAGCAGGGAATACGTCGAAATGCATGTAAGTCATTATTTGATAATTTAGTATGGTTAAGCATGACTATGAATCATCATAACAACGTTTATAGGTCATAAAAGTCAAAAAGCATCATAGGTCCTCTTTAAATCAAATAGTCTGCTATCAGTTACATAAAACCCAAATAGTTCCTCGTCTAAAATATCCATCTTATTCATTTCCAGGCCTCAGGCATCCAACTAGTCGGGGATGGGTGGTTGTGGGGTATTGGCCTTAACATATGCTTAGCTTGCATGAGAGGGGACTTCATTTATTTCTCGCTGTCTCATTTAAACGATGGTATTCTGGCGTTAAGTAATTCAGACTGCAGGGTGGCTGCCATGCTCAGCTTGTCTGATAGGATCTGTGTTTGGGTGGCAGGCAGACAGACAGCCACTTATACAAGACAGAAGAAAAACAAACTTTCCTTCCACACTATCTGACTGCCTGTCTTACCCACATACGGTACATACACATTAACACCTTATCTGACATAGCTGTTAACACACACATACACACACACAATGCTTACACTAAACCTGTGCGCATTCTCTTCATGAAAGAGACTCCATAGTGTCATTGACATAAGTGATCAAATCAGATTTGTCCATTTACACGGCAGAATTATTTTCTGACAATATTGATATATTTTCATTGCAAAGCTTTGGAGACACAGTATGCCTGTTAAGTTTAGAGAAACACCGTGTTACATTTAATCACAGTGCTCTGATGAAGGCGAACAGCTGTAATTCTTAATAAGAGCAGTCTTAATGCTGTCTTTAAGTCTCCCTAAATATGACCCAATGAAGGCTTTTTACAACACTAAATCCACTCAGCAGATTCCTGAACCTTAATATACAACCACTGACACAACTTAACTCGACGTTGAAGTACTTATTTCGTCTGACTGACTCAATTTGATGTCTTCCAAAAAGCCCAATCTGCTCTGACTGGGCCTGAATCTAACTGATTAGGTTGGGGCATCTTGGGGGTGTGGCTAAGGTAGAGCTAGTGCTAAGTTAGGTTTGCAATGGGGAGCGTGGCTTCTCCCCTTATGACATAAGGTTACAGGGGTTTTTGAACACAAGTTTTCAGAAGGGTGGAGGTGGAAGAAGAGATATATGTTTTGTTTTTTTCATCCTTTGGGAGTCTGTAGACACACCGGGGATTGCATTTTGCATAATAGGGGACCTTTAACCCTCTAACCTAATCACGCTCCCTTGATGGACAGACGTGCAATGCAAGTGATAGCCCTACCATTGAGCACTTGGGTATTTGAGGCAGATATCGGAGATCCTCATTTATGTGGAGGAGTTGCGGAGATTTACATTTACATTCCATAATGAGTCTGGTAGGAGACCACGGGGTCAACCTCAAGCTCGCAGGAGAGATTATACATCAAATGTGCTCTGGAATGCCTGGGGATCCCCTAGGAGGAGCTGTGAAACATTACTGTGGAAAGGGATGTCTGGACTACCTTACTGAAACTACTGCACGCCCAAGATAAGCAGACAAAAATGGATGCATGGATGGATGGATGGATGGAGAAGTAGTTTGATTAACAGTCCTACCCCTAAGTGGTTTGTTTATATGAAGCTAATTGCAACAGAAAATATGATTAGAAAAGACACATAAAGCTGCCTGGATCTCACTTTTATCAATAAGAGTTGTTAATTAACCTACGTGGGAAGTTACAAAATGCTGATAATGAACGTGTGAGTAAAATGTTAATACGCAATATATTTCAGTTGTAGTCTCACGGAAATGCTCAAGCAATACAACATCCTCGTGTAGGGACTGCGCAGCACTAGGATAAGGTAAGAGAAATATCATGGACAATACAGGCAATGTCCACAGTCAATTGAGACAAGAGAAGGGACATGTTTAGATGAAACTGAATCTGTGATCATTTCTTTACAAAAAACTTGTTATGCCATTGGACTCAGGATGCAACCACCAGCCTCTGGAGACACTTTGTATATCCCACCTTCACCTCCTTCTGTAATGGCTGGTTTCCCTCTGAGCAGCACAGTTCGGTTCGGCATGGAACGGTTTGGTATGGAACAGTGCAGCTAACCAATGCTGGTCAAGGCAGCTATGTAACTGTTGTGATATCATAGCAGTGTGACCAAAGTGTTCCCCTTAATCCAATGAAGAGGAAAAATGCCACATGATAAACAGAGAGCTGCGCACCGTCCGTTTTCTCTAAATACAAAAGGTGACTACACACAAGGTGGTTTAACTCTTGCACGGAAATTATTCTGTCAACCAATCAACAAACTGCAGTGTGTAGCTCCATACTTTTATTTGCCACAAGGCAGTATTGCAACATGATAACGACCCCAAACACACCTCCAAACGACCACTGCCTTGCTAAAGAAGCTGAGGGTAAAGGTGATGGACTGGCCAAGCATGTCTCCAGACCTAAACCCTATTGAGCATCTATTTTGAGGGGACAGTTCATTTACACTGTTAAACAAGCTGTACACTGACTACTTTACATTGTATCAAAGTATCATTTCTTCAGTGTTGTCCCATGAAAAGATATAATGAAATATTATTAACCCTTTTTGAGATCTATTGGAGGCCACAAAATGAGAAATAAAGCTTTAATTAGCTGAAGGGGGCCAATTTGAAGTTTTAGTTAAGAGAGGATGAAATGAGGAGGCAGCTGAATGAAATGATTTCCTTTGCAACGGATGGAACAGATTGGCTTTAATAAATGGAATTCACAAGACAGTTTCAGTAAGGTGTGGAAACCATTTTAAAACATTGTTGGAAGATACTTAATGGCTGGATTCACATTTACTCTGTATAGAGTCACTGCTTTATCATTAATACTGACAGATGTTTAGGCAATCCACCCTCAAGCTATATTTTCATTTTGTCTTTTTTGTTTTTTTTCTTCAGTTTTTGTTTTTGTTGTTAGTTGTTGTTTTTTAAAGACGTTTTGCAATGAAGGCTGATGGAATCATGCTTGAGTAAACAGTGACAATGTATCACCTGCTTTCACTAGTTAATTTCTTATTTTATTTACTGAAGTATAGGTTGAGCATCAGTGCATGACCGACAGGCACGCGAGTTCCGAGTATAGTAGAACGCAGCATTCAACTGAAACTGGAGCGCAACTTCGACGTCATCGTTCTCAGCCACTCGCTCTGTTCGCTGATTGGACGGCCGGAAAATTTCCTGAGCTCAAACACATGAATTCACATTCAGAGTATTCAGAAAAAACTATTGTTGAGAAAATGGCTGTTAAAGATGGTTGTATAGCAGAAACAAACAAGGGTTAGTCAACACCTAAATGTACATTTTGGACCTTGTATTTATAGTAGAATGAAGCATGTTTTGGAAGTAAAAATAGACCAAAATCCACTAGTGCTTGAAAAAACAATGTTCTTGCAGTGTCTCACCTTCAATTTGAACAGAACCGAAAGCTCTTAACCTGAATGAGGAGAACATCCACTTCCTTACCACCTGCAGTCTCTCTGAGCAACAACATGATACATGAGCGACATGAGGACAAAGAGATCAACCATTACAGTGAGAGCGTTGAGACAAACTGATAGTCTACTTCCTTCAGGCAAATCCTCCTCAAACGGACTTCGTTCATCATCTACAAAAAATTAGTATAAGTGACAAAACAGAGCAGGAGAGCCTCTGAGAAACCAAGTCTCACAGCCCCCTCCATATGACCTCACACTGACAATACACACACACACACACACACACACACACACACACACCGTACACACACACCATTCACGCAATAATGAGAAAGTGTTGCCACGTGAAAAAAATATTTCAAATCATCCAAAGGTCAAGTACCTGTCAAACACTTGAGGCAGGCACTCACAGACAGGGCTGATGAAAGAATGTGAGTTAGGAGGACAGTGGATGGTGGAGCAGCTCACATCATAGTGAGGTAAAAAGTTGTTCAGATGAAAAGGAATAACAAATATCACAACGATGCCACATCAGAGCTAGAAGCCACCTTTAAAGCAAATAGCTAAAAAAATATATATTTTTAGCTTGTTGCCTCACTTTCGGGTGCAAGACAAGGCGACAGAAAAACATTCCTTTAACTGGGCGTGCATTTTTGAAGAAGAAATGGGCAAAGGTTAGCTTAGCTGAAATACTGGTGGTTAATGGGAAGCGTTAGCCTGCGTTCGTGCAAAAGATAAAGAGTGCGATATAATGAGAGTGCTGGGGCAGTGCACATGAAGTAAAGCTTTAATTAAGTGACCAAATTAAAGTTTTAGTTAAGAGGTGATGAAATGAAAGCTGATGGAAACATGCTCAAGTAAACAGTGACAATCACCTGCTTTCACTAGTTAATTTATTTATTTATTTACTGAAGTATAGGTGGAGCATAAATACTTGACTGACACACACTGCAGCATGTGTCTGCTACACAAGATGAGACGCAGGGGGCGGGGGGGAACAAAAAACAATGTGTGCAGGGAGAGAGGGACAAATTCATTCACACAAATAATGCTAATATCATCTTAAAGAAGTATTACTAGTGTTCTTTTGAAGCCACCTTGGGTAGAAGGATTTCAAACTTTGGTTGCCTCCCAGTGGTAGTATCCAAAAAAGACACTGTGGCATACAGTAATTTTTTCCACAACACCCACGCTGACTAAGACAAACATAACGTGGTAAATAAACAAGTCCCAACAAGCACACAGGATTTAGTGATATTGGAAAATGTATATTCTGACTGTCAGTGGAGGCAGGCTAACGCTACCCATTGACTACCAGTAGGAGAGATACGCTAGTTAGCGATGAGCGACCTTTGCTCAATTCTCCTTGAAAAATGCACGTCCAGTTAAGGGAATGTTTTCTGTTGCTTTGTCTTGAACCCGAGGGTGTAGCAACAAGCAAAACATTCAAAATGTTGAACTATTCCTTTAACATTATGTCTATCCCCAGGCAGAGATTGTTTCATGTAACACGCTCAATGAAGATGCATCTTCATGTACGCCATCTTGAATAATCTTCAATGCATTTAGAGAACTGTATACGTCTTAATCCCAGCTAAATCATTTCTAAACCTATGGAATACTTAAAGGAGCAAAGGCCAACATTTGATCAGGAATCCCATTATTCCCCCCTCCAGACAAGAATACATGTTATCTTGTGTTTCTCAAAATTGTCACAAAGGAACGCCAGAGCTCATCAATGTATGGAAGCTGAGATAAATGGACAGTTATTCCATAAGCAGTTTTGCATAAATGGGACTTTTTTTAGGTTATAATCCATAATTAATGTAATTACATCAGTGTGCTTGCCTTGGCCATGTGAGATTCAGACTGTGTCTGCACAAAAGGGATTTTCAAAGGAAATAATGCATGCACTAAGTGGACATGATGAAAAGACAACAATTTTCTTCTTGAGAATAAATCATTTGGATAAATTGTATTCCTCCTCCTCATCTTGTTATTGTCCAGAAAAGCAAAGGTGTCCAAGGTAACCTTAATGAGGGCAGGTCAGTGAGCCAACATGCACAGTACACAGGGAGCCGGAACTCACATGAATGGAATCCAACTAAAGTAAAAACCAGTTTTTTTTCTCCAGATAAAGCTGTAGCTTCAGCATTTAAAAAAACCCTCTCTATTCACAGCTGATGGGCGGTTGATGTGGAATGAGGATCCCTCTGGAGCCCACTACAGAGCCAACCTCATTCTGCCAGAGTCATACCACTGAAACAACCCAGAACTATAGGGACAGCTGGTCACAATCAGTGTGTGGGAATTCACCTTTCTTTTGGATTTACTTTTCCCTCTGCAATGCACCTGCCTTAAGTTACTGAAGTGCAGAGTACCCCTTTTTAGGATACCATACAGATCACATTAAAGCTATAGTGCGTAACTTCTGTGGTCCCTACGAGTAATTCATTTGTATGACAAAAGTTACAGGCTATAGCTTTAAATTGTGGTGTCATCTCATAATGCAAAAAGCCTCAGCTTCCAGGCGGGAACCCTGCCTACCACTGTCCCCATCAATGTTTCATTTAAACATACGTCCTTGAGCAGAACATTAAATCAGAATGAATAAATTCAGTTTTCAACAGCAGAAAAAAACAAATCATTGATATATATATAAGTTTGACTGATGATAATATTTATAATATTTTGTCATGTTCTTTAAGAAAAGCAAAGCAAAGTATTCACCAAACCTTGGCCTGGTGACGAGGGCATGTAGGACCATTATGTCGTTATTCTTTTCCAGGGATAAATCTGTGTTGTGTGAAATCAGTCTATTTCCCTTATTCTCGGTTGACCTCTTTCAGCCTCCGGTGAAAGAACTTAAATAATTCACAAAATAAAATGTGGACTAGATGGGTTGAGAAACTCTGCCATAACCTCACCCCAGAATCTTGAAACGTCCTTTAAAAACGGACTCACACTTGATTGATCAAATCAAATATTTATTTCTGACAGGGAATGTTATGCTCAGGGTGCAGGCTGCAACATGCAATCAAAACAAGTAAAAATCGAATCAATAATTGATGACAATGTTAATGTGCCTGAAAGGAACAACACAACTCAAAGTTGTTTTTTCCCCTGACATCATTAGTGCACAAGAAGCAACAGAAAGACATTGTATCCAACTATTGGTCTCGTAAATATTCTTGTAAATATTTGAGGATGTAAATTCGGACAACGTGCAAAATAGACCAAATAAACTGTATTATTGGCCTTTCCGAGGAGATTTGAAGAACACAGTTACAACAGGTGTATGGCAGGCAAAAATCAAACACTTTCTCAGAATTGGACTTCATATATCGGGGAAACTGCCAAAGACTCAGAATGTGACATTCCAGTCCAGCCTTCTGCCAGCCATCTTACACTCCTCATTCTTTGCTTTCTTTTTGTCATTTATTTCCTTTGCAGCATCTCCATTTCTCGTCTGATATGCTTTCACTTTTGAGGCCAGCCTTTGATACATACAGAGAGAAAGAGAGAGAGAGAGAGAGAGAGAGAGAGAGAGAGAGAGAGAGAGAGAGAGAGAGAGAGAGAGCGAGAGAGAGATACATGATTGTACAACTTCTTGTGAGGACAGTCGTTGACATAATGCATTCCCTAGCCCATTACCCTAACCATCAAAACTCAATGGCTAACCCCAACCCTTACACTAAGCCTAACCTAAACCTAATTCATACCTGAACCTTAAAACCTAGTGTTAACCCTCAAACCGCCCTTTAAAGAACTGTCCCAAAGTGAGAACCGGACAAAAAGTCCCCACTTCGATGGTTAAAAGCTAAAACTGGTCCTCAAAAAGATGGCTGTACAAGTACACACACACACACACACACACACACACACACACACACACACACACACTTTAACAGTATTTGCAAATAGTTTATATTATTTTACAAATATTACATGTTTAAATCTTCACTCCCCGATTTATAAATTCCTGCATTTTTAATTATAATTATATATTTATTTGTTGGGACATTAGGCCTACCATTTTTAAATATATATATATATATAATTTGGTATTTTACTATTCAAACTAAGCCTTGTTCAGGGAAAAAGAAGATATATAATAACGGCTTGTTTGGAACAGCGCTGTTGGAGTAGCCTACAGTCTCCATGAGCTGATATTAGATTCTGCTTAGAAAAATAAGTAATGTTTTGCTGATTCCTGTAGCCTACATCCTTTTCTCATAATTCAAATAACCATTGCATTCAAAGCACAATCCGCTCCCTCTATGTGTCTCCTCTCTCCCTTTAATGTCAGCTGGCACATTTAATATCAACGCGTTCATGTGATCTCGGAGTTCCACTCTCCAAGGCGCTCAGAATAAACACTGCTGCTTCCTGCACCCACACGCACTTCTACACCCACAACACAACACAGAACAGCACATGCATATTCATCCTTACAAAAAGCAGGAAAAAAAGAGTTGCTCCATGCAGGTTAAAGACACAATACTGATTCAAAACATAAGGGGAAAGTCAAAGATGAAAAGAAAAAGGATCCAAATTGCGCTCAAGAATAAGAAAACTAGCATTTTACACACAAAGCCTTGAAAATGTAACATATTCATGAAATATATGAGTGCTAACAGGTGAATGACACGTGCATGTCGGGGAACCGTTTGGTAATGTTTGCGGGTGCTTACCTGCAGGAAACGGTGACTTCAATCTTTGTAGCGGGCACGGTGGAGTTGAGTGGGTCGAATTCCCCGATTGTCGCCATGACTGCTTTTTAGTTGTTTTTTTTAATCACTTCTTCTGAATCCTTGAAGTTCTCACATATAGGCTACTACACATCTAAATGTCCATCCAGCTGAGAGCGGGAGCCGGATAGGGAACGGAGCGGGTGCAGTAGTGGTAGCCTACTAGTTGTTGCTGCTACCAGTCGCTGGAGCGCAGTTGGAGGCATGGGCTACCTGAGGATGAGGCTCTGTGTGCGGGAGGAGAGAGAGAGACATGGGGAGAGGGGAGAGGGGGGGGGGGGGGTTCCACCGTCCCCCACTCCTCATTTCTCTACAGCCATCGCCAGGTGGAGGCAGAGACCTCCACAAGTTCTTCTGCCGTGTCTGGGCGCAATTTACAGTATGTTCTTGGTATGACGGGTGAATAGTGCCACATGGTGCGGGCGTATAGGCTACACTTTTTCCCAGGGCTCAATCAATGAGATGATCACTGCATTTGAATCATTTGCTGCGCCTGTTGGTCTGGACACTATCCATTGAAGCTCATTTAATATGTCAAGAAATCCAGAGCTACCAATCAAATCGTTATTTCTGATATGGGCGGGCCAGAGCCCTATGTATGGTGCTGTGCATCATGCGCTGCCGAAGCCGTGATAGTAGGCTAAACATAGGCCTAGATGGCTGTGGATATGTTGTTCGAGTTTGAGACGGCTTTCGCCTCGACACTTGATTTGGAAGATGGCACTCAAATCTTTTATTAGCAAGTAAGAGGAATGTTCTGGTTTGCCGACCGACCACGGCAAAAGTTTAATTTAACAGTTAATCCGCTGTTCGCTAAACAAACTAGGCTTAATATATCACCTTGTTCATTGCTCTGATTCGTGGTATTGTTATCCAATTGCGTGCAGTGGCATTTGAAATGCACACGTAGGTGCCCTCCCTTGAGTTGGAAAGGTCTATTGATCGTGGCCAGACCCTCTATCGTTCTAGATATGAGTCTGGATTTCCAGGCTAATATAAGGCTACATCCGGTCTGGATTTTCAGTGTGGCAATCCGAAGCTTTTTGGGTGATTTATAGACAGAGCCTCCATGTTAAAACGATGTTGTGAGGAAATAAATAACTAAAATAATGTCCCAATTGTGTGCCTACTGCATGCCAACTACACACTTTTTATGAAAAAAATGTCGGCTGTAGTATGTATAATAGTAAAAAGAAAGAGTCAGTGATTTCGAATGCAGGCCAGGGAATGTTGGGGAGAAAACTAGGCTTACCTTTGAAAATTCTGCCAGTTGTCCAGGGTTAAACTAGCCTGGTCCTACCAGACCATCGTACTTCCTTTCATTTGTACAGGTCTGGAATCGCTCAATTGACAAACGTACCTCACTTGAAGGTGGGCGTCTGTTGAAGTTTAAAACTATTGGATCTGCCCAGTGCAGGGCTGTACGCTTATTTTTTTTAGGTGGTAGCACTGGTGCTAGTGTGACCTATGTTATATTTCTTCTGCTGCTGAATGACAGGACCTCAAGACAGGTTGGGTAGAGTACTGCACTGGGTTTTATTCAACAGAGTGACGACATTTTGTTTCTAACATTGATCGTATAGTGGTATATTTTGGTTCTAAAACATGCTTGTAAATAAAATATAAAAACATAAAATATCCTATCTAAAAGAGCACCCAGATATCAATTACACATAACATTGCATATAAAACAGTACAAATAAACATACCTGCAACATGGAATGCAACACAACCAATGTGCATTAATTGAAAAGTCTCGTCTTGCTCGCACTACAAATAAAAAGAGGAGCATGGCATGAGCATAGAGGTCACGTGCACCCCGTGCTGAAAGTAACTAGCTAGTACAGCTTCACACATGTTGGCTGCTAGCCCAAAGACACTCTTCAAACACCACGGCAACAATTAATCACAAAACAACAAAACTACTAGTTTTACAGATGCCTCATTAGTCAAGCATGCTATACAACAAATGCTGATATTTTATACATCATATGAACCGTAGTTTTCACTTATTACTATACTTAATGTCTGAGCGAACAGGGCAGCAACTTACCAACAGAGTGACGACATTTTGTTTCTGAACGCAAAGCAAAATGCCCAGCATTAAGGGTGAAATCAACTTCCGCTCTAGACTTTCAAAATAAAATACACAAAAAACTTTTGTTGCAGTCCCAAGTTTGACAGGAATTTAACATTCAAGCCAAGTAATTATTTACACTGTTACATACACCCCCTTTAAATTCTGTTAAACTCAGACAAATCCAGAGTACCATAACGAGAAAAGAAATAAGAGAAAAAAATAAAAATTGTGTGGGATTGCTCAAAGTGAAACCATATCACTGATGTAAATTACAGTCGATACAAAATCCTCCCATAGGGAGTGCAAAAGGATCAGGAGGTACCAGGCCCAATACTTTACACAGACCAGTAGAAGATGCCATATACACCTACTAAACATCTAGTTCAAGGCAATACACATTGCATACCCAAGTTCACAAACACAACAAATAGCACTTGGATGTAGGCCATACAAAATTGGGGGTAAAAATATGTACTGGTCATTTAGCCCTTAAACAGTCCGTGAAAGAATGCATACACAGGACTTGAACTAAGAAAGGTATGCTCAACCTTTTGTGTTGACATCTCATGAATCAACTTTTTGGGAGGTCTGACATGTCTCCCATATCTGGTAGTAACTGCATCACCTGAGCCAGCTTGAACACTGTGAGGTTGTGAACAAACAGCAGTGTTTTCATCAACATCTTCTGTGGGAGTCAACTGGGACATGTCTAGCACAGGCAAATTAACAACACTGGCAGACACTTGGTCAGGGGAATGAGCTACACTGACGGACACTTGGTCAGGGGAATGAGCTGCACTGACAGAGACTGGGTCAGGGGAATGAGCTACACTGACAGAGACTGGGTCAGGGGAATGAGCTACACTGACAGAGACTGGGTCAGGGGAATGAGCTACACTGACAGACACTGGGTCAGGGGAATGAGCTACACTGACAGACACTGGGTCAGGGGAATGAGCTACACTGACAGACACTGGGTCAGGGGAATGAGCTACACTGACGGACACTTGGTCAGGGGAATGAGCTACACTGACAGAGACTGGGTCAGGGGAGTGCATTAGCCAGTCCAAAGTTCGGTTGTAGCCATCTGCATCGTTCATCTCCACAGAGTCTCGACCACTTGCACATGCCACATCCTGGTCATCTGAGCCCACAAGAGAGGCAGGAGTTTCATCCACTGCAAGAAAGTCAACTGAGAGAAGAAGATTCCGGTGCACAACTCTCTCTCTGCCGGTAACGGCATCTCTTATTCTGTACACGTTGATCCCAGACCTCACAGACACAACATCATAAGGTGTAGAGTCCCACTTGTCAGCAAGCTTCCTTTTTCCTCTTTCACCACGGTTGGCCAACAGCACTCGATCACCCATAGCTAGTGGAGAGCCCTTGACTTTGCGGTTGTACAGCCTGGCATGACGTGCTTGCTCGTCAAGGGTGTGTTTCTGAGCAATCCGCGAGGCTTCACTCAAGTCCTGCTTCAACCGTAAGACAAACTCATTATGGCTGATCACTTTGTCATCTTGAAGCACATGCTGGAACATGATGTCGATAGGGAGACGTGGAACCCGTCCATACATGAGGTAAAATGGGGCAAACCCGGTCGTCTCATGTATTGTACAGTTGTAGCAAAAGGTTAGAGTCCGCAGCACCTGAGGCCACCTGGCTTTTGCAGTTGGGGGAAGGGTTCTCAACATATTCCCCAGCGTCCTGTTGAAGCGTTCTGTGACACCATTACCCATTGGATGGTAAGGTGTGGTGTGTGACTTATTCACACCTGCCATCTCCAAAAGTTCCTTCAGGAGCCTGCTCTCGAAGTTGGCCCCCTGATCTGAATGGATTCTCTTGGGAAAGCCATACACGCAGAAGAAATCATCCCACAATCGACGGGCAACATGTTTTGCAGTTTGACTCTGACAGGGGAAGGCGTGTGCCATTTTGGAGAAGTGGTCAGTTATGACCAAGACATCAACAGTTTTCTTGTCGCTCAGTTCAGCTGTCCAAAAGTCAATGCACACCAGTTCCATTGGTTCAGATGTGTGAATGGATTCAAGGGGTGCACGGGCTGCAGGTTCAAGGGTTTTGCCAACAATACATCTTTCACATCGTCGTACATGGTTTATTATGTCTTTTTCCATTCCAGCCCAGAAGAACCTTTCTCTGGCGAGGCAGAGGGTTCGTGCACGTCCCTGATGACCAGCATTGTCATGGAGGCCAAGGAGAATCTGATGTTTAAGGCCATCTGGTACAATGAACTGGGACAGCTTTTTGTTCAGTCGGTTGTCTTTTCTCACCCTGTACAGAATCCCATTTTGTACTCTGAGCTTTTTCCAGTGTCTGAGGAGCTTAATGACGCATGCAGGTTCAGCTGCTGCCTCGCGTTTGGTAGCTTTCCTTTTTCGCTGCACATAGAACAGGACTCTGCTTATCGTTCGATCTTGCTCTTGAAGGCTCAAAAACTGGCTCTGAGGGATAACTGTGGAAGGGTCTTCGTCAGGCAACTGTGGCAATGGTAGGTTAGCACTGAGATGACCACAACCACGATGAGCGCTTAGTGCAGCTGACACCTCGTCTGAGCTGATGGAACTTCCGTCAGTCTGAGGATCATGCACATCACTGAGGTCTGTTGACTTTGACCTTGCACCTTGAACAACCTGACAGTTGTTTGTCAGTCGAAAAGCATCCTGCACTGTACCTCTGACAACGCCATTGACTTCATCCAATAATGCGATATAGGGCTCTTTCAGCAAGCGATGACCAACACATGACTGAACGAATGGCTCACGGCTCAAAGCGTCTGCAACAGTGTTCTTAACTCCTGGCACGTACTTAAGATCAAAGTTGAAAGCTGCCAGCTTGGCCACCCACCTTTGCTCACACGCATCCAAGCGTGGTTTTGTCAGAATGTAGGACAGGGGATTGTTATCCGTCCAGGCGGTGAAGTGTTTAGCCTTTAGCCAATGACTGAACTTGTCGCATACGGCCCATTTCAGTGCCAGAAATTCCAGCCTGTGTGCAGGGTAGTTCATTTGAGAATGGGTCAACGTCTTGCTGGCGAAGGCGACAGGCCTTGCAATTGTTTCACCAGGTGCCACTTGTGACAAGACGGCTCCAATACCATCAAAAGAAGCATCGACAGCAAGGATGAAAGGCTGGTCGAAGTTAGGGTGAGCCAAGGTGACACCATGAGTTAGTTCACTTTTTAGTGTTTGAAATGATTTCTGACATGCATCAGTCCAGTCACTTGGTGTCATAGCTGGCGGGGCAGAGGACTTTTTCTTGAACTTCCCTCTCTTCTTGGCCTGGGATTGAACTTGCCGTCCAGAAATGAGCCTGAAGAGGGGTTTGGCTTTTGCAGAGCAGTCAGGAATGAAATGCTGGTAATAAAAGACCATGCCAAGGAAAGATCTGATCTTTTTCCAGGAGGGCGTGACACCATCATTCTCCATTAACTCTGCCTCTCCTACATCAGAAATGGTCTTGACCTTGTCAGGGTCTGTTCTCACCCCATCTGCACAGATGATATGCCCCAGAAACTTAACTGAGCTCTTCAAGAGATGACATTTCTTGGGAGCAAGCTTGAGTTTGTGAGTTTTCAGACGAGAGAACACCATCTCCAGACGCTCAATGGCCAGCTGCTCACTGGGGGCGAAGACCATCAGGTCGTCCAAGTAACAGAGCAAGCTGCTGAAATTTTCATCACCGAAGATTGATAACATCATCCTCATGAAAGTTGCGGGACTGTTGGATAGACCTTGGGGCATCCTATTGTACTCATGGAGGCCAAAGGGGGAGGAAAAGGCGGTGTACTTCTTGTGTGCCTCATGAAGTGGTACATTGTAAAATCCAGAAGTCAAGTCCATGGTGGAAAAGAAGACATTTCCTCCAAGAGCAGCAAGGGTATCAGCTTGGTGCGGCAGTGGATGTGCATCCTTCACAGTCTT
Organism: Ammodytes marinus; assembly: GCF_949987685.1. Taxonomy (NCBI): domain Eukaryota; kingdom Metazoa; phylum Chordata; class Actinopteri; order Uranoscopiformes; family Ammodytidae; genus Ammodytes; species Ammodytes marinus. Next base: position 20,235,789 of record NC_137233.1, read on the forward strand.
TGCATTAAGCCATCTGAAATCGGTACAAATGCGCAGACTGCCATCCTTTTTCCACACCAAGACCAGTGGTGAAGCGTACTCACTGTGCGACTTCCGGATTATGCCTTTTTCCTCCATCTCATTCAGTGCAGTTCTCAGCTGCTCGTACTGTGTTGGAGGCACTCGACGGTAAGGCAAGCGAAACGGCCTCTCGTCCACGAGGTGTATTTTGTGGACGAAGTCCGTAGCCTCCCCGCAGTCCATCTTGTCCCTTGAGAAGACCGACTCATACTTCACAACAAGCTGCAGGAGCCTGTCTTTCCACTGGTCAGACACCTCACAACCATCCAAGTCCAAGTCTTGTAGACCCAAGTTGTTTAAAACCTCTTTTCTCTGCTCAGGGGACTTTGTCGACACAGAGCCCTGTGTGACATCTTGAACATTGACAGAAACCTTTTCAGGGGAAGGCAGCTCCTCAACTGCAACACATGGGAAGACGTCTGCAATCTTGCAATTTCTCTTCAGAGTCACTGCCTTGCTGCTAGGATTTATCAGTTTAAGGGGGACCCACCTGTCTCCCCACAGAGGTGTGACAACCCGGCCAACCAGTACATTTCTGGGCCTTGATTTTGACTGAGTCGGTTCGACAATGACTGTGCTCCCTACTGACAAAGGTGCGGATGCGGGCAGCTTGCCCCAAACAAGGTGTTCACGCAGAGGTTCAAGTGTAATACTCTGCCTTAGCTTCACTGTGCCGATCTTGTCAGGCATGGGCCCTCCCCGCCATTTTTCAGTGTTGGAGAGCAAAGATAAGAACTGGCCACAGTCATCATCTGCAATGTCAACAGGTGCAGCCAGAAGTCTCCAATAGTCCTCAGACTTTTTCATCAAGTGTATGAGCAGCTTGATAGCATTACTACCAACAATCATGTCGTCTGTTTGTCCAGGGATGACCAGTGTTGGGATGAGCAACCTGAAGCCATAAATAACCACCTCCAAATCATAGACTGCCTTTGGGTAGACATGGTGACCTCCAGCACCAACAACAACAATGTCATCAGCAGGACTACTCTTCAAATCAGGGCAGTGTTGCAAGAGACGCGCAGCAGCAGCTTCACTTATAGAGCATGACATGGAACCACTATCAATCATTGCTTTCAGTTGAACTCCACCAGCAGCACAAACATCAGTGTAAAACAAGCTATCAGACTTCTGAAGTCTGTGTGTCGATTGGAAAATCACTGTCTTTCCAGATGGTGCAAAGGAGCACAGAGATTCATACAAGGATTCTAAGTCATCACTGTCACAGCTGGGAGACACACTATCATGATCCACACTGTCCTCCCTAAAGTGCGGACCCACTAGTTTTCCGGCTGCTGCTGAGTGGTTGAGGCTGTGCGGCCAGGACAGGCACGACTCGAGTGACTTGGTGAGTGGCACTGAAAACAGAGCTTATGGTCACGGCAGTGAGTGAAGGCAGAGTGAGCAGCATCACGACAGACAGAACAAGGCATTTCATGTAATCCTTCAATCCTGGGACGCCGTGGGCCAGACTGTCTGGTTGGGCCCGACTGGGCAGGTCTCTGCAGAAGCACCTTCTCCAGCATGCTGATAAGTCGCTCCAGGGTAGCAGAGTCTGTGGCCTGCGACTGTGGCAGCCCCTGCCCCCCAGTAGGCGGTACAGGTGGTGGAGAAGCAGTGTGCTGTATGTTCATTGTTACCTTCTCTTTGGCTACTTTGCTCACAGTGGCTGTTAAACCTGAATGATACTCGCATAAGATTTCTTGGACTTCATGAGCAGTCCACTTGTCAATGGTCTTTGAACGAAAGGTCATTGAAAGCTCAGGGGTGGGACAGTTTCTTATGAACATGCGTGTCACCTCAGTGCCAGGACTTTCCAGCATCTTGCCATGCTCTTTAAGCCGTTCAACGGCAATGTCAACAGCACGGTGTAGCCTGAGCCAATAATCAAATGCCTCCTCACCCTTCTCAGGCAGAGTGGTATAGAAGTCTGCTAGTGGGAGTGATGAGCATGGGGCAGAACCAAAGTGCTTTCGTAGGAGAGCATAGATGGCTTCAGGGTCACGAGTGATATCTATGACACTGTTTCTGGTACCCACCCGGGCGATGTCTTTAGCTTTACCCCTAAGGTGAACAAGGATCTCCTCAGCTTGTTCCTCGGGTCTTAGGTTACTTTTCTTAATATAAGTTCTCATGAGATCCTCCCACTCTCTAACAGAAACAGAGTCAGAGCTCTCCCCTCTGAAGCATGGGGGGTCTTTCAGCTTTCTGTGGGATACGAGCTGCACATGAGAGCTGTCAAGCATGTTTGAAGTAGACATTTCAGCATTGGTTGGGGAAGTGGCAGCATTGGTTAAAGGGGTACTCACAGATGGGCTGAATTGGGTTATAATGTTCTGTACAACCTTCTGAGTAACATGCTGAATTACATCTCCCATCTGATTGACAATTTCATTAGCAAGGGCCACAGGGCTAGGGGCAGCAGAACTGGTATGTTGCGGCTCATTTGAAATACCCACAGGATTACTTAGGGGAGGGGACACATGCCTATTGATCAAAGGGAGCCCTGGTGTACCCTCACTTCCCCCCAAAACAATACCACGCCCATTTACAGGTGTTTCAAACTGCAAAAACATAGGAGAACACAACACTCCTCTCCCCCTGCCAACACCACGAGGGGTGCTATCTCCCTCCCGAATAACACTCATTGTGAAAGAAAGAAAAAAAAATTTCAATGTCTCTTTAAAAAAATCTAAATACTCAAAGTGCAATAGAGTTAGTACGGATGAGCAGCAGGATTACCACAAAAATCACTATGCGCTCTAACAGCCCAACAGTACACATGGAATGTCCACCTGATTACATATAGAGGAACAGTAGTAGCAGATAGAATCCCCGGATCGCGCTGAAGAAGCCACCGTCCAGGAGATCGATGAGTCACGGCACCAATGTGACCTATGTTATATTTCTTCTGCTGCTGAATGACAGGACCTCAAGACAGGTTGGGTGGAGTACTGCACTGGGTTTTATTCAACAGAGTGACGACATTTTGTTTCTAACATTGATCGTATAGTGGTATATTTTGGTTCTAAAACATGCTTGTAAATAAAATATAAAAACATAAAATATCCTATCTAAAAGAGCACCCAGATATCAATTACACATAACATTGCATATAAAACAGTACAAATAAACATACCTGCAACATGGAATGCAACACAACCAATGTGCATTAATTGAAAAGTCTCGTCTTGCTCGCACTACAAATAAAAAGAGGAGCATGGCATGAGCATAGAGGTCACGTGCACCCCGTGCTGAAAGTAACTAGCTAGTACAGCTTCACACATGTTGGCTGCTAGCCCAAAGACACTCTTCAAACACCACGGCAACAATTAATCACAAAACAACAAAACTACTAGTTTTACAGATGCCTCATTAGTCAAGCATGCTATACAACAAATGCTGATATTTTATACATCATATGAACCGTAGTTTTCACTTATTACTATACTTAATGTCTGAGCGAACAGGGCAGCAACTTACCAACAGAGTGACGACATTTTGTTTCTGAACGCAAAGCAAAATGCCCAGCATTAAGGGTGAAATCAACTTCCGCTCTAGACTTTCAAAATAAAATACACAAAAAACTTTTGTTGCAGTCCCAAGTTTGACAGGAATTTAACATTCAAGCCAAGTAATTATTTACACTGTTACACTAGCAAGCAAAGAAATTCAGTAGCACAAAAATAAATTTGGTAGCACACAAAGTAGGCTATGATCGAAAACTTGCATAACCTTAACCCTTGCATTTCGCTCTAATTACCTTTGAGCATGTCATCTTGGTCTCATTTGAGATTCTCAATTAATATTATATCCTAGTGTGTGCAGTAATAATAATAGAAAAATGTGTAGGGGTGCACTGATTGCAATTTAGACAAAAGAATCTAACCTGCCAATTGCAATTTTTTGCTGATTCAGAATTATTTCTCCCCGTAAAAATATAAAAATAATATCTATATCTATATATTTTTTGTATATACATATAATTATTATATTTATAATAATATTTTTTTTAGAAAATGTCCTTCTGTTAATTAAACCCAAACTTTAAAACATTAAACAGCCTATTAAATAAAGAAGTATACATATTAGTACAACTTAGGATAAATTAAATAGGTTGTTGTGAATGTGTTGGGAGTAGCTTTTCAGTGGCTTATTTAAAACTTTGTTTGTTTATTGTTGACTGCTCTTTGCAGCTGAATGAGTTGCCTTTCAAGCTAGAGCACTACAGTGCTGTAAAGCGCTAATTTCCTGTTATTACCGGCTTCAAAATAAAAGTCAACTCACGTTTGGCTAGTAATAGGTTTTTAATGTGAAGGCGCACAGGAAATGTTCTGTTTGTACACGCGCTAACTTAACTGCGGTAATGTGCCGTCTCCTTCCGGTTATTACCGTTGGTGACGTTTTTATATACGCTAGAATCGCTGCACGAGCACAGATCCCGAGGACACATATCTTTCACCAGCCAAAGTGGAGGGTGGACTCAATAACTTACTCGCCTAAGACCGCATTTGGACAGTGTTAATGTAGAGCCCTGTAAGCAGTGTTGTGCAGTGCTCTTCTGTGTTTCAAAGACAGCCTCTCCTCATTAGCACTAGTGCGAGTGGACTTGTATTCATCATCGCACGTGATCAATTTCAGTAGCAAATGCGATCAAAACTGTCGCACTGTACAGCCCTGGCCCAGTGCCACTCTGGATCTGCCAACCAATCGCATAAAGTGTGGTCGTGATGTATGTCATGTGCCGGCTTCTGCAACTGAAACTGGTGCACATCATTGTTCTCAGCCACTCCCTCTGTTCACTGATTGGACCGGTAAAAAATCTGCAGGAGAAAACCTGCGAATATACCGCAGACCCAGACTGAGGCTGTGTTCGGAAAGCCATACTAGCGTCCTACATCCTACATACTCACCATCTATATACTGCATACTGTCTACTCAAAGATCGATTGTGTATGCGAGGTGCGTCGAAACGTTTTCAGTTGAAGTATACTCAAGCAATGAAGAATTTCTTCTTCTTCTTGTAAGATTCAGGCAGTTTAGACGCTGTTTAGCATATAACCGCCCTCTACAGGTTAGATATTGAACTACATTTTTACAGTCCTGTGTTCATCATCTGTGTTTTAGACCTCTTGTTTTATAATTATGTTTTGAGGTGGAGGATCCCTCCGACGCTCTCTGTCCGGCTCATCAGACAGCACTCTGTCTGTGAGTTGAGCTGGACGAGCCGCGGTGTGTGGAACAGCGATCTGTTCTGATCTCGCTCCACTATCAGACTCACATCACTCATTTCACTTAGTAACTCTAATGTTGTTAGGTATTTATCTTCATCTCTTATCTATTGTAAGAGTTTATGAATGACTGCACGTACAGTTGTCAGATCGCGGACCCCAAACAATGTCGTTGCCTAGCAACTTGCTCGAAAATATTTCATTTTCCTGTGCGTGTAGAATTGACCCAGTGCATTGTGGGGCGGTTGAGTAGGAAAAGTATACAATCGATTCATACCCAAAATCTTCCCGGAAGTTAGTACTCATCCGGGAATTTCTTGCATACCCAAACTCGCATACCCAACCGTCACATACTCAAATTGAAGTCAAAATGAGTATGAGTAGGACGTTAGTATGGCTTTCCGAACACAGCCTAACTACTGGAGGGAAAATTTTAATTGAGCGGAAGTAGGTAGGCGGGCGTTGCCAGGCTCGGGTGAATCTTTTGTTACTAACTTCCTAGTAGGAGGTGGTCTGAAACTGCATACTACTTAAAGACACAGTGATATAGTGGATATTCTTTTTGCTTAACATTAGTCAACCAAGTGGCAGGCTATAGAGATGAATCAATCAGGTGAAGTTACACATTAACAGTAAATGAATCATGAATATCAAATCACTGTTGCTTACTTATTTACTTACTGTAAATGGACTCTACTTATATAGCACTCTTCCCTGTTTTTTCACAGACCGAAAGCGCTTTACAATGTTTTGTACACATTCACCCACACATTCCTACCCCAATGGCAGCGGCTACCACGCAGGGAGCGAGCTAACTACCGGCATCAATTTAGGGTTCAGTGTCTTGCCCAGGGGCATGTGGTGGGGGAGACAGGGGATCGAACCACCGACCTTGCACTCCAGTGAACGACAACCCTACGCGTTTCGCCACAGCCGCTGTATTTTTATCCACAAAACCAATTAGCCCTCTGATATATGTGTAGTTGGGTTTTATCTGGACGGGTTAGTAATAGATGTTTCCTGCAGGGCCGGCGGTAGCCAGGGGCCAGGGTGGAAGTCCAGACCCACTATCGGACGGACCTATTCATTCGCTGTCCAAGAAAATGTCAAATAAAATTTAGACAATTAATTAATACTAAAGAATATACCATTACCATGCATTGCTTCTAATTGTATTATTGGGTGGGCAGGACAGCCTGCCTCCAAGTTACCCACCCACTTATAGTGGTCACTTGTCAGCAGAGCCGGCCCGAGGCATAAGCAAAATGAGTGGTTGGGTCCCGAGTGCCAGGGGAGCCCCCCCAATTTTTTTTTTTTTATTTCGTTTTTTTTTTTAGTTTGTGTGTTTGATATCAACATCATATTATGTAAATGTACTTTATCATACAATGAAAGGAATACAATGTTTTGATAGATAGTTAATAGCTTAATAATTGAATCAGTTCATCTGGGAGGTAATCCGACGTTAACTGATCACGTCACGTTCAAGTCCATGGCATGCAGTGTGTATTGAGTTTATTTAAAATTATTTGAAAATGGGGCTGCCCTCAGTTGCCCATGCACTGTGTATAGTCTATAGCCTATTTCAGCCTCGTCTGTGGAAAAAAAGATAACTGGACAACAGAGTTCTGCTGCTTCGTTCCTCTCACTGCATTTAAATTAATTCATTATATTACAGAAAAATATGTCCCGTAAAAGAAAAAGAGCACCAAGCCCATCCCAGAGGACCCTCCATAATATTTTATTTCAAATTTATATTTCTATGGAAAATCCATGTGTCTTTCTTCAATAGCTTGTAATTCATCCGACCCAGTGTCTCCAAATTATTTGTTCACACAAAATTCCTCTGATTTAGCCTCTTAATTTTCCTCTCAAAGTGCACCAGATTCATAGCCTGGCATTCCCAGACCTGCCACTAGGCGCTGGCAAATTAAATTTGCTGCGCGTGTTGGTCTGGAGACGCTCCGTTGAAGCTTATCAAGACTACCAGAAATCTGGTATAACGTTTCAATTGGTTCTATCTAATATGGGCGCGCCAGAGCCCTTTATATGGTGCTCTGGGGAGGACGTAACCGGATGACGACAGTGACGTGCATGCGACGTCGAAGCTGTGATAGTAAACATCAAAGATGGCTGCGGATATGTTGTGTGAGTTTGAGACTGCTTTGGCCTCGACCCTTAACGAATTGGAAGACGGGACTCATAGCTTTCACTAGCAAGTAAGTGGAATGTTCTGTTTTGCCGACCGACAACGGCAAACGTTTAATTGAACAGTTTAACAGCTGTTCGCTAAACGAACGGGGCTTACGTCACTTGTGCATCGCTCTGATTGGTTGTAGTGCTATCCAACTGCGTGCAGTGGCATTTGAAATGCACGAGTAGGAGCCGCCCCTAGAGTTGGAAATTACTATTGATCGTCGCCAGACCCTCTATCGTTCAAGATATCAGGGTCAGGATTTCCAGGCTACCAGATTCATGCATTTCACTTTAAAAAGGTAAAAAAAAATCTCCCGGGGGGGCATACCCCCGGACCCTCCTAGCAGTAGTGACCTCGGCTGGCTACTATTTTCACCCAGCTGGACATCGGGGGCAATAGTGGAAAGACTATATATCTATATAATGTTGTATATTATATGTTATTCATAAACATTTGGGGGGAAAAACATGCAAGAGAATCAAATCTCCCACACAGCAACACTCAAATTTTATTTGTGTGCGTTCGCATCTTTGGTCTCTCTGCCCAGTGTGCCCTCCTAAAATTTCTACAGGCCCACCCTAATCTAACTGTCTAGAACCGGGCCTGGTTTCCTGTATGATACTTAATGTCTTATTGTCTTCAGTTTTACACAATTGAATTTGCTGTGACCTTTATCAGAAGTGGGAATTGAAAACATCAAGTTATATAAATGCATTATGCAATCACTTTATCTGACAAAATTACTTCTGATCTGTGTTGGGAAAGACCAGTCAATGTCAGCTCAGCTATAAATGAGTTAGATTGTATAGTATCAATAGTTTGTACATCCCAACATGGACACTAAAGGCCTTTGCACACCGGGCGCGACGCGAATAAACGCAACGTAAAAGCGAATGTTTTGAAATGTGAATTTTGTCGCGTCCCACTTTAGAAGCGACGTCCCAGAAAAATCGAACTCTGTTCGAAAAAATAAAAAACGCAAATTCGCGATGCGAAATGACGGCGCTGGTGTGGAAGCTTGTATTGACTCTGTATACGTTCGTTAATAAACGGATTAATCGCACGAATAAAACGCGCCCGGTGTACAAAGGCCTTAAAGCAAATAGAGATGAATTAGAAGGAAATAAGCAAGTCACACATGTGTTCATGGTTTTTGTTTTTATTCACAATTGCCACCTGTTGCTCAGTTCACCTTTCATTGAAGGCTGCCAAAAAATTAAGAAAAAAAAGAGAAAGAAAAAAAATCATTATCACGTGCACAAACAAAATAAGTCTTTTACACATCAGGACGAGTGCAATGCCATGGGAATAAAAGTGATTCTGTAATAAAACATATTTTGTAAAACAGATTAAACAACTATGCCACGATTGAGTCAGTGAAATATAAAGTGATAAAGCTGATTGAAAAAGTTGCTTGGGGAGTATATGAGCTCGGACGATGACTATTTTCAGCTTTTTGAAATTGACAAACAAAACAGCAAAACGATTTTGCAAGGTTCCTGTGTTTGGCTGCCTGCAATTTCTCCTCAGGAAAGATATTTTAAACAGAAGGCTGAAGATTGTTCTACTGTCAGTTTGTGTCGCAGAAAGAATAGAAGCGTTTTGACGGGCTCGGCAGAGAAATAAAAAGGAGTATTACGGCCGCACCCAGGTGGGGACAATGAGGAGAAGATTTATTTGCATTTCAAAAATAGTCAAAAAGTTATTAAGTTGAAATATAGACGTCCAGGTTTTATTTTCTAAAATGCACAATAAAAACTATCTTTGTCCCCTTTTATGTGGTCCTAATACTCCGTGGTAGAGAACTGGTTCATGTGATATTATAAACCAGATACTACCAAACTCCGCCAGTTCAAATATCTGTTCAGCACTTTGAGAAATGTAATTCAAAGTCTTTCTTTCGTTTGGTTTCTTGTATGCTACAAACCATGACATTGTTGACGATAATCTCACCATGGTTCAGAAAGTAGGCAAATGTTATTCCCCAAATTCCCTATGAGTATTATATCTTAAATATAAAAATCATCTTCAGTTGTAGACTTTTACAACTGCAAAAAATTGAAAAATCTCTATCTCATATCGGCCTGAATGATAAATTCATGTCACTGACTAAGATGCAATCTCATCAGCCTTATCATGAGACTCAACTGTGCAACTAAAATGACCTTAATCTTGCAACCTAGTGAGTGATAAAGGGAAAACCCAGTAAAGCTTTTTCTGCTAAGCTAACGCTGCTAATGCTCTATGGTCAAACCCTTCATTAACAATCCCCTGCAAACAGCCCAAGCTCTTCAATAAACCTTAACCTGGACCAGAACAAGCACACATCTGATCCAGTGTTACTCAAGATACAAAAAGGCACAACAAAAGGTCCTGAGGTACAGCAGCTGGCAAAACCATTTGGCAACACCGACAAAAGCTAGTTCCAAATAAAAAGCTCTCAACAGAATTCTCTCAATCCAAGTCATTGTGAATCTTGCCCATAGCAAATGTCTGTCTGAGTGTGTGACCTGATGGAAGGTTCTTGTGTCTTTGAAAAATCTGTTGCATGATACTGTAATAGCCAAGCAGAAATGTCAGTGCAGACAAGAATCCTGTGCACCTTCGCTTCACTGGAGGCCAACAGGAGAGAACTTCTAGAAAAAAGCTTTCGGTTCACACATTTGCTACCACATTGCCTCTGTGCTACCCCTGTCAATGCTACTATAGGAGGAGGAAGAGAAGTAGAAAAAGAAGAAATGAGTGGATATGGACTAATATGGAGACATTGTAACATTGTGAGTGTGAAAACCTTGTTGGCATAAAACCTGATGCGGATTAAGTGATATAGTTAAAGGGACAAGACCGGAGTTTTTTTCATGCCGATCCTCCTCCCATGTTGTAAAAAACACTAGAATAACGGGCTCTTTGCACCAGTTTTAAAGAGCTGGTCAGATCATGATGAAACACAGCGCGTGAACGTGAACCCACTCCTCCGGTGTGCTGCGTCAAACAGTTTCGGTAACTTTGTGAAACACAAAGCACAATGACTGACCCAGCTGGATGGAGGTAACAACGTAGGCATGATATGACCTTCTCTCCCAACACCATGAATATCTTCAACAAGAAAGTCACCATAATCCCTATATGAACATTAGGGCTGGGCTACAATATCGATACGGCAATATATCGTGATATTCATTTTCGTGATATCTATATCGTATTGTCTTCTCGAGTGCGGATATTTTAGAGAGAGAAAAATGCAGGTTTTTTGTATGTATTTAGACCACCCAGATGGTACACAGCAACTTGAATTTCAACTCTATTTTTTTACATTTTAAGTGAATAATGTGGAATACATTGTATCGGGATATATATCGTATTGTGAGCCATGTATCGTCGTGATGCGTATCGTATCATGAAGTCCTTGCCAACACACAGCCCTAATGAACATCACCTCTAGAAGACAAAAGTTTTTCAAGTTCAGCACTTGAGAACCAGGGGTAAATACTTTTGCATCCAGGTGAACCCCTAATCCCGAAGACATTTTTGCAAAGATTTACAATCTGACCTGTTACAAACTGTGATGTAACACCAGGATAAAAACACCAGCACCAACTTAAACTGCTGTCTCCGCTAGGACTTAGATTTTTGTCTCTCCCCCCCCCCGCCCCCCAAACTCCTATTTTAGACTACGTGCTATGAAGGGATTGCTATACTTCCAGAGCGAAAGGAAGGGAATTACTCCAGCAGCCAATAACTCTTTCCACATACCTATAGCATATGCGTTAAGACGTTAAGATGCTAGAGGTAAGATTCAACCTCGTATTTTTAAGTCTAGATCCCAAATATGTAAACTTTTCAAAGTGATAAGAGACAAGATAGTTTTACTTCAATCTAATCCGTCCCTAATCAGACACCAAAAGAAGCTTTGTGTCCTCTCTGTCAGAACACATTAAGTGCTGTTTTTTCCTCACCCTTTAAAATCCACCTGAACAAAAGAATCTTCCTCTGCCTGGATCAGTTCAAAATAGCAGCAAAAAGCAAGAGATTTAGAAATATATCTCCTCCACGGGCTATATAGGGATTTTTTTTTACATTATGAACAGATTAATGAAAAATTCTTTATATGCCTGTAACAGGTACAGACCCCATACACTTTTCACTCTCCCTTTTTGATTATGTGGCTGGAAACATTTTCCTCCCCAATTTAGACTGGTGAATTCCAGCGTAGAAGATTAAAAGTTCACAGAGAGAGTTCTTAAAAGCAGAGAAAAAAAGGATTGAAAACAAAATCAAAAAGGAAATTCAAGATAAAAAATAAATGCTTCATCCCTGAATTGAACAGAGATGTTTGGCACTATTGTACTGAGTCCAGGCATGTGGCATCAACTGTGGATGGATGGATGGATGGATGGATGGATGGATGGATGGAAGCAGACAGTCACATGTGGAGGGTTCAGACGATGTTGTTGGTCCCCCTGAGGCCCACCCCGCGGGCAAACTGCTCCAGCAGGCCGGTGATGGCCGTGGAGGGGCTGGGTGTGGAGGACTTGAGGCCCACCGTGGAGCTGTAAGCTCCCAGGAACAGCTCCCGCACCGCCTCCAGACGCGCCTGACGCTCAGAGGGGAACGCACACCTGCACAGGAGAGGAGGAGCGGAAGGAAAAGACAGGGAGACAAAGGTTAGGGGAGGAAATCCTACCTTATAAATCAAACATGGTTTTAGTTTCAGAGTTTTAGCTTCCAGTATTGATGTGGATGATGTTAAACAAAGACTAAAACACATTTAGTCGCCGGCTTCTAGTTAGTTTCTTATTTTTTCTATGGTTTATACGTACTATATTAGTTTTTATCAACATTTTGCCCCATTCATTTATATTGTATTGTTTGTTTTTATATTAAAAAATATTTCTATTATTTAATTATTAGTTGTATTACTTTTTAATAATACTCTCTTCTATTTTAGGGGAAGAATACCAAGATATTTACCAACGATGCTGTCTGTTGGACAAACTCTGTCGAACATACAGGACAGGTGCATCTCATATATAATAGAATATCATTCAAAAGTTAATTATTCCCTTGATTTGATTCAAAAAGTGACACTTTCATATCAAAGTGAAATATTTCAGGCTCTTTTTTTGGTCTAATTTAGTTGTTACCGGCACACAGGTCGTGAAAATCAAAAATCCAGCATCTCAAAATATTAGAATATTACATAATGCCAATAAAATAAAAATGTATAATACAGAAATGTTAACCTTCTGAAAAGTATGTTCATTCATCCACTCAATACTCGGTCTGGGTTCGTATTTTGAATTAATTATTGCATTAATGCACTGCTGAGGTGTAAAGGAAGCACAGAAAAACAAATAACTTTTACATGATATTCTAATTGTTTGAGACGCACCTGTAGATTTGTAATTTTTGCACTGCAGTATTTATATGCTGTATCGGCAGATATGTGTCAAACTGCACACATGGAAGTGCCATTAGTGTCACACAAAACGAAGATTGGTTATCTGTGCACTCATGATAAAGATGATGTCATTTACACATTTTGCTGTTTCTGTTGTCAGACAATTGAACCAGTATTAAAACTGTATGTCATCACAGCTCATAAGAGCTTCCATTCTATGATCAGGACATTATGTTGAACATGGTGTCTTGAGAATGGCTATAATGTCATACAGGGGAAGTCATTTCAGAGAATTGGAGGAAATAAAAGGTTGTATTTTTAACTCACAGCCCCTGACTGTGATTGGGCATGCTTACATCACCGTTTTAAAGAAGCTCAATTTTCCACCTACTCACTGAAATGCCAGCCTGATGTGTTTAGGTGTATTCACCCTAAAGGCCATTTTAGAAAAGAGAACATCTCTAACAGTGTGTGCAGAGGGCTGAAAAGGAAAGAAAAGCACGTGTATTTAAATGTACCCAGTGAGCCGAGTCTAACACACACACTATTCAGGAGAAAAATATACAAGTCAGTGTGTAGTAGTAAAACAGGGATGCTAAGCTCAGCTACGTAGCCATCTTTATGAGCTGAAAACCTCTATTCAAAAGCTTTTAAAACAAAAACAAAAATATATAATAATATATAATATAAACTCCAAACTATATTGGAAATGAAGCTGAAGAACAGACTGCCAGTGGACATCCAGGGTTAAGGTGGGCTCCGTCAGGCTATACTGAACCCCTGGGAGCTTAAAGCGAACATGCTCACAATGACATTCAACCTGCTGATGTATAGCAAGCAGGGCTATCAAAGTCTATATAACTCTAAAACAGTTGACAAAGTGGTTACAGTGTACAGCTCTTCATCCAGTGACAGAACTTGCTCATTTGATCCTAAGTATGACACCTCCAGACGTAGCATAGGTGGTAAAAAGCTTAACCCCTGCAACATACAAGAAATTATGATAATATATGCCTCTGTGGTCAAATCTGTGGTAAAATCTGTCCACGAGTCAGTAGTATGCTAATAGCCACCTTAACACACGTTGCTAATCAGCCCTCAGTTTAGCTGCTCTGATCTTTCAGCTCTCTTGGCTGTTGTTCGGCGTGATTGTGGCTTGTACTCCGGCTTGACAAACACCATAAGCTTGCAGAAGTGTTCACCTTACATCAAAACTTAATGAATGCATATATCCACTCACCATTATTGCTATTAGCAGGATCATCTCCACTCTGCTATCTTCACAACGGCGTGTGCTAACGGGTCTAGCAAATTATGTGATGCAGACTGCCTGTTGTCTGTCTCCACTGTTTTACAGTTGTAAACAATAGTTAGGCGCGAGTAGTGAAACATAAGTCGAATAGTAAGGTCAACAACAACGAGTTCTCTGGTACTCGAGTTGTCCATCCCAAGTTGAGACTGGATAGGAAATGGGGGTGTTGTTGAACAGTGTTACTCACATTCTACCATTGGGCCCTTCATCCTGGAAGCTGAAGGGCAGAGGAGAGTCTAGAGCAGCAGCCACAGCAGAGGAGGAGGAGGATGCTGAGGCCAGAGGGTGAGAGAAGTGATTGGGGTCGTGGATGCTGCCACAGCCCGACACTATCTGCCAACTGCCATACTCTGTAGACAGGGAGGAACCAGAGCGAGCGTAGTCTGCTGCTAATCTGAGAGACACAGAGAGAGAGATGAAATACAGTCCTGTCTACCAAGAATACAGCTACTCACTGCACATTCAAAGGCATTAACATATCGCCGGCGCTGAGGCATAACAATGGTTTGTAGTATGGTCTTAGCTATGACCCACTTGCCCCACTATACTGGTTGGTGGAAAAATAAATGTTAAAATCATTTGACAGCAGGGACGGAAAAAGAGACATTAGAACATCAGAAGAAATGTTCCTTATATTTGCATCTAGTTCTTTATTTGCTGACGTCACCAAAAATAATTTTTATTGTCTAGGTTTATCTCTCAGCGGTAACAAAGATAAAAAGCTGTACACGTACATGCAGTCCTGTGTGGATGTGTTTGGCCACTACATACTCAATAGTTTATCATTCCTAAAGTATGTTGAAATAGTGTGTACATGTCATCTATTCCAGGTAGTTGCTGGGATAATATATACTAGAGGTGGGCATAGATACATTTTTTTAATCTAGATTAATCTAGATTAAAATGGCTCATTTGAATTCATTCATAATATGTGTGTGCTCCCTAAATAATGACTCAAAGTAAGTCTTTGAGAACGTGTTTCTCAAGCCAGGTGGCGCATCAGACCAGGGGCTCATCTCCTGTGCAGGTGCACACCTAATGCATCAAGTTAACGCGCGTGCAGAAAGAGGATGTCACGGAACTCATGTCCGTTAGCTTTTCAATATAAGACTGTCAAAATAAAAGTCCCGCAAAACAATCGTTATTTTGGGGATTAACTTCTCCGCGTGAGAAATTTGAGTTGTAGGCTAGCGTGTGAGAGTGTGAGCTGGTTGATATGAGTGTGTCTCACGGCCAAAAGGGTGAGACTTGGCAGCTCTGTCAGTTGTCAAACAAAGCGGACGGACGTGGTCTCTATAGCAACGAGATCAGCTGAGCTATCACTGATAAAAAAAAATATTGTTTCCATAATGATTTCCATAGCCTTAAGCCATAGGCTAGCCTACATGTTGTGTAATTCAGTGATTTTCAACCTTTAATGAGTCGAGGCTATGCATTGGCTTTGGCGATTTCCCTTGCCTCTTTTTTTTCTCTCCACACAAAGCTCTCCCATTGCACACACGCATGCCCCGGCCGCTTCCGAGAGCACAGACTGTTAGAACTCCTACAGTAAACCAATTCCGCATTGCACAAGGTGCAAACAACCTTGGTCTTGTCGAGGTTTCCATTGGGAAGCTTCTTAAAAATACATTTTCCCTGAAGCAAACCCGGCGGCTTCCTAGCTGCATCCATGTCAGCACGTTACGTTTGATGTGGTACACAGCTGCGAAGTCGGACTCGTTCTGACTCGTGCACTACAGTGCAATTCGGCCAGGTATACATCCGCGCTAAAATAAGAGGAATAAGAGATTAACGGCGATATTTTTTTTATCGCCGATAAGAGTCTGGCGTTAACGCAGCACGTTAACGCCGTTATCGGCCCACCACTAATATATACACATATATTGTGGGCAATGCATGGCAAAATAACGCTTGAATATTCAGTGTCAGAGACAATCTCATTGCCTATGCATGAGCTGTGATGTAAGGCCACAGGCTGTTTTGGTGTGCCTGTGATGAAGCAGCTCCATAGCCATAGGTCAGGGCCCTTAGCCTCTGGTGATAAACCAACATTTACATTAATAAGGTTAGGTGTGTGACCGGCTCATGGCATTTTATTAACTGACTCACCTTCTCCCGGGCACAGCCAATGGGCTACTGCCGGTGCGTGTGATGCTGTGCTCTGATTGGTTGGAGGAGGAGGAGCTAGAAGACCTGCCCTCGTGGAGCGGATGGGAGACGTGCTCTTCTAGAGGGTTCTGTTTATTCCACACAACCATCTGAGGGGAGGAGGCCGGACCTTTTCTCCTGAGGACACAAAACAACATAGAAACAATAGCAAGATAAGAGACAAATTGATTTGTACAAGTTTATTTGGAATGGTTTTAAGCATCTTCATTTCTGAAGGTTGACTGTAGTTTAAAGAAGCCGTAAGCGGAATGGTTCTTTTAGCTAACTTCCTGTCAGTTACTGCAGTTAGCAGTCCCCTCGCTCGTCCCTACCTCACCACATTAATGCACTGCGGTCTTCGAGCAGCAAGTTATCTAACATCATCTCAGATCCATAAATGTGATAAAACATGATAAAAACCATCAAAACAGACATTGGGAAGGATTTTTACCTGCTCCGCCATTGTAGGCGCATAAACATTCACCCATGTGTCGCTCTGGCGTGCACCGGCAGTGAGACCATGAGTGAGACGGGTGCGGACGGGTGTCGGTTTGTAGCGTTCTCTCTTGTGATTGGATAAAATTTCGGGATACTACATAAAGTTTAATTGCTTATTACAAGTAGAGCAGCTGACTAAGAGATTGGCTTTATGAAACGCGCACATCGTGTAAGTGATTACTGTATGAATAAAGAGAAATGTAACACTTATATTAATATAAATAAACCGCTTACTTCACCTTTAAAGCAACTCCGAGTAGCACTTAAATATCTTTTAAACAGCCAACATGTTTCCTCTCATAATCATAAATTACCTTTAACAGCAAACGAGACCATCAGCGCAAAGAAAGACATTTTTATATAGTTTTTATTACTGCATTTGGTCTGGTCGCACACCCAGTCCGATTTTCGGTTCACGCGTGCATGCTCTATGGTCACATATCCGTATTGGTCGCAGATTTCAGTGTGGCACAGCAACGTGATTTGAGAAGCCTATCCCTCCAGGTGAGGGAAGGGGAGCGGGAGCCTTGTTTGAGACAGTTATTTGTCGTCATAATGACTGGTAACGGGGCTGAACCATCAAAGAAAAAAAATTAAATGCAATGAAGAAAAGCTAAAAGGGAGAGATAGGCGCGCGGGAGGGCGTTGCCAAGCAACGTATACACAATTTCACGACTGCAGTGTTTACTCCTAAATGAATGAGCGGTAGCCTACTAAAACAAAGTTTACTTTGCCTCACCAGCATCATCAGATGACCATTATTCATCTGAAATAGTCATTATTTACAACACATTACCTCATCGCGATCCATAACTGCCGTCTCTCGTTCATTCGCTTTCTGTGAGGACACGTCATCTTTCAGCTCCGTGAGAGGTGACACTGCATCAACTCATTGCAATCAGGTGTGTGTAGCACTGACTGGTATTAGTTGATGCTGTGTCACTAACCACTCACACGGACATGCACTATATTGCTTCCTGATCATTTGAATCTCGCACGCCCGGCACAAGCTAGAAAACAGCTTCACGACAGCTGGCGTCGTAAAAATACTAACGCTTTTGTCCAAAGGGGCCGCCAACGTGCCATGTTACTCGTAGTGGCTTTAAATATGTGGCAGAATTCACCGTTTCATTACATTGATCCAAACTTGTAACATTCTGGGGCTAAGGTGCTGTTAAGATGGACATTAGCTTTGCAAAAAAAGAGAAGAGAGACACACAATAACGATTCATCAGGGAGTAAAAGTCCACATTCTTATGGATATTATAACATTATGTGGATGGTATATTTCAGGCAGTTCAATACTGTGGGTAGTTTAATGAACTTTGTTATTTGATCCCTGTGAAAAATTGTACTTGATGACTCCTTCACAATCTTGTTTTACCTTTCTTTGTTTCTGATATTGCCATAAGGTCATCGCCATCTCAAAGTCCCAACACATTGTATCTTTATTGGTTCCTTTGGGTAAAGAGTGCAAAGTTGAAGCTCACTAAAAACAATTTCACACATGAACTCTGGGAAATATCCAGAGAATCTGACCCCGAGAATGTCCTGATCTACGTATTCACACATGCATCACACAGCAGGAGATTGTCTGTGTGGGGACGCGTTCACACATGTTAGAAATACTCTGCTTGGACTGATACTTTAAAGAGAAAAGGAGGGGCGCCCTTAGCTCAGTTGGTAGGGCGTCCCCCCCATGGTTCGATTCCAGCCCGCGGTCATTCTCTGCATGTCACTCCCCTCTCTGCCCCATTTCAACTCTGTCTCTACACTATCAATAAAGTATAAAAATGCCAAAAAATATCTTAAAATTAAAAATTAAATCAAAATAAAAAGGAGAAAAGGAACCCTGGAACTGACCAGCTGGCAGCCAGGGGTTGGTTGGAGAACAGGTCCACAGCATCATTGGTGAGGCTGGAGGCTCCACCCCCCTCCTCAGTGATGAGGGAGAACTCACTGCTCAGACTGGTCACACTGCCACGATCCTTTGACTCTGAAACAAACACCCAGCACGCCACAGCTTTAATAGAATAAAAGTAATAATACATTTGTTTTATATAGCGCTTTTCAAGGTACTCAAAGACACTTAACAATAAAACTGAACACAAGCTAGTGTAGAAATAAAGCCAACACACAATAAACAAAAGCAATGACAAGTATATTAAAAGTTAAACATTAAAATCAGCATATTAGCAGGCGTAATCATGCAAATATATAAAATGAATATGTAAAAGTGTAATATTATCATTTGACTGCAGGCTATTCTGAAGAAGTGTGATTTGATATGGGGATGTATATGGCACACATTTAGTTATATACTAACAGGACAAGCGACCCTGAGGTGAAAACACAACATTGGCTTAATCAATTGGGAAATGACATTTGGAGGAGAGAGTCGGTGAATCTCTCAGATATGTGTGAAACCAAGTTCCATCAAAGCAGCACGCTGATAGAAATGTGAAGGACTCTAGTGGAAGTTAAAAGCCTGCAGACATAAAGCTTTGTGACGCAAGATGTTTTGGGTTCAAGCCCGGCAACTTTGTAAAGAGATGAAAGCCGACTGATTGCCCAGCACTCAGAACCGTTGCTATTCCTCATTGCATCAGACCAGAGGTAAAAAGGCAAGGGCTACTGCTACAAGTACATCACCAAAAATACACTTCTAAAGATCAACTAACAAGTTAGGCTGAGATATAAAAGTATGACTCATGCAAGACTTTTCTGACGCAAGTTTATTACTTTCGTACCAACATAAAAATAGTGATCCAAAGTAAAACTTTTGAAATAGTTTAGAGTCACAGTCACTATTTAAGTCCTACCGCTGGCCACCCAGATCTTTCAAATAATAAAGGTTCAGCATTTAGTATATATATCCCTGCATTTGTTCAAATGTTTTGCAACTTGTTAGCGCATTTTTAGCTTTAGCAAACAACAAGAAAGCACAGGTGCAATGTAGCTTTTGACAGTATAATAGTTTCATCACTTACTTAACTGGCAGAGGTCTTCTACAGTGAATTCACTGTCTTTTAAGTGGGAGTTCTTCCTTCTGAAACTAAAGAAATAGGATTAAATAACATGGCAGATCAAGAATACTGCGCACACACACACACACATTTAATTCCGAAAGAAGTTGGTCATTCAACCAGTTAGTGATAGATAGATAGATAGATAGATAGATAGATAGATAGATAGATAGATAGATAGATAGATAGATAGATAGATAGATAGATAGATAGATAGATAGATAGATAGATAGATAGATAGATAGATAGATAGATAGATAGATAGATAGATAGATCTCACCTCTGTTTCTTAGCAGAGAACTTCTCTGAGACAATGTGCTTCAAAAAATTGAAGCAAAAAAAGAAAATCTGCGGGAGATTAAAAAAAAACAGTTTGGATCAGAGGTGAAACATCAAACTTAAATCACTGCAATTCTAGTTGAAGACAACTGCTCAGCTACTTTTGCAGTTTGCAAATGTATTTCAATCACAAGAACTGTCCAAAATAATCTAAAATATCAATTGTTAGATGCATGTAGAACTGTGTTTGCTCCAGTCTTCCTTTGGCAAATAGAAACTATAGCATTGAAATCATCAATTTGAACATGAACTTACCTCCTCCCCTTTGGAGAGTCGATCTGGCAGCATGTGACTAGAAATACATATAGAAAAACATACTGTAATACATGTCGGTTTCCACTTATTAATGTCAACAAACAATTCCAACAAACTTCCATTGTGTCTATGTTACAAAGTCTATGAACATCAATAAATGCCTTAAACCAGAATTAGTGGACATGAGTGGAAATTGGTGATAATATTTATGCTAGATGAAATGAGGGAAAGTATGGTCAAAGTTTGAGAAGATTCAATGATAATCAAGACACTCTACAACTTCTAAATACAGGTGACAGATTTCCCTATGAAGTAGTGTCTGAGCCATAGCATTAAGGATGTTTCCTTCACCTACATTGTATTGGGGCAGCAGGAAGCTTCAGAAAAGGGATATCATAACACCTCCACATGTCAAAACAAATCTATAGTTAAGTTTAAGTTGCTTTATTTGTCAATTAGTGTAAAGCAAGTCTACATTAAAATTTGTCTTTTGGCATATCCCCTCTCAAGACACCACAGTCCAGAGGGGGTCCTCGCACAGGTCGTGGCCAGATATCACTATATTTTACCCTTTACATATTAATAATACTATGCAGAAATATGATTGCGCCATATATGGGCAACATCTCTCTCTCTGCTTCTATCCAACTACTTCTTTACTATCTCTCCCACTCTCTCTCTCTCTCACACTCACTCACTTTCTGCTCTGCCGACATTATCTACATTGGGCACTCAGTGAAGGAGATTTTGACCTGTCTCTGTTGAGAGCTTCAATTGGAGAGAACGTGCTGGAAATTATTTGCTCTAATTGCCCCCTGGGGACAAATAAAGTTTTATTGAATCTTGAATTATAAAAGAAAAAAGAAGCTCAAGAAAGAGTGAGTGAGTGAGTGAGTGAGTGAGTGAGTGAGTGAGTGAGTGAGTGAGTGAGTGAGTGAGTGAGTGAGTGAGTGAGTGAGTGAGTGAGTGAGGAAAAAGAAAATGTGGAGAACATGTTCAAAAGCAAAGCCATAGAGGAGCTCTTTGCCTGCTGTTGCCCTGTCCTCCCACTCCCTCTGATCCCAGTGCTTCATTATTCAGTCGCTTTTCAATTATGCGCCACAGACCAACACTATGCGTCTCTCAACATGTCCCAGATGGCACGTTTGCAAATGCACCTCTGAAGTATTTATACCGGCTAATGTGCTGTGAGATGAGGGCCATTATGAAGTCTTTAAAATGATGATAAATAGTGACATAAATGATGGTCCTTCTTACCCGAAGAGAAACCAGTCGTAAGCAACGGTCAGATAGAGGATCTCTGCCGGGGCCAGGCTGGCGTGCACCGCGCCGTCCTGTTGAAAAATACATGGCAAGAGCCTGTCAAACATAGCGCATGTTCAATAAAACACAGGCTGGATATCTTATTCTGTTTGAAAAGCCCTTCCATAAATACAGTATATGTGTGGTGTGTGGTTTCATGACAGAACACAAGTATGGACCATATATTGAGAAAAAACATTACATATTTATAACGTGTGGGGTTTTCTCATTCTTAATAAAAGGCAGTGAAGACAGAGGAGACTTATTAAACATGTATGTTTGAAATGGTATCTTAGTTAATGTGGAGGAATATGAATGGAAGGGGTTGCTGGGGCCGAGGCAGATGGATTCAGCGTGGGATTAGCCAAGTCACTAATGAATGTTGGAGCTGTTAGAGAGAGCCAGAGAGGGGGGAGAAATAAAGTACTTACTGCCCACATAGAGAGCCTGAGGAGGGACACAAAGAGAGGGGTTCGGTCCCAGCCTGATATGCAGTGCACCAGGAGGCCACTCTCATCTGAAACAACACCGAACACACACACACACACACACACACACACACACACACACACACACACACACACACACACACACACACACAGTAAGATTGTGAATTTCGTTTTATTTATTTTATTTTATTTAATAATAAAAACATACATAATCAGTGTTTCAATGGTGAACATAGTCTATAATAGCAACATGGTTTACCCAATGGTGTGGTTAATCTTGTTTTGAAAACAGTCAGATCAATTATACTGAACTATCCCTTTAAATAAACAATAATGTTTTTTTGTTTTTTTCTTAGTAACTGATTCTACACCTTTTGTACAAATCATGGAAAATCACTTTGTTTCAAAAGAGTTCATTATGGCAATTCAGATTTTCTCTATCGCTATTTAAACTGAAAACCTAGTTTTTGAAGGTGGAGTCAGCGATTCTGGACACTGCTCAAAATCAGTGAATATCTCCTCACGATCCACTTCCTGTCCGTACTGTGCTTGTGATGAAAAACAAAAACAGTTTTAATACACAGCCTAGGCTCTGTAAACGGGCATGTTGCTGGCTACTGTGGCCCCCTTTATTTACATGCCCATGCCCATTTACAGAGCCTAGGCTTTGTATTAACATTAGATTTCACCACACACAGAGTACGAACAGTCCCCGGATCATCAGAAGATATTCACTGAACCTTAAACTCAGGAAGCCTTTTAGGGTCTCACTTAAATATCTGCACAGTAAACAAACTGAAATAAATTCCATCATTGCTGCAACATTGTATTGTCTAAAAGTAAAGAATAAGCCAATCAATCATGAGTAGCAGTTCACTCCCATGTTGAAATGTGAATCCGAGCCTCAGTAATAATCCTAAATGAACACCTACCATCACTGTTGATGATGTGGAGCAGCAGCTTCAGGTAGTTCTGGGTCTGCTCCACCAGGTCCCAGGACTGTACAACACACACACACACGCATGCACGCACACACACACACACGCACACGCACACGCACACACACACGCACACGCACACGCACACGCACACACACACACACACAGTTTTAAAACGACAATTACATTTCCCCATTAAATTTGAAAACATCATCTCTTTGTTTAACATTATTCAACATTGAAACCCATCTCTCTATTGTTTCTTCTTCAGGCAGCACACTGATTTATACATATTTGACACAAACATTCAGCCTTACATGTAACATATTTTTCGATTATAAAAAGAACGTTATGTGGGTTATAACCAAATTTGTCTGCACGGCAGGAGCCACTGGGCATTAAACCACACTTTGACTAGTACTGTATATGTGCAGTGCAAGTGTTTATGTATCATGACCAAAAGCATTTTGCAGGTTGAACAACAGATGGCACTGACATACCACAAATATTATAGAGAAAAACAGAGTCCCAGCTGGTAGAGTGTGTATAGTGCTGCTTGAAAGTATGTGAACCCCTTTATGAATTTTATTTATTTCAACCATTATTAATTGAGCTGCATTGGTTAAATTGAGCAGGTAAACACAATCAGGTGGGCCAAATTGAGTGATGAAATGGACCAATGTAATGAGAGATCTTGGGAGCACTAGATAAAGAAATTGGGTGGCACTAGATCAAACGGAGATAAAACCAGGTCAGTTTAGGCTCACCAAAGTGACCCATACAGGTCAGACTTGCCATAAGGGAAAGACAATCTCAGAGAATCTAAGGAATACTGTAGAGTTGTGATGTTGCACATTTGCCTGGGGACAGCTATCATATAATTTAAAAAGTTTCAGCTCCATCCGTCCACCGTGAGGCAAATCATCTACAAATGGAGAGCTCTAACGGCCTCCACACACATCCTACCTCTACTACGCGTCTGCGTCTGACTTTTTTTCACTGACCGTGTAATCAACCTAGCGCGGCCACACATCCAACCTCAGACGCACTGCTGATGCCCGTCAGAGGCACGTCTGCAGCGACGCTCCCCTTTACCTCAGGAGGCTCGCCTATTTTTTTCTGAGAGCCGCGCGTCTCTCTCGGGTCTCTCTGCTTTAACTGATAGAGAAATACTCTGCTGAGAGTCATATTGATATCATACCGGCAGCTTTTGCTGTAGTTTCACCATTTCCTGGTGTGTCCCTTTCAAAATAAAACTTCCAACAAGCGAAAATGTGGCAAAAAAAAGGCAATGGGGCACACGGATTACTGTCGAGACTCAATATTAGACTCAATATAAATCATATGCATCATAAATGACATGAAAGAACTTCATTTTTAATGGGAATTATCTATGAAAACTCTATGTAGAAAGACAGGGCTTTTAAAAGCAGCACTGCAGAAGCAGCAGCAGTTGAGACGTTGTATGTGTGTCCAAAAAAGCTCGAGAGAGGCAGCAGAACGGTAAGGCGACGCGCTCCAGAGGTAGACGCAGGATGTGTGTGGAGGCCGTAAGAGTGACTAAACATCTGCAAATATTCAGTCACTCTTAAAGCTCTCCATTTGTAGATGATTTGCCTCACGGTGGACCGATGGAGCTCAAACTTTTTTTAAATTATTGAAAGCTGTCCCCAGACAAATGTGCAACATCACAACTCTCTTCCTGAGATCCTCTGAGATTTTCTTTCCCTTTTGGCATGTCTTATTGTATGGGTTCACTTTGGTGAGCCTAAACTGACCTGGTTTTATCTCCGTTTTATCTAATGCCGCCCAATGTCTTACCTAAAGATCTCTCATTACATTGGTCCATTTCATCACTCAATTTGGCCCACCTGATTGTGTTTACCTGCTCAATTTAACCAATGCAGCTCAGGGTTCACAAACTTTTGCACATACAAAAGTTGGCAAATCATTTGTTTTGTCTGATTTGACAATTGATTTCCGGAAAATACATTTTTTGAAGTGATAAATACTGGTATTGATAAAAATGAATTAATAATGGTTAAAATAAATAAAATTCCAAAAGGCTCAAGGGGTTCATATACTTTCAAGCAGCACTGTATATACATATATACATGTTTGGCAAAGGACTACATAATGAAGATGAAGAGGAGGTCACCTGGTATTGAGCCCAGTCAATGTTTAAGTTCTGAGTAAAGCACACAGGGATTGTCAAAGGAGCGTCCACATAGTCCTGTCAGGGGAGACACAAACAGAGACATCACATCAACACAACAGAGAGCCAAGCTACTGCATAGTGTCACACCGAACCAACGGTCTGATTAACAACGTACCTGATTCCAGTTGAACACCAGACCCTCTGCTGTGTAATCTCTGTCTTTGTAGTCCTTAAAAAACTCACATCCTAAAAAAAGAGCAGAGGAAAAAATGATTCACAAGCATTCGGTTGGTTTTTCTATTTCTACAAACTCCTATTTACAAAAGACGACTCAATTTCTCCTCCTTTTTTGAGTTATTTTAAGTTGTGTGATGGACTCCTGAATAACTTTTGTCATGTTCTCCATCACTGCTGAGTTTTCTATTGTATTAAATCTATGAAAATAAACCTCAATGAAGTTTCTTTTTTTCATTTGTTCATTATTTCATATGTACCTGCAATTCAGTAGCCAAAACACCAAACTCCATGCAAGAGAGTCCAGTGGCGTTCTTAAAGGCTAGGTTTAGCAGAGAGGAATGGCAAAACCAATACTTGGAGTGATTAGCCTGCCTTATTCAGGAGTGTTAATAACACCAATAAACTGGTATGTAAACAAACGGATGTAAACAAAGTGGGCTTACTTTGTTTACATTCCCTTTGTTTACATACCAGTTTACAGAGCCAAGGCTGTTTATTAAGACTTGATTTTTTTCAGTGCACACACAGTACAGACAGGTAGCAGATTGTGAGAAGATATTTGCTTTAATGTCTTTGTCAGTATATGTGCTTGCTTTTTTGTGCTGGCTTCAACTGTGTGCAACATGTTGTATGTCTCTGTAATTATAATTGTTATGTAATTTATTGTATTTTAACTTTGAACTGATGCATTTTAGGTTGCCTATTAACAAGTGGCTGGGGACTACATCTGGAAACCAGCCGTACAGGCTTAAGCTGCTGCCTTTACTGTACAGTTAATTAAAAGGGGACTGTCCACGATACTATAAACAAATTCACAGACTTTTAATTTTTTTAGATTTTTTTGGGGCATTTTTTCCTGTACTAGACAGATTTGGAGAGACAGAGTTGAAAGGGGGCAGAGCGGGGAATTATATGCAGAGAGCGACCCGGGATTCTAACCCGGGTCTGCTGCGAGGCCTGACCCTCTAGGTGGATGCTCTAACCACTCAGCTGCTCTGTGTCGGCGGCTCTGCGCGCGCGACCGTGCCGCGCGGCGCGTGACTACTGCATGTACGCGGGAGGGTCAACGAGCAGAAGCAAGCCGATATTAAACTGGTGGCGAAAATAAACGCAGCGCGGTTCTATGGAGATATTTAGCTGAACAGAAAGAAGTGCTGTGCAAAGCTAGAACAATTTAAGACTCCTTCTGTGGCAACACAACCTATCTATCAGCTCAGAGAAAAGTCTGATGAATACATGAGAGTGATGGCCCAGACACTTTTCAGTAAGTTTACAGAAGTGCCACACTGTTACTGTCTTTGAGATGCATTTAGTATTTTTTTTATTTTTTTTTGCATTTTTCATGCTTTATTGATAAAGACAGAGGTGACATGGGGCAGAGAAGGGAGTGACATGCAGAGAACGACCGCGCGCTGGAATCGAACCCGGGTCTGCTGCTGGGCCCGGCCCGGGGGAGGGGATGCCCTACCAACTGAGCTAAGGGCGCCCCCGCATTTAGTAATTTTAAGGGGAAAACACATTGTATTATTTCAACTATTGAGTTATTTGTAAAACAGCATGCTAGCGTAGGCAAACAAGATTTATTTTTATGTTTTAAATTGGGAAATACATGTTCCAAAACGTGGCAGTGAAGGGCGGGGACCACGACGGACCAGACCCGGGCGGCAGAGGCTGGCTTTGGGGACGTGGAACGTCACCTCGCTGTGGGGGAAGGAGCTGGAACTGGTGCGGGAGGTGGAGCGCTACCAATTAGATCTGGTGGGGCTGACCTCCACGCACAGTCTTGGTTCTGGAACCGTACTTCTGGACAGGGGTTGGACTCTATTTTTCTCTGGAGTTGCCCAAGGTGTGAGGCGCCGGGCCGGTGTGGGGATACTCGTTTGATTATGTATAACGTTCCTCGGACTCGCACTGCGTTTGGTGAAAGTGCCTTTAAATCTTTTGCCCCCTCATCATGGTGTAAGCTACAGGAACACCTTAAACTTGAATCCCTTATCACCATGAACAATTACAAAAGCAGGATTAAGGACAATTTAACCGCAAACTGTACATGCCCGGTTACTGAACACTGACTTACTGCCAATGAGATTGATGCTTTGTGACTTTTTATTTTATTTTTATTTACTTTTTATTGTGTTTTGTGTCTTGTTTTAAGTGTGAAATTTTGTTTTTTAATGTGAAACTTTTATGTTTTTATGCTGCCTTCTTGGCCAGGACTCTCTTGGAAAAGAGATTTTGAATCTCAATGAGTATATTCCTGGAAAAATAAAGGTTAATAAATACTCACGAGCCCCCGGCTGGGCGCTACTACGTTAGAGTTTACCCCGGTGGACGAGAGGGTCGCCTCCCTACGCCTCCGGGTTGTGGGGGGGAAGACTCTGACTGTTGTCTGTGCGTATGCACCGAACAGCAGTTCGGAGTATCCGGCCTTCTTGGAGACCCTGAACGGAGTCCTGCATGGGGCTCCGGTAGGGGACTCCATAGTTCTGCTGGGAGACTTTAACGCGCACGTGGGCAATGATGGAGACACCTGGAGAGGCGTGATTGGGAGGAACGGCCTCCCCGATCTGAACCCGAGCGGTCGTTTGTTGTTAGACTTCTGTGCTGGTCATGGTTTGTCTATAACGAACACCATGTTCGAACATAAGGATGCTCATAAGTGTACATGGTACCAGAGCACCCTAGGCCGAAGGTCGATGATCGATTTCGTGATCGTATCATCTGATCTGAGGCCGCATGTTTTGGACACTCGGGTGAAGAGAGGGGCAGAGCTGTCAACTGATCACCATCTGGTTGTGAGTTGGGTCAAAGGGTGGGGGAAGACTCTGGACAGACCTGGTAAGCCCAAACGGGTAGTGCGGGTGAACTGGGAACGTCTGGCGGAGGCCCCTGTTCAAGAGATCTTTAATTCGCACCTCCAGCAGAGCTTTTATAGCATCCCTGTGGAGGTTGGGGGGCATTGAACCCGAGTGGTCGATGTTCAAAACTTCCATTGCTGAAGCCGCGGCAGGCAGCTGTGGTCTCAAGGTCTTAGGTGCCTCAAGGGGCGGTAACCCTCGAACGCCGTGGTGGACCTCGGTGGTCAGGGAAGCCGTCCGACTGAAGAAGGAGTGCTTCCGGGATATGTTATCACGGGGGACTCCTGAGGCAGTCGCAAGGTACCGACAGGCCCGAAGGGCTGCAGCCTCTGCCGTGACAGAGGCAAAGCAGCGGGTGTGGGAGAAGTTCGGAGAAACCATGGAGAAGGACTTTCGGTCGGCACCAAAGTGTTTCTGGAAGACCGTCCGGCACCTCAGGAGGGGGAAGCGGGGAACCATCCAAGCTGTGTACAGTAAGGATGGGACGCTGTTGACCTCAACTGAGGAGGTGGTCGGTCGGTGGAAGGAGCACTTTGAGGAACTCCTGAATCCGATTAACCCGCCCTCTATGTTGGAGGCAGAGCTGGAGGCTGATGGGGGATCATCGTCAATTTCCCTGGTGGAAGTCACTGAGGTAGTCAAACAACTCCACAGTGGCAAAGCCCCGGGGGTTGATGAGATCCGTCCAGAAATGCTGAAAGCAATGGGTGTGGAGGGGCTGTCTTGGATGACACGCCTCTTCAACATTGCGTGGAAGTCGGGTACAGTGCCGAAGGAGTGGCAGACCG
This sequence comes from Ammodytes marinus, assembly GCF_949987685.1. Lineage (NCBI taxonomy): Eukaryota > Metazoa > Chordata > Actinopteri > Uranoscopiformes > Ammodytidae > Ammodytes > Ammodytes marinus. The sequence continues at coordinate 20,264,986 of NC_137233.1, forward strand.
GGGTGGTGGTTCCTATTTTCAAAAAGGGGGACCAGAGAGTGTGTGCCAATTACCGAGGTATCACACTTCTCAGCCTCCCCGGCAAAGTCTACTCCAAGGTGCTGGAAAGGAGGGTTCGGCCGATAGTCGAACCTCAGATTGAAGAGGAACAATGCGGATTCCGTCCTGGCCGTGGAACAACGGACCAGCTCTTCACTCTCGCAAGGATCCTAGAGGGAGCTTGGGAGTTTGCTCATCCAGTCTACATGTGTTTTGTAGATCTGGAGAAGGCTTATGACCGGGTTCCCCGGGAGATACTGTGGGGGGTGCTGCGGGAGTATGGGGTGAGGGTGTCTCTTCTCAGGGCCATCCAATCTCTGTACGCTCAAAGCGAGAGCTGTGTCCGGGTTCTCGGTAGTAAGTCGGACTCGTTTCCGGTGGGGGTTGGCCTCCGCCAGGGCTGCGCTTTATCACCAATCCTGTTTGTGATATTCATGGACAGGATATCAAGGCGTAGTCGTGGTGGGGAGGGGTTGCAGTTTGGTGGTCTGAAGATCTCATCTCTGCTGTTTGCGGATGATGTGGTTCTGATGGCATCATCGGCCTGTGACCTTCAGCTCTCATTGGATCGGTTTGCAGCCGAGTGTGAAGCGGTTGGGATGAGGATCAGCACCTCTAAATCTGAGGCCATGGTGCTCAGCAGGAAACCGATGGATTGTCTGCTACAGGTAGGGAATGAGTCCTTACCCCAAGTGAAGGAGTTCAAGTACCTCGGGGTCTTGTTTTCGAGTGAGGGAACAATGGAACGTGAGATTGGCCGGAGAATCGGAGCAGCAGGGGCGGTTTTGCATACGCTTTACCGCACTGTTGTGACGAAAAGAGAGCTGAGTCGTAAGGCAAAGCTTTCGATCTACCGGTCGATCTTTGTTCCTACCCTCACCTATGGTCATGAAGGCTGGGTAATGACCGAAAGAACGAGATCGCGGGTACAAGCGGCCGAAATGGGTTTTCTCAGGAGAGTGGCTGGCGTCTCCCTTAGAGATAGGGTGAGAAGCTCAGTCATTCGTGAGGAACTCGGGGCAGAGCCGCTACTCCTTTGCGTTGAAAGGAGCCAGTTGAGGTGGTTCGGGCATCTGGTAAGGATGCCCCCAGGGCGCCTCCCTAGGGAGGTGTTCCAGGAGCGTCCAGCTGGAAGGAGGCCTCGGGGAAGACCCAGGACTAGGTGGAGAGATTATATCTCCACACTGGCCTGGGAACGCCTCGGGATCCCCCAGTCAGAGCTGGTTGATGTGGCCCGGGAAAGAGAAGTTTGGGGTTCCCTGCTCAAGCTGCTGCCCCCGCGACCCGATTTCGGATAAGCGGTTGAAGATGTATGTATGTATGTATGTTCCAAAACGACCAATCAAGCAAGTAGGCTGATAATAACCATTAATGAATTAAAGGCTATCGCATCACAGTAGGCCTATTGTCCACAATAATCGCACTGCAGCCCCCCATCCAAAAACGAACTTTTAAAAGATGAATTTGCACTGTGATGTGCATACACATGTTAAGTGTATGGTTCATTATTTGTATTTAGTGTGTCTGCATGGTATTGCACCAAAACAGTAGAATTTTTCTTTAATTGTATTTTGTATTGTCTGCATGTTTGCAAAAAATGTGTACCTGCACATAGCAAACAAAATTGCACAGTGTCTGTTGTATTTTTGTATTTAAATAAACAGTTTAGTGCGCATTGGCATCTTTGAGCAAAATACCCCCAAAAATGTTGCCGCTCCTGAAGCCCTGGGCAGTGACCACCTTGACTAAGACATTTCCTGGGTTAAACACTGGAGAGTTTACCTGGGTAAGGCACAGAGAGCAGAGTGAAGTCTGCATAGCGTTGGACCTTGTCCGCCTTCTCCGAGGACGTCACACTGCACACACACAAAGAGCCACATCAGATACATTGTGAACCTTCATGGACACACATTTGAATACAGGTCTATTTTATTTGGCTACATAGCTTTTAACCGCTTTAGAGCTATCAGTACAGTATGTATTTGCACATAAGCATGCAAAAATATATAGTTTGTAGAAGGGCGGTATTATGCTCTCTGTCTACAACTCACACCTAAATGTTAATGTGTTGTTGTGCCAATTCAGAATTCAAATCAATACAATTCTATTAATCTCTAAACTAGGGCTGTGCTAAAAGAAAAATGTATACTATTAACAGTGTGGATGAACTATTGTGTGCTGTTGCTTACTTGAGGCCAAACTTAACCTTCTTGTTCTCCACCATCAGGTCACAAATGTAGCGGACAGAGAGGTAGCGCAGCAGCTTAATGTCGTGACCTCGAACCTTGTCAAAGAGCTGGTGGTCCCCATTCCTGTGGACAGAGGGAGGAGACAGAGGGACATTAGATGGAGCAATGATGGCACTACACCAGGGCTATTAGCCACGTCAAAGATCTGGATAGCCACTTCAGACCAGTCGGGACATACAGGGGTAGTATAGTTCCATACTGTAATGCAATAAACAGCTATCAATTTGTTGTTTAAACAATAAAATACAAAAAAGGTAAAAATACATATTCCTTGTACTCTCTATGTTGTTTCAACATTACTTAAAAATAAATGAACATCAAGGCTGAAACAATTTATCAATCGGAAATTCAAATTTGGGATTTTTGGATGTAGCCCATTGCGCGCATGCAGGGCTAACCAAGGACTGTTGGTTCACTGTGGCCTACGCAGGTAAATCAAGACACAGATCCTATGTGCCTTCCACTTGCACTTATTTGTTGAATATTCGTTGGCAAACTCAATTAAAGCTACATTTATATCAAATATGCTTTGTGCCAGATCTGCATTTAATTATAAAAAAAAGAAACTAAAAATATATTAAATTATTATTTTTTTTTAAACGAGAACTTCCCTATGAGGTAACTGAAGTTTTTAATTTTTAAATAGATCATTTTCTTAGCCCCCCAACTTATTGGTCAACCCGTTCCTTATCACCAGGAGAGAAGATATCCTGGTACTAGTAGTGTCTAACACGTCAATGGAGCACTTTCAGTGTTGTATTTTATTGTAGTTTATTATTAGGGGGCCAAGCCCGAGTAGGGCCTGGGACCGCGTTTTGCAGAGCAACGCGGTTCCATAGCCCTGCTGGGCAGGGAACCCTATTGTTTTTGCTGGGATTATTATTATTATTCCATATTCTTTATTCTTCCATGCGTAAAAGTGGTGCTACAGCCCAAACCGTAAAGGGTTGGGACATGCCACTTGCAGCGCTTATTCAGGTCCATGGTACGTACGCAGACGAAAAAATTCGGACATCCCGGCCACTAGGTGGCGCTACAACAAAGGAAAACGCGTTTGGGGCTATAACTTCCACAACGAAAGTCCGACAGTCAAAAACTTTATATCTACAGATGCCCACAATTCAGCTGCATCTTTTGAGATAGGACACGCCCATTTGCGTATACATTTTTTGCTACATCGCAAAAACTGTGTCAGTCACCAAAACATACTCCTCCTACAGTTTTCGCCCGATTTGGACGAAACCAAAAGCATTATGCTCTACCAACTCCCACGAGCAAAAGTAGGATAAATAATTTTTCTACGACCATCGGAAGACCAAACGGTAGCGCTTTAAAAAATTGCGAAAATCCGTAAAAAAAAAAAAAGAGAGGGATTTTCTTGAAACTCAAGGGAGACTATCATGGGGCATACCTGAGTCTATAGAAAAAATATGGCCGAGAAATATCTATGTATGCCGGACTTATTAAACAAATTAGTTTTTCACTTTTACTTCCTGTTTCCATGTGTTTTGGCGGGAAAATTCAAAAAAGTGTCTTTACTATGGAGAGGCTGACAATCTGCTTTTGCTCATAACTCTCTAACCAAACATCGCACATTCAAAAACTTGACATCCACTTGTTTGGTACATTAAGCTGCATCTTTCTAGCTAACGTAATTTTGCGAATGTCATCCATAGGGGGCGCCAAAACCACAAAAAGCAAAGAAAACGCGTTTGGGGCTATAACTTCCACACCGAACATCCCACAGTTAAACACTTTGTATCCACAGATGCCCACAAGTCAGCTGCATCTTTTGAAATAGGCCACGCCCATTTGTGTATGGGATTTTTTTTCGCTACATCGCAAAAACTGTGTCAGTCACCAAAACACACTCCTCCTACAGTTTTTGCTCGATTTGGACGAAACCAAAAGCATTATGCTCTACTGACTCACACGAGCAAAAGTTGTATAAATAATTTTTCTACGATCGTCGGGAGACCAAACGGTGGCGTTTTAAAGATTTGCACATTAGCTACCTTGTACCAAACTGCTCCTAAATCCAAAACGATTCATCCTATTAACACCAAACTCCGCACATGTGTTTGTCCTATGGTTCTCAGGTTGGTTCTACTTTTTCCTTAAATTGCTTCAAAAGGGGGCGCCAAAAACACACTTGAGCATCTTTCTCTGCCATTTTTTTGCCTTTCGGTCTATAACTCCCAAACCAAACATCCCACATTCAAAAACTTTACATCCCCGGATTCCGTGAAGCGAGGGGCCGGCGCCGCGGACGACGACGCCCGATCCCGAGTCGCGTGGGAGGCTTGGCCCCCGTTCACAACTGCTTGCAGTTCTAGTTAATTTTCAGATTAATTTCTAATAACTAAATTAATCTGAATGACTTGTAACCACTACATAGATGTTGCCCCCGTGTGAGGAATTACTACACACAAGTGCTTAGAGTCACACACTGATGTAGGTAAAGTGATGTGATTACCTGACTGCATTGTCATCCTCTGGAACCTCCTCAGACTCTGTGTATGTGTCATCACTGCCCCCTGGACAAAGCACACAAGCAAACAAGATGAACATCTTCACTCAAAGACAGGATGGTCACAAGAACCCAGACTCTGTAAATCATTCAAACCTATGATTCTTCTCACATCACAGAGCAGCCAATCCTCTTGGTTTAAGGGTTGAAAACAAGTTCAGTTATAAATATATTACGTTTTAGTGTAGTGGGAATATTTTATGGTTCAATTTGAAATACATAGAATGACAGAATACTGCTATTACTTATCACTTGATATCATGGTCACAATTAATTAACAATTAACAGATCCATATCAAAAACATAACTTTATTTAGGTTTATAAAAACTAATGTTGGCAGATATATTATAACAGGTTTTTTAAACTCTTGAATATCAACATCTGTATTTCTTCAGCATCCCTGTATGTGCGAGGCTCTAGGACGTAGTTGACATTTGTCTACGTTCCGAAGGTGAAGCTCTACCCTTTGTTATCAACAGATTATAAGTCAAATGACCTGTATCTGTATCTGTGTTTGTATTAGATGGATGTTGACAAATTGCCAATGAAGCTTGTTTCAATGTACGCTTGTCTTGTTTTCAAACTGATAAACTGCTAATGTATTATAGATATGGTGTTGGAAAGGCCGTTTCCCTCATGCACCCGCACTCGCCGTGCCCGTGCTTATATTACTTTTGGACATTCCATGTGCACAGAGGGGCAGAGAGTTCAGTGGAGGAGTAGTGTCTGTTTGTGTGCGTTATTGACCAAAACGTGAGTTTGTCCATTGTGAACGGCACATAAGATGCTTTAAGTTAAGCCTACCGTGACTTGTATATTTCTTAAGCTTTATGAGTGTTTAAAGTGAGTTTATTACCTGTTTGTCACGGCCTGTGTTAAGCTAATTATTCTGTAGAAAACGGCGATTTTGCCCACTTCATTATCCTAATTTATGCAGCCTTAGTTGAAGTTACTAGCTTGGTGTCACATTACTATATGTAAGCCCCTGATATTAATGTTATTTCGCTACATATAGTGCAATTTTGACGATCTTTTGTGTGTGTGAATTCGCGGGTCGTTTACTAGTGTAACGGTCACGTTAATGAGCCATTAAGCCCTTTGTTCTTTATGTTTCCCGCCTTTGACCACTTAACACTGGTTTGTGTTTCACCATTGTAACACTGTGTTAGTGAAAGAGTATATTTGTTTAGCCTACCTGTAGTAATGCACAGGCAATACTGTTATTCCTTTTATCATATTTGTGAACATACTGTATAGCCTATATTATTCGATATTAATGCAAGTGTGGTTTCTTGTCTATTTCCTTTTCAGACTACACACTCTGTTACTTATGCAGACATAACCCCAAAGCCTAAGTTAATTAACCTGTGCATTGCTGTGCTGTGTTGTAAACCACCAAAGTCTGCTATTAAAGCCCATGACTGCATCCTATACTCTACTGTGTGTTCTTACCGACACTCCAGGAAGACACTCTGCTCTAACCCAATAGCCTTATACAGTCCACCCATTCAACATATGGATACTAGATTATTTATGCATATTTGACCACATTACCCACAAATTATTTCATCTCAAACTGTAGCACACCGAGTCAAAGGTATATAAAGGCAAAGGCTTTGAGCGACCTCCAAAAAAGATAAATATAAATCCTAATTCTTATTATTCTTATTATTATTATATCACAGCATTTTACATTTCAGATTTTGAGAGACTTGCTTCAGTTTTTCTTATTAGTTGATCATATTACAGTGTGTGTGCTGGACCAACACATTATATTTGTTGTACTTGGTGATTGTGAATGAAGCTAAGCCCTGCTCATTTAGAGGAACATCAAGTCCCATAAGGAAATGTTTGACAGCTGCAGCAACTATCCACAGGTCAGAGAGCACACATGGAACTGAAACCTTCCATGGAAAGATAGGTCGGCCACAACTTCCCTGTTTAGGCTAAATGTATGTTGTGTGTGTGTGTGTGTGTGTGTGTGTGTTGTACCTGAGAAGATGTAGTTATAGCCTGTGCGACCATACAGCTCCCCCCATCCTGCCAAAGTGGACGACCGACATATATGCTGCAATAAAAAAAAAAAAAAAAAAAAAAGGATACTAGATCAGACAGTGTTGTTTCACTTACCGAAATAACATGCGGTAAGTCATTTATATCTTGTCACCTGCCCCCTCTAAACATACAAAAGAGGAAGTGGCAGTCACAGACAATCTGCTTTGGTTTCATAACACGATAACCTTTCTATTTGAACCACGCCAGAGAGAAATCTTAAATTCACATGTTTAGCAACAGGCACAGTAGGGCTGGGCAATATGGACCAAATCTTATATCACGATATAGGTAATTTTATATCACGATATGGATATATATCACGATATAGTATTTTTCCTTAAAATTCAATGGATTACAATAACCGTACTGAACTTTAATCACATTAGATTATTTAAATTTTTGCTTGGAACTTAAATTTCCATACAAAAGAGAAACTGGTGCAAAATACCACACCAGTCTGGCTTTAGTCAGTCAGCGCAAAATAAAAATGACAGCATCAACCAAAGAGCCTACATTTTCCAATTGATAGTAGCCTATATCAAAATAATGAAAGACTTGAATTTTCCTGCAGTATTTGCTCATCTTCATTTAAAAAAGCTGTCAAAATTAACTAATGAGCAAATGTCTGGTAATACTTTAACTCCAGCTTCAACACAAATAATATTTTCAAGTTTGACATTTTAAAGTTACATAAAACCATTACAACAATAACAGCACGGGGGTGAAGCCCCGAGTAGGCTAAAGATGTCATTATTAGCCAGCTAGCTCACGAGAGCTAACCCATGTAGTTTGCTGCTTAAAACAAGCCAACTCTGCGTCACGGCAACAGCACGCTGAAGCAGCAAGCAAGTTTCCTTTGCCCAATGACATTTTTGACCGTTAAAACCAGCTGCTCTGCCACCGTGACACGGAGTTGGTTTGTTAACTTTAGTGACGGCGCACCGAAGCTAGACCACGAGCTAGACAGCTAGAGCAACAGATGAGGCTTCTTCTGTTGCGGGTAGAGAAGCTGTATTGCAGCCCAGAACTCGGCTGCAGAGCCCCTGTGTGGCGCGGCGGTGTAACTGCAGTGTAACTGTAGGGACTCGGAGGGACAGCTGCCTCCCGCGCCATATATGCTCCCGCCACATTAACTTTTTTTCTCCGCGATATAAACGGTATGGCCAAATCTCTCCCGGTAGACACTTTCATATCGTCCACGATATGATATCGTCATATCGCCCAGCCCTAAGGCACAGTAAGGTTTAAATGTACAGAAAACTACCAAACTAGCCAGTTGTATCTAAATAGTGGTTGCCTGTTTGGTTAGTCTTGTTATAAGCCCTTTAACATGTCAACAACTGCTGATATTCGCTACCAGGCGTTATCTGTGACTTAGATACCAATGGCAGTATTACAGGTGCAAGCATACATTACATACATTTGGCTGAATGTTGCCATAAATATGCATAGGAATTTAGACCAAGAGTCCAACTAAGGAAAATTGCATGAAATATTTGTAAAGTCAAAACTAGATAAAAAAAACTGAGTGATGTGAGGATATAATATTTTGCTATTGTTCTGCTTTCAAAAGAGTAAGCTGAATATGAGAGAGCTATTAGAGCCTGAGCAGCATTACCTTGCCATTGTAGAGGATGACGGGACAGACGAACCTCCCTCTGCAGCGAGCCAGCTTACTGCGGTTGACCAGGTCCTGCAGCTTACTGACCTGCACTGTGCTCTCAAACCTGCACACACAAAGCACTATACATTATCCACCAGGCCCTCAACAGCTTTACCTACACACTGTAGTCGTCTGTTTCTAGCCTCCAAATAATCACCATATGATCTTGTCTTGTGAGATGTGAGTATCAGCCTAGCAGGACAAACATTGGGCCTTTGGTTACACAACATTACTCACCAGCCATTGATTTTATTCATTACGTTCAATATGTCTTTAACTGTCGACCTGCTTCTATATTGGCCATGAAAACAAGCTTTTTAAGAATATCTTAAGAGACAAATCATTGACAGTGTACATTCAATTACATTTATATTCAATTTGCAGATTGAGATTTTGCCCTATCCTCTATAATGGAGTATCACATTATTAAGTCTGGGTCTATAAGGGCATTGCGAGAAATGCTGCTAATGCATTAAGACCGCAACCAGCAGGGTTTTCATTATCAATTCATCTGAACATTTTCTTGAGTAAGCATTGTGTACATAAAACACTGAGAAATTTGGGGGAACAAATGCTGTTGATCATTTCTCAGAGCCCAAAGGATGTCTTTAATATTAAACCCTGAACCTAAAGATATAAAACATTGTCATTACATAACATTTTCACATAAAAGTGAAAATTAATTGAATATTTCCACATTCCGGTGTCTAATTTACTTGCTAAGACAAAACTCGACATTCCGTATTATACCAATAAAAAAACTTTTAAATAGATTTTCCAGAACTTTTACTTCATCACGATAGTGTATTTAAATAGAGTGAGAGAATATTTAGGCCCCATCACTCACTCATGGCTAGAACGACTGCATGTTGGTGTTTCTGTTTCATAAATTACTTAGTTCAACTATGCATCATCATAAATAATACCGCTTGGAGAACATTTACTAAATGTGTGCTGCTCGCAATATTTCAATTGGCCTCAACTCTGGTTCTGCTATGAATAATTCAAATGTTATTTTCCACAAAGGACTTTCAATCAAGGGAAACCGCAGGGCAGACTATTAAAGGTGGAGTCAGTGAGTCTGGAGAATGTTCGTTGACAAAATCACTTTTTGTCAAATCAGATAATTCTCCTCACGATCCGCTACCTGTCCGTACTATGTGTGTACTGAGAAAATCTGGTGGTAATACACAGCCTAGGTCAGGGGTCGGCAACCTGCGGCTCGGGAGCCACATGCGGTTCTTCAGCCCCTCTGCAGTGGTTCCATATAGCTTTGAAAAATAAAAATAAAATATGTATTTTTTTTTTTTTACTATATTACTTCAACTAAGATATGCATCACAACATCCAACATCTATGGCCCAGCGCCTTTCCCTGCAGGGATAATAACAGCGCGTTAATTGAGCGTTGTTGCCGTTGCTGCAGCAAAGAATCTCCCCTTCACCCTGAGTCTATCAGCCCGTCCCCCTGCGCGCGCACGCTCCACACACAGACAGCAGGCTGCAGGAAGCACAGCGAGAGACGGACGTTGTTAGAGGGAGAGCCGATGAAAGAAACACTCGCATCCATTTCATAACCTTATTTACGTCCCCAAGTATAAGTAACTAAGTAACATTTACTACCGCGGTGAAGTTATTTTGAAGTCTGATATTCAACAGACGTTCATCAGCAACGTCTTACTAGTTTCACCGGCACTAGACAGGTGAACGGTTAATTAACACACACATCAGTCCTCGCATTTAACCGGCACAAATCACTGATTCCACACTGATCACTGACTTACCGTCAATAAAGTACTGTCATGTTTACACAAAACCGATTTCAATACCCTTCTTCATGCAAAATGGGTCATGGGCAAATAATTAAAATTAGGATAACATTTTTTAACTGAATTGGGATCATGTAGCCTACTCTGGCACACTCATTTTGACTGATAATATGTAATACACAAATTTTTATTAAAAACAATAACTTATTATTGAATAGCTTCCAGTTGACTTGACCTCTTAATTTTCCTTTCAAAGTGCACCAGATTGATAGCCTGGAAATTAGGGATGCACCGATCCACTATTTTTAGTTCCGATCCGATTCCAATATCTGGGTTTTGGATATCGGCCGATACCGATACTGTCCGATACGATATCATAATTATTCTACATTTCTTTGTTTGTGGTGACTTTATGTGTAAGGCTAGGAAGGCTTAAGCAATTCTGAGCAAGAAATATACACGAAAGCATTAGGGCCGGGCCGAATAATTCGAATATCGAAAAACTTGTTTGTTAAGTTTGTATTCGAAGCTCAATTCAGTATTCCAAATATATATATATTTTTTTATATATATATTTTATGTTTTTTTTGCACAAGTAGCTTAAACTGCAATATATGTTGTCAGCAAATATTACTACTCAGATATACAAGTTATATACAGGGTTCGACATAACGTATAGCCCGATGGCCCGGGGCCAGTAAAATCATATGCAGGGCAAGTTGATTGGCCAGTCACTGTCCCGCCCGGGCCAGTGACTGGCCAATCACAGTTCAGTATCTTTTTGTAGACTACATCATGGTTCATTGAAATGCGCGTTGAGAGTCGGAATGAAAGCAGTGTTTATTTAAGACTCAATATAATAAACCTAATATAAAATATATGTTTTAGTGAAAGGCCAGTGGACAACCGATGCGTGGGCGTTTTGACAGGCGAAGCAACAAGCGGGTGCACTCTCGCTCCGTTGGCAGAGCTGCCTACCGTCCGCCTGCGAGTCGACAAATGAATCGACTTGCTTTGCCCCCTTTCTTTCTTCCCACAGCAGAGGTTGAGGTGCAGAAAATGATAACTGCGCTTTTCCTTTATCTGCCGCCGTAATGTTACAGTATTTGCATCCAAGCCCCAATGGTAATACAAATGAGAGGCGTTATTTAAACGCTGTGAATGCGTCTCCGGTGATTGTGTCGGTTGTAGACAGAAACGAACGGAGGGACTCCGCTCACTGTACAGTTCCTATAGTCGCGCAGTTTGGCACTGTATTTTCAGGCTCGAGACATTCAATCAGATCGCGGAAGTCTTTCCCATTGAAATCGCTAACGGGGAGAATATCCCTGGTTATTATTTTAGCCACAAACCACAGTTCATCTGCGCGGCGGCTCACTCACTCGCTGGCGAGATCACACGGTGAAACGCTGCTGTGATCGGACGAAGGCATTGTGTGTTTCTAAGGTGATTTAACGTCATAGTCTTAGACGAGCGTTTAACTTATGCTGCATATTTTGCACTGCATTGTTTTTTATCAATAGTTTGAAAAAATGGTCCCACACCGGACTCTTATGTGAAGCTGACACTTCATGGAGAAGTGACACTCCTGCAGCGCGCTCACGACCAGACGTGAACTTACATACACGGTGAAATCTCCCATTAAAAAAACGGCATAACCCACTGATTTTCGGATTTCTATTCTATTTTTAAAGTCAACTTGAGCGCAAGTGGAAAACCGGTCATTCGGTCGACACATTCACATCCCTAATGCATATAGAGATACTAATAAAAACAGCCTACCACACCACAAAGAATGATCAGACCTTCATCTCTTATTTTTTTTTAAGGTTTGAACATGATTTCTGCAGGTGAACTATTCATTAAACTGCCCAAATTCAAGAATAAAAACAACCATCAAACTACTGGACTTTAAAATACTGGCCGACTCTTTCAACATACTTTCAGTTGTAGGCTTCTAATTCAATATGTTTGCCTGGTTTTATATTATGTGTATGAGCAATATCAACAACCAATAACCAAATCTAAAGGGAATATCTATACTGTTACAGTATATATATTCCCTTTAGATCTGGTTATCTTTCTTTATTTTTCTAATACAGGTATTATAATTATTGACACTAAATTATGAAGAAAAAAAAAGTGTGTGCAGGGCCAGTGAAAATATACAAGGGGCCAGTAAAACTCGGATCCACTGGCCCGGCGGGCCAGTAGGAAAAAAAAGTTATGTTGAACCCTGTATATAGGGGAGAACGGGGTAATTTGTCACACGGGTTGGTTGTCACAATCGTTATATCTCGGAACCAGAAGGCGCTGTCTATGAAATTTTGGTATGTAAATATCCAGAATTGGGATCAGAGGTCACCTACATAGTCTTGCTTGGAGTTAGACTGCTGAATTTGAGGTGAGACGACTGTTTGTGTTTTTCATGTCAAATTGAAAATATTTAGCTCCTCAGTATTTTTCTTCTAGGCTTTTACACAATGGGTTTAAAACAAAACACTTGTTACCCATACAAAGTGTGAAGGGTAAACTATAGTTTAGATTGTGGTTAGCAAGCTAATTAGTTGTCAGATGGTTGTTGGCCTTGATGCTAGCAAGAAATTCAAGTTGGGGTTGGTCGTCACATTTTTTGGGGGGTTGGTTGTCACATGTTATCTCAAGGCTGCAGCCAGAAAAGGAATCCAATAACGAAAGAAATCGTCAAGCTGTATCCTCACTGACACCCCCGAGAAGGAAAGAATAGAGCAGGAAAAGGCAGCTAGCATGCAAAAGAAAAAAGGGTAACAAAATCAAAACAACCCAGTGCATCCCAAACTAGACCAGCTGCCAAGGCTACAGTAAGTTATGTAGGCCTATTTGTCAACTTAACAATGCAATTAAACGTTCAAATTTAGTTCTACTTTCTTTCCTTCTTTTTAAGATTATTCCCATTAAGATAACATTGTGACAAACAACCCCATAGTGTTTGACAACCGACCCCTTGATGGGGTTGGTTGTCACAATGTGTAAGGGTGTCTTTGATGATTAATTTCTTCTTTATTACAATAAGATAGAAACAGTGAGGGGTACACATTTCAAGCCAACACCTTAAGCTTCAATTTAATGTAGGAATGACTATTGAAAGATGTTTAGGTGATGAGCAATTCTCACTAGAGTAAAAAGTGTGCCTACTTACCCCGTTCTCCCCTACAACAATTGTTAAAATATAAATGTAATGCTCATTTAAAGTAAATTATCAAATTATTTGAACTTTGACCTAGTTGGCCACTGTCCTTTCAAAGAGCAATCGGTGATACACCAGCTGTTGGCTACGTGACATTGTCAGAGCGAGGCAAACTAAAAACGGCACCAAGCGCAGTAGGAAGACAGAGAGGGAGGAAGAATATCAGCATATGTGTTTCCCTTAACTTTATACCACAACATTAGCGTGATCTCGGAAGGGAAAGCAGTGCTTGGCGAAATGCTAACGTTAGCTTAGCTTAGCTGTTTGTTTAAATTCCCTATGCAGTGCTGCTATTGCCAATCAACAGTGACTGCCTTGCATCATAGGAATACGTGGTCAATAATGGATATAATATGGATACAAAAGACTATCAATATTGGATCTTTTGTATGGATTTATAAATCCCTGAAAATGCATGTTCCAGGATGGATTAACTCGTTTAAACTACGATGGCACAGCTGATTTGGAACGGAACAACAGCTCTGTTCGCTTCCACGGGGAAAAAGTAAGAAACTCAGACTTTGGTGTGTTTTTTTTAGAACGAGCATACAAATCATATCTCCCTCCACCGAACGTCGGCATCTGCTGGCGCTGGGCTTTCGCGCTTTCATAGTTAAAAAAATTAAAAATTAAAATTAAATTAATTTAATTTTTATTTTTATTTTTTCGGATTTTATATCGGAGCTGTCAGTCCGATATCCGATCCGTAGATTTCGCCCATATCGGACCCGATACCGATACTGGATCGGATCGACCCCATCTCTACTGGAAATCCAGACCCTTATATCTTGAAGGATAGAGGGTCTGGCCACGATCAATAGTAATTCCCAACTCAAGGGGCGGCTCCTACTCGTGCATTTCAAATGCCACTGCACGCACTTGGATAGCACTACAACCAATCAGAGCAATGAGCAAGGTGACGTGCCCCGTTCGTTTAGCGAAAACTAGGGATGGGCATTTTAAGAAATTTCCTTGCTCGATCATCGCTAGAAGCAATCGAGCAATTACAGGGTTCAACATAACTTTTTTTTCCTACTGGCCCGCCGGGCCAGTGGATCCGAGTTTTACTGGCCCCTTGTATATTTTCACTGGCCCTGCACACACTTTTTTTTCTTCATAATTTAGTGTCAATCATTATAATACCTGTATTAGAAAAATAAAGAAAATAACCAGATCTAAAGGGAATATCTATACTGTAACAGTATATATATTCCCTTTAGATTTGGTTATTTTTCTTTTAGTTAATTATATGAAATGTTGATATTGCTCATACACATAATATAAAACCAGGCAAACATATTGAATTTGAAGCCTACAACTGAAAGTATGTTGAAAGAGTGGGCCAGTATTTTAAAGTGCAGTAGTTTGATGGTTGTTTTTATTCTTGAATTTGGGCAGTTTAATGAATAGTTCACCTGCAGAAGTCATGTTCAAACATAAAAAAAAAATAAGAGATGAAGGTCTGATCAGTCTTTGTGGTGTGGTAGGCTGTTTTTATTACTTTCTCTATGCATTAGGGATGTGAATGACCGAATGACCGGTTTTCCACTTGCGCTCAAGTTGACTTTAAAAATAGAATAGAAATCCGAAAATCAGGGGGTTATGCCGTTTTTTTAATGGGAGATTTCACCCTATATGCGAGTTCACGTCTGGTCGTGAGCGCGCAGCGAGTGTCACTTCTCCATGAAATGTCAGCTTCACATAAGAGTCCAGTGTGGGACCATTTTTTCAAACTATTGATAAAAAACAATGCAGTGCAAAATATGCAGCATAATGCTAAACGCTCGTCTAAGACTATGACGTTAAATCACCTTAGAAACACACAATGCCTTCGTCCGAGCATAGCAGCGTTTCACCGTGTGATCTCGCCAGCGAGTGAGCCGTCGCGCAGATGAACTGTGGTTTGTGGCTAAAATAATAACCGGGGATATTCCCCCCGTTAGCGATTTCAATGGGAAAGACTTCCGCGATCTGATTGAATGTCTCGAGCCTGAAAACACAGTGCCAAACTGCGCGACTATAGGAACTGTACAGTGAGCGGAGTCCCTCCGTTGGTTTCTGTCTACAACCGACACAATCACCGGAGACGCAGTCACAGCGTTTAAATAAAGCCTTTCATTTGTATTACCATTGGGGCTTGCATGCAAATACTGTAACATAATGGCGGCAGCTAAAGGAAAAGCGCAGTTATAATTTTCTGCACCTGAACCTCTGCTGTGGGAAGAAAGAAAGGGGGCAAAGCAAGTCGATTGATTTGTCGACTCGCAGGCGGACGGTAGGCAGCTCTGCCAACGGAGCGAGAGTGCACCCGCTTGTTGCCCCGCCTGTCAAAACACCCACGCATCGGTTGTCCACTGGCCTTTCATTAAAAAATATATTTTATATTAGGTTTATTATATTAAGTCTTAAATAAACACTGCTTTCATTCCGACTCTCAACGCGCATTTCAATGAACCATGATGTAGTCTACAAAAAGATACTGAACTGTGATTGGCCAGTCACTGGCCCGGGCGGGACAGTGACTGGCCAATCAACTTGCCCTGCATATGATTTTACTGGCCCCGGGCCATCGGGCTATACGTTATGTCGAACCCTGTAATTATCGATTAATCATTAACTTTTTCTATAGGCTATATTAAAATTCCCGTTGGTAGAAAATACTAAATGCAGCATGTTTTTATCAATGAAATCTTTATTCCAACAATAATGTATAGGCCAACAATAATACAAGACAGTTAACTTGAAGACCTATCTAGGCCTACAACTGTTTAACAGTTTAAAAATAATAAATACAGGCATTATAGGTTATAGGCCTATGCCCCGCTCGTAAAGGCCGAACAATGCGCCTACAGGCGCTCTTAAAGGTTTAGAAACGCTTCAACAAGACTAAATCTGTATTCCAATTACTATAAGTAGCCTACTATCGGCCAACAATAATCAAACAAGGCAGTACTAGTGGGCATTAAACTGTATAACTGTTTTGAAAAAAAAGGGGGAAAAAAAGGCCGATATACAATCATATGAAAAAGTTTGGGAACCCCTCTCAGCCGGCATTATAATTGACTCTGCTTTCACAAAAAAAAGATAAAAGTGGTATGTCTTTAATTTACCAGGAACAGCTAAGTACTGGGATGTTTTCCAAACAAAGATTTTTTGAAAAGCAGCATTTGGTTGTATGAAATAAAATAAAATGTGAAAAACTGGCTGTGCAAAAATATGGGTACCCTTGTGGTTTTGTTGATTTTAATGCCTGTATCAGCATGTAAAACTGATGACTTTAAACGCAAAGTTGGTTGGATTATGTTGTTAAGCCTTGAACCTCATATAATTGTCTGTTTAATCATGAGAAAATGTATTTTAGGTGCCTAAATGCAAGTTGCACTTCTCTTTGACACTCTGCTGAAGTGAGACAGAATGGGATCATCAAAACAGCTCCCAAAAGATCTTAAAAACAAAGATTATTCATTGTCATGGTTTAGGGGAAGGGTACAAGAAGCTTTCCCAAAGGTTTCAATTGTCAATTTCTACTTTAAGGAACGTTGTCAGGGAGTGGAAGGACACAGGCACAGTTGCAGTTAAACCCAGGTCTAGCAGACCAAGAAAAGTACAAGAGCGGCATATGCGGCGGATTGTGAGAATGGTTGCAGACAACCCACAGATCACCTCCAAAGACCTACAAGAACATCTGGCTGCAGATTGTGTATCTGTACATGGTTCAACAATTCAGTGCAATTTGCACCAAAACATCTGTATGGCCGGGTGATGAGAAGGAAGCCCTTTCTGCGCCCACGCCACAGATACAGTTGCATGGAGTATGCTAAAGCTCATTTAGACAAGCCAGATTCATATTGGAAGAAAATGCTTTGGACTGATGAGACAAAAATTAAGTTATTTGGTCTTTATAAAAAGCAGGTGTTTTGGTGCAAATTGCGCTGGATTGTTGAACGATGTACAGATACACAATCTGCAGCCAGATGTTCTTGTAGGTCTTTGGAGGTGATCTGTGGGTTGTGTACAACCATTCTCACGATCCTCCACCTATGCCGCTCCTGTTTTTTTCTTGGTCTGCCATGCCTGGGTTTAACTGCCACTATGCCTGTGTCCTTCCATTTCCTGACAACGTTCCCTACAGTCGAAATTGACAATTGAAACCTTTGGGAAAGCTTCTTGTAGCCTTCCCCTAAACCATGACAATGAACAATCTTTGTTTTTCAGATCTTTTGGGAGCTGTTTTGATGATCCCATTCTGTTTCACTTCAGCAGAGAGTCAAAGAGAAGAGCAACTTGCATTTAGGCACCTAAAATACATTTTCTCATGATTAAACAGACAATTATATGAGGTTCAAGGCTTAACAACATAATCCAACCAACTTTGCGTTTAAAGTCATCAGTTTTACATGCTGTTACAGGCATTAAAATCAACAAAACCACAAGGGTACCCATATTTTTGCACAGCCAGTTTTTCACATTTTATTTTATTTCATACAACCAAATGCTGCTTTTCAAAAAATCTTTGTTTGGAAAACATCCCAGTACTTAGCTGTTCCTGGTAAATTAAAGACATACCACTTTTATCTTTTTTTGTGAAAGCAGAGTCAATTATAATGCCGGCTGAGAGGGGTTCCCAAACTTTTTCATATGACTGTATAGCTATGCCTATAGGCTGCAGCCGGCGCTCGGAAAGGCTCGCAACAAAAAGATGAGCCACACATTTAGAAACAATTGCATGAACTAGCCTATCTAAAAGCAATACCTTAGTGAACATAAGGCTGAACTTGTTGCTAAAATGTCACAGTTTTGACAAAATGTAACGACTCTAAGAGGCACCAAGCCGAAAGAAAAGCGGAGCGAGAGACAACACATTAAGAAAAAAAAGAGCGACGTACATACGGTGGTGACTGTCCCCACTGTCCATAGCATACAGTACCTCCAGCCTACAGATTTTTGTTTTTATAATCATGTTAACATGCTCGGGGGTCAGACGCAAACACAGCCTTGTAACGGTCAGTCCAGCAGCAGAAAACACCCGCTCTGACGGGACCGAAGTTGCGGGGATGCAGAGGTATTGTCGCGCCAACAGCCTGGGGAACCTTCTTCCTTTCACTTTCCACCAGTCGGTAGGGTTGCAATCCAGGGGTGGGGTGGGGGGTATCCCTCAGAAAGTTATTAACCTCTGTGTCAATGCCAGTGTCCAGTATAGTGGAGTATTGCTCCCCGAGGAGTAGTGCCATATAGCGGAAGCCTGTGTGGCGGCGGCTCCAGTGTTTGCGCTCCCTTCGTCCGCGTGCCGCCCAGCCTGCTCGATAGCCTCCTGGCCTGTCTCCACTGCCTCTCCCAGTTCAACTAATTTCGCATGTGTACAGTGCACGTCTCTGTTTTTTACATTAGAAATAATAAAACATCGTGCCCTGGTGGTTAGATTTGTTATTTCTTCCACATAGTGATATTCAATTAAATGCTTCAAGACTCACAGTAGGCTATGCAATACAACGTCCTTTTGATCGATAACAATATAAATTGATCGACACATTTCTTAACGAGCAATTATCGAGCATCGATTAATTATGCCCATCCCTAGCGAAAACAGAGGTTTAACTGTTAAATTAAACTTTTGCTGTGGTCAGTCGGCAAAACAGAACATTCCTCTTACTTGTTAATGAAGGATTTGAGTGCCAAATTTTATTTGCCAGCGCCAAGTGGCAGGTCTGGAAATGCCAGGCTACCAGATTGATACATTTTACGTAAAAGGTTAATCTTTCTTCCAGGGGGGCGTGCCCCTGGACCCCCCTAGAAGGTCCAGGGTCCCCACCACAGTCTCCTAAAAATATATGTGGGAAACACTGTAAACTGTAGCCTATACGCTGTGATATCAAATATGTTTTGTGGCTCCAGACAAATTTTTGTTGTCCGAACAGGGGGCAATATTATTAATAATTAATTTATATTAATATCTTAATTCATATAGCACCTTTAAAACAATGGTTTACAAAGTGCTTTGACATCAAATACAAAGGAGCAAGTACAAATCAGATAAACACATACTAATCAAAAAACACATACAATAAGATAAATACACTTACTCATATATGGGTGATTCTCACGAACTGTGTCAAAGTGACATCAAAATAAAATCATACTTCTAGCTGTAGTTTGGTCTGGCTTTGCAAGACTAATTAATATGTTATAAATAGCTGAATATGGTCGGGCAGTATACACAATAAACCAAAAGAGATTAATAGGTGCTAGGGTGAAAAGATATTGAGGAAGAGAATAAAAATAATAAAAAGACGGCATCACGTAAAAGCAAGTCTATAAAAATGTGTTTTAAGAAGTGATTTAAAAGGTTACTGATATGGCTCGTTTGATAGGTAAAGTTGCAGACCCCTGGCCTAGGCTCTGTAATGTCTGTAGCCAGGTGGGCTGGGCCCTTTTTGTTTACATTCCATTTGTTTTATATACTAGTTTACAGTGCCTAGGCTGTGTATTCACTGATTTGACAAAAAGGGATTTTGTCAACAAATTCTCCAGAATCGCTGACTCCACCTTTAAATGAAAACATCATGCATTGAGGAAACATGTGATGTGTGCATAGGGGTGAATTTGCTTTATTAATACAGTATACGAAAGCCTTTGCTGTGAAAAACCGTTTGCTCCTATGTTGAAGCAACATTTTCTTTGAATAACGGTTTTGTTCCTAATTTAAAGCGCACAATTTTTTCCAGCACTACAGTGGAAAGTTGAACTGTGTTATTCAGCAGTCAGACATAAGGATTTATTGAATCACAAAACATTTGCGGCTCCAATGTGGCCCTCATGTGACAGTACAGTCACTTTAACCCCTGAGCTGCTTGATGAGACTGGGGGAGATGGGAGGCTGGCCTTTGCTCCTAAGGTGTGCATGATTATAAGCGGCCACGCAAACAAAACAAGAGGGTAAATTGGTAACCAAGTGCACTGGACTTTGGAAGGAGAGAATGATGGATTTTTGAGTGAGTACTAGTGGAAAGGTACCTGTCTCTCTCGACCTCAGGGCATTCGTATTCCAGGAAAACTATTCGCCGGGGATAATGGCCACACACTTCTCCATTGGCGTTGTCGATGATACTGTACTTGTAATCTCTGCCGAACAACTCCAGACAACGCTCCTCTATCGCCTCCCCCTGAGGAGAAAATCAAAGACAAAACTTACGCCATTATAGTTTTAAAAGAAGCCTAATAGTTCATTTGGAAAACAACTGCATTTTAAAATTTACTTTGATTACTTAATATCATTCAAAATCAACAAATGTATTGATTTGTTCTTGTTTATTGAGCAATAACACATTGGTAATAACATGCAATTTGAGAACTGCTCTGAATAGCCTATATGGAAACTATATTCAGTAGTGTCACATGCTGAACATGTTATTTGTGATACTGGGCTATGTAAATCAAAGTGAGCTGACAGAAATGTAATACACTTAGCAATTGGGTTTCTCAACAAAATCTTATCTATTTGAGATGTGTGAATGGACGCCACTACGAAAGGTCATGTGTTACATTAACAACACCACCAAACATCAAAATAAGCTCTGGTCTGAGGCAGAAAGCTTTATTCTTTATTCGGAGCAGTGGTTCCTAAAAGTTGTTCAGGGGTCAGAAATCACTACCTAGGGTAAATGTTGTTAAGCTGCTGTAAAGGATAAATGTTCATTTCCATGAATCTACAAGAGACTTCTGTTTATAGTTCACAGAAAGAGTGAGAAGTATGTTGTCAAGTGGCTATAACGTACACCCCAATCTTACCCGAGGCGTGACTTCCTTCGCTCTGTACTGCATCTTGGAAAACACATCTATCAACTCCGCTATTTCCTCGCTCTTGTTTCTGACCGACGAGCCGGACGCTGTTAAGCCGCCTGTCCCGGAGGGGGAGGCAGCCATCATAGCGCCGCCGCCTCGACCCGTGCTGATCGCCTCCAGCCGAACTCGACCGCTTTCAAACACCGCAGAGCCTTGTCCTTTGGAACGGGAAGACCGACCAGGCCATCCCTTCCTCGCTGCCCGCTTGAGGGGGCCGGAGCCGGGGACTATTCCTGAATTCAGGGCACCGGCGGGCTGCTCCACTCACCGAACACAAGCCGTTAACCAGCCCCGCACAGCCCCGCGCTGGCTAGCTGCTACTCCCTGAGATAGCGCGACTAGCTAGCAAGCTACTTCAGCTCCCCCAGACAGTACAGTGGTCCTTTTCACTTACTCAAAACCTTCGTATTCTCATTTTAGAACTATTCCGACCCTTGTAGCGTCTTCACATCACCACTGTTTTGTTCGGACATGTGGTGAAGTTATGCCTGACTCTCAGCACCACCGCCTGAACTCCCGTCAGCTGGAGTGAGGAAATCCCCAGGATTCTCCCCGGCCTGCTCACGTTTCCTCAATGTCACGTATTCATGTCTCCTTAGTAACCGCGACCATGAAGATATAACGTATTAAAAGTACACAGCAGTCAACCCTGTGGCTGCAGGATCTCAGTTCTGCATAATGTTGTTGTGAAATGAAACCCAGCGCAGAATTGTGTTGCAATCCTTGTCCTACAGTCTTGTACACCAGGCGGTAAACAGGAAGCTGACGTGACCACGTGACAGCCGCCTCTCCCCCTTTAAATGACGTTTGTTGTTGTTCAGCGCGAGCCTTGATGTTTTTGAGTGGAGTGCCTGCAGTCACACGCGTTGTTCACTCAGTAAATCTTTTTGTGGTGCTGCATACACGGGTCTTCCTTGCGTGTGACTTATTTTTCTGTAAAAGGAAACTCATCCTAGGCCTGCTCTTCCGTATTGACCACAGTTTAAAATGAACTTTTAAAATATAGTTTTGGATTAATCACCTCCCCCTTTCTATTATTCTTATTAGCCTATCAGATTTGTTGTTGTTACACATTGATCAGACAAAAGCAAATGTTGAGTTTTCTTAAAAAATTTAAAAAGCATTGACTCTTTATTGATTAACCCTTCTAAACAAATGTCAGAAATTAAGAAATGTTTTATTTAATTGTAATCCCCTAAAATGAAAGTGAAGAGAAAAAGCAGTGCTGAAGTAGGCCTAAATATAAGATAACTCAGTAGGCTATTAGACATGCACTAGGCCTACTAGTTGAGAAGCCAATCACGTCCACTAAGGACTGACCTAGAAGCAAAGAACGGCGTGCTTGGAATTAATTTTTTCAGTTTAGTATGTATTCATGGTTTTCATACATATTCAATCCTCACCAATTATCCCTTTAACAATAAAAGAAAATCAAAAAATCCAAGAACACAAAAATATAATAGCAGAAATAAAAATTCTGACAAATACATTATATCAATTAAAGCAACAAGCGGTCTGGAGACTGATCCCTGAAATGAAAGATAATCATGGCAACCTGAAAACCCATGGTAATAAATAAGGTATTTGTATCCTATAACATTAAACTATATATTTCTCTGAACTTACATCGGATAAAGGGCTATTGGCAACATGTTTAGATGGTCTGAATTTCCCTTGTCTTTAGTAAGATAGGCCTACAATTAGACTTGCAAAAACAGCCTGATCTCACAGAGATCAGAGAAATGCCAAAGTGATCTGCGAAAGAGAAACAAATGGGAAGCTTGCGCAGGGGATATTCCCAACTACATGGAAGACCTGCAATTGTAACTCCCATATTCAAGCCAGATGTCCCTCTGAACATATGTAACTACAGCCCAGTCACTATTTTACCTATGATTTCCAAGTTTTCTAAGAAGTGTGTGTCAGAGCAGCTTGTATCTTTCTTCAATATTGGTCCATACTCTGCACCCCATGTTCGGCTTCATGGCCCACCACTCCGCAGACACAGCTAACTGTTTCTTTTTAGAGATGGTCAGAGCAATGTTTGAGAAGGGAGGCGTTGTTGGTGTTGTGTTTCTACCAAATACCTTTGAGCTAAGCTAACCTGGATGAGCGACCTTTGTCCATTTCTGTATCAAAAATGCATGCACAGCTACATGTAATGTTAAACTATCCCTTTAACATCTCCCCGTTAGCACTCACTCACATTGATTTAGTCATATTTAACTGGCATCTTAAGGCGTTTTAACACCTAAAAGTCTGCATCAAGGTTAATTATTTGTAATCCACTGTATTGATTTGATCCACTTAGGTTTGGTTTAATTTTGCAGTTTGTGAGCGTACTAACTAAAACTTTCCATGACATACCTATAGATCCTGTCGTCATCAATACGTGATGAAACGAGGTAGGTGTGAAAGCCCCTTAAGTCAACTCTCATGGAGTTTGATTCATTTTCTGGATATAAATTAAACTTTCAAAATTGTTAACTTACCCAATTAATGACTTGGCATGTAAAATCCAATAGACTTCAGTGCGTTTCCATCTCTAATACAAGTTTCAGGTATTTTGGTGTATCTGAGTCATACAGTATAAGCACCTTTTTTCACCATCTATAGTACAGGCAACTTTCTTCCGTGGAGAAATAAGGCACTGATGTGTTCCAGAGACCTATATGTTGATGGTGACCACTTTTCCAGCTTTGACAATAAAACGTATAAAGCTAGCCTGTTCAGGTAAATCCGTCACTTTATACAGAAACAGTTTCCTTCATACCCAACCTCTCCTGTGAGACATTTTGGAAAAGACTACTAGAAATTAACCCAATATTTACTATCAGATAACGACTGTCATTGATCATTGTTCTGTAAATAAAACTAAATGGGAAATTTAGGGAAAGAAAATTGGTGGGTAAGTGCATTGAACAAGGAAACACTTACATCTGCACTTTGGTAAAAGCAGCTTAGCTAAATTATTTCCAGATCTGGACTCAATATGCAATTGTTGTGGTTATCCAGAAGAGGACTTATTACACATGATTTTTAGATTTCCCCAAACTTGGTTGATTTCTGGTGCTATATTTTTGATACTTTAGAATTCTGGAGATAAAAGTACAAGCCTGCCCCCTCCTGGCAATCTTTGGTGTGTCAGCCAAATATACTGTAATACTGGATCTTTGTATTTCAAATACACTTCCTTGAACAATATATAAAGAACAAACAAAACAAGTTACAAATGAACAGGCTAGTGAGATACAAACTACACATATGATTTAAGACAGCTTAAGTATTACTTTTTAGTGTAGCATATAGAGTCAGTTTCATGAAAACACTACAGTAACATGGTTTTAGAATATATTTACAAGAAAACACAATGACAAGGTATGTTAAATGTAGAGCAGTAGCATACAGCTCAAGCACGACTGACATGCCCTGTTTAGTTTAGATTATTTCAGAAAGTCACATGACAGTTACAGTATGTTGCAGTAGCCTATACGTCTTTGGCCTCAGAGGGTATAGCTTTATTGCATGGGGGACATAATCTTGGGACATTCATTCATACTTAAGATTGTGAAAGTCAAATCCAGCAGTCGGTGTTAGGATTTGTCATTCAGCCAAAGAATATTTAATGTGCTGCTATGATTGAAACTAAATCCTTCTTAGGGCCCCCAAAAGTCAAGGGCCAGCCCAGAGGAATGTCTTAAAAATAGATTGGCAAATGTCCCCTTTTCAATAGAACCGAAAATAGAACCGAATTGTGTGTCAGTTGGTATTAAGTGGTGCATATTTATTTCCAATGAATGTTTAATGGCCTTTGGCCGGTCTTCTGGAACTGATTATACAGTAGCATGGCTTTAA
Organism: Ammodytes marinus; assembly: GCF_949987685.1. NCBI lineage: Eukaryota > Metazoa > Chordata > Actinopteri > Uranoscopiformes > Ammodytidae > Ammodytes > Ammodytes marinus. The sequence continues at coordinate 20,290,211 of NC_137233.1, forward strand.
AGGTCTCTCTTGATCTTAACGCAACTCTCAACTCTTAAAATAGGCTGCATGAATACACATTAAGCCCTCCATTATTGCCAACACTTGTTTGATCAGTAATGTGTGTGTGTGTGTGTGTGTGTGTGTGTGTGTGTGTGTGTGTGTGTGTGTGTGTGTCTGGAGAGGGCGGTCTGCGAGGGAGGGGCAATTCTGCAACCTCAGATATCTTTAGAGAGAGATACATTAAGGCACACTGAGAAAGGAGAGGGACTGAGAGTCACATCTAGCCTTTATGTGCAGTGTTTGGAGGACTGGTGTACTGTATATGTATACACGATTTTGATTGATACACGGACCTTTGCCGGCTCTTTTTTTCATTTAATTTGTCAAGTTTGAATTCTTTGAGTGAGGCATGTCAAAGGCTCTCACGAGTTCTCTTTCATCATTTGTGGCACATCATCTGTGAGGAAACACGACGGTATAGTGCCTCTCATATGTTCTGTGAAGCCTCGTGGGTGTGATTGCAAGTCAGAGTGGAATACTCTTTAATAAGTACAGGCTATTAGGTGGAGGTCAAGCGCTGGAATAAGACAATGTACGTCACTGGCCGCTGTGGCTGTCGGCTCGGCTGTGTCTTTACGCGCTTGGAGTGAGCAGCAGAGGAGGAGAGGGGATCGGGCTTTCCTCGTTAGTATAATCACGCTTCATCACTGATTGACTGATCTGAGGAGAGAAGAGGAGGGCGTCTCGATATTAGACTGATCCCAATAAGAGCCGGGTCTAGATCTGATGGTTGGCTGAGCTTCACGGGGAGACGTGGGAGCCGTCACTGGACATTTGTTGCGTAGGAATCTATTATTTAGTTCACTTTCTTTTTTAAATATAGTTGTGTTTCTTCCTTTCTACTCGCGGATAGAGGGGGATACAGAGGAGTGGAAGAGGAGAGGGAACACACCGTTGACGTGCGCTTTGCGGAGGGTTTTGGGGAGCGCGTGGGAGAGAGAGAGAGAGAAAAATGTTGCCTTCGCAAGACGCCTCCAAAATCTACCATGACAACTACTCGCGCAACTCCAGTGCCATCGGGGTCCTGTGGGCAATATTTACCATCTGCCTGGCCATCATCAACGTGGTGGTCTTCATGCAGCCCTACTGGATCGGCGACAGCATCAGCACCCCGCACGCCGGCCACTTCGGCTTGTTCCACTACTGCGTGGGCATCGAGACCTCTAACCGGGAGTTCTCGTGCCAGGGAAGCTTCTACGACTTCAGCTCCATCCCGTCAGGAGCCTTCAAGGCAGCGTCCGTGTTTGTGCTGATGTCCATGGTGCTCATCATCGGCTGCATAGGCTGCTTCATCCTCTTCTTCTTCTGCAACACGGCCACGGTGTACAAGACCTGCGCCTGGATGCAACTGCTATGCGGTAAGGATGGAAAAGACTTTGACATGTTGTTGTTGTTGTTGTTGTTGCTTTTGGAGGAGGAGGGGGGGTGGGGGGGGGGGGGGGGGGTTGGAAGGTATCCCCACCTTGCCACCCGTGTTTTAGGTTAAACCTGTGCTCTGTGTCAGAAAAAACACCATCGTCAAGATACTGGATCGCATCGCTCATTCAGCGCACGAACACAGCACGGGGCTCCAGCTCAGGGATCAGCAGCGCACGGGCAGACTCACCGTAGCTTTAGACGAGAGCTGGACCGTGATCCTGCACTTGAAGGAGAGCAAATATTAAAGTAAAGTCGTCCTGTGAGACATTCAGGTCCATTACCTGGGAGTTTTTGTATTCAACTGTGTCACGTAACATTTTGGAGACTCTGCAGGTGAATAGGGTGCAAGTTTTAACTTCAATATATCATCATGAAACTTTGCCAGTTGATTTCCTACATTAAAGCTATAGTGCGTATAATTTTAATTTAAATTAATTTGGGTTAAATTCAAGCCATTGCCAAATGAATTGACACAAAGGTGATTAAGCCTATCAACTCCACAAAATTCTGTGTGAGTAATGTATTGCCACAAGAGTGCTTTCATTCATCTGTACAAAAGTGGAACATATACGTCTGTATTGTGTAGGCCTATATCATTGTACTAGGAGGTGAAAGAAGCTGTCAGTATGTATGAGCTCGGTTGAGACGGGTTCATGTTGTTGTAGCCCTAGTGTGTATATTCAATAACAGTTTGTGTTTCTTGATTTACTGAACATTGAAAGAGATTGTATCAGCTCAGTGGACATCGACAGTTCCCCGGTGTATTCCTCATCACACAAACCGCTAATTAGCTTAATGTGACGTAGGCCTAGATGAAACATGGTCCCAAATAGTTCAAATAGGCACAGTGTTCAGGCAGGTGAGAGTTAGCTTTCACTGTAGAAGCTTTGATAAGCCTTTTTGTTGTTTTTCTCTCTGCACTCAGCAAGATTATAACATAAATGATGGCTCCAGAGTTCTCACTGACAGAGTGTGTGTATGTTTTTATATATCTGTGTGTGTGTGTGTGTGTGTGTGTGTGTGTGTGTGTGTGTGTGTGTGTGTGTGTGTGTGCATGCGTGCTATGTGAAGGGCTGCCAATGGAGGAGGTTTTGATGAGGCAAGAAAACAAAGACAGATCGAGTGAATGAGAGAGGCATGGACTAAAAAAGAAATGAAGAGCCGGAGGAGAGGGGACTTGAGTCAGGGACGTCATTTCCATATGGGACACTGAATGATAGCAGCTTCTAATGATGAACAGGTATCGTAGTGGGTGCAGCCCTAAGTGAAAATAAAAATGAAACAGCAGCAGATGACATAAATGTCTTGGATGAAAATAATGTATGTGAGTTGGTTTATTTAATAAATTTGCTCAGGATAATCATATTTTCTGTCTACACCAGTAGAACATTACAAAGCGTCTGGTTGCTGCTATTTCCAAATGTTCAAGCCTCTATCCTGGTTGTGAAAAATAAAGTGCAACATGTCATCCCAAATAATTCCTTACCTAACAGTATATGCCTGTCGGCGCTGCTGACTGCCACAACAGTTACTATATTTGACATTGTATGGAGGAAGCTGACATAACATGTATTCAGAGTGTGTTTTCTCTCTCTCTCCATCCATCCTACTTTCCCTTCTTGACTTCTCATCCCCAAACTTGTCTGTCATTTCCAGACTTCTTTTCATCTCTATTACATCCCTCTATAAGCATGTCTTCTCCTGTTCCATCTTCCCAGCTTCCTGCTGCTGGTATTTCCCCATTGACACATTAGCCTGATGTCCACTGAGAGATATACAGTTAGGTTTGGTACGGTACAGCACACAATTATTAGCATTTCCACTGTCAAAAGTGGGGAAGGGTACCAAAATAAGCCTACTGTACCGGTAGGTATAGACATTCAGGAATCACGTCATTGCATGCACCCACTGGGGTCAAGCTAGCTGTTTTGGTCAGGGAATTTCTACAAACTGTCAGCTTGTTGAACCATAATGTATGGTCTTCGATTTCTACACTTGTTAATAAATAAGGAAGATGTGACTTATGAGCCAAATTAAAAGTAACCAATTACTTTTGATGTTGAATAATTGAAGCAATTACTGAGTAGAGTATGAGTAACCCAGCTGACGTGTTCTAGAGGCTAGCAGTTGTCGCAAGCCATAGACTCAACTCATTTAGTCATTCCGCTACTTACAGTTCAAAATGATATATGAGGCTGCACACCAGCAGCCAGCATTGAGAGTGACCAGGGAGGCCTGACTTGCATGTAGGACGTTTGCAGTACTGGTAAAAGTGTGTATGAATGAGGGGGATTGGAGCGGGGCCTAATGCTCCTGGTTGGGTGCAGAGGATAGTTTAAAGATCTCTGTGGTACAGCTGTGCATTGGCCTTTCTCCTGGCAAAGGAACTGTGCACTGTGCCAACAGGAAGGCCTGACAGACGCTCTCCCAGACACACACACCAAAGGGACAGCTGCTCTGCTGCGCACCAAATGACCACGCCAACACCTAAACAGAGCAGAAAATTAAATAAGGAAAAAAGTAACATAAACATTATGTACAGTTTTGTGTTGCTTGAAGAATGATTAACGTGTATAGCATCTTCCAAGACAATTTTAAGGAGAGGTGCTGTTAGGTTGGTAATGAAGGGGGTATGACTTTCCCCTTATGACATCACGGGGAGAGAAATCTGACGGGTTTTTGAATACAGGTTTTCAGAAAGGTGGAGGTGGAGAAAAAGGGAGAGCGGGTTGTTTTTTCTCATACTTTTGGAGTTTTTTTACGAGACATCCTCCCAAAGACATGCCGAAAATGCATCCTGAAAGACCTGTACATAGTATTCCTTGATTGCAAAAAGAAATACAACTTAACAATTCAGGTATGTACTCTTTACATATGTATATGTTGGTAGAAAATAGTCAGTAATTTGATCACATGTTCACACATACACACACACATACCAACACAACTCCCCCAGCACACACAGACAGACACACACACACACACACACACATACATAAGTATATACAACCCATACACATGTAACATTCAAGACAAACAAAGACAAATATTATTTCTATGTCCTGTGATCTCCACCGTAGTTCCCCCCTCCCTTCTTAGCAATGCTACAAGATTTATTTCTCATATTGCCTCTTAAACTTATTTTGATAGTTCATTAAATTGTTTTGTTTCATTGTTATCCTCAGACATTGTGTTTTCTATGGTCACATAATATTTCATCAGTTCTTTCCAGTTTTTTATTGTAGGTGCCTCCGTTTCTTTCCATTATTTTAAAAGGAGCTTCTTATACACAATGGAAGAAAACATCATCTGCCATCCCATACGGTACCTTATACCCTCTGAATTCTGAAAAATACACAGCTGAGCTGAAATCTGTATTTTTGTTTTACAAATAGTTGATATCAATTCTTGGATTTCAATCCATCCTTTGTTCACCGGGGACCCACATTAATGTTGAAAACCCATGAAAACATTCACGGTAATGTTGAGAATAAATTCATTTAGCAACATCCTGACAAGTGGTTAAAATAGAGCAACAATTTACTGTATATTCCCATGGGATTATTGAAGAATCATTGCACTGACACGTGAAACTATTATTGAAACAGAAACTCCTAAATGAAACACATTACACATGGATACACAGTAACACTGGAGAACCATGATCCAAACACAAAGCAACATTGACACAAAATCACTCCAACATTGTCTAAATGGCTGGATGGAGAGCAGCATCACTATCCCCACACACCAGGGTTCATGCAGCCGGGTCACTGTCACTGAGATCAACTTAGTTACAAATGTAGAGAACCACGATATATACCAAAATATTGTTTGAAGTGGCTGAAGTCATTTTGCTGTAATGCCTCCTCGCAGTTTAATTATTGTGAAGTGACCCAAGGCATTTGTGGCTGTGTCTGTTGATTCTAATCTGGTGTTTGGTCTGAGGCAGATAGTGACACATGGGTTAGTCGCTCTGTCTGTTTTCCCCCTCTTCAACCCAGTTCACTGGACCCCGCTGATTCCAAACATTACAAAAACGATCTTACAATCTATGAACAAATTGAGTGGTTTATTTCGACAACCCTTGCTATTCTGAGAGCATTTAATAATACCATGGATGGTAGAGGGGTTACGCATACCAGTGTGTGTGTGTGTGTGTGTGTGTGTGTGTGTGTGTGTGTGGATGTGTAAGTGTGCAGTGGCAGTATTGTGTTCATCTCCTTTGTGACACAGAAGACTCAGAGCTTCGTCGCATTAGTGCCCCACATTGAAAGGAGCGTGTTAGCAGGAACAACATGAATCAGTGACCTCTATTTGTTAAGACACATTCTTTTTAAGCTTTTCGTTCAGTGTAACTGTACGTAGTGGCAAGGGTCTTTCTGCTCTGGATCCAGGTTCCCAATGGTGTCCTGTTCAGTGTTTTCATGTCAGAATTCTGGTCTCAGAATTGGAAGTTGTATACACACTCCTGAACAAAACCGTAAGAAAATTGGGAAAATTGAAAGTATCTGCATTTTGCAGTCGCTGATCGTAACTAAGTTGTAAGTAGAGCTTCAAAATACAAAAAGAAGAAACAGGAGCCAGAAAACAAAGGAACTGCATTTAAACTCAAACAGGCTGTTCATCAGCTGATCAAAACTTTAGGACCTTAGCCTAAAAAACTCAAAATCCGCCCCAAAATCAACCCCAAAAGGTTTGACGCAGGAAGACGTGAGGGTTATGGGACAGAAAAGTCAAGTGCTAGACCCAAAAAGATTTCACCTGCGCTGAGCCGGAGGATCCCACGGGCTGTCTGTGAAGACCCAGGCCGATCCTCGACCCAAATAAAGGCCGTTACTGATGCTGAGTGCAGCCCAATAACCATAAGACAGCATCTGAGAGAGAAGAGCTGAAAGAACAAAAAACGTCCTCAAAGACCACGTCTCCTCCCATGCCACAACTTGTCCGTTTGGACTTTGCAAGGGAGCACCAAAAATAGGACATTGAAAGTAATTTAAAAAATATTGTTTTTGTAATTTCTTTCTTACTTTCTGGGCAACACTACAGTTTCATACATAGTTCTAACCTTACTGTCATATATTTCTAACAGACAAGGTTGCTCAAAATTCAATTTACAAATAAATGAAGGATACAAAAATTGCAAGTACTGTTATAAGTGTTCATATGCTATGCCTGGCTGATGAAATATCTCATTTATTTTTTGCATGTTAGTGTTTGTGTTTGAGCTGGTGGGAACATGTCTGTTGGCTACTAGGTTGTTTAGCTTTGAATTAACAGGATCATCATGTAGTCATCTGTTCCACCTCCTCACAGTCTGTCCAACGAAGCATTAATTAATGCCTTTGAAATGCTAAAGCCCCAAGGGCACCTGGGAAATGCAGTTTCAAGGGAAAAGGAGAGGAAAAATAAGAAATCTCCTTAAGATTAAGAAGATGCGGACAAAGCCTTTTTAAATTCTCTCTTGGACGGCTTTCCTTTCAGCCTTATTGCTCAGTGTAGAATGTGTCTGACAACATCTGTCCACAAAAAAAAAGCTACATCTGTGGAAACTCTTTGGCAAAGTGCTCTTTTTCTTTGAAGCTTTCAACGTCCACAAGCAGAAGCTATGGAAAGCTTTTCCTGTTGCAGTCAATGTTGTTTTTGTCTCAGCAAGCAAACTCTGAATGACTACTCACTCAAATAATCAGTGTTTGGGTTGGCTTTGCTCTCCAGCAATATAGTTTATGCTGTGAACAGATCTCCAGCAAATATACACTTTGTTTACATACAGCTTTCCAGACTGCCCTTGTAATGCCAGCAGTCTAACTGAACTTGTGACAACATCCTGGACTTTGTGACGGGCAGATGCCAGGCTGTGAGAATAGGCACCACTCAACACCGGCATCCCTCAGGGCTGTGTGCTGTCTGTTCATGCATTACTGCATGGCCACACACGGCTCTAACACCATTGATAAGTTTACTGAGACACGACCCTCATCAGCCTGATAACCGATGGCGACATAACAGCCGCATCACAGTACACAGAATTCTATTTTCTCATGCCTCCTGGCCAGCCATAGCCAAAGCCCGAAGGCATGATGTTTTTGGGTTGTCTGTCCTACCATCCAGGTCAAGTTTCACACATTGCAGCTCTACTTTAGTATTTCTCTGTACATGATTGTTGACAACTTAATTACTGATGCATGAACAATTTAAGGAAAACCCTTAATACCAATACCATGGCCACAGGAAATACTAATTTTTAATTTGCTTGTAGCATACATAACATACCTCAACATAGTTCTGGTTACGTTTAATCAACATTTAACATTCCTTTTGCACCGAGCAGATATTTGGCTGAAAGAAACCATAGCAACATACTAATGTGGTTCATTCAAGTGCTTGTTAAAGCTTCCTACCGTGCTGTCCAAATTAAGCTGTTTGGTTTTCTTTATACAAGCACAATAATGTTATCTGATGTGTTCACCTATGCCTTGTCAGTGCACTGTGTGAATCACTTGTGGATTTACTGTATTACAAACACACTTTTGTATTAAACTGGATGTATATCATCCATTACTCAAAACCCTTTTAGCTCACTCTTTTAAATTGTGGGATGTTCTTCATCATCCTTCCGTCTGCTGAACTCTACGGTCCCTATGTTCCTACACAAACTGAGCCTGTAGCTCAGCTGACTTTCATCTGGTCTTTGCCTGGCTCCAAGAAGAAGAAGCGGTCCAGTAAATGAGGCATTCAGGGACCCATCTGTTAGGGCCAGCCTGGCCTCAGCTGGAGCCCTTACACACCAGGGGACCGTTGAGGCCTTATGGGAGCACACACACACACGCACGCACACACACACGCACGCACGCACGCACGCACACACACACACACACACACACACAGTGCTCCTCCACGTAATCAAAACATTAATTTGCCAAATGTGCAAAATAACATAGGCTCTCTGCTAAAATGAGACTGCTAATACACAAATTTAGAATGTGTGTGTGTTTGTGTGTAAATATATCTTTTAATAAATCGAATATATTGGCAGTTATTATAAATGTATTTGCTTATTTACGGCAGGCAGACAGGGAAAGCCTGTGTTTATGAACTGTACTAAATACAAGTTAACTTTTCTTAACCATCGTCATATAGCCATTATTAATCTGACATAGTCACATGTGAATACATTACAATAGTACCTCATCCCCATGCATCCTGCCGTCTCTCTTTCAGTCGCTTCCTAAATAAATACACACCGCTTTGGTCCAAAGGGGGGCGCTAGAACCAACAACAACTGGAAGTTCCTCTATGCTACTTTAAAGAGAAGGCATTCAATACATCTGTACTTACTACTCCATTCTTTCTTCATATCCCTCCAGCTGTGTCTCTGGTGCTGGGCTGTGTGATCTTCCCTAACGGCTGGGACTGTGAGGTGATCCGGGACATGTGTGGAGAGGAGACGGGGAGGTATGAACTGGGGAACTGCTCTGTGCGCTGGGCCTACATGCTGGCTGTGGTGGGCATCCTGGACGCACTCGTCCTCTCATTCCTGGCCTTCGTGCTCGGCAACAGACAGAGCGACGCCCTGCGGGAGGAACTGAGAGCCGAGCATCGCAAATGTGAGAGAAAAAGCGAATAAATAACAGACATTGTATTCTGTCATGAAGTAACAATGAAGTTAGAAATGTCAACTATCTATCTATCTATCTATCTATCTATCTATCTATCTATCTATCTATCTATCTATCTATCTATCTATCTATCTATCTATCTATCTATCTATCTATCTATCTATCTATCTATCAGAACCTTAAAAAAAAATCAAAATTTTGATTGACCCATTCAATACTTTTATCAAGATTTTTTTTTTTAAGTCAGCTTTTTTCCATTGAATCTCATGGTACTGTTCGAGGGTTTCTGCACTGCATTATTAGACTCCTACTAAATAGACAATAGACTTCTGTGTGATAGAGATCAGTGATCACAGTGAGCAGAGGGCATTGTAGTATAGATCTGTATTACCACCACACAACCTATTACTGTAAAAGGAATTGTTTAACATTTCATGTTTTCAGAATCAAAAATATACTGGAAGGAAACCAGCCGTAACGGGCACTTCCTGGTTTCTTTCCAGTATATATTTGATTCTAAAATGACATAACGTGTAAGAATATAGAGCACAACATAACATGGTTGGTAAATAGTCCCAACCAGTAAACAGGAGCGTTTAGTGATTTTGTTAAGTTTATCTTTTGACTTGCTCCCATTCATTGACCTAAGCTAACTTGGATGAGCAACCCTTGCCCAAATCTTAATGAAAAAATGCATGCAAAGTTACAGGCCCTACAGCCTTTGTATTGAATGAAATGAAATGCACCTTTAGTAGCCTGGAAATCCAGACTCCCCGCTTGCAAATTAAAATATGCTCCGCATACTGGTCTGGGCACGAACCATTGGAGCTCATTAACTATGTTGTAAAATGTGCAGTTACCAATCAAATCGTACTATCTGATATGGGCGGGCGTTACCGGATGACGACAGTGCTGCGCATGCGCCGTTTGAAGTTGTGATAATAAACAACTAAGATGGCTGCGGATACGTTGTTTCCAGGGCCGCCTTAATGCACGGGCTTACCTGGGCTGAAGCCCCAGGGCCTACGAAGATCAATATAGGCCCCTAATCTAAGAAGGCCCGAACATTGTCATTTAAAACAATAGATTATTGACTGGCTCATGATAGGCCCCTAATCTTCGTGGGGGGGGGGGGGGGGGGGCGTACGGAGATCAGGGGCCCATCATGAACCATTAAAGAAAAAGGAAAAAAAATCACATTATTTTTGGCCTATGAAGATCAAGGGGCCTATCATGAGCCAGTAAATTTGTTATTTTTGTTTAAATAACATTGTTCGGGGCAACGCAGATCAAGGGCCTATATTGAGTTGAGACATTAAAAACAAAACAAAGAATTCAAAGACAGAAGTAGCTTTGGGATAAGGGATTAATTAAAAAAAATGGAATGCTGACTGACTGGATTTTTTAAACCTGTATATTTTTGTTTCTGCTTTTTGGTATTTCTGTGTCTCCAAATGATTCCAGAAAATAGCTCACATAGGACAGTTGATTTAGCCTTAGTTTTCTTCTCAAAGTGCACCAGATTGATGCATTTTACTTTAAAAGGTTCAAATTTTTCTTCCGGGGGGGGCATGCCCCCGGACTCCCCTAGAAGGTCCTGGGTCCCCACCGCTGTATCCACAATAACTTGGAAAAACACTGTAACCAACCATGTGTGTTTCATTATTAAAACTCATTAGACCAGAAAGGAGTTTAAGTACATGTTACCTTAAGTGATTTTGTATTTTATCAATAGAGATATTGTGGTGTAGACAAACATGGCTTTAACGCATCTGTATTGTAAGACCGCCGCCCGGGGGGGGGGCCTACGAAACCTCTCAGCCCCAGGGCCTAGTGGCAGGTAAAGGCAGCCCTGGTTGTTTCAAACGGCTTTGGCCTCGACACTTAACGATTTGGAAGACGGCTCTCAAATATTTCACTAGCAAGAAAGATTAATTTTCTGTTTTGCCAACAGACCACGGCAAAAGTTTTATTAACCAGTTAGCCCCGCTGTTCTCTAAATGAACGGGGCTTAATACGTCACCTTGTTCATTGCTCTGATTGGTCGTAGTGCTATCTAATTGCGCGCAGTCGTATTTGAAATGCTTGCATTGGTGCCACCCCTTAAGTTGAGAAGGTATTTTGCTCATGGCCAGACCCTAAATTGTTCTAAATGTGGGTCTGGATTTCCATGCTACCTTTCCAGGTTCGTCAAGGTAAAATATCAATCTCTATCTTTTTGTCTTTTTCCACAGATTTTGCCGTGTCAAGGGTAAGTTCACACTGTTGTTGGTTGTTGTTGTGGCTTGTGTTGTCATGAATGATTGGTTGAGTGTGCTAATGTATGACATTGTGTGTGGATGGGTTAGGGGGGGGAAACAAAATATTGCTGGTTCGATCCTCGGCACCTGACAGGAGGGTGTTATTTGTAAAACTAGTCGTGTCTTGTATTACATCTACGGTGCCCACCCTCTCTACCATTGTGTCCTCCAGGGTTACTGTACTATGGCTGACCCTGCACTCTGACCCCCTCCAGAGTGTGGTAACTTGAGAGGGATATGCGAAAAAGACAAATTTTGACATTGCATGTAATGAGAGGGTTGATTTGTCCCTGTTTCTATCAAATTCTGTATTTTTTTTTAAATCGTTTTCTATTGCACAGATGATGTCTCACATCCCGAATGCCACTGCCAAGTTTAGTCATTTCAAACATTCCAGTAATCCCTTCCTGTTCAGTGAGTGACACTACCTGGTGTCAGCTCAGATATCATTGTGTTGACATTACAGAGCATGGTAAAGTGATATTCAGTGGACATGAAGGCTGCTGAGGTGCGGGTTGGAGGAGAAGAAAAGGAATGAGAGGGAAAAGAAAAAGTGGAAGCATATTGTATTGATGCTCCTGGGGCATATGGAGGCCTGCTGTTAGCACAGAGCAGATGTCAACCCGAGATCTTTGACTCCTGTGTATGCCCTCCAGCTTCTCAAGGCCTGTGCCGCAGTAAAAATAGAAATAAAAAAGGTAATTGGAGAGAAAGAAAGTACTGAGGAAAAACATCTGTGTCTAATGCATGTCTTCCTTTTCTTTGGCCAGTGTGTTAACAGATAAGAGCAAACCACACATCACACTAGACACAATGCCGTTTTGCAGCACATTGACAGTGCCAGCGACTCACCAATTCACCTCAGGAAGCTCGCGTAATCTTTTCTGGCGAGACGCACACTCACTATTGTTTCAACATTTTTGGTTAATGTTAATGTTACAGTTAAAGCGGCTACGAGTAACATTTAAATATCTTTTAAACAGCCTCATGTTTCCTCTGATAATCATAAATTACCTTTAACAGCAAACGGGACCATCAGTGCAAAGAAAGACGTTTTTATATAGTTTTTATTACTGCTTTTGGTCTGGTCGCACACCCAGTCCGATTTTCGGTTCGCTCGTGCAGGCTCTATGGTCACATATCCGTATTGGTTGCAGATTTCAGTGTGGCGCTGCAGCGTGATTTGAGAAGCCTATCCCTCTAGGTGAGGGAAGGGGAGCGGGAGCCTTGTTTGAGACAGTTATTTGTCGTCACAATGACTGGTAACGAGGCTGAACCATCAAAGAAAAAAAGAGAATGCAATGAAGAAAAGCGAAAAGAGAGAGTGACTACGGGCGGGACGAGGACGTTGCCAAGCAACGTGTATACAATTTCACGAGAGCGAAACTAGACTGTGTTTACTCCTAAATGAATGAGCGGTTGGTACTAACACAACGTTTGCTTTGCTTCACCATCATCAGATAACCATTATCTGAAATAGTCATTATTTACATCAACAACACAAACACATTACCTCATCGTGATCCATACAAACTGCCGTCTCTCTTTCATTCGCTTTCTGTGAGGACACAGCTCCGTGAGAGAGGGTAGTTAGGTGACGCTGCTGCATCAACTCATTGCAATCAGGTGTGTACTGACTGGCATTAGTTGATGCAGTGTCAAAACCACTCTCACGGAGCCGAAAAGAGTCCTCACACTTTCAACACACGTACATGCACTATATTGCGCCCTTCTCAGTTCACACTCGCGCGCCTGGCACGAGCATTTGCGACAGCGGGCGTCGTAAAAATACTACCGCTTTTGTCCAAAGGGGACGCCAACGTGCCATCTTACTCGTAGTGCCTTTAATGTATCATAAAATGACAAAGTATCTTAACATTAAAGGGAATTATCAAAGGAAAACTATGTAGAAAGAAAGAAGGCTTTAAGAAGCAGCGCTTCTCCAGATGCAGCAGTGAGAGGCGAGATGTGTGGCCCGGGCGTCATCTCTGTTCTATGTATGAACTTGTGGAAGCAACCAGTAGCTTTCATCTCAAAACAGTGTCACTAGAGGCACCGTCAGCAGCTGAGATATTGATGGAAAGACAAATGGAGGATAGGCTACCCTAAACTATTTCATATCATGACTTCACCTGCTGAATTAGACGCTCAGGGGAAGTTGCTAGTCTGAGTGGCTTATGGATCAACTAGCAGCCACAGTCGCTTACACAATAACCGTCTTGCAGCGAGCGGGGGGAGCAGCCAGGGTTGATATGCAGCAGTGTATGGGCTGACAGGCACATGTGTGGGTGAATAGGTTCCGGGGTGAGTGGGCGGCAGAGAAGGAACAAACCCCCCCCCCCCCCCCCACACACAGAGAGACAAACAGGAGACTCACAAGGGAGAGAGCATGGGAATCTCTGGAGACACGGCCTGGTTAGATGTGCTTGCTGTGTATGCAGTGGATTGTGGACAGATACATCTACATAACACATTCAATGGAAGAGTACTAAAAGCAGTTTGGAACATTGCATTGACATAGGAAATATGTTTTGTCTGTTTGTAACTGCATGTATTTTGTCCATGTTGGCCCAACCTGACATAGCAACAGAGGTATAGTTGATAGGAGGTGATATACAGTTTAAGTATCATGTTGTCCCTGTGCTTTTCTAGAAAACTCTCTTGTGATTACCGTCTGTGGTACAAAGGCTGTCAGTGCACATCTGGCATCCACCTATGGGACTGCAGCATAATAAATAAACACATGTATAACTTATATAAGAGAATCATTACCAACCTCTACAATCACCACAACAAGAAAACTAGAACTGCGAGCAGTTGTGAACGGGGGCCAAGCCTCCTGCGCAACTCGGGATCGGGCGTCGTCGTCCGCGGCGCCGGCCCCTCGCTTCATGGAATCCGGGGACGTAAAGTTTTTGAATGTGGGATGTTCGGTTTGGTTGTTATAGACCAAAAGGCAAAGAAATTGCAGAGAAAGATGCTCAAGTGGATAAGGAGATGTATACTTTTTGTGTTTTTGGCGCCCCCTTTTGGCGAAATTTTCCAATTTTTTTTGAGGATGTTCATTAGGACAGTACGACCATATTTCTAAAATATTGTCTTGATACGATGTATAGTTTTGGATTTATGATCACTTACGTACAAGGTATTACAAGGAAGCTAATCGGCGAATCTTTAAAGCGCTACCGTTTGGTCTTCCGATGGTCGTAGAAAAATTATTTGACCAACTTTTGCTCGTGGGAGTCATTAGAGCATAATGCTTTTGGTTTCGTCCAAATCGGGCGAAAACTGTAGGAGGAGTATGTTTTGGTGACTGACACAGTTTTTGCGACGTAGCAAAAAATCTATCCTATCGCAAATGGGCGTGGCCTATCTCAAAAGATGCAGCTGACTTGTGGGCATCTGTGGATATAAAGTTTTTGACTGTCGGACGTTCTGTGTGGGAGTTAAAGCCTCAAACGCGTTTTCCGTTGTTGTAGCGCCACCTAGTGGCCGGGATGTCTGAATTTTTTCGTCTGTGTACCAGGCACGGACCTGGATCTAGTCATGCAAGTGGCATGTCCCAGCCCTTTACGGTTTGGGCTGCAGCACCATTTCAAATAAAAAGTAGAAGAAATGTTCAATATCGAAAAATCGAATCTTTAAAGCTCTAGCGTTTGGTCTTCCGATGGTCGTAGAAAAATTATTTGACCAACTTTTGCTCGTGGGAGTTGGTAGAGCATAATGCTTTTGGTTTGGTCCAAATCGGGCAAAAACTGTAGGAGGAGTATGTTTTGTTGACTGACACAGTTTTTGCGACGTAGCAAAAAATCTATCCTATCGCAAATGGGCGTGGCCTATTTCAAAAGATGCAGCTGACTTGTGGGCATCTGTGGATATAAAGTTTTTGACTGTCGGACTTTCGGTGTGGAAGTTATACACGTTTTCCTTTTTTTGTAGCGCCACCTAGTGGCCGGCATGTCTGAATTTTTTTGTCTGCGTACCAGGCATGGACCTGGATCTAGTCATGCAAGTGGCATGTCCCTACCCTTTACGGTTTGGGCTGCAGCATCAGTTTTACGCGGAGAAAAATAGGAACTAGAACTGCGAGCAGTTGTGAACGGGGGCCAAGCCTCCCACGCGACTCGGGATTGGGCGTCGTCGTCCGCGGCGCCGGCCCCTCGCTTCACGGAATCCGGAGATGTAAAGTTTTTGAATGTGCGATGTTCGGTGTGGGAGTTATAGCCCCAAACGCGTTTTCTTTGCTTTTTGTGGTTTTGGCGCCCCCAATGGATGACATTCGCAAAACTTTGTTAGATAGAAAGATGCAGCTCAATGTACCAAACAAGTGGATGTCAAGTTTTTGAATGTGCGATGTTCGGTTGGGGAGTTATAGCAAAATCAAATTGTCAACCTCTCCATTGTAAAGACACTTTTTTGAATTTTCCCATTTTCCCGCCTAAAGACTTAGAAAATGGCGAAAACAGGCAAAAAAATTGAAAAACTATTTTTTCTAATAAGTCCGGCCCACATTAAAATTTATTTCCCATATTTTTGCCATAGGCTCAGGTATGCCCCATGATAGTCTCCCTTCAGTTTCAAGAAAATCCCTCTTTTTTTTTTTTTTAAGGGATTTTCGCAAATCTTGAAAGCGCTACCGTTTGGTCTTCCGATGGTCGTAGAAAAATTATTTGACCAACTTTTGCTCGTGGGAGTTGGTAGAGCATAATGCTTTTGGTTTCGTCCAAATCGGGCGAAAACTGTAGGAGGAGTATGTTTTGGTGACCGACACAGTTTTTGCGATGTGGCGAAAAATGTATATATACGCAAATGGGCGTGGCCTATCTCAAAAGATGCAGCTGACTTGTGGGCATCTGTAGATATAAAGTTTTTGACTGTCGGACTTTCGGTGCGGAAGTTATAGCCCAAAACGCCTTTTCCTTTGTTGTAGCGCCACCTAGTGGCCGGGATGTTTGAATTTTTTTGTCTGCGTACGGGGTACGGACTTGGATGAGCCCTGCAAGTGGCATGTCCCAACCCTTTACGGTTTGGGCTGCAGCACCACTTTTATGTGGAGAAGAATAATAAGAAGAACTAGAACTGCAAGCAGTTGTGAACGGGGGCCAAGCCTCCCACGCGACTCGGGATCGGGCGTCGTCGTCCGCGGCGCCGGCCCCTCGCTTCACGGAATCCGGGGATGTAAAGTTTTTGAATGTGGGATGTTTGGTTTGGGAGTTATAGACCAAAAGGCAAAAATAATGGCAGAGAAAGATGCTCAAGTGTGTTTTTGGCGCCCCCTTTTGGAGCAATTTAAGGAAAAAGTAGAACCAGCCTGAGAACCATAGGACAAACACGTGTGAAGTTTGGTGTTAATAGGATAAATCGTTTTGGATTTAAAAGCAGTTTGGTAAAAGGTAGCTAATAGGCAAATCTTTAAAGCGCTACCGTTTGGTCTTCCGATGGTCGTAGAAAAATTCTTTACACAACATTTGCTCGTGGGAGTCGGTAGAGCATAATGCTTTTGGTTTTGTCGAAATCGGACAAAAACTGTAGGAGGAGTGTGTTTTGGTGACTGACACAGTTTTTGCGATGTAGCGAAAGAAAATCCCATATGCAAATGGGCGTGGCCTATCTCAAAAGATGCAGCTGACTTGTGGGCATCTGTGGATATAAAGTGTTTGACTGTGGGATGTTCGGTGTGGAAGTTATAGCCCCAAACGCGTTTTCTTTGCCTTTTGTGGTTTTGGCGCCCCCTCTGGATGACATTCGCAAAATTACGTGAGATAGAAAGATGCGGCTCAATGTACCGAACAAGTGGATGTCAAGTTTTTGAATGTGCGATGTTCGGTTGGGGAGTTATAGCAATATCAAATTGTCAACCTCTCCATTGTAAAGACACTTTTTTGAATTTTCCCATTTTCCCGCCTAAAGACTTAGGAAATGGCGAAAACAGGCAAAAAAATTGAAAAACTCTTTTCTTTAATAAGTCCGGCCCACATAGGAATTTCTTGCCCATATTTTTGCCATAGGCTCAGGTATGCCCCATGATAGTCTCCCTTCAGTTTCAAGAAAATCCCCTTTTTTTTTTTTTTTAAGGAATTTTCGCAAATCTTTAAAGCGCTACCGTTTGGTCTTCCGATGGTCGTAGAAAAATTATTTGACTTACTTTTGCTCGTGGGAGACGGTAGAGCATAATGCTTTTGGTTTCGTCCAAATCGGGCGAAAACTGTAGGAGGAGTATGTTTTGGAGACTGACACAGTTTTTGCGATGTAGCGAAAAATGTATATATACGCAAATGGGCGTGGCCTATCTCAAAAGATGCAGCTGACTTGTGGGCATCTGTGGATATAAAGTTTTTGACTGTCGGACTTTCGGTGCGGAAGTTATAGCCCAAAACGCCTTTTCCTTTGTTGTAGCGCCACCTAGTGGCCGGGATGTCTGAATTTTTGTGTCTGCGTACGGGGTACGGACCTGGATATGCCATGGAAGTGGCATGTCCCTACCCTTTACGGTTTGGGCTGCAGCACCACTTTTATGTGGAGAAGAATAATAAGAATAATCCCAGCAAGATCCAGCAAGATCAATAGGGTTCCCAGCCCTGCGGGCTGGGAACCGCGTTGCTCTGCAAAACGCGGTTCCCAGCCCTACTCGGGCTTGGCCCCCTAACTAGAACTGCAAGCAGTTGTGAACGGGGGCCAAGCCTCCCACGCGACTCGGGATCGGGCGTCGTCGTCCGCGTCCGCGTCGCCGGCCCCTCGCTTCACGGAATCCGGGGAAGTAAAGATTTTGAATGTGGGATGTTCGGTGTGGAAGTTATAGCCCCAAACGCGTTTCCTTTGCTTTTTGTGGTTTTGGCGCCCCCTATGGATGACATTTGCAAAACTACGTTAGATAGAAAGATGCAGCTCAATGTACCAAACAAGTGGATGTCAAGTTTTTGAATGTGCGATGTTCGGTTGGGGAGTTATGAGCAAAATTAAATTGTGAACCTCTCCATTGTAAAGACAGTTTTTTGAATTTTCCCATTTTCCCGCCGAAAGACTTAGGAAATGGCGAAAACAGGCAAAAAAATTGAAAAACTCTTTTTTTTAATAAGTCCCGCCCAGAAAGGAATTTCTTGCCCATATTTTTGCCATAGACTCAGGTATGCCCCATGATAGTCTCCCTTGAGTTTCAAGAAAATCCCTTTTTTTTTTTTTTTTAACGGATTTTCGCAAATCTTTAAAGCGCTACCGTTTAGTCTTCCGATGGTCGTAGAGAAATTATTTGACCAACTTTTGCTCGTGGGAGTTGGTAGAGCATAATGCTTTTGGTTTCGTCCAAATCGGGTGAAAACTGTAGGAGGTGTATGTTTTGGTGACTGACACAGTTTTTGCGATGTAGCGAAAAATGTATATATACGCAAATGGGCGTGGCCTATCTCAAAAGATGCAGCTGACTTGTGGGCATCTGTGGATATAAAGTTTTTGACTGTCGGACTTTCGGTGCGGAAGTTATAGCCCAAAACGCCTTTTCCTTTGTTGTAGCGCCACCTAGTGGCCGGGATGTTTGAATTTTTTTGTCTGCGTACGGGGTACGGACTTGGATGAGCCCTGCAAGTGGCATGTCCCAACCCTTTACGGTTTGGGCTGCAGCACCACTTTTATGTGGAGAAGAATAATAAGAAGAACTAGAACTGCAAGCAGTTGTGAACGGGGGCCAAGCCTCCCACGCGACTCGGGATCGGGCGTTGTCGTCCGCGTCGCCGGCCCCTCGCTTCACGGAATCCGGGGAAGTAAAGATTTTGAATGTGGGATGTTCGGTGTGGGAGTTATAGCCCCAAACGCGTTTCCTTTGCTTTTTGTGGTTTTGGCGCCCCCTATGGATGACATTCGCAAAACTACGTTAGATAGAAAGATGCAGCTCAATGTACCGAACAAGTGGATGTCAAGTTTTTGAATGTGCGATGTTCGGTTGGGGAGTTATAGACCAAAAGGCAAAGAAATTGCAGAGAAAGATGCTCAAGTGGATAAGGAGATGTATACTTTTTGTGTTTTTGGCACCCCCTTTTGGCGAAATTTTCCAGTTTTTTTTGAGGATGTTCATTAGGACAGTACGACCATATTTCTAAAAATATTGTCTTGATACGATGTATAGTTTTGTATTTATGATCACTTACGTACAAGGTATTACAAGGAAGCTAATCGGCGAATCTTTAAAGTGCTACCGTATGATCTTCCGATGGTCGTAGAAACATTAATTGACCAACTTTTGCTCGTGGGAGTCGGTGGAGCATAATGCTTTTGGTTTCGTCCAAATCGGGCAAAAACTGTAGGAGGAGTATGTTTTGGTGACTGACACAGTTTTTGCGATGTAGCGAAAAATCTATAATACGCAAATGGGCGTGGCCTATCTCAAAAGATGCAACTGACTTGTGTGCATCTGTGGATATAAAGTGTTTGACTGTCGGACTTTCGGTGCGGAAGTTATAGCCCCAAACGCGTTTTCCTTTGTTGTAGCGCCACCTCGTGGCCAGGATGTCTGAATTTTTTCGTCTGTGTACCAGGCACAGACCTGGATCTAGTCATGCAAGTGGCATGTCCCAGCCCTTTACGGTTTTGGCTGCAGCACCATTTTAAATAAAAAGAAGAAGAAATGTTCAATATCGAAAAATCGAATCTTTAAAGCTCTAGCGTTTGGTCTTCCGATGGTCGTAGAAAAATTATTTGACCAACTTTTGCTCGTGGGAGTCGGTAGAGCATAATGCTTTTGGTTTGGTCCAAATCGGGCAAAAACTGTAGGAGGAGTATGTTTTGGTGACTGACACAGTTTTTGCGATGTAGCGAAAAATTTATATATACGCAAATGGGCGTGGCCTATCTCAAAAGATGCAGCTGACTTGTGGGCATCTGTGGATATAAAGTTTTTGACTGTCGGACTTTCGGTGTGGAAGTTATACACGTTTTCCTTTTTTTGTAGCGCCACCTAGTGGCCGGCATGTCTGAATTTTTTTGTCTGTGTACCAGGCACGGACCTGGATCTAGTCATGCAAGTGGCATGTCCCTACCCTTTACGGTTTGGGCTGCAGCACCAGTTTTACAGGTGGAAGAATAATAATAATCCCTACAAGAACAATAGGGTTCCCTGCCCCGCAGGGCTTGGGAACCGCGTTGCTCTGCAAAACGCGGGTCCCAGCCCTACTCGGGCTTGGCCCCCTAATAATCCCTACAAGATCAATAGGGTTCCCTGCCCCGCAGGGCTTGGGAACCGCGTTGCTCTGCAAAACGCGGTCCCAGCCCTACTCGGGCTTGGCCCCCTAATAATCCCTACAAGAACAATAGGGTTCCCAGCCCTGCGGGCTGGGAACCGCGTTGCTCTGCAAAACGCGGTTCCCAGCCCTACTCGGGCTTGGCCCCCTAATAACATTGCTGCTTGTCTGTTTTGCTGATATAAATTAGGCTTCTTATAGACAGGCCAGTAAAAAGGCTCACTTTTGCATCGGGAGTTTTTGATTGATTTATGGTTGCAGCTCTTCTTGAATTTTTATTTTTGGGTTGACTATGCAACATTTTAATGAAATGGGCTCAAAGTAGAAGGGAGGAGCTGGGGTGGAGCTTAGTCAAAATCTGCTCAAAAAGTGCTACTATGTAAAATACAGCAAAAAGAGGTGGGTGGGGGCAGATAAACAAACCAACACTCATTCTAGTGGGGCAGAAGTGATCATTGAGTGGGATTATTTTTGTGTGACTATAATTTCATTTTTTTCATTAAAATGTTGCATAGTCTGCCTTTAATGAATTCTATGTTAGAAAGAAATCAGCAGCACATTGTCCATTTAAAAAATATATTAATATAAATATATAAAAAACAAAGCCGCTCTTTCATAATTCAGCATTGTAAAATGGAGTTGTTTGAAAGGAATGTAAAAAAAATATATACTGTATGACCTTTTAAGTATGTTTTTCTATATTAGTTAATTTTTCCATTTCATATAGCACATCTTTCCGGCTCACACTGACTCATATGTCAGAGCCTGTAGTCTCACCTCACTCTGGAGCCTAACGGAGCAGAGCAGCATACACAAATGTCCATCCAAACCTACAAACAATGGAGATGATGGTTGCAACATGGCTTGCTCTCAAACATTGGAATGCAGTTAATGAGGGCTGTAAAACAGCATTGCCTACCACCATTGTACTTTCACCTTTCCGCAATTGTGTGCCTCCTGGAGGCAAATAACCATCAGGCAGTATTTGTAGTGTTTATATGAATATATTCTAATGCATTCCATCAATTCATGTTTAGCATACTGCAAAAAGCTCACTGTATCATTTATGGGTTTACTTATACTTTTGACTCCTCAAATTATTAATTAATTATGCATTCATGACATGTGTAACTTCTGTGGTTTCATGAAACACAGCTAACGTGTCCGATCCTATATATATCTGGTCCAATAGGGCTGCAATGCATTCTGACTATGAAATAAATACAAATATTAAGACCATAGCTATGTGATATAGCCCACTTTAAAAATTATTTAGCAATTTAAAAGTTGAGGTTGATGTTCTTCAAACTATTCAAAGCAGTTAACCTTTTATTTATTTTTTATTTTTTGCTCTTTTAAATTAGGAATTGCTGTGTTGCTTAAGCCTTCATAACCTTACACATAACATCACTGTCAACAAAGAAATAACCCAGATATCGGAATCTGATTGAAACTGAAAAATAGTGGGTCGGTGCATCTCTACTAACAATTTGCTGACTCTCTCCTCTCTCTCTCTCTCTCTCTCTCTCTCTCTCTCTCTCTCTGCTCCTGCTTTAGATTGAGATCCGTGACACCAGGGATCTGAGGTATGGAGTCCAGCGCTACCACTGAGGCCCACACCACCTCCTCTCCTCCTCCTCTCCCTGTTCCCTCCATCCTGCTCTTCCCTCTCCAGAGCTCTCCTGGTCAAACCCTTTGGCCCAGGCCAAGTGCTTTGGAACTGTGTGTGTACGAAAAGAAACAGCTGCTGACAGGAAGCTTAACTAAACTCTGGGATACAATCATTTATCACCTACAGTGTTACTGTCTCATCATGTTTGCCATGACAAATATTATGAAGTTATTGAAAATAGTATTATAAAAAGTATTTTATGAGATAATACATATTTTTATTGAGCAGAGACAAGCTATTTCAAGCTTTAACTAGAACTGCAAGCAGTTGTGAACGGGGGCCAAGCCTCCCACGCGACTCGGGATCGGGCGTCGTCGTACGCGTCGCCGGCCCCTCGCTTCACGGAATCCGGGGAAGTAAAGATTTTGAATGTGGGATGTTCGGTGTGGAAGTTATAGCCCCAAACGCGTTTCCTTTGCTTTTTGTGGTTTTGGCGCCCCCTATGGATGACATTCGCAAAACTACGTTAAATAGAAAGATGCAGCTCAATGTACCAAACAAGTGGATGTCAAGTTTTTGAATGTGCGATGTTCGGTTGGGGAGTTATAGCAAAATCAAATTGTCATCCTCTCCATTGAAAAGACACTTTTTTGAATTTTCCCATTTTCCCGCCGAAAGACTTAGGAAATGGCGAAAACAGGCAAAAAAATTGAAAAACTATTTATTTTAATAAGTCCGGCCCACATAAAAAATTATTTCCCATATTTTTGCCATAGGCTCAGGTATGCCCCATGATAGTCTCCCTTCAGTTTCAAGAAAATCCCCTTTTTTTTTTTTTTTAAGGAATTTTCGCGAATCTTTAAAGCGCTACTGTTTGGTCTTCCAATGGTCGTAGAAAAACTATTTGACCCACTTTTGCTCGTGGGAGTTGGGAGAGCATAATGCTTTTGGTTTCGTCCAAATCGTGCGAAAACTGTAGGAGGAGTATGTTTTGGTGACTGACACAGTTTTTGCGATGTAGCGAAAAATGTATATATACGCAAATGGGCGTGGCCTATCTCAAAAGATGCATCTGACTTGTGTGCATCTGTGGATATAAAGTTTTTGACTGTCGGACTTTCGGTGTGGGAGTTATAGCATTTTCCTTTGTTGTAGCGCCACCTAGTGGCCGGCATGTCTGATTTTTTTTGTCTGCGTTCCTTGGACGGACCTGGATCAGCCATGCAAGTGGCATGTCCCAACCCTTTACGGTTTGGGCTGCAGCACCACTTTCTCGCGGAGAATAGGAATAATAATAATAATCCCTACAAGAACAATAGGGTTCCCTGCCCCGCAGGGCTTGGGAACCGCGTTGCTCTGCAAAACGCGGTCCCAGCCCTACTCGGGCTTGGCCCCCTAAAAAGGTAATATTTTAAAGTGCATATGGCAGAGCACATAGGTGCTTCTACAAAAAAAGAAAAAGAGGATTTTGTACAGCCAGACGGTGTAATTTTGAAATCTTTTTTAGGACAATTTTCAACTTCTCTTTGTATGTGACACGTTCTGGTCTCGTGAATTACAACAATAAAACATGTAATTGAGATGCTTGTAACTATGGGAACAGGGTGAAAGGAGACGATGAAACAGTCCATGTCTGCTGTGGGTAGTTGACAACTTGACAAATCATGAAAAGAAAGGGTGTATTGCATTCCTTTTTTAACCCTGTGTTCAATGCCTCGTTTCCACTGAGCAGAGTGGCTAGTGTCAGAGCAGCTCAGCTTGCTTACGCTAGACCTGGCGAGTGTTTCCACCTTTCTATTTCAAAGTGTCTTTCTTCCACCACTCACTGGTCATTTCCAGTTGTGCTCTGGTAGACTGGGTTTTCATCTGTTGAATGTGACATGTTGATTTGGAATGAGAGACACTGGGCAACAGAACAGACAAGAATACATCCAATGACACTAAACAAGGGGAACAATTGTTACAAGGAAACGTCTGGTTATGATTTCATTTTGTTTGGTTGTTCTTAGAATGGTTCTCACAAACTTGTTTTTAAGCCATAGGAACCATCATTCCTAGGTGAGCATGACAATCCCAGACGAGCCCCCAAATATGTTACATCCTGATGTGGACCAGGGAGTAACAGTTGATTTTGGATTGAAGGAAAGATGGGAGACAGTTGTTTAAATAACTAATGCAATTCATGCACAAACCACAAATTGAATAAGGAATCGAAAGCTAAATTAATGGTTAAAACAGGAACCCAACAACCACCCTTTGTTATTTTTCAATAAAGATACATTTTGGGATTTTTATGCTTTATTAGACAGCTTTGGAGATAAAGAGATGAAATGGTTCAGAGAGGGAAATGACATGCAGAGAACAATCACAAGCCTGATTCTAACCTGTGGTCGGCTGCTTTTGAGGACTGAGCCTCTATGGGTGGGAGCTCTAACCACGAGCGCCCCCACCACCCTTCTTTTAAGGACAAAAGGAGAAAGCCATGCCAAAACCGGCACAACTCACAAACCACCCACACAGCATAGTCTGCTGCTTAGTGGCACAAAGGGAAAGTGAGTCTCAGGTTCTCCTGTTTTTATACTGCTCCAATGAGCAGAGCTAATTGGACACACCTGCGTGTGATTGAGGCATCAGCACACCTGGGGCCTATTGCATAAAAGTGGAATAAAGACATCCAGGATGATTGATAAAGCCAGCCTTGACAAAGTCTAGCCTGGGCACTTTGGATTAGTCAGTTGCATAAACGCCAATCCAGGATGAAAAGGGGCTGCTTTGTCAAGCCAGGTGTAAGTAATTCTGTTAAGTGCCAGCCCACAGCTTTCAGAAGTAGACCCAGAGATCAAACACAGATTTGCTGATGTAAAAATGGAAAAGACGGCCCATTTTCCCACAATGCCTTGCTAGTTTAAACCGTAAGTCAGGGAGCAGTTCATTTCATACAGCAGATGTATTCTCTGCTGACCATACTTGATGTCCCTGCATTGTTTTATGATAAAATAGTTGACAGTGAGCAGTCTGCAGGTGCATTTAAAAAATAGAATATCATGGAAAGTCCATTCAAAAAGTGGAAGTTTCATAGATTCATTACACAAAGTGAAATATGACAGGCCTTTTTTTGGATGATTGATTGATCATGGAATAAAAATCCAGTAGCTCAAAAATGTATAGAATATTGCATACAACCAATCAGAAATGTCGACCTTCTGAAAAGTATGTTTATTCTAGATTAATTTCACTTAATGTGTAATGAATCTAGAATATATTTAAGTCTCACTTTTTGAATTAAATTACAGAAAAAAGGAAATTTTAATTGATATTTAATTTTGTTTTAGAAGCACCTCGATATAGTTATAAGTACAAAGTGAATTTATTTGACCCACATTTGCAACGTCATCTGCCATCGATAACCAATTGTATAAATATAGCCTGCAATATGAACAGACTATCACATAAATTATTATAATTTATATAATTTCATTTTAATGTAATTATAATTAAGTTAATATAAATGGTTAAGGTTAAATGATAAAAAATAAGAACTATTTAACTAAATGACAATGCAGTCTTTTATGTGGTACCTTAAAACAGGCTAATGAAAATAAAGCATTACACAGAAGATCATGGAATAACTGTGAAACCTTGATTTCAGATCGGAGTGACAGCTGACTGAGCCAATCAGGCAACAGAATAAGTTTATCCTTTACGTTTAGCCTGGTCGGGACCAGGCTAAACGTAAAGGATAAATCTCCATGGTAACTTATGTCCCTCCGCTTTTATGCAACCGGATCATGGCTAACGCAAGCCAGGATAACCGAAATATCCTAGGTTAATCCCTTATCTTAGTTTTATGCAACAGGCCCCAGGAGGAGGAAAGAGCACACAAACAAAACCCATACCTAACAACAATCTATTGGACAATGTGATTCCGATCTAAACTATGACATGAAATATTAGCGCGCCCCCCCAACCTCCCCCTTTTGGACAGAAGTGGTAGTGTTTTCATGACACCAGTGCCTGTCCTAAAGATCTTTGCTGGCGGATGCTATGCCTGGCTGAGGTTTAAAGGTTGGTGTATTTCTAAAAACAAAATGCAATGGAAACAGTATAGGCTCATCAATAATGACATAAGAGACAAACAGATATCCAACATTCCCATCATGTTTTCCTCATGCTTTCATATTCTGTTCCATCAATATCTGGATGCTCCTAGCTTCTAATATTCACACGGAAACACACGTTAGTTAGTATTTTATTTTGCATATTTTCTGGAAATCCAGATCAAACTTGTCCTAGATTTGGATGGAAACGTATATAGTGACTGTCTTGTCGTATAAAGCCCATGCGTTGTAGCTTGTGCTGCCTGTTTAGGCCGCTGTGAGTTGCACAGCGAACAAATCCTTCAAGTAATTTCAGTATTCTAAACCTAACCTTTATATTCATATTTGCATACGTTTAAGGGCACAATGATTAAACTGTGTACAACAGTTCAGCTTTAGATGCACTAATAACTGCACAGTGCAGAATAAGATATGGTATGACATTTTATTTTTAAAACATTTTTTAGGGTGTAGCTGACACCAGTCATCAGTGCAAACCATGACATTTAAGCTGAATGAATCATATGTCAGGGCCGATCACTGAGGACGCAATACAAAAAAACATTCTCTCCTTTTTATTTTCCATCTGCCTACACACAGATATTTGAAATCAATATATAGAAAATGTACTTTTATATTTGACCACTGACTTGGTATTTCAGTTATTTTTTATGTTTCTATGTGTCTTTTTGACCTGGTTTTAGTTGTGTTTGCCCTTCTGTAAGTGTTAGTCAGATTTGCTATACTTATGGGATCCTTACAGAGTAATGTTACTTCAGCATGGCGGCCTGTGTCCATATCACTTTTACACCATTGATAAAACATAATAAACTGATTGACTATTAATATGGTTCCATCTTTTTTATTCTGCCTTTTCATATTTTATTAATGCAGGAATGTATTACATCTTATCCAAAGTTTACCATGGTCACTTTACTCAATGTTAGCTAAGAAAATATTAATACCGTTAGACTGTTTGACATGATTATAGTTTTGTCAACATGTTCCACTGATATTAATTGAGTACATCCAACACCTTGGTGAGCTGGCATCTGTTTCGTTGATAACATAATCAAATACAATCATATGAAAAAGTTTGGGAACCCCTCTCAGCCGGCATTATAATTGACTCTGCTTTCACAAAAAAAAGATAAAAGTGGTATGTCTTTAATTTACCAGGAACAGCTAAGTACTGGGATGTTTTCCATACAAAGACTTTTTGAAAAGCAGTATTTGGTTGTATGAAATAAAATAAAATGTGAAAAACTGGCTGTGCAAAAATATGGGTACCCTTGTGGTTTTGTTGATTTTAATGCCTGTAACAGCATGTAAAACTGATGACTTTAAACGCAAAATTGGTTGGATTATGTTGTTAAGCCTTGAACCTCATAGAATTGTCTGTTTAATCATGAGAAAATGTATTTTAGGTGCCTAAATGCAAGTTGCACTTCTCTTTGACTCTCTGCTGAAGTGAGACAGAATGGGATCATCAAAACAGCTCCCAAAAGATCTTAAAAACAAAGATTATTCATTGTCATGGTTTAGGGGAAGGCTACAAGAAGCTTTCCCAAAGGTTTCAATTGTCAATTTCTACTGTAAGGAACGTTGTCAGGGAATGGAAGGACACAGGCACAGTTGCAGTTAAACCCAGGTCTAGCAGACCAAGAAAAGTACAAGAGCGGCATATGCGGCGGATTGTGAGAATGGTTGCACACAACCCAAAGATCACCTCCAAAGACCTGCAAGAACATCTGGCTGCAGATTGTGTATCGGTACATGGTTCTACAATTCAGTGCAATTTGCACCAAAACATCTGTATGGCCGGGTGATGAGAAGGAAGCCCTTTCTGCGCCCACGCCACAGATACAGTTGCATGGAGTATGCAAAAGCTCATTTAGACAAGCCAGCTTCATATTGGAAGAAAATGCTTTGGACTGATGAGACAAAAATTAAGTTATTTGGTCTTTATAAAAAGCAGATGTTTTGGTGCAAATTGCGCTGAATTGTTGAACGATGTACAGATACACAATCTGCAGCCAGATGTTCTTGCAGGTCTTTGGAGGTGATCTATGGATTGTGTGCAACCATTCTCACAATCCTCCACCTATGCCGCTCCTGTTTTTTTCTTGGTCTGCCATGCCTGGGTTTAACTGCCACTATGCCTGTGTCCTTCCATTTCCTGACAACGTTCCCTACAGTCGAAATTGACAATTGAAACCTTTGGGAAAGCTTCTTGTAGCCTTCCCCTAAACCATGACAATGAACAATCTTTGTTTTTCAGATCTTTTGGGAGCTGTTTTGATGATCCCATTCTGTTTCACTTCAGCAGAGAGTCAAAGAGAAGTGCAACTTGCATTTAGGCACCTAAAATACATTTTCTCATGATTAAACAGACAATTCTATGAGGTTCAAGGCTTAACAACATAATCCAACCAACTTTGCGTTTAAAGTCATCAGTTTTACATGCTGTTACAGGCATTAAAATCAACAAAACCACAAGGGTACCCATATTTTTGCACAGCCAGTTTTTCACATTTTATTTTATTTCATACAACCAAATACTGCTTTTCAAAAAATCTTTGTTTGGAAAACATCCCAGTACTTAGCTGTTCCTGGTAAATTAAAGACAAACCACTTTTATCTTTTTTTTTGTGAAAGCAGAGTCAATTATAATGCCGGCTGAGAGGGGTTCCCAAACTTTTTCATATGACTGTACATTAATGATAAGATGAACTTGGGTTATGGTGGCCACGTTGCTGAATAAAAGGATCGTGCTATCAACACAGACACTGAGAACAAGAAACCCAATTCAAATAAAACATTAAGATGGAGGGCACTATAATAATAATTAAACTCAACAACATTAAAGGTTGACAATTGAAATTAAAATATAGTCAAACAAAAGTAATCCGACTCAATTATCCCTCCTGCCTCACTAGAATGTGTGGTGGTGTGTTTACCTGCACAAATGTTGAACAAGACAAACATATGTTGTGCATTCAATGAGAGACACTATTCATGGGACTTTATTAGATAGAACATATTTCAAACTTAACAAATGTATCAAGAATTTCAAAGTTAAACGAAAATCTAAATTATATAAAGTGCACAACCCAACTTACTTATTTTTTGGAAACGATACGGTAACCTACTGTGCAGACTATAACTATCATGCTGCCAACACAGACAGTATACTAGACAAGACTATAGTAGGCCTATATATACAGTATATAGGCGCCATTTTGGAAAAGGAAATGAACATGTAACCTAAATCTCAAGAGAAACATATCCTGACACAGCGCACACAGATCTTTCCGCCCCGCTGTGTCGGTTAGCCCACGCTGTTCGCTGCTATTTATAGGCATGATGGAGCGACTGAGAGAGGGCCTGGGGGGGCTGCAGGCTGATGCACGGTGCGTCAGTAGAGATGGGAGTTTTTTTCTTTGTTGGATCCAGACTGCTGGCTTGATAGGGATAATAACAGAGGTCCTGATGTGGCCTCTCTCTTTCTCGCTCTTTCTCTATGTCACGAACATTTGCTCATCTCCCATTCATTCATTCACTCAGCCTGGTATTCCCCCTCACCACCCGACCTGCCCTCACCTGCTCCTTGGATTACTCAGTAGTAGTCATGATGTCTATATGTCTCCTACCGGCAGCTTGTGTCCCTTCCACGGCCGTCCACATTTTCGGCAGCTGTTAAGAGTTGGTTGTTCTTATTCCTGTGAATTACACATTCTTACTGTTATTATTAACTCTATAACGTTGATCTGTGATGTGAGCGTGATCTGTCATCATGATAATGTTAGTAGAACCGGTTCAACACCTGTGTCATAATTATTAATAAATGGAAAAGGCAGGTGACATACCTGTATGTCAGCTCTCCATTGGCAAGGGTCACTGCCTGATGCATCCTTATAGTGGCCGGAACAGGTTGCACATTGTTAGGCATCTCCAACAGTGCTTTTCCACTGCTTCTTCAGGAACAAAAAAACAGCTTTATCTTTGTGTCCATCTAATGCATCACAGCAAACAGCTCGGTGGCATCAGGGATTACTGTTCCTTTGCTGGCCAGACTGTCAGCCATCCTCTCCTGGCTCCATCCTACACGGGGCAGCATTCCTGTGGCTCGCTTCAGAGAAGTTCCACCTGCCAGCAGTGAATCCTCGTCTGTACAGCTCAGTGGAAAACAGGAAATAAATCCCTCGCTGTTTACACTGAGTTCAAGGGCCATCACTGTAAAATGTATGGTGGAGACCATAGGATATGCACTCTTCATAGCCGGACCCTTTTGTCTTGAGGAGGACAAGCTGTGCAGAAGGACATAGGGCGAGGGGTTGTGTGTGCGATGCTCCAAAGGGGACAGTCTGAATGTCTGCACTGTACATGCAGAGGTAATTTTCAGAAAAGTCCACATGAATTAAGGATTAAGCAATCATGTGCTTTCAAGCCTTGCCTGGGTGCCCTGTAGTGGATGAACTGATTTTTTACATTATAATAGTGTCTCTTAAACCTATGCAGCTGCAGGTTGAGTTGTTCCAGGAGCTGTTCTTGCATTATCTCTAATGTTTTTTTTATTGTAATTTCGGTGGTTTTGACATTGAGGTCATTATGTTTATGTTCTTTATCTACAGTATAGCCCACTGGTGATAGGAAACTTGACTCTCCGCATTGTACTGTCTGGAGACTGGGCAAGAGAGTGCACTCACCACTAGTTGGCCACTCTTCCTCTAGGTCATCTTACCACCAGTGGCGTTTTTCCATTGGCCGCGCAGACCCTTAGGCATCCAGACAGAAAGGATGTAATATTAGTTTTCAGTGTGTTCTGCAGGTGTGTGAGAGTGTCTACGTATGTGGAGCTTTGACACATGATATAATCCAGTATCTCATATCTGACCTGCCTGCCTGTGTGTAGCTGCTGGCTGTGTCTGGGCCATGCTGGTAGACACACGGTATGTAAAAGGCCATCTGGAGGAGCAGTGAGGAGAAGACCGGCCTCAGACCAGCCATCTGCAGTGGAGCCTCCGGCGCTGCTCCACTCCGACATACCTGTTCACTCACTGGCTTTAATTAGGCATACACAATGGGAAGATCTCACACCGGAAATGTGTTGTCTTTTCCACAGGGCTTTCTGGAACTCATTCAGCTGCACAAGTGTAATGTGTTGCTCAGAAGCAGCTGTTCCACTAGGAATGGGACCGAGCCGATACAGTATCTATATCGGGTCCGATATGGCTGCAATCTACTTATGGAATATCGGACTGACAAACTCCCATCCACGTTCCGATCCAAATTCCATAGTCTGTTTATTTCTAGCTACAGTATGTGATGAAGCACAAGTTCAAAAGAATTTAGCAATTAAAAAGTTGAGTTTTGATGTGCTACTGTATTCAAATCGTTCAAAGCAGTTCGGATTAACCTTAATGCATTTTTGTATATTTTTTGCTCTTTTAAATTAGAATTGCTGCGTTGCTTAAGCCTTCTTATCCTTACACATAACGCCATCACTAACAAAGAAATGTAAAATAAGGATTATATTGGACAGTATTGGTATCAGCCCATATCTAAAACCCAGATATTGGAATTGGATCTTACTGAAAAATAGTTAATCGGTATATCTCTATCTTCCACACTGCTCAGCCATCTCACCCTGATAGAGGAACCGGCCTAGTGTTGTGTTTGACTATCACTGAGGATTCAGCCCAGTGTTCTACTGTTTGGATGGATGGTTAAAGCCTTGGAAATGGTGCGTAGGGTACTGACAGTCTCTTGTCTCGAATCTAAGGACAAAACCAAGTTAGCCACAACAACATGTGCAAATGATTCCAACGTACACTGTTTACAGAGTGGACTATACTGTAGCCTATGTGTTTGCAGCTTTGGAAACAGCTAATGCAGTTAAGCAAGTTAAGGATATGGCTTCATGGACAATTGAACGGGTATGCAGCGGTAAATCAAAAAAATTTAGAGCCTGTCTCTTTAAATTCTTCTGAACACAGGTTTTTTTTCTAATACTTTGGTATTCACTAGGCACACCTTTGATCTATTAATGTTCAAAAACCATAAAAAAGTGCATTTTGCATAATAGAAGACCTTTAATTATAGCCTTTATATAAGGGATGCTACAATACTCAACATAAAAAGTAACCGTACTATAGGCCTACGCCATACACGGTTCAATTCACGCTTGAGAATTTATGGCATTTTCGGTTTTGAAAGAAGAAAAAAAATCCTGTAGCCTAGCCCTGCGTTCCAATTCTATGCCAAAAAAATATGTAGGATGTCCCAATACATGCACGTCAATTGTAGTATGCTGAAAATAGCCTACATAAATGCCCCACTAACTCCAATAGCATTTTGGAGTAGCCTATTCGTCTTTATTCTTGACATTTTTCAACACAATGAAAAAAAATCTTCCCTATCCGATTTTTTTTCTCTCCTGTGGTCCTTCAACTCTTCTGTACTTTAGTGTAGTAAAAAGAAAGAGTATGTGATTTGGAACGCAGGGTAGGTTTCTTTGCTTTGTATTTCTATCTGAATTGGCTGTGTCGGAGTTCTAGAGGAGTACATGAACGCAGCATGTGCCCACGCCTCCCCACCAGTAATATCCAATCACTAGGCTATATCATGGGGCTGTATGTGGTATGAACAAGTTGTACGCCGACTTCAATCCAAACAACTTCTTACGAAGATTTGACTGTCGCTGACAAATTTCAAATGTTGGAAAGAAATCTCGAGAGTCTTGCTCGAGTTGTGGCGCACACCCGTAATCTCAATCGTTTGGTGTAAAGTGGTCATGCCAGCCGATCTTGGCTCCATTAGTCTTAGTAAACCACAGTTTCCCACAATGAAAAAAAAAATCTATAGGAAGACATGAGGCTTACGTCAGGGACACAGCCTTTTCAAAATCAGGCCTTACAGCGGCATCATCAGGCTGATTAGGGTCCCAACACTTGGAAGCACTTGCCTATCATAACAAGTTAAGACAACAAGGTTTCATGGTCATAGCTCATTCCAGCTCACAGCTATTTTAGCCACAACAGCAGACAACAAATAATGACAAGCCAGCAAAAACTCAATTGTGCGCTAGAAATCCAATAACAGGGATTCTGTTTAAATGCTTTCTCACACTGACAGTCATGTCTTTGCCTTTTTTGTATGATTCACTGGCTCAATGCTTCCCTCTAGTGGATAAAGTAATTTAAGCAGGTTCAGTAGTCTGCTGGATGATTATGTTCGCCATTAACATGGTTTCTGTAAGAGCAATGGGAAATTCAAATCTTAGATGAATGTGCTGAATTGAAAAGCAGATGGATTAGAGACTTTTTGAATACTGTTTACATGGAAAAGTTCAATACCAAGAAGAAATGTGTAAGAGTTCAATTGAAACAGCTCCTCACAGCTGAAAAGAAAATGAATAAAGCAGGGCGTTAGTTTTGTCTGTTTTATGGTCCTTATACTCTGGACTTGAGAGAAACATTTCATTTCAACAGTTTTTTCCCCTATAGTTATAATGAAATCTACATTTTGTTTAAAGGACTAATTTCATTGAAATGTGACCGGGCTTTTAATACGTCCTGGGATCCAGCTAGAAGAAGCAAAAGCAACATCATTGGTAAGAGGCTGAGAAAATCCTTTGTGCTGGGTGAGAACAGGATAGGCAATTGGCCGATAGAGATCATTAACCAGACACTAGAATGGCTGAATGAAACTGTGTGGTGAAAAACTTTTCTCTTCCCCAATAGACTGTTGGCCCTCAAATAACACATAACAACTGTAGTTTCAAAATACTTTACCATCATAATTATTTTATTATCAAAATGCATTACATTTCTTGCTTCTTTAAATTTTTCTGAATGGGGAACAACTGAAATAATGACTTCTATGATCCGTTTAAATTAAAAACCAAACAAATACTATGATCTTTAAAAAACAAAAAGAGAATGTGTCTGTTTTTTTGGAGGAACAAGACCCAATGATTTGCTTCCAGTCCTTTGACAAAGTTGGTTACTTAAACCTTAAAAACAAATAGCATGCGATAAATTCAGTGTACTTTATTTTTCTCCATACAAGTCTATATCACATTTCTTTCTAGGAGTACACATAAACATACATATTGTCCTAATAGTGTGTTTTTTTAGGTTGTATTTCTTTCATTTTAAGGTGCTGGTTAATTTTGGGTCACAACTTTTTAATTTTTTTTTCAAATCTGTAAAACATCCCTGTAACATGAGTACCCGTGCCGTGTGTGTGTGTTGTTGGGGGTCTTCCAAACCTGGTCCCAAATCAAAGTCTGAGGGGGAGCAGAGGTCCCACTGCAGCGCTCACCACCACCGCCTTTGTCTTATGAGTCAGTTTTTGAGGATCACAGTCAAAAAGAAAAACAAAAATGAACAGCATTCTGTGGGAAGGGAAGCAGCTCTCACGGGAGGACACAACATAGCAGCTTTTTTTTCTATTCCTTACCTAGGTTTTACAAACAATCCCTCAGAGATCCCTTCCCCAGTTTTCCTTGGTGGCACATGGAATGCAAGGATTGGTCAGAAAAAAATACAACTCTATATTTCAAGAAATTCTGCAGGATTGAAACATTTTACCGTCAGAATTGAGTTGGATTACTAGCAACCTATTTTGTACCTGCATCCCATCTATAAACTATATGATTGGTATGAATTTGGAGACAAATAAAACTGATTCCAAGATGAAAGCAGCCGTATGGGGGAGAACATAACTGGATTTCAAATTTATTGAAAAAACAAAACAAAAATAAACAAGAATGCAGCACCATGAATCATAAGACCTGTTATGTCTCAAGTACAATGTCAGAATTCTACAGTGAAGCAGTACTAAAGTGAAATTCAAAGCGTCCAGTGGAGATGATGGAACAGAAGAGAACCCAAATCAAGTGAACATTTGAACAGATGGAGACACACGGGGCTGTTTTCATGTTTAGTGAGAGAACATGGAAGCTAGTCATCAATGGAATGATCCTCTCCACCACCCCTCTATATATAATGCGTCTTTACAACGGATGATTAACACGTCTCCTCTGTTTTGCATCATTTCCAAATCAAACACATGTACTGCAGCACAGACTCGGCCACTCGCCAAATCACTAAAGTAACGCTGACGATTTTTTTCTTCTTAAAAATAAAACAACTCTTGCTTTCGGTTACATGCATCTCAGCATTTCTCCAACCTGGGTACCATGACGACAGGTACGGCTTTTTTTTTTAGAACTTTGTACAGACATTTGTGTGGAAGTTTTTACTTTCCGACATTATAGAGCCTGTTTGCACAGTCCGGCATATGAGGAAACACACTGGGGACAATTTCAAGTTTCACGTGATTTTTTTTTCTTCAAGAATGCGTCATCCAAATTCACTTTTTTTCCCACTGATTCCGTAATGACGTCCAAAGTCAATGATTAGCTTTGTGCAGACTGTGGTAATTTGTATTTTTCTCTGAAAATAAAGAAAGAAGAGACAGAAAAAAAAGAAAAAGAGAAATCCGTAAAGAAGTCCTTGCTCCTCTTAGGTCTGTACATTTCCCCTCCCCAAACTCCCTGAGCCCCATTCACCTCAGCTGTAGGGGTTGAGGAGGTACGCAGCATCATTCACACTCACACACACTCTTCTCTCTCATTCACACATACACACACACTTATACAAGGTCCTAAAAGCTTCCTGACTGTGTCCTGACTCCGGGTCCCTGGAGGGGGGAGTGCTGGAACTGACCGAGGCTTGTCCCTCGTTGTGGGTAGTGTGTGGGCCCTCTGGAGTCTGTTTTAGTCTGGCCGTGGTGGGCCCAGGGGAGCGGGCTGGGAGTCCCCACCACGCTGCTATTGTTCAAAAGGCTGGCCTTTAAATAAGCGTTACTGCTGCCACTCTGCTGGTGTAGGGGCCTGGGATCAGAGGAGGAGCTGGGGCTTAGACTGGAGTAGGAGGAGGGGGACTGGTCCTGGGTCAGGCCCGGCTGAGCAGAGGAGAGGCGTGGTGGGTACACCGTCTGGCCTGATGCAGGACTGTAGGAACCACGGAATGGAGAGTTGGAGCTCTGCTGCAGGAACGATGGGCTGTTGGTCTGACGCTGGCCTTCTGATGACTGGAGATACAAAAGAAACACCACTTACTCCATTGAACAATGACACATTTCAAAGAATTCTAAGTAGTCATGGTCAATATAATAATGGCACATGCAGGTTTTAACAATGAATTTCCCTTGAAAATGTGCTGTGTGCTCTGGGGTTTGAGGCTAAAACTGCAAACATTGTGCTAAATTAGGATTTTACTTGGCTGTTATTTTAAAAATTTGTATTTAATGTTTATTTACACAGGGACAAGTATGTAGCATACACCAATGCCACAGCATATATAGCCTAGGCTAATTTGCAATGCCTGTGCATCCCTAACTGAGCCTTTAAGAATGAACTGAGCAACATTACACAGGAGATAACACAAATGAAACAGTACAGCTTTCAAACAATGAATACAAAAAACAAAAAAACATCAAACAAAACAAACAAGCAGAACAGGTACATGACTGATTCATCTTCAGAACAAATGTCAGTTTCAGTTTAAGATGATAAAAGTCAGGATCCAATCTGAATTCTGTTGTTAGTGAATTCCAGATGTTAATTCCCTTGACTGATAAGGCTTTTGGTCCAAATCAGGTTTTGCGTAAGGGCACCTGACAATTCCCACTGGTTGCTCCACGTGTTACTGAGCCTGATGTTCTGAGTGGAACAACAAGGTCACTGAGCACCTGGTGAGCCTTATTATTTAGGCATTTATGGATCACTTTAAGATTGTCAAATGTAATAAAATCATCAAAACTTAACATATTTAATTTCTTTAGAACATGGCAATGATGTGCTTTTATTGGTTTCCTGTCCAGAACTTTAATTGTCAATTGTTCTAGATGTTGCTTGTGACCAAGAGGTTACAGAGTAACTGTGAGAAAATCATAGCATGTACCAAGCTGTTTGCAGCATGATATGACTCTGAGACAGTCTCTGCTCATTCTGAACGTGTGTAAGTTTGCTTTTGCAACCCTGCTCACCATTTTAACATGTTTTTCAAATTGTAGGTGTGATCTAAGATTAGGCGGAGGAATTTTACCTATGAGACCACCTGTTAAATAGGTTGTCTGTTAATCTTTAGATCTAACTCATTAGCTTCTGTTGAAAATTAGCTTATAGCTAAATCTGGTACTGCTTATGTGCTGTGCATTGTCCCTGTTAAATAAACAAATAAATAAATAAATAAAAGCAGACTGACAGTTGTCTTGACATTCAGGGTAAGGTGTGATTTTTCAAACCATGCTGCTGCGGATTATTTGACATGACAGCTGTGTAGAAGTTTTACCAGACACATGTATAACTGCTTCACCAGCATACATTTTAAAACCTGCTCAAACACATGAATATGGCAAGTCATTAATATATAAACTAAAAAGAAGCGGACCAAGAACAGAACCCTTTGGTACTCCCATTTTAGTTTTGAGAAGAGATGACCTCTCATTGTTGACAGCGACACATTTTTCTCGTCAGACAGAACTGAAATGTATTATTCAGCTTTTGAATTTCTCAACTCTGTAGTAACGCGATTTCTTTGTCTTTTATATTTTGCCATGTCAATAATTAAACAGCTTTTATTTGTAGTTAGTAGGGTTGCAAAGGGGTGGAAAATTTCCGGAAACTTTCCACGGGAACTTTTGCTCGGAAATTTTGGGAATATTCAAAATTGGGAATTAACTAAATGGAGGTCATTTAAATGATTTTTTTTCATATCCAAACATAAATCTAAACATATAAACACTATATTTTGTCATAGGCAGACAGACATCCATGCAAACTAATACAATTAAAAAACATTACATTTAAACAGATTTATTTGTAAGTAGAACTTTATCAAGTTTTGATTATTTTATGAACAATCAATAATTTCACTGAAAACAAAAAGATGAATGTTGTATAAAATATAACATCTTTTTGACCCCACCCATTCAATAAATTAAGTAGATTGCCCCCCATGTGATGGAGGAATGCACAGTGCATGTAGGGGGTGTGGCCTCAGTATCCCTGCAGTAAGCAGTGTGTGCAACCTGCCAAGCTTACTTGCATGAAATCTGGTTGTTTTAAGTCAACATTATGCTAAAATATATTTTCTAAAACTATATTTAAAATCACTGTTTAAGCCTCTGTAAACCTGGGGCCTCATTTATAAAGGTGTGCGTAGAAACCTTCCCAACTCCAGCAAAGACACCTGAGGCAGCAGATGGGAGGAGAGCTGCTATTACAACCACTGACACACAGTGTGATGCGCAGGTTTAAAAAGGAGGAGTCAGTGATTCTGGAGGAGAACGCTTGTTGTCAAAATCGCTTGCCGTCAACATCAGTGAATATCTCCCTACGATATGCTACCTGTCCGTACTGTGTTCGCTAAAAGAACATCACGTGTTAATACACAGCCAAATGGGTATGTAAACAAAAAGGGGCCTACCACAGCTACCAACATGAGGAAAAAAGGGAGGCAACCGGCCGCAAAGAAAGCGACTGGGAAGGAAGAAAGCCTGTGACACACAAACACACACACACCCGGGCGCTTATCACATATCATGATTGGCACAGTCGTTATAGTCTTTGTAAAGCAGTTTCGCCCAACTTTGTACTGTATGAAATATCACGTATTTGCGTGCCTGTAGTAGCCTACTATATGTAGGCCTATATAAAATATGTTGTCACAAGTGAAATAATGCCAATAGTCTATTCCAGAGCATTGTTTCCCTTCCGTGAGATCCACACATTTCCAACAACGCCAGATTATAGTTTAATCTTCCAGGTAGAATTGTTATGGGAAAGAGATGCATTTAGGCTAATAATTAGCTAAAATCACAACATGATTGTATCTAAAATATAAAGTTTAAATTAATATTTGTTGGCCTTAACTTTGTAAAAAACTACTTTTACACAGCGCCTAAAAGATAGACTCTTTGCTCTCGCGCTGGCCACTCACGGACACAACTCCCGACGTATATGATATTATTATATATATATATATATATATATATATATAATATTATAGTAGCTCTATAAGATTCAATTTATAAAATATAACCAAAACATGTAGACCTACTTGATAAGTAATTCAACCTACATCACAACTGCATGCCATAGACTACAGTAGCCTATATTCGCAACTTAAGTAAGGTAATAGGTAAGCTTATACATTTTAATGACTAAATATATTGGGTGCCAAGCATTTCACAGTCATTTGTCTGTTTTTCCGATGACTGCAGCTTTATTTCGTGGTGTTGCCGTTGAGTGTCGCTGATTCCCCGAGTCTGGAAAACCTTGCGGGAGCTCTACGCATGGTCGAAAGTTGGCGTGGGAATACGCACACTTCTCCGCAAATAATTTATTTATAAATACCACCGGTTTGTCAACGCACGTTTGACCGCAAATTTCTGCCGTCTACGCAAGGTTTTTGTGCGCAGCAAGCTTTATAAATGAGGCCTCTGGTCTAGTAAAAATCAATTTATGATATCAAGTTGGGTTTCTTAATAGGCTTTAAAAAAATCTGATCTGAAAATTAAATGTTCAAAAATATTTTAATACTTAGTTGAAAAAACTGCTTTTTACTGTCTAGAACGTTTGCCAGGACTGACATAACATAGTTAGAATGACTTAGTGCATTTGGGTTGCTTTAAATTGAGTAAATTCCCGCTTATTCCCGTTAATTCCCAAAATTCCCGTTAATTCCCATAAATTCCTGTTAATTCTCATGGAAAGTTTCCAACTTTGAAAATTCCCGGAATTTTGCAACCCTAGTAGTTAGTAGAGCCAGATCATGCAGTTTCATACGTTTTCGGACAGACTCAGTTACCCAAGGCAAAGACATTTTTCTGTTCAAAGGTAGGGCCCTATGATTTCCGCGATAACGAAAACGTGGACGGAATCACGGAATCGGGCAATTAAAACGGAATCTGCTTGTTAACACGGAATGTCACGGAATTTGCCATTATTTTGGTGAAATTCAATTTCCAAGGCAAAGGGAAACAACACGGTTGAAATTAAAGCAGAACTAGGGAGGAATTTTGGTTTGGCGACATCTAAAGACCAAACTACTGCCGTGAAAAGTAGAGCCTGGCTGCAGGATCGCTAATGTAACACACAGTGCCAAACCCCTTTCACAAATCTGTCTATTCAATGTTTACTTATGAATGTATCCATGTACGTAACTCTGACATGTACATAACTTAACCTATTGTTAATAATATGGTCTGTTTATACATTCGGCATATGATTAAAGCATCTAAAAGCACGTAATCATGTTAAACGTTTACTGTTTTTAAGTTATTAATACCACTCGCTCCCGCAGATACACAGCACAGGGAGGTCTTATATTCAGCCATTGCTAAAGGGAGTGCTGTATTATGGAACGGCCGCTGTGGTACGAAATTCCAGTCTCAACAATGTTTCCTACACGAAATTATAACTCTAGCGTCTACAGCCCGTTGTTTTCATGTAGTGTAACTTGTGTAATGTGTTACATTATTCAGCTGTTGCCTTGATGTCGGCTAACGCTGATGCTAATGATAACTAGCTCTCCGTCGCACAATAGACTGTAGGTTGGTGTTGCAGCCCGCTGTTGGGTGAAGCGCTGTCCCACAGGTAAAAGCCATGGACTTATAAAGCCTGTCCAATATTCACTCTAGTCCAGCTTCTTGCAAGGTTAATAAGGACTTTATTATTTATGT
Organism: Ammodytes marinus; assembly: GCF_949987685.1. Lineage (NCBI taxonomy): Eukaryota > Metazoa > Chordata > Actinopteri > Uranoscopiformes > Ammodytidae > Ammodytes > Ammodytes marinus. The sequence continues at coordinate 20,331,287 of NC_137233.1, forward strand.
AAAAATAATATTTAATGTTTCACTTGAAGCACAAAATGAATGGCTTTATTTTCTTATATAGCCTAGCTACCCAACAAATCTGTTTTTTTGCTTTTTTTAAGCACTAAAAACAGTGCAATGTTGTGATGTATTTTAAATGTAGCCTATATATCTGATTAAATTGTTAGAATATTATTTGTTCGCAATAATTAGACACTCGTTCTGATGACGAAATGAGTGTTAATTGTAAAAAAACGGAAGTCATGAGATTAAAAAGGAAAAAACGGAATTTGTGAAAAAATAAAACGGAATTTGGAAAAAAATAAAACGGATTTCATAGGGCCCTACAAAGGCTTACGACTTTAGAAACATGCCAATAATGCCTCAACCTTATTCATAAATTCATCACAGCATTGTACATCATTTGTATCTATAACACTGCCCCGTTGCAGTCTATTTAGTTCACCCTCCAGAATTGGCAAGTCAGGTTTTAGAATAGTTGCTGCATGAGTTTGAGTGACTGAGGTTATATAAAGGTAAAGCTCCTTAGAAGCTAAAATATGGCACAAGGTCAATGTGACCTCACAATATGTAAGGTTGCAGTGACCTTTGACTTCCAAAATCTATTCAGTTGAGTCAGTCGACATTTGTGCAAACTTTGAAGAAAATCCCTCAAAGCATTCTTGAGATATTGCATTCACAATAAGCAAGTCGGTGAAATGTATTACTATTAGCTGGATTAGCAAGATTCCAACTCAAAACTAGCATTGTATTGGAATGTTTGTGTAAATGTTGAAGGTCAGTTAATGCTAATATGTGATTAAAAAGCAGCATTGGCCTGACATCATGGGTTACATCAAATTCATATGAAAATGCTGCCAAAATGCAGTGAAGATATGATCACTAAAATTGAGTATGTTTTGAATGCAAATATTAAACACAGAAATATACTGTAAACAAGGTAAAATGGTCAATGAATAAAAAAAATCATATGTCACAAAACAACGTGTTGAGATACAGGTGTGATATGAATGCAGTGTAGAGGCTACCTGGTGGGAATACACAGAGGGACTGTATCCATGTGGACTCTTCATAGGGGAAGCCATGGAAGCTGCTTGCATCTCATATTGATCTGCATCTGAAAACACAGAAACAATTGATCAGCTTTATTCAAGAGACTAGAGGTCCATTCAAAAGACATACAACATACATGTTAAAGGAGACAATTATTACTATTATTTGTCCTCTTCTGCAGTTGCTCAACTTGCAGAAAACTGGCTTGAGACATGACACTTGGACATGCTGTGCAAATGTACCACACAAATATACTATAAATAAAAATGCTTCATTTGCAAAACAGGCCCACAAACAACATAAAGTTAAAGGTTTGAACCAGGAATCACAGCTTATATACCAGTATTATTAGATATGTTCTTGTCTTTGATATCAGAGTTTTGTTTTTATCAACCCATTTTCTCTCAGTGTGTAATGTCCGTACCAGTGTCCTTCTCCATAGAGCCTTCACTCCTCCTGTGAACGCGCTCCTTCTTGATACTTCTCAACACTCGCTCCAGAACCTGACCTTCTCTTAGACGTTCAACAGTAGTGGGAACCATCCTAGGAAAAATACACAACCAACAGGTTATTTCCCACAAATCTCTGATCAGGAACAGACCCTTGAGGAGAAACACTGCAGGAAAAAAGCACTGGGGCCTATCCGAAAACTTTTTTTTGCATAGGAAATTTCCTTTCCTATCGAGATGAACCGGAAGTACTCAGCGGATAGGTGATCCGAATTCTCCAAATGCTTAGGAAAGGCATAGGAAAGGAGCCTTGATTCATATTTTAACCCTCCTTTAGCATAGGTTACTCCTGACCAACCTATGCTAAAGGAAAGGAGATAGTGGTATCCCATAATCCTTTACGGCGGCAAGATTTAAAGCAACAGGCCACCGCCGGAGTTTACCGACTCTACACGAATACGAACGAGAGGTAAAACAGAAGAGAGGAGAGGAGAAGAGAGGAAGATTTAACTCGGCTAAAACAAAATACCCCCCCCCCCCCCCCCACACACACACAGGCTAAAGATAATAAAGAACTCATAAAAGACCAACATCATAATAGTTATTTTCGTAGCACATAATTTACACCAGAAAATAAAATACCAACTTCACATTTAATTAAGTTACTGGGGGCAGTTCATTTCAACATCAACACAAGTGTAGCCTCTTTTTATTCCACATGTGAATTGGGATATATGGGAGTGATTCTCACTCTGTTGGCGACAACCTGATTAAAATCAATATGAAAAGAACGCATGGATCAAACGAGCGCTTGTTGTGGTCAATTTTCGGAGAATAGGCTATAGTGTAGTTTCACGCGAGTATTGCTGACTCTCGTCAGCAATACTTGCCGTCGCGCAATGACGTCGGTTAGGAAAAGTGGAGTCGAATTCATTTGAAACAGCGCTGTCCTTTCCTATGTTCGATAGGAAGCACCTTTCATCTCTCCTTAACCCCGATGACGTTTAGGGGTTAAGGCATAGGAAAGGAGGCTTATAGGTTAGGAGATTGGACTTTTCGGATAGGCCCTTGGTTTGTTTATTTTTGTCTATTTTGCTTCTATAAATGAATATAAGCTGTATCGAAAAATCACCAATCCGTTGTAAAAATAAAAATAAAGATTTTACGTCTGGCTTTATCCAACATATAGATTTTTGGTTTTTAAAGAGATGCTAATTTACGCATTATTAGTAAGATAGGCCAAATTTGCATATTTATTCAAACATTTCTTATGTGTAATACAAAAACTAAGGCATGACTTATGAAGTGTAGTGAAAGGTGTGATAAATGCAGTCACCACTGGTTGTTGCTGTCCTGGCGTCTGGCCTGGTTGTCTGGTGGGCTAACCTCCTCTACCTGTGTGATGGAGGTGGAGGTGTGTGCTGAGGAGAAGGAGCAGCTCTGTGGGGAGGCTGGGAGCTGCAGTTGGTGCTGGGGCTCCTGGCTGTAGTGAGAGCCCAGCCGGGTGGGGGTTCCACCCAGAGACAAGCTGCTGCCCATGGGCTCACAGTCACGCCCGCTGCCCTGCTTCCTCTTACGGTACTCCAGCAAAGACACCTGAGGCAGCAGATGGGAGGAGAGCTGCTATTACAACCACTGACACACAGTGTGATGCGCAGGTTTAAAAAGGAGGAGTCAGTGATTCTGGAGGAGAACGCTTGTTGTCAAAATCGCTTGCCGTCAACATCAGTGAATATCTCCTCACGATATGCTACCCGTCCGTACTGTGTTCGCTAAAAGAACATCTGGTGTTAATACACAGCCAAATGGGTAAGTAAACAAAAAGGGGCCTACCACAGCTACCAACATGCCCTTTTACAGAGCCTAGGCTGTGTATTAACATCAATAATATTGACAGGTAGCGGATCGTGAGGAGATATTCACTGATTTTGAAAACAAGCGTTCTCCAGAATGGCTGACAGCACCTTTAACATACAACTTCATGTCGTTCACATGGATGCTGGGCAGGCCGCGGACTGAATCACATCATTCACCATGATGGGCAGACTGCATGCACCACACAAGAGCACTCACCTGGAAACTGGATTTACAACTATTCATTAGCACAAAAAGACCAAACAAACCCTCACTATGGAAATTACCTTTGACATGAAAACTACATGGTAGGCGTCTGTTTTCATTCCATTCACATACTTGTAGTCATGAGAAGGGCTCAAATACCTTAGATCACTGTGTGTTCTGAACGAATGCACTGTTAGTAACATACAGCGTCTAAAAATTTGACAAAAGGGCAGGCAACTTTAAATGCACCACGCAATGAGGCAACCACGCTGAAACGACGACACACACATTAACGTCCACGGAGAGTTGGAGCACACACACACACACAGACAACATATACACATCTCCACTATTAACAATGAGAATAGAGCAGTCATCCCAGTTGAGTGTAGGCATGACACAGAGAAGGCTTGTGGGAACAGAGGGGAGCTTATGAAAGAGGCAGGGGAGCAGGATGATGGCAACGCAGTCACATACTGACAAGAATGGCTCTTGCCTGAATCTTTGCAATAGTAGAAATATTACATGTGGGGAAAACTGCAGAAGGCAGCTGTGTTGTCAAAAGGATGTCACTGATGTATTTAGTGTGGGGTTGGGCCAGATACTCATTTTTACTGAGCAGCACTTGAACACGTCATAATATAACTCAATACAATGTACGTCACAAACTAAGGAAATCAACAAAATCACTTCAAGCGATTCACTTGTAAAGCATTTGACACTGAATTCTTACATTCAAGATGCTTTACACAATGAAGTAGCAGTGTTATTTTTTGGTGGCGTTGGCCATCTTTTCTTTCTAATGATCCCTTCTGAAAAGAGACATGTGACGCTAACGAGTATGAGCATTTTGTCTAAATAGCTTTGTCCATTTTGGACAGGTACTTTATTTGACAAATTAGGCCTCCATCATTTACAGGAGTTGTGTCATCACTTTTATAGAATCTTTAAACACAGTCATTGGTGCTGCTGCTGGACACAGACACACACTCTAAAAAGGTATTTATTACAAAATATGCACCAAGCATTAGACAGCATTAGATGGTAATTAAAGAAATACTGTTGCTATTTTTAAATACCCCGGGATATGTTATTACCATTTTGACGCCGGACCCTACTTCAGTGGACATTTTTTTCAACCCCACATTTTTGCTGTAAGCCTATCAAGAAAAAGCAAAGCTTAAGTTTTGTATCGACAAGGTTTGTAATTGGTTGCCTGTTAAAACTACTGTTAATTACAGTACTTAAGTTTTATTTTTATAGCTATGGCAATCAGTTCTATTGGTTTTGATATGTTTTATATTCACAGAAGAAATTGCTGAAACTCAGTGAGAGATAACAAACGTTACAATTATTTTTCAACCTGCCTCTTTTAAACATCTGTTCCAGTTTACAGAGTTGGACTTACTGGGGCCGTTTCCACAAAATAGATGGAACATTGATCACAGTTAGGCATGAGCCATGAATGAGATGGAGCAAAGACGCATGGGCTTCATCTCCACGTCATGACGAATTGATGAACCATCAGCCTCTTGTGTGGAAGGCAATGGATGAACCTTTTACACTCAATGAATTGGACTGAAATGGTAGAATACCAGAAAACTCCTGGCTCAAAACTTAAGTGTCATAATTCAATGTAGGTTGGAGGGACGGGAGGGGGCGGAGCTGTCGGAGCATGGGAGGGGGGTGTAGTATGCAGATGCAAAGAAACAATATTTACATGCACACTTCTAAAGATGTTGTGGTAGGGAGAATATTCACCATATTTTGTACTGGCTTGTATTCACTTCTTACAGCTATAGCCTGGTAATGTGGCTTCCCTGTCAGCAGACTAATGGTATGCTGGTTGGCCCTCTGCCTTGGAAGAAAAGTGGAAGAGAGACTTGGCAAAAAGTGTCAAGGAGCAGCGAGGGGGGAGGAAAGGGACTGAGGGAGAGGGAGGAGGGTCAAAGCTATAGAGTCCAAATACTTTCAGATATACACAGAAAACGCTTCAAGAAGGTTTTTGAAATGCCTGTTGCTTTTGGATTGGACCACCTGACACAAGAGACCAATTGATAGATTTAAGACAAAGTCAACGGGCAAACACAGTGCACGGGAATAAGCACATCATGAGATCTGGCTTTCCAGTTGGAACGTATCACACTCAAAGGTCATTCATGCTTGAAAAGACAGATGGAACTTCTAATGATTTACCTGAAAAACTATCGTATTTAAAAACATTTCCCCATTCTTAAGAATTAAGATGCGGAAAACTTGCCTTCTTCTTTTGTGGTGGGTTGCTGGTGTGAGGAGGTGTGCCGCTATCCCCGTATTGAGGCTCACCATAGGGTGACATGGAGCCAGGGCCTACATCTCCCAGCATGCCTTGGCCACTTATGGAACTGTGGAAGGACTCTGCTGGGGAGAAGCCTCCTTCAGACTGGGAGAGGCGGCTGGCCGATGCCACGGGGTTACCCAGGTTTGCGTTGAGAGGTGAGCATGTGTATATGAGGTTGAACTCTGTCCTGAAGGCCTGCTCCCTGTCTGACAGAAGGTTTAGGGCGCTGGGCCCTACAGACGAGGGGCCCTGGGAGTCCTGGCCACCAGGGCCTCCAGACAGGGACAAGTCATCTGTCACAGCCACGGGACTCTCCAGACTAGAGGAAAGAGACAGCTCCGCAAACTGAGGACGAGTCACCTCAAAGTCTGTCAGAAGACATGGCTGGAGGAGAGAAAAGAACACAGAGAAGAAAACATTCATTAGACTCATTTGAAGGGCTGTGTATCAGTGCTGCACGATTTGAAGAAATTGTGCAATTGCGATCATAGTGGCCAATATTGCCATTTGTGATGCGGAAAAAAAGACATCTACGTCATCAGAAGCCCCATTAAGCCAAGACATTTTTAATAAATTGGTTGTTTTAACTAAAGTTTTAAACCACGACTGAGTTTTTTGACTGACAGAAATCTGCTCTGAGATCTTAATGAGTGCAACACGTCCATGGCCCAGTCTCCAGCAGAGAATTAAACAACATGACAAAACTAAGATAAAACGTAACGTTATCATAATTTTCACATGTTTATTAAAACTGTCTATGTGTATCTTTATTCCTGTCAGAAATGTTTGCTGAAGATTCCCAAAGCTTTATGGGAGATTTGTCATAGCCTTGGTTTGGAGAGGGGCTCTCTAACATCTCTGTTTGGACGGCCATTTAGCCCTTAGCCCTAACCCTCCATGCCAGAGGGAATGGACACACGCGCCAAACCTTGGGGTAGGGCTAAGTGGTTAATTTGGATTGGGTATTTGCATTAGCAATGAAGAGTTAACAGCAGAGAGATGGGAGCATACCTCAGGAGAGATGGACTCTGGCCGGTGAACAGGAGACGCTTCAGGGGATGATATGTTCTAGGGATAAATGGAAAGAAAAGTCCATAGTTTCAAACACACATATGAATCATATACAGTATTTGGATAATCTGCCTAGGCATATAAACAACTAATTAGGTGTGTTGGTATTAAAATGTAGCGGCTCCTGTCAAAGGTGTTCAATCTGAAAACAAATCTTATTTCTTTCTAATTAAGGAAGCACCAAAAAGGTTAATTTTGGATCCAAACAGTAGTTTATGGTGCTGGGTTTGGTGGCCTTACCTCAAACTGCAGTGGTGTGTTGCAGCGACTGGCGGGCAGTGAGGGCATGGGTGAGTATGCCAGGCCGTTGGGCAGCAGGGTGTGGAGCAGAGGGTGGAGGGAATCCTCTGGGAGGGGAGGGCTGATGGGGGACAGCGGCCGCAGCACGTGGTCCGAGGAGGCCACGGTCGTCTCTGGCAGGAACTTGGAGCGGCGCTTCTTAAACGGTGCGTTGACATCTGGGATTTTAAAACAAAGTGAGTTGGGAAACAATAGATAGAGATAACAGTTCTTGTGTCGGTTCTATGCGTTTCTATAACTTGAACAGTAAAATATGAAATACTTTAAACTGGACTGTAATGCATCCTTCATCTAGTTGTACTGTACAAATACCACCCAGTTGCTTAGTTCATTTTCCCCCTAGCTTTGATGATTGATTAAAATGCAGCAGTACATGAGGGATTGGGATGTACGTACCAGTAGACAGGGGGTTGGGCGTGGATCTGCTACTGGTGCTCTGCTGTGACGAGGTGGACTCTGTGCCGTCCTCCACACTGGCTGAACAGCTCTCGTCCTCCAGCTGCTTTAGCCATCTCTGCAGACACACAACAGTAAGGTCAGTTTCAAAAAAACAAAAAGGGGAAAGTGAAACTAAAAACTTAGACTCCACAAGCTTACTTAGAATTTAATATGAGAACAATCTACATTAACTTAACCCAAAACTTTAAAAGCCTTGAACTTGATCTATTATTTTTTTAACATTTGATTGATAGAATTTCACTTTTTATTCAAGGGGCGATTGTATTCACCTTTGTGCCTTTGTCAAACTAAAATTGAAGGCACAATGACTGAAAAAAAAACTGATTTAAAGACTTCAATAAGGTATTGAAGTTGGATATAAAACTTTACTCTTGATTCCTATTTGAAGACATTCTAATGTTTCAGCTTTTGATGGATTGTTTAATGAGAAGCAGACAGGGCTTGTTACAGCAATAGCATTCAATGTCTATAATGTTATATAAAACAAGATAAAGGCCGTTTAACACTGCCGCACGGCAACTCACCACCTCCAGTCATTTCAATAAGGAAGGGCGGCAGAGGGGAAGCAGTTTGGACCGCGGCGGTACAACCTAGAAGCAGTTGCTGCGCATGTGAATGCGCACAGATTTTGCCCTGAAGTTCTGGCTTAAGCCAATAAAATTGATTCTCCGAGGTGGTTATCGCACAGCAGTGTGAAAAGCATTTACTCCTTTATTTGTCCCGCAATGGGTGCATTTCCAGCATTACAGCAGCAAAGGGGATAGTGTAAACAAACCATACTTTATATATTAATAACTCAATCTGTGTAGAATAGCTGTCTGCATCTCTCACCTTCTTGAAGCAGCCATAAGTGCCATCCATCTGGAGTGGGCGTGGCCGGTGTCTCTCTGGGTTGAACGGGGAGCCGAAGCGGACGTAGTGCCTGGGCGCGGTGCAGATGAGTGAGGAGTGGGCCAGGCCTGGCAGCATGTTGAGGGTGGTGGCCAGCACCGTAAGGTCAGTGGTGATCCGAAGAGGCCGCTCTACAGGCAGCTCCTGGTGGACCTTCTCCCCTCCAGGGACCTTGTCATTCAGCCATTCTGTCACTAGATACTGAGAGGATATAAAAACATTCATCATTAACTCTGCATTTACATGGGAAATACTAAATAATAAATGTGATCAGAAAAGTCTCAAAATCCTACAAATATTGTTTACAAAGTCTAATGTCCTCTAACCTTCTTAGTCTTGGGATAGCGTAAATTGCCTCTATTGATGCAGTTGAGACCCTGGACATCTCCATCTAGGAGATGACCTCCCAGACCGCTCTCTCCGTGTTCAGACCCATAGGGGCCCTGAGAGCCCTCTTCCTCCAGAGCTGAGCCCTGATCAGCTGAGGACAGTGTTGCTGCCATGGCAGCTGCTGCAGCAGCAGCAGCAGCAGCTGCCTGCTGGGCCAGGGCCTGGCGCTGCCTGCGGGCGCGCTGAGACGAGCTGGAGCGGTAGCGAGAGATTCGACTCTTGGGCCGAGGCTTGGTCGGTCGGGAAGGTTTAGGAGGAGCCACTGGGGCAGGCAGGGTGGGGGATGAGCTTTTCTCTTCAATAGATGGCACATCCTGGAGGAGAAGGGATGCAATAAATACAATAGATTGAAAATAAATAATATACATTTATGTACACATATACACAATGGAGTATCAGGGCCACTTTGAGGAAAACTAAATGAATAAAATTAGGCGAATTAAGTCATTATTTTAACGAGAATAAAGTCAGAATTTTACAAGATTAAAACCGTAATATAAGGATAATATAGTTATTTTACGAGAAAATTAAGTTAAAGAAAAAAACAACTGATTTCTCTGACTGACCATGACATAGGTGGTGCGTCGTGTGCTGATCCCCACTCCAGTGTTGGGTGTGGGGGTGTTCCCTGTGGGGATTCCTGCCCCCTCCTCAGCTTCCACACCCTCCTCTTTAGACTCACTTCCTCCCGTTCTACTCTGCCTCCTCTCCACACTGTTACATGTCTACATTATGAGACACAAGAAGAGGTCCACACAAGCATTGTCACAAAAATACTTATTAATAAGTGATGTGTTGCTGGAATTGGAATCCATCATCACGCACACAGAACAAACATATGTCAAATGTCTTACTCTTTTACTGGAGATGGCGAGCCCATTTTCATCCACCTCTCCTTCCTCCCCCTCTTCCAGCTTCACCTCATCCAGCAGTCTTTCCTATTGGCACAGACAGGCAACATATTGAGAAAATGTTTTATCCAGCTCAATGTGTTAACAATGTTTGGCTGACAAGGAACTTTTAAAAATGTTGTTCAAGTTAGATCTAATCTAATGCTATCATTTTGTTTCACCTTAGTGTTAACTGGATTTATTTAGGAATAAGATAATAATAATATTAAGTCTATTTTGTTTCAAGGGCAAACTTCACAAAGTGCTACACAGCGAAATGCGAGAAACATATATAAAAGAAGAGAGCAGCAGACATGCAAAGAAATCATCTAGAAATACTTAATCTCACACACACACATACACACACCTCTGGGTCACTGGTCCCATGCAGTTCTTTGGCATCCTGGTGCTGGTCCAGGATCTGATTACTGTCCCCGCTCTCCAGTTCTCTCCTGCGGGCTTTCCTCCTGCGGGTCTCGGCCCCCACCAGAGGGGAGGGTGGAGGCAGGCAGGGGGCGCTGGGTAAGCTTTCCCTGGGGCTCAGGTTGTGCTTCTGCACAGGGCAGTTCACGTTACCCTTATGGCAGGCACAGTCCACTTTGTAATTACTGTGGGTTTGATATGAGAAGATCATACCGGAGAACATGGCAGACATTATGGAGCAGCTATCACACCTAAAACATATTCAGATCTACCATATTCTTTCTAGACACACACTGAACTCTGAGCACTCCAACTTGATGTGAAGGTTATATAGATGTTTGGATTTGAACTTTTTAAATCGATAAAAACTTGTGGAAAGAAACATAGATATGGGTTGAAGAGCAGTACTGACCAGCTATTGAACTCGTAGTCAAATCCAATGGTGACCTCAGCGTCCTTTGTGATTTGACTGACGGCGTAGATACACAGATGGATCATGCCTTCAGCAATCATGTGTCGGACCTGGGGATAGGGAACGCATGCATGAGTGAGATATAAAAAGAAAGCAAGCCAACAAAACTCAAAGGCACACAGAGAGGAATAAGAAGTGGTAAGCATTAAGAGCTTGGTGGCTGACCTCAGCATTGGGTGTGCAGGACCTCCGGATGAAGCGGGCATCATTTCCCAAGGTCCTTGCATCAACACACATCTCCACCTCATTAAACTTGGTGTAGAACAGCACAAACGGATAGGGTCTGGAAAAAAATACAATGACAATATTAGCAAAAGCAGTACACAAGTGATACAACTTGGGACAAAATAATGTAACATGTTAGTGCCAGTGTTTTTGGAGTCCAGATGAGTATCGAAAACAGCTCTTCCTAGGACTTGTAGAGCCTCTGTGTATTTAATGTATTTGCATTGTGTATGTAGTGTTGTTTTTGACTTGACGTCATTGTCAATGAGGGTCATCCCTCAATGACCCTCATCCCTCTCGAAGATAAATAAAAGTTAATGAATGGAAGGAGACATACTAAACGTGCAAAGCAGTACGTTGGCCTGAGCACATAGTGCATTTGTCCAGTAACCCAAATACCATGAGCTCTTACTTTTTGAAAAAGATGCCATTGGCTTCAAACTGTTGTTTGAGCATGACCTTCCCCCGATATTCAATGATGAGTGTGTCTGGCTCCAGGTTCTTGGCTGCTCGCAGGATCTTCCTATGTTTCTGGACCCGCGTCACCCGCCCCAACTGGAGCTATAATTAGAACATCACAAATGATTTATTTGAGAATGCAGCAAAATATTTAACATCTTTACATATATAATACTTTGTTGATTGATGTTTGATTGAAGTTTCATTGTGAAGCACTTTAAAGGTCGCCCTTTGTGTACAAAATGTGCTGTACAATTAAGGTGGCCTTGCCTTGCACATGTATGCATTGTGTCATATAAGTTGAATCAATGTATTGGTTGATCCTATAAGTGGAGGAGCAGTGTGCCTGACCTGCATCTGTGAGCCCAGCACTGTGTTGTTACAGGCCAGCTCGGTGCGGTTGATGGTGTCCATGGTGTCCACTGAGGCGTGGATATGTGTGCTGGAGGGAGAGCTGCTGGAACCACTGTCTGCTGTGGAGCCGGTGGCCGTACGGTGGAGCTTCAGCAGAGTCTGGACGTCAGCACTGTACTGGTTGACCAGAGCCTCCTCATACTGGTCGGTCCACTGGCGGATCTTGCTCTCCCAACCCTCCGCTGTGTTCTCATCCAACACACTGGACTCTGTGGTCGAGTTCTACAGAGGGAAAGATGGAGCAAAAATGTTCTGAAAAAGACAAGAGGCTCTAGCACTGAGGAAAGCAGAACATAACATCAAGTGTTACCTTCATCCTCATGGACTTCCTAGAACCCTCTCTAAAAGCCTTAAAGAAGGAGAAAATAAAGCCGTATCAATACCTGAACATGTCAAGCAACTATTATTCTACAATTTAAAAAAAATTAAATAATCCTAATGTGTATTTTCAATGTGGCAAGCATGAAACACATTATAATAACAGCTCCATATTGGCCATTAATATTACCATGTATCAATTTCTTCAATCTGACATTGATCTATTGCTAGATTCAAACCTAGTCCTAACATCTTAATGGAAAGGGTATAAATATATACCTTGACTTTCTTGCCCTTCGGCGTTCCGCGGGCCTTCTCTGTGCTCTTCTTCCTCTTCTTGGATTTGCTCCTCTTGACCCGGTTGACTGTGAGTTTGATGCTGGTGGGCGTATGCTGGGTGGCAGTGTAGGAGACGGTGGCGGGCGACACCTCTTCATCCCCACTCTCAGTGGCACTGCTCTCTCCAGCTACAAAACAAATCAAAACCAGCAGATATTAATTCATATTGCATATATAAAATACTTGTATAGGAAAATGGATTTACCAAAACAGACAATGTACCTGAGACATTTTCTGTTTTTCTGTGTTGGCCTTCTGCTCCTTTCCTCCTGTCGAGTCCCCTGCAAGAAGAAATTAAAGAAACACATCAGCACATGATGTGAAATAGGCCATGATTGATTCAAATGCAAAACAATGTCAAATTATATGAATATTCCACTTTGGGACATTTTGACCGATGACAGTTTGAGTAAGTAAGTTTTAAAGTGGGGGACACACGACCAAAACTGATTACCGATAGTGCTGTATGTAATCAAAGTGAGGTTGTTGCATGTCTGACCTGCAGTTGTCACATTTGATGAGCAGGTTGTCAGTGGTCAGGCTGCAGTGACACCAGCCAGGCACAGCCCCCTCCTCTGAAGAGGAGCTGTCGCTGTCTGCAGAGTTGTCCTCAGTAGTTTGGTGGTAGCGGGAGCCGTTGAGGTCCATGCGGGGGATGATGGTTTGGGAGAGCGGGGAGGCAGGTGGGGTAGGGGGAGGGGGCGCGCCATAGTTGTGATCCTGACAACACACAACGGAAGACTGTTGCATCTTCAAACAAGGGGTGTTCAGGCAAAAAAGGGAAAACGGAAAATGGAGACGAATGAAAATGAGGGCAAACAAAACAGGCATGTGAAACAGTGCAGCTGTTAATAACGAAAGTAGTTTTGTGGTTACAGATGACTCATAGTAAGGATAGACATTCATGTATTTAACCAAATCAGAGGTACCAGCAATCTTACGTTTTACACCTACTGTTCCCATTTAAAAAACAAGAAACTTGAAAAGATTAGAATGCAAGAAAAGACTGGCTAGATTAAACGGTTGAATGTTTAATTTTAGCAAAATTATCTTTGATTAATAGAGAGTAATATTCATTTCATATAATAAGACATGCTATGACTAGAAGTGATGGGTAGAATGGAGCTGTATGAACTCACAGCATATGATAGTCCCCGATACCCATGACTCTGTGCGCTCCCACAGCTGTGGTTGTTGAAGTTTTTTTCATTCACAGCAGGGCTTGCTTCAACTGACTCAGGGCTGCAAAATGACATCAAGAATCGGTTAGAAAAGCAATCAAATTTCACATGAATATGCATAAAAACAGCAGATATCTTCCACTATGCTGTTAGGAATGCTTTAATAGAAGACTTCAGTCACTAGATGGCACCAACACACAAGAAGTTGCTCTCCAGCGTGGGAGAACAGCAATTTAGGAAATGGAATGTGGGCCGCCATTATGTCATGCAACTCCCTTTGCCCTTTAGCTGAGGTCTGGCCAGATAGCAAAAACCTTGGACCGTGTATTATTTCATGTGTTAGGATCAATCAGGCGCAGGTTTGGACACAACTAAAAAAGGGGCCATGAAGGGGTGGGAGAGAGATGCATTCCACATAACCTCAGTCACATAAGCAGGATGAAATACACTGAAGTTGCACCATCCTTTATTAGGCTGTTCTATGTACCTTTCCTAAGAAACAAGTCTACACAGCTAGGGCCAGCAAGGAGAGATTACCTCACTCACACAGAGGGAGCAGTATGACACTACTAGGGATGTCCATGGTTAACTGGTTAACCATTAAGAAGAACTTTAACCGGTTAATACTAAAGGTTAAAAAAAATTAAATCATCTTAATTTCTCTGAAATCCGGACTCTTATTTTGATATCGCTAAACCGGATGTAAGAATGCCAACTGTCGGTAAAGAATGAAAAGATTTGTGTAGGCTACTCTCAACTTTATAATAGGTCCATGGTACGCTCCCAGAAAGATAGCCTGTCACAACTTATGGTCACAACACTCCCCTGCCATGTGTTTATATGATTTAATTAACAGCGTGGGCTCCCACTAGCTTAACATAGCGCTAGCATTAGCCTTCTTGAGGTGGATGCTGTCCTGCATCTATCACCGTCTCAGTCAGTGTGAGAGAGTGACAGACAGGCAGTGAGTGCCCACCCCCTGCACAGACACAGCGCATGCTTGTGTGCCAGGATCAATAGCGAAAATCCATCATAAACAAAAGCGTTAAGTATCGTTATGCAGTACTGATAACATCGGAGCTTATCAATACTACGTCTTTCAAAATGTTGCCCCGTGCTCAGCACTACTTAGCACCGGGTTTCGGTAGGCTATACCCATCCCTAAGCCTGTGTGTGTGTTTGTAAATGTCCCTTTTCAGTCACTTATTGCACTTTCTGCTCCTACATTCGCATACTAGACCTCTTCTCACAACAGACAAGGTACCGTGTGAATGTCAAAATCTAGGCTTTTAAATTGGCTACTGGTCCCTGAATAGTTTTTAAATTAATATGCAGGTCCTTGGAACAAAGAAAGGTCTGGAGCCCTGCTATAATGTTTCATGTATTTCACTATAAATAGGCTACATTAAATCTTAACGGTTAACCGGTTAATAACCGTTAATTCTTGTGGTTAACCGGTTAAAGAAACCATTCTAAATGGCCATCCCTAGACACTACTACACAGTAAAAAGTGCTCACAATAAGAGATTTTATCTTTACAGATTTGAGGCAAAAGAAATCAGTAAATTATTACTATAACTGAATCCTTTATTAGCAATATAACACCAATTTGCGGTTTCATTCACTATGGCATATAGTTGTGCATTCCAATTACACACAGCCCCCAGAGTGACAAAACACATAGCTATAGTTTTAATTATTCAATTAACTCACAGCCTTGCAAATTCTATTCTAGAGAGGATGTGGAATTTTGTAAAAGAGTGAATTAACTGCTATCAATGTGTACATTGGAAGTGTCCTTGATGGGGACAAACTGCTGGTAGCAGTATTTTCTTATGGACCTGTCCTTACAGGAGTCAGTGTTAAACAGCTTGAAGATGGTTTCTGAGTTCATGTGCACCAGCCAAAACCGAAGCTTCACATAAGTGTAAAGTTTAGTCTTTGGTGGACTACTCTTCCCATCTCTTCAGGAGTCTCCAGCAGACTTTGTGGAGAAGACAGAAAACTGCTGACAGGATATTACAACGGAACATATTTATCACAACCCCAGCTGTTGTAGACTGAGAAATGTGAACAAAGTGAATTTTGGTGAAAATGTCAGCACGCAGCTCTTTGTTTATTGTGTGGCGTTCTTCCTCTCCATTGAATTTATCAGCAGGCTCGACTAGTGTCCCGCTGCTATGATTTCATGAAGCTGCAGAGGTGATTTGGCATATGCCCCCACCTATCAAGTAAGGGTACCGTCCGGCAGTGGAAAAGCAAGCCAGATCTAGGGTTACCGTTCCGTACCAAACCATTCCATTCCATACTAAACCAAACTCAGTGAAAAAACGTGGCACAAGATGAAGGCACAACCATGGGAGTCCCTGTCTGTCAGCTGTTAGGGAGTACTTACTCTGATCCAGCAGCCATATCTGAGTAAGACGTTTCAGGTGTGGTGACTCCCAGTGCGATTACTATGCTCATGACGTCCAGCACAGCGCCGCGAGGAAGGGGGGGGAAGAGGGGGGAGGGAGGGGAAGGGAGGGGGAGGGAGGGGGAGGGGAGATGAGAGCACAGGAATCACACGGTCCCCACTACAACAACAGAGCACTCCAGAGGGGGGGCGCCGCCGAGCCGTAGCCCCCGGCTGCCGCTCATGGGGGGACCTGAGGAGAGACCAGCACAGCGACCATCAGATAGTGTGGACAAACAGCCTGCCTAATGATGACTGGACAGTAGACACAGCCTGGCATACAATATGATGCAAAACACCTGCACTTCATTGGAGGGATAGTGTGTCTTTCATGCCTTTCACAGCTTATATGAGCTGTTTTGAATGGGCTAGGAGAGCTTTTAAAAGGAAAAGTATTTTTTAATTTTTTAGATTGTCCCGATGACCATTCATTTAAATCTGACTGGTTTTGATGAACATTCTGAGTGTAACATTTGATTTGTCATAATCTGTATTATAAATAAGCTTGACACCATACAAATGCCATTTGTCTACATTTTGTGGCATAGTCCAGTGGCTAAGTCGTTTGCCTCTCAATTTGGAGACAATGATTCAATTCTAGCCAGCAGTTTAGAGTCAGAAGGTTTCTTAACTTTAATAGTGGGATGATTGTAGCTGAAAATCACCATATTTTTCAACTTATATTGGTTTATAATAGTATCCTAGTTTTGAAACTTAGATTCAGTACACTTTAATTAGTTTTTATTGTATAATTACATGATACATATGATACATTTTTAATGCAATTGTAAGGGGGTGGGGAAGGCAGAACTGCCTCTTGCTTCTAAATTATGGAGAAATAAGGATGGTGCTGAATATTATAAAATATTACATTGGCAACCCAGTCAAATCCTTTTCTGACATTTACTTTGTTGGTACAATTTGTTAAACTTTGCAAATGTATGGGGAACATGAATTAAAAGTGACCTATTAGAAAGTCATTAGCCAAACACAACGCAGAGACTATTCAATTGATCAAAATAGAAGCACTGTCCTCTACTAAAGGTCCCAACAGTTGTCTCAGTGTTAAACTGACTGATGCTCAGGTTCACCTAACCAACAATACAGAGAAACCATCTTAATCAAGAACCAAACGTGATGACTCATGTTGACAAAAGGAGGCTTTCACGTGAGCAGCAGTGGAGTGCTTCCATCTGCTTGAGTGTAAAATGATAACAGGATATGGACATGATGTGATAGATAGGCCTGTGTCTCATCCATTCAGAGGCATGGAGGTATGGCTATTCACAGAGCACAACAACAAGCAGGGCCTTTTGCACTGCTCTGCACTGACGAAGGGAACCAGCAGGGGGCAACCTCTTCCCAAAAACCTAGAGGGGTGAGTCATCCAACACTTGCATCATGTGACCAAACCCTGCTCAAACACTGACCCACACTGCCTGCCTTCTCTCTCTCCAGCTCAGTCACACAGTCAGATGCACAACCAGAGACATAATTCAGTGGTGCACACAGAGAGGAAGCATTCACACGCTCAGGAGAGGATTTAGCCGAGAACAAGGCAAGGACATTACCTCATAAACACCACACTGATCTAGTTCACCACAGTTGCTGTAAAAACAAAAAAGCTAAGCCTTTCCTCTTCTACGACAAATAAAGCTAACATTTTAAACCTGGGCTGGTTTACTAGTAGAGAGCCACATGCCTGACATTTGTGTAGCGGGCCCATGGCTACAGTGACTGCTGCCCTCACACTCCAGCACCAAGGCAACCACAGCAAGGCTGGGGACTTCCAATAATGTCAAGGTCAGTTAAACTGTGCTCACTGTCAAATAGAGAATGTCAGTCCCCCTCAACCCCTCCCTATCCAGCTGGATACACACACTGCTGGGTAGCTACAAGAAATGTCAGCTAGCCTTTGGTTACACAAGCAGCAAACATTAAGCTGAAACTCAATAGAGACATATGTAAGGATAAACAGAGACAGATTTTGATAATTCAAGAAATGTTCCTCTTTAAGCATGACTAAATACAAAGAGAAAACAGAATGAAAGCAAAGGGCATGAAGGTTTAGACACATTTTTAACATACTTAGAAATGATGGCATGGAGTGAATTCCACTGTGCCCTATCCAGAGCCTTTTGAAAAAGCAGTTTGCCGTTTATTATCCCTGTGGATCAGCACTGCCTCACAGAAATAGCCAGCCTGCTCCTACCTAGCTCACACACACAGTGACTCACTCTTTGGGACTTTTCCAAAAGAAGCAGACGGTGGACTAGGGAGGTAAATACCACACCAAGAAGGAAAGCCTTTCTTTATCTCCCTCCCTTCCTTCCTTGTTCGTTCCTCTGGCCATGAATACCAGGCTCAAATTACCAGCAGGCTTAACAAAGTCTTTTCACTTCCACTGGAACAGAAGCCATTTTGGAGTAGTCCAAGGGGTGGGACATGAAAACAAAATGAACAGCAAACCGAGACCCTTTCTTTCTCCCTCTTGTCATCTCTCACATCACTGTCTCATCTTTTGTTTGATTTTAAACACAACTCTTACGACATTATAAAGCACTGGCAGATGCTCATTATAGTTTCACACATAGCCAATGTATTATCCTATAGGATAATACATTGGCTATAGTATATATACTATCTGTCTGTGGGGTATTCAGTAGAGCAAATGCACAGAAGTTCACAGGTATGAAACAAAATGTTCTGAACAGAGCTGAGCCCAGCCCAGCAAGTTATGTGAACATAATGATGGAACACGTCATGCACATACACAGGGACTATAGAAAGTATTATCCCATGATATAATATGACCATAAAAAGATGGTAGAGGAAAGAGGCGGACCAGTAAACATGAGGTCGCTTTTCTTACACCATGAGGTAGCTCTACTAATACTCTTCGGCCCCATTGTTAGTAAACTAGTGGTGGCTGGTGTTACATGTACAGTGCCCACCATCTATTCTCTACCATTGTGTCCTTGCACTAGGAGCTTAACCCCAAACTGCTCCTGTGGCACTGTACTATGGCTGACCTGTGCAAGGAGTCGGACCCCTTCTGGACTAACTTAACTTTCATTTTCAACATTGAATCATAGTGGATATAACTAGGTCAACATAGAAACTAGGAATGCCCATAGCGACTAATTTCCCCAAACGTATAAACAGAATTTTTAATTTAGACTAGTCTATTTAAAAAAAAAGAGAAAACCAAGCACAATGTAAACGCTTTAGGAGCCCTTCAGCCTTAACATTCTTCTAGACAATTTGAAAGCCGTTAATTTAAATGCTGTTGTAATGTGCGGCGTGCTGTTTATTATTAATATAACGGCCTGTCATCAGAAACACGTACCAGATGGATTTACACACATCGATCAACCTTCAAGTATCCAAGTCAGAGCTTTTTGTATGGGCAGAGATCGTTATTTGAAGCGTGTCTTTATAAAGTTTCTTGTTAAACATTAGTGTAGTCTACTGTTTGCTTTTAGATGAAATTTCATTATTTATGTTAAAGAAAACATTTATTAGTCATTGTGAGTGCTATCGTGCTGTGGTGTTTTTGTTATTAGTTGGCATTAAGGTGCCTCATGCACCCAGTTTAAGTGTAGAGCCGGATCAAAAAGTCGTTCAGCCATTTACACCAGAACAGATTCCTCTGCAAAGTTGATCTGGCAGCTAAAGCTAGTTAGCCTAGCTGTGCCAAAACACACTTGCGTAGAGGGACTATAGACTACAAAAAATAAAAAATACACCATGCTCCCAACTACAGTTTGAGCCAAGAAGCTGACGCACATTCAAAACTCATGTGAGTTATGTACCCTTAATTTGTCAATATAAAGAACCTGTCAAAATAGGGCAGTCACTGACAGCCTCTGGGATAAACAGAAGAGGAAAAAAACAGCACTTTACATGATGATGTGTTCAAGTGCAGTTGGTAAAAAAAATAGATTTGGACGCAGATAGCTCATCGTGATTAGTTCAATGTGCTATCGTTAAATGTATAGCGTTAGACGAGAAACTCAAACAAAAAAGGCTACAGCTGCTGCTGAAGAAAATAAATAATAAAACAGCCAAGGCAATTATGGCGTTTTTTCTCCACAAAATGTAGCTCTACTCGACTAAACTTGACTCAGCTCAACTCAGTTTTGGTAGCAGCACGGGTCGTTTTCCAGTGCAAATAGTACCTCATGAACGTGGGCGGGGTCGTCATACAAAGGGGGGGCATAAAGCCGACTCCGGAGCCAAGTAGCAAAGCAGAAATTACGAGCAGTTGTTGGACTATTAACTGAACCAACCGCCAAAAATACGGATGGAAAATGTTTAAGAAATACCCCTCTTGTATCTGTTTGCTAATACAGGTGAAACTCAAGTCAGCTGTAGGGATGTGTCACGTACATCCCTATGCACATAAACACGGGCATCATAAAGTTGACCGTTTTGTGCTTGGTTCAGGATACGTGTTCTCAAATGCAAGCCGTGTCTCAGCTAGGGATGTAACAATATACCGCAAAACGGTCGTTCGCGATATGAAAAGGCCACGAATGTCAACCGTACGTTTTTTCTTGTTATACCGTGTCACGGTATTGAGGCGAGCGTGCATGGTAAATGCGCTCCGTCATTGTGGAGAGTCTGGTAAGCAACGTTGTCATAAACGTAGCACTCAATCTAACACTGTATGGGTCACACCAACATTGGAAACCAAACAATAACACATTGACACAGCATCTTATCACTGAAACATGACTTCTAACTTTAAATTGAACAGTCACGTCTCACGTGGGCCGTTGTTTACACTACGCAGACCAGCACGTGCAGCTTCACAACATTGAGTCACGCAGCAGCAAAGAAGAAGAGAGAGAAAGAGAAAAGGGAGAGATAGATAAAAAGATCGGCATAGTAGCTTACCAGACTGAAGAGAAAGTTGCTCGCGGGTGAGTTATATCATTATGAATCCAGGTGAACGTGAGGAAATGAGATACAAAAAAATAAAAAATAAACATCCACCGCGACCGCGCTTTAAATCTCAGGTAAAGTCGGCAAACTTCGGTGAAAGGCAGATTAAGGAAATAAGTCCAAAGATCCTTTATATGTTCATCACAACTTCACGTGAACTAGCATAGGAACTAGGGCTGGGCGATTAATTGAATTTCGATTTCGGTTACAATTTTGGCTTCCCTCGATCATGAAAACAAGATAATCGTAATAAAACGGTTATTGTGCGGCACGCCGGGTCATGTGTAGTAAATGCAGCGCACCCTTCTGTCTACACCTGCGCTCGGCTCCGCCCCGCCCCCGCCCGAACACTGTCGCTTTCAGCGATTCCAGTGCAATTGTTTATTCAGCTTAAAGTTAAAACGCTCGTCCAAGATGTTACACCGAAACACAAAAGCCTTGCGCGATTGAAGCAGCGTTTCACTCGGTGAAACATGGTGTGAGTGAGACACTGTGATGGTGGTGGGTAACGGTGTCATTCACTGTGAGAACTTGCCGGTGTGAGCCACCATGCAGAAAAGCTCTGTGGCTTTAGGGGTAAAATGATAGTCGGGGATTCCTGCACGTTAACGTTGTTGAGGGGAAAGGCATCCGCTTTCTGATTGCATTTCTCGAGCCTGAATATATTGTGCCATGTAGGCAAACTATCTGCGCGACAAGAGCAAATATACAGTGAGACGCACCCCCTCCGTTAGTTTCAGTCTACAGACGAAAAGTTACAACCAGCACCTAAGCATGGACTTCGTTCAAATAAAGCGTCTAATTTTTATGATCAGCGCTCTGATGCAAATTCTGAAGTCTGAACATTACGGTGTCAGTTTTTTTTACAGCAACTCAACGTGCACTGCAAAAAAAAAAGAAGGCAATAAATCGATCTTTTTGTAGATTCATAGTGTAACCCTTATTTTTATGTGGTAGCGTCCTCCGGTCTCCTCGGAATGGTGGGAACACTCGGGTTACAAATAAACAACAGATACAATTGCTCTCGGCGTTGATTTCTTCTTTAATGATAGCCAAAACGGCAACACAATACTCTCGCATATGCTCGACCATCATAAACTGAATCCCACGCGTTAATGTGTCCCCCCCTAAACAATAGGTGGGTAGGAACTAAAGTTACCTGGATGCATAAATGAAATAATAATAAAATACTTATTAATTCGCAATGTAATTTAAATGAGAATTAAATAATGAATAACAATGTAAATTATATGATTACAATAGCCTACCTCCTCTTATAAGTCGAAGTACAAATCAATGAATGTTTCACAATCACATCCCTAGTAAAATATTAATTTTACTCTTAGATTCGAAGGTTTTACTGATTATTTATTTTGTGTGGCTTTTTAGTTGTAGGCTATGTTTGAGGAGCACAATTGGGAGTTTTGTTTATGTAATGTTGAAAGAATTGGCTGAATTTTCATTTCGGTGCATCCCTACAATGAATAATCGTCTTTAATAACCGTGATTACAATATCAATCAAAATAATCGTGATTATCATTTTTGCCATAATTGAGCAGCCCTAATAGGAACTCAGCTATACGAGCTATACCGGTGTTGCGCCGAAAGCTGTGACCTGCCAGAATATCACACATTCTGGCAGGTCACAGCTTTCGGCGTAACACCGGCATGTTGCGCAATACTATGGAATCCCTACTAGGTCAAACTTAGGTGACACTACTGTCAAGCATAGGTGACGTTATGAAAGTGTGAGGAAGGGAGGAGGGAGAGGAGTGCACTGCAAAAACATTGATTTTGAGACTGCAGTTTTAATTAATAACAAATAAAAATCATAATTTAATATTTTACTGAGTTCATTGTGCCTGTCATAATGTAGACCTATTAAGGTAAAAGCATGGCTTGCAAAAATAGTGTTGAATAAAATAGAGTTGATAAGCAAATAGACATGGGAAAATTATCACACTATTGTTAAATCATTTTATTTTATGCATACTTTTACAGTTACAGACAAGTGCCTAAAGTTTAGATTTAAAATTCCTATTTAATTTTAAAATTATAGGTGTAATGCTTCTTTAAAAAAATAGTAGAGAAGCAGTGTCTTTGTTTTGGTGATAAGTTGTTTAAATCTCTCAGAAATCTCTTCATAATAAGATATAAAAATTTGAATTATTCGTTTGTGTTTTATTTAAATCAGCGGTACAACATTTCATTTGAGGGGGTAGAAATGAATTCCGCGCTTAATATCGTATCATGATATCAATCGCAATATCGTACTCAAAATTTCATATCGTTACATCCCTAGTCTCAGCCTGAAACATTTATTGAGGTAATCAGTGCAGTCCGAGGCTTGTAATGTAATCGGTCGCTATCATTTCTGTCCCTGCTGGCTAACTAGGCTATGTAGCTGCTAGCTGCCCTACATGTCTACTTTTGTGTTGTGTACAGTATGTTTAAAGTAGGGGTGTGAACGTTTACAAAAATGCCTAACCGTGTACACGACAAATTTTTTTTCGTGTACACGGTTAACCGTGACGTCATTGTCCTTGTGCCCCCGCCGTCTTGTAGGCGCGCGCGCACACACACACACACACACGCGTTCGTTCGCCTGTAAAAACACAATTGACATGAACTACGCTCGATTACACACCTCTTATAATAGGTCCATGGTACACACACACACGTTCGCCGTCATAATCGCGCTTCATTCATTTCCTGATTAATATAGCCTATCGCTTTCTACATGTCCACTTTAAATGCATGTTGAACAGGTGTTATAAAGTTCGGGCTACTTACGAGCGTAGTTCACGTCAACCGGGTAACTTTAATCTTTAGGTTATCTTTCATCACTCTTCCGTGGCTGTGAGTCGAGCCCCAGCACGGCGACTCCCCGTGTGTGTGTGTGCGCCGATACACACACTCACTCACACACACTCGCCGAGGGACAGAGATTCTCGGCAGACTAGCTTTTATCCTCCCCAATTAGTTTATTAGTGATGTAAAATCAATAAACGCGTGTCTCCAGAACATATTTAAAAACTTTGAAATTTGAAGAAAAAAAAAAAAAAAAAAAAAACGGTTTTCGTTTATTGAATTTTCCTAAACGGTTATGATTTACTAAACGGTTACACGTGTACACGCGTACACGTGCACACCCCTAGTTTAAAGTAACATCCCCAACAACCAACACAACTGGGAGAAGATAAAAACTAGTCTGCGGAATCCATCTGCCCCTCTCAGATTGTGTGTGTGTGTGTGTGTGTGTGTGTGTGTGTGTGTGTGTGTGTGTGTACAGTGCATTCCAAATTATTATGCAAATTATATTTTTCTCAGATTTTCCTAAATAGCCGATGCAAATGACAGTCAGTATAATTTTCAAGTCATCAACCGTTAAAGTATGATTCAAATTTTATTGAACAAACCTCCAAATGATAACGGTATTTTTTTCAAAAATAAAAAACTCAAAATGCACTGTTCCAAATTATTCTGCACAACAGAGTTTCAAAAGATTTTATAGGTTGTAAAGAAATAAAAATGGTAATTTGTTGAATTTGCAGGATGTGAAGGTCATATTTAGTGAAATCAAAAGCTATTTCAATCAAAAACATCTTAACAGGCGAAGTTACATGTTAATATAGGACCCCTTCTTTGATATCACCTTCACAATTCTTGCATCCATTGAACTTGTGAGTTTTTGGAGAGTTTCTGCTTGAATATCTTTGCAGGATGCCAGAATAGCCTCCCATAGCTGCTGTTTTGATGTGAACTGCCTCCCAACCTCATAGAAGTTTTGCTTGAGGATGCTCCAAAGGTTCTCAATAGGGTTGAGGTCAGGAGAAGATGGGGCCACACCATGAGGTTCTCTCCTTTTATGCCCATAGCAGCCAATGACACAGAGGTATTCTTTGCAGCATGAGATGGTGCATTGTCATGCATGAAGATGATTTTACTACGGAAGGCACTGTCCTTCTTTTTGTACCATGGAAGAAAGTGGTCAGTCAGAAACTAAACATACTTTGCCGAGGTCATTTTCACACCGTCAGGGACCCTAAAGGAGCCTACCAGCTCTCTCCCCATGATTCCGGCCCAAAACATGACTCCGCCACCTCCTTGCTGACTGACGTTGCAGCCTTGTTGGGACATGGTTGCCATTCACCAACCATCCACTACTCCATCCATCTGGACCATCCAGGGTTGCACGGCACTCATCAGTAAACAAGACTGTTTGAAAATGAGTCTTCATGTATTTCTGAGCCCAGTGCAACCGTTTCTGCTTGTGAGCATTGTTTAGTGGTGGCCGAATAATAGGTTTATGCACAACTGCAAACCTCTGGAGGATCCTACACCTTGAGGTTCGCGGGACTCCAGAGGCACCAGCGGCTTCAAATACCTGTCTGCTGCCCTGTAACGGCATTTTAGCAGCTGCTCTCCTAATCCAATGAATTTGTCTGGCAGAAACCTTCTTCATTATGCCTTTATCTGCACCAACCCGTCTGTGCTCTGAATCAGCCACAAATCTCTTCACAGTACGATGATCACGCTTAAGTTTCTGTGAAATATCTAATGTCGTCATACCTTATCCAAGGTATTGCACTATTTGATGCTTTTCGGCAGCAGAGAGATCCTTTTTTCTTTCCCATATTGCTTGAAACATGTGGCCTTTTTAATAATGTGGAACGTCCTTCTTAAGTAGTTTTTCCTTTGATTGGGCTCACATGGCAAACTAATTATCACAGGTGTATGAGATTAATTTCAATGATCCAAGGCATCCTGAGACACAATATCATACATGAGTTTAATTGAAAAACAAAAATGTTTAAGTTTATGACACTTAAATCCAATTTGCATAATAATTTGGAACACGGTGTACGTATTAGGGGTGTGAACGTTTACAAAAATGCGTAACCGTGTACACGACAAATTTTTTTTCGTGTACACGGTTAACCGTTACGTCATTGTCCTCGTGCCCCCGCCGTCTTGTAGGCGCGCGCGCGCACACACACACACACACACACACGCGCGTTCGTTCGCCTGTAAACACACAATTGACATGAACTACGCTCGTTTAAGGCCAGGACACACCAGTCCGACACGTTCCGACTACCCAAAAACTGGAGTCGCCGTTTCAGGAAGCTCCAGTCTTTCCGTCGCGGCCCAAAAACACACCGAGACGACTGCTTATTTTCCGTACGTCCCGCGCTTGTAATGTCTCCACAACAGCAGGCGGCGCTAATCTGTATTGTGGCCCGAAAAATACGAAAGCCGGAAATGATGGGACAGCTCTCTAGAGCATAAACATAGATAGAAATACGTATTATATATATTATATTTATGGACCATAAGAGCACAATTTTTAGCAGAGAGTGTCGAGCATGGTGTCGAGCAGTCAACAAGGGTTGATGCATGCGAGTACTCGCAAAACGAAACGAACAAACACATTAAAACGATGGCTAGCTGTTGTTAGCTGTTTGTGCTACCCGCCTCACTTCCGGGCTTCACTGATTCGCTAGCCCTCCACCAATCAAATTGCTCCAAATAAAAGACGGTCGGCCGCCGATTGAACATGTGCAATCGGCGGCCGACAGGCTCAAAACAAGCCCGACGACCTCTACGTCGGCTGACGTCACGGCACACACCAAACAGATTCGTCTTTTTTTTTGACGACGGCGATTATCGGGCCGGTGTGTCCTGGCCTTAACACACCTCTTATAATAGGTCCATGGTACACACACACACACACACACACACACACACACACACACACACACACACACACACACACACACACACACACACACACACACACACACACACACACACACACACACACACACACACACACACACACACACACACACACACACACACACACACACACACACACACACACACACACACACACACACACACACACACACACACACACACACACACACACACACACACACACACACACACGTTCGCCGTCATAATCGCGCTTCATTCATTTCCTGATTAATATAGCCTGTCGCTTTCTACATGTCCACGTTAAATGCATGTTGAACAGGTGTTATAAAGTTCGGGCTACTTACGAGCGTAGTTCACGTCAACCGGGTAACTTTAATCTTTAGGTTATCTTTCATCACTCTTCCATGGCTGTGGGTCGAGTCCCAGCATGGCGACTCCCCGTGTGTGTGTGTGCGCCGATACACACACTCACTCACACACACACTCGCCGAGGGACGGACAGATTCTCGGCAGACTAGCTTTTATCCTCCCCAATTAGTTTATTAGTGATGTAAAATCAATAAACGCGTGTCTCCAGAACATATTTAAAAAAAAAAACGGTTTTCGTTTATTGATTTTTCCTAAACGGTTATGATTTACTAAACGGTTACACGTGTACACGTGCACACCCCTAGTACGTATATCAGCCAGCACTGCAGACACGCAACAGACACACATGCGCAGTCACAGCCACGGCAAAGAGATGAAAGATGAACTGAAGATTGACGTAACCCAGTTGGCGTGAACAATGCTTGTGTAGGGCCCTATGATTTCCGCGATAACGAAAACACGGACGGAATCACGGAATCAGGCAATAAAAACGGAATCTACTGTTTAACACGGAATGTCACGGAATTTGCCATTATTTTGATGAAATTCAATTTCCAAGGCAAAGGGAAACAACACGGTTGAAATTAAAGCAGAACTAGGGAGGAATTTTGGTTTGGCGACATCTAAAGACCAAACTACTGCCGTGAAAAGTAGAGCCTGGCTGCAGGATCGCTAATGTAACACACAGCGCCAAACCCCTTTCACAAATCTGTCTATTCAATGTTTACTTATGCATGTATCCATGTACGTAACTCTGACATGTACATAACTTAATTTATTGTTAATAATATGGTCTGTTTATAAATTCGGCATATGATTAAAGCATCTAAAAAACATAATCATGTTAAACGTTTACTGTTTTTAAGTTATTAATGCCACTCGCTCCCGCAGATACACAACACAGGGAGGTCTTATATTCAGCCATTGCTAAAGGGAGTGTTGTATTATGGAACGGCCGCTGTGGTACGAAATTCCTGTCTCAACAATGTTTCCTACACGCAATTATAACTCTAGCGTCTACAGCCCGTTGTTTTCATGTAGTGTAAAAACTTGTGTAATGTGTTACATTATTCAGCTGTTGCCGTGATGTCGGCTAACGCTGATGCTAATGATAACTAGCTCTCCGTCGCACAATAGACTGTAGGTTGGTGTTGCAGCCAGCTGTTAGGTGAAGCGCTGTCCCACAGGTAAAAGCCATGGACCTATAAAGCCTGTCCAATATTCACTAGTCCAGCTTCTTGAAAAGTTTATAAGGACTTTATTATTTATGTAAAAATAATATTTAATGTTTCACTTGAAGCACAAAATGAATGGCTTTATTTTCTGTTATAGCCTATAGCCTACCCAACAAATTAGTTTTTTTCGGGTTTTTTTAAGCACAAAAAAACAGTGCAATGTTGTGATGTATTTTAAATTTAGCCTTATATCTGATTAAATTGTTAGAATATAATTTGTTCGCAATAATTAGACACTCGTTCTGATGACGAAATGAGTGTTAATTGTAAAAAAACGGAAGTCATGAGATTAAAACGGAAAAAACTGAATTTGTGAAAAAATAAAACTGAATTTGGAAAAAAATAAAACGGATTTCATAGGGCCCTACTTGTGAGTAGGAGCAATAAAACCTTCAAAATTAAAAAGCCCAAACTTTATCTATAGATTACAAAATAAGCATACAGCCCTGTCTGTACTCCTGTTCAACTTGCAGGAACATGGACTTGTAGAAACCAATAGATAGTCTATTGATCTAATGAAGGCAATAATGACAACGAACACACGTGCAACGATGTCACCAGTTTCTCTTTTGTATGGAAATTTAAGTTCCAAGTAAATGATGAAAATAATCTAATTTGATTTAAGTAGGCCTACAGTACGGTTATTTTAATCCATTGAATTTAAAGGAAAAATACTATACTGTGATATAACTATACTGTGATATAAAATGACCTATACGGTGATATAAGATTTGGTCCGGATACCACCCAGCCCTAGTTCACGGTCATGTTTTTCAGAACAGATCAACAGCAGAGAAAGCGTGATATCCCTCCTTAACATGCGCCACTTTTTTGGGGGGGATGTGGACATTATTAGTCCCAGCTCATACACAATGTTGCGGTATTTTTGTTAGCATCGCTAGCCTTTCGTGCTAACATTAGCATCGCTAGCCTGCGGCGCTTACGTCAGCGCTTGTCATACTGTAATAAAGACGATACTGTACGGGTCATACGTGAAGAGTACAGACCCACATGGCTCTACAATGAGCAGCTTCAAGGTGAGGTGATTCAGATTAATCCAGAAATTAGTACTATACAGGACCTGTCTATATTAGATATTAGTGTTTATTGTATTGTATTTTATTTTCTTATTTTTATTGAAATCCATGTGTTTTTCTTCAATAGTTTACATGACTTGTGTCTCCAAATTATTACAGAAAATAGTTATAGGCAGGACATATATGACAGCTGTTTACAGAGCACAAAATTAATCAGATTTAGCCTCTCAAAGTGCACCATATTAATGCATTTAAAGGCCAGGACACACCGGTCCGACAACCCGAAAATGGAGTCTGCCCATCGCGGCCAAAAAAGTGCCAAGAACACACCGAGCCGACTACTGACTTTCCGTACGCTCTGTGCTTGCGCGGGATGTAATGTCTCCATTAGGGCTGGGTGATATGGACCAAATCTTATATCACGATATAGGTAATTTTATATCACGGTATAGTATTTTTCCTTTAAATTCAATGGATTACAATAACCGTACTGAACTTTAATCACATTAGATTATTTTCATCTTTTGATTGGAACTTAAATTTCCATACGAAAGAAAAACTGGTGCAAAATACCACACCAGCGTGGCTTCAGTCAGTGCAAAATAAAAATGACAGCATCAACCAAATAGCCTACATTTTCCAATTGATAGTAGCCTATATCAAAATAATGAAAGATTTGAATTTTCCTGCAGTATTTGCTCATCTTAATTTAAAAAAGCTGTCAAAATTAACTAATGAGCAAATGTCTGGTAATACTTTAACTCCAGCTTCAACACAAATAATATTTTCAAGTTTGACATGTTTTAAAGTTACATAAAACCAGCATTGCTGGCTGTCTCCAACAATAACAGCACGGGGGGGAAGCCCCGAATAGGCTAAAGATGTCATTATTAGCCAGCTAGCTCACAAGAGCTAATCCATGTAGTTTGCGCTTAAAACAAGCCAACTCTGCGTCACGGCAACAGCACGCTGAAGCAGCAAGCAAGTTTCCTTTGCCCGATGACATTTTTGACCGTTAATACCAGCTGCTATGCCACGTGACACAGAGTTGGTTTGTTAACTGTAGTGATGGCGCACCGGAGCTAGACAGCTAGAGCAACAGATGAGGCTTCTTCTGTTGAGGGTAGAGAAGCTGTATTGCAGCCCAGAACTCTTCTGCAGAGCCCCCGTGTGGCGCGGCGGCGTAACTGCAGTGTAACTGTAGGGACTCGGAGGGACAGCTGCCTCCCGCTCTATCTATGCTCCCGCCACATGAACTTTTTTTCTCCGCGGTATAAACGGTATGGCCAAATCTCTCCCGGTAGACACTTTCATATCGTCCACGATATGATATCGTCATATTGCCCAGCCCTAGTCTCCATAACAGCAGGCGGCGCTAATCTGTATTGTGGCCCAAAAAAAAACGGAAGCCGGAAATGATGGAACAGCTCTCTAGACCATAAACATAGATAGAAATCCGTATTTATATTTATGGATCATAAAGAGCACCATTTTTAGCAGAGAGTGTCGAGCAGTCAACAAGGGTTGAAACAAGCAAACACATTAAAACAATGGCTAACTGTTGTTAGCTGTTTGTGCTAAGGATAAGGTTTTCTTCCGCAGGGGCATGCCCCCAGACCCCCCTAGAAGGTCCATTCTCACCCAGCAGGATCTAAAGATCCTGTGGGAAACACCACATGTACAAACGTACCGAATGTGAAAGCATAACCCTATGTCCTCATATTTAGCGGGCTGAGGTTTATCCCTAATGGGGTTCGTTTTGGTCAATTTCTTCTAAAAATTTGGTATGCACGCGGCGCGCATACTCTTTATCAGCTCTTAACACCGGGCCTAAAAAAAAATCTAGGGGAAACACTGGTCAAAGACAGAAGTAGTGTGGCACACTTCTGTAAACTTACCGAAACTATCCTGTGCCATCACTCTCATTTTTTTGTCAGTGCTGGCTCAAGTGTTACAGATTGGTTGTGTTGCCACGGTGACGTAGCTTTCCAAGTTTTTCACAGCACTTCTTTCTGTCCAAACGTCCCTGTACCCGAATCCTAAATATCTCCGTAGAGCAGCTCTGTGTTGATTTTCGCCACCAGTTCAGCATCTGCTTGCTCCTGCTTGTTTACTCTCCCGTCTGCATGCCGTATAGTCGTGCAAACGCTCTAAGAGCCGCAGACACACACAGAGCAGCTGATGGCCTGATCAGAGGAGAGGAACACATGCGCGCATTCGTTTACCGCAAATCGCAGACTTTTGCTATGTCCATGGCAAGCCCAGCACACATCGCGCTTCCTATTTTTATAGAAGTTTAAAGCAGTCGGTCGGTTGTCAAGGCAGGGGGCTGGTGTTGTTAAGGCCTAAACCTAAAGCGCTGCGGAAAAAGAGTATTCCTTTAAAAAAATACCGAAAAGAGCCATTTTATGTAGAATCTACTCACAGATGCAATTTAACTCCGAGCAGACATTGCATTAAGTGTAGTGGTGTTGTTGGACAGTAGTGTGTGAACACATCCTTTTGTTTACAGTATACTGCTGGCCTTTGTGTGGCTGTCCGACAAGCTATTCTGCATCCTGTACACAATACTTCCAAACAATAACAACATGTTGACTGCACCAATACGCCAGGGATCAACATGCATACAGGAATACTCACTCTGTCAGTGGATATATCGATCTTTTGTAATTTGAAATGCAGCCTTTCACAGCCTCTCTTTTATTCCACTTATTTCTGATATCCTATTATTTTTTTAGTTTAATTATTTTGTTCACTTATTTAGGTAAGGTTTATTTGATCTTATTACACACAAATCTTTGATCCGAATAAATTGGCAACATGCATCTGATTGGTTGATGCTTTGACAGTGTAACATTTTCTATTCATAATGTTCATTTCAACAGAAGATGACTGCTAGAGAGGTTAATCGTACATAAATGAACATGTAGGAACAATTTGGCTAAGAACAGAATGTCCATGCTGGCACAGCATCTACCTGAGCCAAACCTTCACAACACAGTGAGACAAGTGAGATAACAGCAGCCCCCTCAGTCAGCCCCCGCACACATGCTCACTGTACCAGGCAGGATATGAATATCACTGCAGCACTGCAGGCCGGGCTGCACTGAGCTACAGCACCAGGAAACAACAGGCTAATCAATAGAGCCGGGCTCGAAGACAACCGGACAAGGCAATGTGGCACGGGAGAAGACAGCAAGCTTTTGTAGATCTGATTTGACACTCAACTAAACACCTTTACAATATCACATACAGGTATACACACACACAAACACAATTTCTGGGACTCTAATGCCTCGTTTCCACTGAGTGGTGCGGTTCAGGTCGGGTGAGCTCGGTTACGCTAGATCTGGCATGTGTTTCGACTGCCGACACAACACTTCTGGTAGGTGGGGTTTATCCCGGACTGCGTTAGTCGGGGCCAGAAAAACGGTCAGAGCAGCTGAACAGCGCTGTCTGCGTCTACATAACTATGGTGACATCATAGTAGAGGGACACACTGTAGCCTGTTGATTAGGGCTGTGTCAAAAAATCGATATGGCGATGTATCGCTATTAGGGCTGTCAAAATTAACGCGTTAACGTAGGGTGATTAATTTCTGGACTTAACGGTGTTAATTTTTTTAACGCATGCGCAGAATGATCCTCCCCGTACATCCCACCGGCTCTGTACTACAGTCATCTAACGTTGTGGCTGACCCAGGATCAGTAGCTGCGCACAGCCAAACATAGCAGCACGTTAGCCCGTGCCGTGTTTTAAAGTTTTAAACTGCTAACGGTCACGTCTGTGTCAGGGGCATAGATAGTATATAAAATCAACTGCCGCAGCTGGCAGTTGATGTCGGGAGCAACAGGAGGAGAAACATTGTCCAATCTGTTCAGAGCCCGCGAGTACACAAACATCTGCAGTTTTCAGAGGTGTGTGTGATCAGACATCAACATAACGTCGGCTTCCTGGTACACATGAACAGTCTCCTAGGACGTGGCACGCACGCACGCACGCACGCACACACACACCGCGGACTGTAATCAAGTTGTATTTAAGAATGCACAACCTATAGGTTCACCAAATAAATGGCATTCTATCCTATATTTGTCCAAAGACATAGTAAAGAGACAGACCAATTGAATTATGGTTTGGTTTACATTTATTTTCAGTATTAAAACCATAATTTGGATTTTCAATTAATAAACATAGCCTACTAATTTTAAATGTACATATCCACCTTCTGTCATTTATCTTTCCGTTCATACAACAATTTACAATAACATTTTAATCGTTTGACAGCCCTAATCGCTACACTTAGTTTTGCGATATCAGTATTGATTTTCATAACTAAAAAACTTTTATTTTTTTTATCTTTTCAAAGCTTTATTGACAGTGCAGAGACATATGAAATGGGGCAGAGAGGGAATGAAATGCAGAGAACAACCACGGGTCAGATTCAAACCCATAACTACTGTCAGGCCTGAGCCTCTAGGATACTGACTATTGAAGTTAGATCAATTTTGAATAAGAATACTTAAGATTCACTGTGTCACAAAAGCACACTGATGTGATGTTCAGTGTGTCCTGTACAGTTAGTACAAAAGTGAATCGCATTTGTTATTTTGATGTTATGGCAGCTGCAGCAGTGTTTGATCATTTGCCAAAACCAAAAAAAAAGTAAAGGAAGAAAAATAGTAAAGGAAGTTGTGAATGAAATAGTTTTGACTTCATCTGTCTGTGCAATTATCAATATATTGTGCTGTTATGTTTGACAAGGCAACTTGTGGAATATCGCAATATACCATGATATATCAAAATACGCAATATATCGTGATACATCGTATTGTGACCAGTGTATCTTGATATGTATCGTATCGCCAAGTCCTTGACGATTCCCAGCCCAACTGTTGATTAATTCAAATGATAGTAAAAACGCCACACAATAAACAATAAAGAGCTGCACGCATATATTTATCTCTTAACACAAGACTCTTTCGTCTTCACTCTTGCGGAGGAACGAGTGGACGCGAGCCTTGGCGAGCCGGTGACAGACAAAAAAAGACGAGTGTCGGCTGCAGAGAATGAGACTGTTTCTGGTTAATCCTATAGAAACGTCTATCAGCGGTTTAAGGGACGATCGACAGGTAAAGCGTAATGAGTGAGTGTGTGTGACGACCTGTTACACACACACACACACACACACACACACACACACACAGGAAGAGATGGAGCACGCTTTAGTTTATAGTTTTGCTTGTTTACACAGAGTGATCATCACTAACTTTATAAGCCTGACTATCTCTGACCAGCTGTCTTGACCCGCTGTCTAGATAGCGAGTGTGTCAGACGTTTTTTTACTTGCATGTCTTGCACGGAAACGCTTTCATTTGAATCTCTGCCACTGTACGGGGCTCGTGCCTAAGCTGTGTCTCACGGCAACGCGACCTGAATTGTGAGCCTCATGCTCAGCGGGCGGGTTTTGGGTCAGAACCTTGGGGGAGCGGGCGGTTGTGGACACAAGTATTTGGAGCGGGCGGGTGCGGGTTGAATAAATCAGGCCCGCGCAGACAGTTCTTACTTAGCCATCTTTACTACAGCATTACTACAACTAGCCAAGCAGAATCAATAAACCGTGGTGCCTAAACGTATAAACCTGCTTTGGTTTTTGTTTATCCATATACCGCTTATTTTACATAACTCTCTTCTATGGTGTTTGACATGATGTGACACATTATAGCCATATATTGGCCTGACATGATAAAGCCAGTGTTTTGCTTTTTTATTCTGTTTTGACTGTATGGGGTTTCTGATTTCTTATATCCTAATATGATTCCTGGTAGCTTCCATTGTTATGGTGACAAAACAGTCTTAGCCCAACCAATGAGAAAAAAAACAAGCGAAAAATAACAAGAAGTGCAAGCACCCACACAGCAAAAACACAGCCATGAAACAACATCAGTGCAATAACTATCTTGTCCAATTTGTGTTAATGCCTTCACAAAACTCTCTGAACCAGGCTGAATAAAACAATTATGTGATACATTGGGACGAACCATGTCTCACTCCAGTAGCACAATCACAGGCCTTTACCACATTTACAATGTGGCTGAAAGCAATGTGACTGCTGCAGAGAGAGCCAGCTGAGAACACTGCTGGAGCAAAGCTGGGATCAGACGGAGGCACCGGCCAACTGTTCAGGCAGCAACATAAACAACACAGCTCAGTCTGCACTGGCTGGAGATGATGGCACCAAATATCAACAAATGAAACAAACATCTGGCAGCACAGTAACAAATGCAGGCTATATTTTACAAAGGGCGTTGGCCGAGTGTTGTATCATCATTGGATAACTCTAGCAGCGATGTGGCTGGTGTCATGCTGGGTCCTGGAAGCGAAGTGTGGCCATATTCAGCTGCCTGAATGCATCAGGACCTGACTGGGGGTGAAGGACAGACAATCCAGAACAAAGGCCACAGTTGGTGCTATAATGGCCGGGGGAGTGAGCAGGCCACAGCAGGGCTGGCATGACACACAATCTAACATGTGAAACATCTGCTTCAGGTAAAACCAGCCTGTTACCTAGAGGAGGAAATAAGGAAGGACTGAGCAGAAATACTGCAGCATGTTCAGGCTTGACTACCCCTTTCTGACCGGCTTCTGTTTCCCTTTCCACCCACCCCCAAGTCAAATTGAACGGAGTCTGCATCAATGGAATCCATTAACTCTCATCAGAAGAAAAAACCCACAAAGACCACAGCAAATTTAAAAGGACTTTGTTGTGCATCTGATTGAGATTAACATGTTATATTTAAAGAGCTTTAGAGAGAAGGACTCTTCCCTGTATGTCATGAATATTCCCAAATGTGGGGAGGAAATGTTTTCCAAATAGCAGAGTAGCAGAGGCAGCGAGCCCAGAACAGCCACCTTGTTAGATAAGCTCCAGCTCTGGCATAACATGAAGCAGACACAGCCTCCGTCTCCCCCAACACGTGACCTCACTGCATGACAAACACATTTACATGACATTTCTATTTCCTCTTTTGGCCCACAGTCGTATCCACAGCGACAAGGACTAGCCCTGGCTTCACTAGCAGCAACATTTGAAGCACAACTCTTAATGCCAGACTGCCCAATGCTAGATTTCAAGGTGTCACTCAAAGAGAAAAACACATAGGAGTGGCAGCCATTTTGGACTGCTGTGGGGCTTTAACTGTCCCACTCTGTCATGATTCTAGCTGGGTTGTCCACTGTTTCACCTTCATAAAATGCATACAACAAAACCTTAAACGTTGAGGAAATGAAACCATAATTATCAGTATAGTATGTGGGTGGAGTGTGTGTGTGTGTGTGTGAATCAAACCACTGCCAAGCTTTATTGAGGAAAAAAACCTAGGTTCAAAGGGTTCAGAGACGGTGCTCTATTTTAAGACCAACCTGTTTTAAAGCATGAGTGAATAGGAACGGATGAAGTAAAAAATAAAAATACAACTCCCGCCTCACTCGTCTCAACAGGAACCTTCTGCCCAAGGTGACTGAGCAAGGAAATGTTGAACAGGAAAAACCTGGCAGCAGCCATTCCTTTGCTCTTTTGTTTGTAGTCGTGCTGCTGCTACGTGTTACAGAACAGGGCAACTGTGGAGGGCTGGTGTCGAATGGCTTGACTTTG
Source organism: Ammodytes marinus (assembly GCF_949987685.1). Lineage (NCBI taxonomy): Eukaryota > Metazoa > Chordata > Actinopteri > Uranoscopiformes > Ammodytidae > Ammodytes > Ammodytes marinus. The sequence goes on from NC_137233.1 coordinate 20,368,427, forward strand.
GTGCAAAAGCTCTCTGGGGTTGTTTTTTCTTCTGCCCTACTCTCTCTCCCCACCTGACAACACCCTCTCTGAGCAAACATACTTTGGAGAGGACTTGTGGATTTTGCAACCTTGGTTTCCCCCTCACACAGAGCATTTGGGTATTTTAATGAACCATTATTTGGTGTCCTTTTTATTCCTGCTTTTAGTTCCATGACAAAAAGAGACCAGTGTAAGGGGCTAATGTGGGGAAGCCTAAAATGGCTGCCTGCAGTTCAAAAGGTGGAGAGCCAGATACTCCTAATACTGGGGAGCTGTCTTCGTGCTTTATGCTTGGCCAAGTATCACAAGAAGAGCAGCACAGGCAGCAGCACAGTGAGAGAACCAGAGGAAAGGAAGGACAGAACATAAGGGTGCAATAAAAGCAGAACAGGAGAGAGAGATGATTACGTAGATTGCCTGCCTCACCCCCCTTTCAGCCTTGTTTTTTTCCTGAGCCTCCTCCTCCTCCTCCTCCTCCTCCATTATTCTCCCAAGAAGCATTGCTTCTCGGCACAAAACAGAATCAACAGCACGGCCCCTCTGCAACGCCGCTCCCCCAGTGCCGAGGAAATGCTGCGCCCCATTGGAGCAGCTCCAGAGCCCCCTGCACCAATAGGAAGGCAGCGCTAAGGCAGGCGTCACGGCGACTTGTTTTTAACCCCGTTGTGCAAGACTGCAAGCCACAGAATACATGGCAGCAGTTTACAGAGGGGTAGCAAAATGGACTGATCTAAGCACCAAATTAAAAGAATGGCTTCTCAATATGTAATACTACACAAGAATTCACAACAATATATCAGTGATTCTTGAGAACCGGGACAAAAGGCTGTCTTCCATATGTAACTGCTGTTATCTTTAAAAATAAAAATATTTAAAATTGTAGATGTTATTAGGGATTAAGAATAGAATTTCTGGAGCACAATTATCCCCTTAAATTGAATTTTTATCATTACTATGTCAAATATATGACAAAACAGTGTGTCTACAGAGAGGGTTTCAATCTTTCATATGCAATAAAACCTATTAAAAACTTAAAATGATTACAAAGTGCTTTTTTCATCAAAAGCAACACTCATAATCTCTCATATCAATAACAACTGTTTTTCTTCAACACATTAAGGTTTTATATGGTTTTAAAGTGGTGGGACACTTTTTTTGACTGACAGTCAAACTACAATTGAGAGACAAAATGCACACGGCTGCTTTTCACATACATGAATGAATATAATCCTTTTGCTTCCATACAGGTGTACACCCACAATGTTAGCTCGGCTGACTTTAGTCACATAGGCACAACCAACATGGAACCCTATTAACATATCAATAGCTACACCTGCCCTCCATGTAATGATACGTTGTCATCAGAATGCAAATGGCAACTAAAAAGCTCAGGTTTTTCCCCCTAGTCCTATGCCTCACATCAACACCCCCTGCTCCCCCTCTCTTCTCCAACCGTCTGGACCCAGACACAATCCTGTCTTCTTTTGTTGGACATGGACCAACATCCTGCTTCACTCCCTCTAGTACAAGCACACACACACACACTAACCAGGGATTACATTCAGTACAGTGTATGTTCCAGACTTCTCACCTATTCGAATCATGTTTTAAAGGGTGTATCGCCCAACAATTGTAGTTTGTTTGTAACCACTCTGTGAATGAGAAAGGAATACTTTATTTCCTCAGAAAATATGGTACAGGCATAATAATGTGTGCACATTCCTCACATCTCCCAACATTTCAGAGGCCCATTTTGGGGAAAGAAGGGCCCACATCCTGAAGACAGAATCCACACATACAAGTTCAGGGTTGTTCTCGAAGGCAGTCCTCTTTCAACAGTTGTTGTAACTCAACACCCCAACACATGTACCTAAATCCAAAACATAATTCCAACCTGCTTGAGAGGACTGAAAAAAAGAAAAAGAAAGAAAAACATGGCGGGTCAGCTCACGACAAAGCAGCAACAAGCAGCCAAAGCCGTACATTCTTAGCTTTCCCAGGCTGGCAGGTTGAGTTAAGAAAGGCAGGCCAGGGTCAGGGGGAGTGCTGGAGGGGGCTCGTGTTTCCACTGGTTTCTGAGTGGCCAGGTTTGCAGGCTACGGCCCACACTGTCTAATAAAAGATGTGAAACATATTCAGAGAATGTTAGTCACAACCAATGAAAACAAGGCTCAGCAGCCTGCAATGTGGCTTCCAACAGGCATCTAGATCGATCCAAATAGCTGGCGCTGGCTGGGGACGAGGCAATGTTGACGAAAACTCTAGGGAAAAAAACTCGCATAAGATCCTATTCCAATCTGAAACCAATATATTAAGTGTTTTTTAATTATGTTTACTTGATTACTAAGTGCAGTACTTTCAGGGAGTAACAACGCACCGACTGTATTTATGCTGATTCACTCTGATAGCTTACCAGAGTCTGTCCTCTGGAGAAAAGGAATTTAGACCTATTTTGTCTATGATTTTGAGCGATTAGAAAGAGTAACATGGTTAAAATAGGCTATAGCCAGATGAGTTAATGACACGTCAGATACTAAAATCACTGCAGGACAGGGAGGTAGTGGCACATCCGGTGGCACATGAATTGACCTAACCATGTCCACTGCTCAGACCCAGCGAGCCTACGTGGTGCATGGCTACTTCAGCAACGGTCAGGGCAGCCATTTATGCTTGGGAAGCGCGGTGCCGAATACATTAGAAACCTCACAAAACACACACTACACGGGGGAAAGGCTCTGTTTAATCACACGGCTATTTCCCAGTACCACTTGTCAACTTTGCTCGCCACTGGCTCACAGTTCTAGGTGCGTTTCATTTGACATAAAAGTAACTAAAGTAGCCTATCAACTAAACTGCCCAGTGCATGCGTAGTTAAAATGCTGACACTTGGGAAAATATCCGAATGATCAAGCACCGCAGTCCTGTGGAGGCTATAACACAGCAGCTACAAGGTCTCTAACTTGGTCGAAACTTGTGATGGCTTTGCTACATTCGACAATGATACGTGCACGTTAAAAAATGGAGGTTAAAAAAGGGAAACAAGAGCTCCTCTCTAAAATACCACCCATTTCTCTTAACCGCCACCGAGGCTGGGGGTTGGTAGGTGGGGGAGGTGAAGAACAGCAAGTCACTACCCAACGTATCTGCTTTTCCGATGCTGGATCTCACACACAGGAAGGGGAAAAAATCCACAAGCACAAATAGAGAAAACACAAACGAGCTTGATTCACACGCCCGGGCGAGGAGAGGAATGTTGCCAGATACAAATGCATTAACATGATGCAGCCAAACAACCAGAATGTAGGGCCATATTTTCCATAAAACTATTAGCACATACATCCACGTCGATGAAGAGGACAATGTACCAATCTGCATTCAGGTGTATACACAAAGAAAGGTTCATAGTGTTTGCGCTCTAATGTACTGGTTCAAAAAAAGGATACAATCAACTGGAAAACATCCAAAAAGTTAGCTACAAGGCTAGCATAGCAATTGTTGCCTATGTCTGGTCTGCTAACGTTAACCAACACAGCAGCTGGTTGCTTTGCTATCACGAGTCGCCAATAATGATCAAATTGTTGGTTGTTTCGTGAACAACTTTCCCAAAATTCGACAGATTCGGGGTCCCAGAACAACATTTAATGCTCTGCTGCCAAAAGAACAATGCAACGAGTTGTTTTTGGCTCTTATAAATCAAGATTGCATATTACCTTACGTGGGTCTGATTCTGAACTTCCGAACCCAACAGATGGGGTGTGGGACTACTATACTCACAATTTTTGCTAACATGCAACAAACAAGAAACAAAGTACATATTGCAGCTAGTGTGCTGCTAATGTTGTTCTGTGTAACGTTAGGGTACGTTAAGCCTCATAAACACATTATCTAAACTTGCGCAGGAAACCGAGATTTATAAATTAATGCTTCAAAACGACACCCCATTTGTGTTTTAGTAAGCTTGGTGCCAATATAATTCTTCTTATTTGCAACGTTAAAGTAACTTAACGTTTAAACGAAGAGTGTGACTGGTTCATCCCTGCAATGAACACTGAGGTAAACCTGAACCGAATGCACCCCGTATGGAATACCACGTTAAACGAGTCAAACTACTGAAAACTTTCAGAATGTCCTGAGAGTTATGAAGACATGGCTGTGTGGAATAATGTTATAACATTTGCCATTAAATAACTGGTAATGTGGAGGATTCCCACACTAACAAGCTATCAAAAACAACACGAGGAGTTGATCAAAATGCTATCGAAGATCAGTCCAGACACAACCAAGAGCAGTCCTGAAAGGCAGACCATCAACATGGGCAGCTTTAGTCAGCCATTTGGACGTGAAAAGAGTCACCAACTTGTTCTATTAAAAAACTTAAGTGGACGCTAAGTAGTAAGCTAGCTAAGTTGTTGAGCTACATAGCTATGTTTGGTTGATTGAAAACATGGTCAGTGACGTTACGTGACTGTTATATCTATGTTACAGTCTCAATTTAAAGAGTATCATATTAACAATTAACACATATTTAAATTACTCACCTAAAGAGGCATTCCAAACTTGTACAAGTTAGGCAAGTTCATGTACAATAATAGGAAGTCCTCTGAGTATCCAAACATCAAATTCAACCAGACCAGAAGGCCTGTAGGTCGGCCTCGGAGTCTCCTGTATCCTTTGCCCTTAAAAGTAGCTCCCTCTCCTGGGGTAGGAAACAAACTTCTCAGTGTATCCCACGCATATGCGGAAAGTTAAAATCCCTGTCCTGTTCAGGTGAACTGCATCCATTGAGTGTCTATTATAGATCCCCGGTGGATAAATCCGTTTATTTTAGTGTATTGTATATTTACAGTCGCTATTTATAATGGGGTATATGCTGCTGTATGTGATACAGGGCTCTGATTCTGTCTCGGGTCCTTACATTCGCCGAGGCGCCCATCCCCCTCCTCACCGGCATCGATCGACCGCGGGTCCCAACGAAACTGACACACAACCACACCACGGGGTTTCCCCGGCGACCGTGCAGGGGCTCTCTCCTTGGGCGGCCCTTGCTGCGATATCCCGCCTCTCGTCAATGATTCGACAGCATTGTGTCAGTCACGGAATACTTTCATGTCTTTGGTTAAATATCAGCGACAATTTTTGTTCTCCCGTTGACTACGTAACATGGGGCGGGCACTGCTTTGAGGAGTGCGTATATTCAGTGTCAGTATGATATGTGTATACTGGTGATGTTGTACAAGGAAGAGAACGAGAGAGAGTGGCTGGATTCGGGAGACAATTTGACACCGAAGTGACCGAAAAGAGGATCTGTACCTTCAAAGTTTCAGGAAATGCTCCTTATTAAATTCAAATACCATGGAATTAATTTGAATTCGTTAGTAGGATTTCTTTTTTTATTTGAGAGTTAGATTCGTCAATTTAACGTGGACGACGCTTTATACCAATATAGCCTACATTGTAGCAAGCGTTAGCTACACGGGGTCTCTGGAGCCCAGTTTCAGGGACACCAAAGGCAGGGTTAGCCCATTGGGTCAGCCCCTCCTACCGGTAGGCCTATGTCAGATAAATGGAGTATGAGGTGTCGCTCTAGTAGCATAGGGGGTTGGGTAAATTGACCCGCGTTCCTGGGTTGCATCTTCTTAATACTGTCACCTCCTACTTTTGCCGAAATCAGTCCAACACACAACGAAAATAGGATCTAGGCCTACCTCTCAGCATCGGCTCTAAACGACTATTCCTATGAGTTGTCCTGTAAAACAACTTATTTTTAAGTAAGGTTAACAAACACGTCAAATTTGTAGGTTATTTCGAAGAGATATAAATAAATAATCATGTTCTGACTGCGATTTTTATGAAGAAAATTGTCACAATGACGCCATTCTTGTCATGTCATGTTGTGGAGCGGGGACGACTTTGATTGGCTGTGATAATAAATACCAACGTCATTTGTTGCAGTGGTCTGACGAGGGATAAAATTAGGCAGCAGAATAGGTATATTGGTAGGCTACAATTGTTACATTGCGGCAGTATTAAGAGTATGCCTATTTTAAGCAGAATTAGAAACGAAAAAAGGTTGTCAAAGTGTTTAAAACGTTTTCCACATGTAAAGTGAAAGAATAACCATAGGCTTCCTTTTTACCACATATTTCCTATTAGAGGCACAACTGCAGGTCATCCCTTGATACAAAAAAATAAAAACGGAACGTGTTGACAGACTTATCAGTAGGCCTAGCAGGCTTTGTTATGAATTTCCTTTTTGACTTAAGCTACACAAATAAGGTCGTATTAAAACGCAGGTAGGCCTCACACGTAGCAATTTATTTGAAATAGGAGTCAACACACCATAGCTAAGAATGGAATTATGTTTTAAGTTATATGGGTTTTCGTTTTTAAATAGTAGCCTACACGTATCCGCGTTCTCATCGGTGCATCGTCTCCGTTTGTTGCCCTTTACGTCATGATGTTAATAATTGAAGGACAGTTTACGAGTTTAGCAGCTGGACTGCCATGGCAGGCAGTGGCCATATAACAATACTGCGGTGAAACATCAATGTCATATGGCCGGACCAAACCACGCGCTGCAACACGGCTGTGTTTAACCCTCCCCTACTCTACGAACACTGCCACAGCTCCAGCAAATCTGTTTTCATAATATGCATTGTCTGAATGATGGAGTCTGCAAGGTTAACACACGATTCAGGCTGGGTTAACTTCATATAGAGGCATTTTAATTGTCTCCATATTCTGAAGCACTCACACAAATGACTGTATAACACAGGAGGTATCAAAGTGTGGGCTTGTTACTAAAATTGACTTTGGGATACCAATGGTCTTTTCAAATGTACATTTATATATCGCATGCATGACACTGCCATTTTCAAACAAACAAACAAAAAGATTTGTAAGAAATAAAATCTGACATGAAATAAGCTAAGAGTTCTGGGAGTGGCAGCTCATGCCCACACATCATTGTTAGTGAGAATATAGACACAACAGTTCACACATCATTCTTTGTGTATTAAGATTATTAGTGTGCAATGCCAATTCCATAACTACTGTCATACACACATCTTCTGCATTTTCTCAGGCCTTTAGTTGATCAACTTCCTAATTGTAAACTACCCAGGACATGCAGTCAGAGTGCAAGCCCAGCACAGACCTATACTACATAACAGTTTGGCTCCACAGAACTTCTTATCCATCAAATTCAACAAATGTAACCAAAAGTAATAACTCAGGACTTTTTCCCTTGGCATAAAGAAAAATACAATACAACAAAGTCAAGTAACTGTGCATACTGTTAAGGATGGCACACCACAGATTATACAGTATATGGCCCTAATGAGCATGTGTATACAAAATATAGCAATTTATCAATAATTAGTAATGTTATTGATACTAAAGGATAGGGATCTTTGGGAGAAAAGTTGCATACAGACACAAAATCATTTAAATGTCAAAAATGAGTGTTCACATATTAATAAGTTACCCTTCACTCAGGATTAGTGGATCCAACAGGGACATACTACATCTGCTATAAGTAGAATTATAATTACATTGTGTATTAGGCTAAAGTACACGACCCCTTGAATAAGCATACTGACAATATTGGTTAACCACCAAACATACTAAATGTGACTTGAGTTTGACTTGCCATTTCTGAAACTGGCAACAGTATAGATGTGTTTGGAAACTAATTAAGATTCTAATAAGACTTAGAAGGTGGCCTGTTTAAAGAAAAAGAGAAAGGTCACCAGTAAAAGGACTGCCTTGGTCTTGTTCTTCAGTGAAGAACCAGTCTCTCTCCCCCTCCTGCTTTCAACCGCAGACTACGCGGCTCAGACAAACAATGAAAGCGAAACAAATGGCTTTGAGTGTTTGTGTTCTGATGTCAGGACATTCCCCTGTTCTTTACATCTTTTTTTAAGGTTATTACACTCTTGCATGCCAAGACTCTCCCTGCTGCTGGGAAACACTGCCCTCTGCTGGATACATGGTGACACTGCAGAGCCAGGCCTTCCCTAACTGTGGCTGTGAGCCCCTCAGAGCAGCTTTAAACTTCCAGTCACATTGTTGACCATCTCCTCCTCGCCCATGATGGCCAGGACAGTGCGGGCTCCAGCCTCCACCTGTCAAACACAAGAGTGCTCACTTTAGTGCTGAGCTATTCTCAAATGTATTAATGACAGGTCCCTGAACAAATTCAATATATCAGTACTAATATTGTGATACTACTGTTATGTATGTAGACAGAATCTAAGTGTTTCCCCTCACCTGGGTAAGCCCTGCATCCTGGACCAGGTATGCAGGCAGACTGAGGCTCATGGCCAGGGCCTGCAGCTCCAGTAGATGAGCCACGTTGGTGCCCTGGACCACCACCTTCTTGGATCTGTATATCAACACCATGCACATTTACTTTTTATCATTAAATGCCTATTATTTCTTGTTGAATTTATAGTCACTAAAAGAAAACACATCAACACATGACAAATGCATGCTCTACCACCATGACACTGTAAAGGCCTTACCCGCTGTGGTCCCACTTCCAGGCCATCTCTCTCCAGCTGTTCTTCTCCTGGAGAGCCTGGTACAGACCAACAGCAGCATGGCCAACCTGGGCTGCCACCTACACACAGAGTTCACACACACACACGTTTTAAGCCATACTGAAAATGGCATCTAATAAGGCGTTCTGACCAAACGTTACACACAATCACTAAAATCCCTATAGCAGTGCAGCTGATAGTAGGAGCATAAATTAACTAAGCAACGGAGCAAAGAAACACAGAACCTGGTAGTTCAATGTTTTAAAAAATCTGGACAATTCCAGGTGTATTGTAAATTAAGGTCAGGCTTTGTGAAATAACAGACCAGAGCAGCTTTCCAGAGGAAGTTGTCAGTGGAGAATCAAACCGTGATCAATCTACAGTAAAGTTAAACCTAGAAAAATAACTTCCTCTTAGGATGATTTTTGTATTATAACACTGCACACATTGGCACCAGTGGACTTACCTTTCCAACCCCCATGGCCAGGTCCATGTTCACCACAAACACCATCTTGAACATGAGGTCATCATCTCCCTCCTCCTGGGGGGTCAGAGCAGAGAGAGAGACACTGAGATTGGGCTTTGGACACACTGCACCAGGTCTAATGTACCAATGTGTACCTGTGGGGAATAAGGCTAGCTTATGGGCACCTCATTCTCCAGCTTGTTGAAGTAGTACATGGCCGCCTCTTCAGCAGACACATTCCGGGTGTGCAGCAGGGCCTGAGGGGGTGACACACAGAGGAGACCGTTTTTAATTCATTTTGCTAGTTTTTTTTTTACCATTGCATAGATGAAATAGCCTTAATGTGCTATTCACTGTCTGTCCTCATACTAGGAACTGTCCCCCAATGACAAATGGTAAAAACTATTTTAGGAATTTCACCTCAATATTCCTCTGCTAAAACAATATGCTACTAAAATTTATTTGACACTAATATAATGAGGTAATGCTCTTTGAAGTGGGGTTGAATTGGAGTTTTTTTTTAAATTTTGCAGTAAAGCAGTGTTCCCATTATATTGTTTATGGGTCACTGAAGTTCAGCAATGGGAGCTTAAAAACAACTTAAAATGCCAATCACCATGGTCACATGTTGAAGGTGTAATGAATGAATAGTAAGATCCAGTTATGGGGGACATAGGGGAAAACAGGGTGTATAATCAAGACACCATTCAATGAGGGTGTAAAGGACTGGTTTCAATGACTACATTATGATAACATGAGGTATCCATATCAGCTACATCATAGAACAACACAATGCTCCATCTTTCTCAGTGCATGTTGCAGTGCTGCTGTCCCACCTGTTTGGCTGCCTCCTCTGGGATGTCCAGCTCTCTGAGTTGCTGTAGGAACACAGGGTTGACCTCCTGGGAGGCAGGGTTTGGGCCAGATTGATCTGATGGCTCCATTCTGGACTGCAACAAACAATACAGCTACAGTCAACACCCTAAACATGGAATAGACCATAGAACACTTAAAATGACAAACGCACAATGTAAAATTAATATCAATGGCCGTGTTCACTGTTAAATGTAATATATATGTTAAAACATAGCCTATCCATATGTATTCATCTGGCTCTTGTAATTGAGACACACCCCAATGTGCATGGCCCTGGATTCAAACATGACATGTTTGAAGAGAAGGCATGACAAAGCTAGGCCCGTAGCCATTGCTAATCATTTAAAGCAGTTTTTAAAGATGCATCTACAGGTTAAACTGTCACAATGTTTTTCAGTCTACTTTAATTATATAATTTCGTAAAAAGTCATATTACGTCCTATTTCAACGAGGCCGTTTTAAAATGTAATGAAGTGTGATTTGACGTTCCCCTTATGTGCTAGAAGGGAATATGAACAGAACAGGAATACTATTTATCTACTACCCTCGAAGACAGACAATACGTATAACATAACTATGGACCTATTATAAAAGAACATAAGTCCGAAAATGATCTGTGACAGACACCGTTAGCTAGCTCTTCTGCGCTGATGACAGTTGTTAACGCTAGCACATGGAAGACGTTATAGCCACCATTCAAATTAGGCTCAAAAACAGTGCAGCTAACTAAGCAGCTTTTCGCTTTAAAGTCTATTTTAGTATGAATACATATTACAAATGAACCAATATGTTTCCCGTTAATATTTCACATATTATGGACAATTAAGGCGACCTGTCCTGCTAAACAGCTACTGTTACAATGTAAGCTACCGTTAGCATTAGCAGTCATCATTCACCAACTGGACTAGCTTCAGTTCAGTCATTCGCCAGTAGTTACCTGTTTAGCGCAGCTAGCTCGACAGCAGGAACAACTTCGGGGACCTCCCCGCCGTTTCTACAAGTCTTTATTTTAACCTGCGACGGAGCAATTTCTGCCTGGGTGTGCAGTTACATTCAGTTTTTTTCCCCGGCTGTGCTGTCTTCAGTGTTACTCCATTTTGGACCTTTGTGTTGGCTTGCACAGGATGCTGCGCGCTGTCGAGTGCAGTGGTACCATAGATAGACTGTAGCCTTTATTACAGAGGGTGTTACGAATATTATGGTGACAATAACAATATGGAAATAATATGCGCGTAACCACATTCATAAACGCGCTAATCGATATGTTAAAACCAATGTATCTTTTTATTTTTAACCAAAGTATGCCGTTTGTTAAAGCTATTGCATAACTTCTGTCGCCCCCATGAGGACATTCTAAGTAATTACAACAACACTGGGACTGTAAGCCTTCGGTGGTAGTGCACGGATTTTATACCCAATGCTGTAAATTTAGTTAATCTGTCAGGGACCGTAAAAGCAACATTAAATTTTTCTTCGCAGTAGAATCAACTGCTAGCCTATATTTATTCTCCTGCTCCTGCACCAGTGGGGCCGGGTGGCGACACCAGTTTGTAAACGCTGCCATACTGAGAAATAATACAGAGAGTTTTGTGGAGCTGGTAGGCTTAATCAACTTTGTGTCAACTCGTTTGTCGATGGCTTGAATGTAACCGACAATCATTTATATGAAAAAGTTACATGTGAATTTCTTAAAATATTTTAACCAAACATTAGGGATTCAATATGATGTTATAGCTACTCTTGATAGGGGGAAAAGAAATCACATCATTTTATGAGTACTTTATTACACCAGCATCTGTAAGAAGTCTCACCTTCTCTTATTTAACGCGTTAAATCACTAGTTACAGTTAAAATCAGTATGTACAATGATATCAACACACAAAATAAAAAACATCTGTTAAACTGCTCTTTGCAGAGCCTGCTCTACATTTGCCAAATGTATACTTCAGTCATAGTTTTCCCTCGAATGGCTTTAACAACACTGAGCCCCCCATGTTGAACTGCAAACCCAACCATCCATGTCTATCAGTCATTCGTTGCATGTGTGTGATGATGCGTGATGTTGTGATAAACTTATAGGCTACATTCTGACACTTTGAGCCTGGACCTTGGAATGACACACTTTAAGGCTCAACTGACAGCAACACATGAACATATTTCAAGGAGGGCATGGACAGAAACGAGGCAGTTTGGATCAGCCATCTTTTTTGGTCACAGATTAATAGGACTGGGTGTGAACCCTCTTTACTCATTAGGTGGAGACCCAACATAAAACACTGACTTTAGTGATAAAACAGTTCGGCACTAAAAGTGGCTCTCTGGATTCTCCGTCTGGCCTCTAGAAAGATATTGTGTAAAAAAAGAAAAATTGTAAGGGGGAAATTATTTAGGTTTGTACAAATTAATTATTTTTGTAATCAACTATGGTGCACAGAAAGTATTGATATCTGTGTGTCAAAGTCTGTTTCCCCCATCAACGCCCCCTTGAATTTGCCTAAACGCAACCAGTTATTTCTGCCATGCCTGACCAATACATAAATATAAACCTTAGGGAAGCCCTATTCACTCCCACATATTTACTATGGAAATCATTATTTTAAAGAGGAAACACAGTTGTGACACAAAACTGGCATCAAACATGTCCAATCATATCCCCAGCCCTACTAACCCCATTAAAGCCGTGTCTGTCTGTCATTTAAATTAGAAAAACATGAGCAAACATTGGCTCATGTATATAAGGTCTTTGTGTGTGAGCACATCCACCACACATGTTATAATCAATACACAGAACAATATGCCATACAGCGCATCAGCATGTGAAGCAGTGCCACCTTGTGTTCAATACAAGAACTGTATAACCAACCATGATGTCAATGCCCAAACATTTCTTCAACGTGACCTCAGTGGAACAAAGTGAGCCATGATTTAATACATTGTTCAAAAACCTAAAAGGAATGTTAAAAATGTACAAAGAAAACAACAGGGCTGACTTACACTGCGGTGCACGCTAAAGATCCCACTTCATTCATGTGGGCTTTTCTTTGTGGAAGGATTTTAGTTTTTTCCTCTAACAGCCTCCAAGTGACGCTATAGTAACACTATAGACAGAGCCACATGAAGAAGTATAAAAGCAAGTAGTATAAAAGTCTAAAAACAGAGGAAACTGTCACTCAGCCGGGGTTTAAGTACCTTAAAATGCAACAACGATTGATTTCCAATCTCACACGAAGGAAATAAAATAATAATCTAAAAGTGTGTGTCGTGTGTGTGTGTGTGTGTGTGTGTGTGTGTGTACTGTGTATACGTATGAGGGCAGATATGTGCTGTGCTGCTGTATGCTACAGCGCAGACACAAACAGTTCTGATTTGAGGTAGAGAGTGGCAGTGACTTATTCAATCTTCAGCGTTTTGCTTTAAGTAAAGAGGGTTTGCAACAAATGTTGCAACCAAGGTGTCCTTCTCAAACGTTTGTCACTTCAGAGAAAAATATCTGAATACTGCTGACTTAAACATCTACAAAATATGATAACCACTTAATTTAGGACTATGTACTAAGATGTAGATTGACGACCAGGGCTACATGGAGAACTGTGCGCACAAACACACACACACACACACAGATAAAACAAATCACTACACACACACCTGACCGTACAGCAGCGACAAGCACACAAGGCATAAGAGGTACCGCTTCATAAAATTCCTTCCAGACGTTTGGAAAAACAGTGACATTGAAATGCTTCTTTTTCTACGCAGTGTGAGATCAGCTGCTGGCTTCTTCTAACATGAGGCTACTGTGGAAAGAGCGTGAAGTTTCAAGTCCAGCAGATGTTTCTGCAGAGATACAAATACTTTTTTTTCTCCATAGAGTGAACAGAGGGACAGCAGGAGATGTGTCTTACACATTGCCTTCCTTCTGTGTCCAGGTTTGTTTCAGTGTCAACTTCAACCACAATCTGAATCTTAAGATCCTGGGCAAAATGTTCCTTAAAAAAATAATCTCCTCGTCTCCAACCTCTCCTAATGAAAGCAAAGGTTGGGACTACTATATTCTCCCATTAGTCTGTTTCAATCAGCAGGGTTCAAGTCTCTCAACTCTGGAGCAACTCTCTCTGTTGGCCCAGGCTCCACTAGGAATTTCCTCTGTCACAAGTCAGTGACTTTGTTCTCCACGGCAGCTGCTATCTGCTGCAGCCTGTAGCCCAGCTGCATCTTCTGGGCCGTGGGGTCTTCCTCCAGGGCAGTGATGATCTGAGGAGGACAAGACATGTAGAATGATATGAGAATAATCTTCATATTACTGTTTATTATTGTTTATTGGAAACTGTCAAAATTAAAATTGAGTGATTTTGGTAGAGAGGAGCAGAAGACATATCAACAAGACAAACATGATTTTTTTTTTTATTCCTGTCAGAAGAAATGTCAATCTTTTTAAACAGACAGTAAATAAAGTATACATACTTTAAAATATAAATATCAGTTCAATTGTACACTAAATGTAGGATTGTTTCATTGCTGATTTGCAGACTGATAAGCTGCACTTCACCGACATGAGTTGCTGTAATAATACAGGGCTGAACTACACTTGAGAAAGTACAAATATAAAAGGCCGTCTCCATATCCCTTTGAGCATGGCACGGATCAAACAGGCCAAGTGTGAGTGCGCGCTTAAGCAGAAGATGTGATTTCTCATAGGCATTCAGAATTTCGAGGTGTAAATATTGTACCAAGCCATCATCTTAGAGCCAATGCCCCGATGACCCTGTGCGTGCTCGCGTGCACACACACACAGACAGCTGCTGAGTCAGACTCACCTGGTCGTAGTATTTGTTGATGTACTTGTAGAGCTCGTGCAGAGCCACCAGGTAGTTTAGCTCTCCAGAGTAGTTCTGAAAACACAAAGCGTCCAGGTAAGATAGGTAGGTAGGTAGGGGAGTGTGTGAGTAAGTGAGTGAGTGAAAGATTGTGTGAGTAAGTGAGTGAGTGAAAGATTGTGTGAGTAAGTGAGTGAGTGAAAGAGTGAGTGAAAGAGTGTGAGTGTGTGAGTGTGATAATGCGTTGGGCTCTTCACTGCACTCACCCTGGACAGTTCAGCCAGAGCAGAGTTCATCTCCTGGTCACTGGCTGAGATGGTCTGCCTGATGTCAGCATAGTACCTGCAAACATGCGCATAGGACATGCAAAAGGTGAGAAAAAAAAACTGTTGAAACTAGATTCCATACAACAGACAGATACCATACAGGTCCTTCTCATATAATTAGCATATTGTGATAAAGTTGATTATTTTCCATAATGTAATGACAATAATTGAACTTTCATATATTTTAGATTCATTGCACACCAACTGAAATATTTCAGGTCTTTTGTTGTTTTAATACTGATGATTTTGGCATACAGCTCATGAAAACCCCAAATTCCTATCTCAGAAAATTAGCATATCATGAAAAGGTACTCTAAACGAGCTCTTAACCTAATCATCTGAATCAACTAATTAACTCTAAACACCTGCAAAAGATTCCTGCGGCTTTTAAAAACTCCCAGCCTGGTTCATTACTCAAAATCGCAATCATGGGTAAGACTGCCGACCTGACAGCTGTCCAGAAGGCCATCATTGACACCCTCAAGCAAGAGGGTAAGACACAGAAAGACATTTCTGAGCGAATAGGCTGTTCCCAGAGTGCTGTATCAAGGCACCGCAGTGGGAAGTCTGTGGGAAGGAAAAAGTGTGGCAGAAAACGCTGCACAACCAGAAGAGGTGACCGGACCCTGAGGAGGATTGTGGAGAAGGGCCGATTCCAGACCTTGGAGGACCTGCGGAAGCAGTGGACTGAGTCTGGAGTAGAAACATCCAGAGCCACCGTGCACAGGCGTGTGCAGGAAATGGGCTACAGGTGCCGCATTCCCCAGGTCAAGCCACTTTTGAACCAGAAACAGCGGCAGAAGCGCCTGACCTGGGCTACAGAGAAGCAGCACTGGACTGTTGCTCAGTGGTCCAAAGTACTTTTTTTGGATGGAAGCAAATTTTGCATGTCATTCGGAAATCAAGGTGCCAGAGTCTGGAGGAAGACTGGGGAGAAGGAAATGCCATAATGCCTGAAGTCCAGTGTCAAGTACCCACAGTCAGTGATGGTCTGGGGTGCCATGTCAGCTGCTGGTGTTGGTCCACTGTGTTTTATCAAAGGCAGGGTCAATGCAGCTAGCTATCAGGATTTTGGATCACTTCATGCTTCCATCTGCTGAAAAGCTTTATGGAGATGAAGATTTCATTTTTCAACAAGACCTGGCACCTGCTCACAGTGCCAAAACCACTGGTAAATGGTTTACTGACCATGGTATTACTGTGCTCAATTGGCCTGCCAACTCTCCTGACCTGAACCCCATAGAGAATCTGTGGGATATTGTGAAGAGGAAGTTGAGAGACACCAGACCCAACACTGTGGATGAGCTTAAGGCCGCTATCGAAGCATCCTGGACCTCCATAACACCTCAGCAGTGCCACAGGCTGATTGCCTCCATGCCACGCCGCATTGAAGCAGTCATTTCCTGCGAAAGGATTCCCGACCAAGTATTGAGTGCATAACTGAACATAATTATTTGAAGGTTGACTTTTTTGTATTAAAAACACTTTTCTTTTATTGGTCGGATGAAATATGCAAATTTTTTGAGATAGGGATTTTTGGTTTTTCTTTACTTTTTTGCCAAAATCATCAATATTAAAACAATAAAAGGCTTGAACTACTTCAGTTGTGTGTAATGAATCTAAAATATATGAAAGTCTAATGTTTATCAGTACATTACAGAAAATATTGAACTTTATCACAATATGCTAATTATATGAGAAGGACCTGTACTTATGGCGAGACACTGCAGGTGAATAGGGTAAAGTGTTCAACTTTAAATTGTCAAATCATATGGTTTTCTTGTACCTTTCTACCATCTGCTTGTAGCGGGGGATGTCTCTGGCATACAGAAGCTTGTTGATGGGAGAGTCCTGTTCACACATTGGAGAGGGGGATGAGAACCAGAGAGAGAGGGAGTGATAGAGAGACAGGAGACAATCAAGCAGCAGCCACAACTTTACATCCATATGAAGCATGTCCCTGCCTTGTAGCATTTGTCGTCTAAGCTCTAATGTGCAGTAAACTAGTGGATGCTCTCTGTCCTAAAATTGCAGCTGATCAGTCTCATCCTGCCAACATCTTTGAGCTGCTCCCCTCGGGTAGGCAGTAGCGTGCCATCAGGACAAGGACCTCACGCCACCTAAATAGTTTTTTTCCCCTAAGGCTATTTCCCTCCAAAATCAATGAATGTACCCCCCCCCTTCCCCCTTCTTTCCAACAGGAGTCTGAATTAGACTATTTTATTATTCCTTTATTTTTAAACAGTTTTTAATGTCATGTCTTCTAGAGCTATGCGCATTTTACCGTCTGTGTCTAGTTTTGGGTTAAGCGCTGGATGCCAAGTCAAATTCTTGTGTGTCAAATTGATACATTTGGCGGATAAAGGCCGATTCTGATTGTGATTCTCACCCGGCCCAGCTTGTGCTCAGCGATGGTGCAGGAGTCCATGAAGGTCTGAGAGATGACAGACAGCACGGCGTCCACGTGGTCCGAGGCCTGCACGTCAAAGATGAACTGAGGGTTCTTCACTATGTTGATCCAGAAACGCAGAGGCAGACTGGAGGACAGACAGCACACGTTACAATTGGAAACGGCAACAAGGATTTTTTTTAAATCAGTATTCATTTGTTTAAACATTAAATAGATACAATCCTATTTGATCCTTTGGTAAAGCAAAAAAAAAAAACTCATATTTGGGGACAGAATGCTTCAAACGTTCTGCCTCGTCCGGGTAGTGTAGCCACTGTTCCTTTACCCTTGAACTTGTGAAAAACGCTTCTAACTGTATCTCTAGGGACATTCAGTGTCTATGTTATCTTGTTGGATCATTTAGCTAGTTGGGGGCGAGGTTAATGCTCTTTCCTCTTAGCTTTTTGGACAATGCTCTTGACTTGAGCCATATTTCTAACATGTAGTCAAATGTCACTGTCCCGGTATTTGATGTATACCATCCTCAAACACACCTCATGCAAGATAATGAAACCCTGGTGTGATTGAGAAAACACTGGATTGGAAAATATGTTCTTGTATGGTATTCTATTAAGGGGGTTGAATCATTTTGAGACTGCAGAAAGTCATTAAAAGTGCCATTTTGTGTTGGATTGGAGAAACCACTTGTGATGGTAGTAATGTTGAGCTATTTGAATTGTTCTTGTTTGATTTGTTTATTGCAAACAGCTTAAAGTTTGTACATTCTTTTTCCAATAAACCTCATTATGATTGAATGCTTGAATCATTGTGACGGTGACTGTAAAGTGAGCAATGTCCTGCTGTGGCTCCTTATATGGTGTACCTGTTGGTCTTCCAGATGTGAATGGTCTCTGGGTCAGAGATGTTGTGGTGAGCTGCCTGGTCGTCCAGCAGATCAAAGAAGTATTTAACAGCCAGAGGGACAGGTCGGCTGGTGCTCAGGATGACTGTGAACAGGTCGTCAACAAACTTCTGCAGCGTGCCCTGGAGGAGGACGAAGGAGAGAACTGTTAACATGCTGCTACCTCTGATAGTGCAATATCATCACTATGTCACTTTACTCTTTTAGCATTGTACTTTTTTTCACTTGGTATTCTAACCTTTTTTAAGTCATTTCAGCTTTTTATATTCTCTTTATACATTTGAATTTGAGATATTTGTATGTGTTCACTACACTGTGAGCCAAGGTAACGAGATTTTGTTTTTTTAAATATGTGCACTGATGGTGTGTTTATTGAATGACGAATAAAGCAAAGTCTAAGTCTAACTGGGAGAACTGGGAGTGTTTAAAATCCATTTTAAGATATGTACCAAAAGATAAAGATCGGGATTACATCATCGCTATCATTATAATTGCTAACTTAAAACATTTTCAAGTTCAAGACTGTGGTAAAGTTGGAAAGATGGTAACACATTGGAACTTCTGGGATCAATAACTTTATCAACAAAATGTAATTTCACTGAAACCAGACGTCCCTCTAAGCTCCCGATAACCTCACTGTATCAGAGTCAAGGTATTTGATTATTATTATTATTATTATTATTATTATTATTATTATTACTATTATTATTATTATTATTATTATTATTATTATTATTAATAATAATAATAATAATAATAATAATAATAATAATAATAATAATAATAATAATAATAATAATAATAATATTGTATATTGTTTCTCTCCAGTGTTTCCCTGTGCTCTCGTCTCACAGCCCGCTGCAAATAGAGAGCAATGTTATTAGTGGAGCTTGGAAGACGTCTGCTTTCAGTAGAAATGTGTCTATAGTCAGTAGTATTGTCTGCGTTATGCAGGGTTTTTCCTGCATAGAGAAAGTTTTGGCGCGCGCCAAAGCGGATTTATCCACCGCCAAAGGAAAATCACCAGCGCCAAAGTGATAAAGATTAAGAATAAATATAGCTATTTAAAACCTCTCCAAATTCAGCCCAATTTAAGTCATCCTTCTTGAGGGGCTGGGCAATAACTTGAATTTAATTTTCGATTACTATTACGGCTTCCCTCAATCATGAAAACAAAATAATCGTTATTAAACTATCTAACTTCCGCACGCCGGGGCATGCAGGCTTTTAAATGCAGCGCAACCTTTCAGCCGAGCCGTGAGCTCCGCTCGGCCCCTCCCTTACCTGAGTTTAGCTATCGGCTCGTCCAGAGAGTAGGCCTACGAGGGAGAGGTTGCGCATTGCCGGGTGTTATGAAAAACTTCTAGATGACGAGAATAAAGGTAAAACTAATTGTGTTGTCTGAAAACACTTCAGACTCACAACAGACTAAAATAATGTGCAAGATTTGTCACGCGCGGACACGCGAGTAAGGTGACATACGCGACCGAGAGAGAGAAGAAAAAAGGCATATACGACCTGATCTGCACCTCTAAACATCCCGACCAGTTTGTTTATTCACTTTAAGTCGAGTCATAGTGGTCTATGACCAAGCAATCAATGAATAAAAACACAGGAGGTTTAAAGCTCCTTGATTCCTGCCACCACAACTGTCAACACTACAATGCAACTGTCTATCCAGCCAGCTCCATGAGACATAAATAAATCATGCCCTTACATTCAATGTTAGCAAAAGACGTGCCCTATCAACACCATTTACAACTGGTTATTTTTATTTTGACATATTTATTTTATTCAATTATTAAAAATATGTTTCACTTATTTAGCCTATTTCTATTCTCCCTGTTTTCAGTTCAATTAGGCCTTTGTTTAAAGTCCAAAGTCATGCTGTTATTAGAAAAAAAACTTGTTAAAAGTAAAATAGATGCATAATGTTCTTAAATCAATGATAAACTGTCTTTGATAATTGTGATAACACAATGTGATTACTCAAAATAATCATGATTATGGTTTTTCATAATCGAGCAGCCCTACCTTCTTGCATTTTCCATGGTTTAGATCAGGGGTGTCCAAACTACGGCCCGATTTTAAAAATATAATGTAATATGGCCCTTTTAATTTTTAAATAATTTAAATGCACTCATTATATTACAGAGAAATACTATGTCCCATAAAAGAAAAAGAGCACCAAGCCCATCCCAGAGGACCCTGCATAATATTTTATTTTAAATTAATATTATTATGGAAAATCCATGTGTCCTTCTCCAATAGCTTCTAATTCATCTGACACAGTGTCTCCATTTTTTTTCATACAAAATTCTTCAGCTTTAGCCTCTTCATTTCCCTCTCAAAGTGCACCAGATTCATGCATTTCACTTTAAAAACTTAAAAAAATCTCCCGGGGGGGCATACCCCCGGACCCCCCTTTTTGGGGCGGGATCTCGGCTGGCTACTATTTTCACCCAGCTGGACATTGGACGCAAAAGCAGAACACACTGGGTGTATCAATGCCATTTAACAAGAATGAGAATGTATCTGTTTAATGTGCAAGTAAAGTGTTGCCGTGAAGAAGAATTACAATTTACGAAGACACTATGAAACTAAACATAAGAACAGCTACATGTCCTGATAAATGTGTTATTTTTGCAAAGTGGCCCAACCCTTCGTAGATTTTTCTGTATGTGGCCCTCAGTGAAAAAAGTTTGGACACCCCTGGTTTAGATCAATTAGAAACAATTAAAGTATTAAATAGGTAGGCCTAGTCATTATTAGTATTTTGACTTCATATCTACAGGTTGTTTATTGTGATTTCATAAGCGTCAGTAAGCTCCATGGTAACACAGTGATTGACAGGCTGACTGAAATGCTCTTTATCTGGACAGAAACTGCCCTCTCCCAACCCTACATCCCTCTTAAAATACATTAACCGTTTGCCTTTACTGGTGCACAGTCGCGACCCCAAAAAAAGTCGGTCCCGTACTGACCCCCCAAAGGCCCATTCTGAGCCAGGAAAAACCCTGGTTATGACAATAGTAAAGATGCATGGTTCTGCGACTTGTGTGTGTGTGCGTACCTTCATAGACAGCAGGCGGGTGAGGTATATCTCTGGTATAGCCTTGGCCCTCTCTCTCTCTCTCAGACTGCCTCTCCTGTGTTTGGGCAGCTCTGGCTCCTCACTGGCCTTCACCAGGTGCCACAGTCTGACCCCGCCTTCGTCTAGATCCTCCAGCATGGGCGTCTCTGCAAAGGGAAACACTGGCTTTAGTACAACTCACTGACTAGAGATGCCGTGTGTGCATAAAGAGTTAGGCGGTGTTAGAAAAGCCCTACTATACTAATCCTACTCATACTAATTTTGAGGTCAATTTGAGTATGCTGTGGTTGTGTATGCGAGTTTGTGTAGGCGGGAAATGCCCGGATGAGTACGTATACTTCCGGGAAGATTTTGTGTATGGATCGATAGGTGACTTTTCCTACTCAACCGCCCCAAAATGCATTGCATCTTTTCAGTTTTTTTTATAATTCTTTTTTGCTTCTGTATACTTCAGTGTAATCGGTCCCACGAACCTCGCATACATAATCGATCGTTAAGTAGACAGTATGGAGTATATACATGTTGAGTATGTAGGATGGAGGACATTAGTAGGGTTTTTGGATCACAGCGGGACATATACACAAAGCTAATCTTTCTCATGCTTCAATAATACAAAAATCAACTATAGGGATTAATACAATGAAATAATGTGAAAAATCTGTGAAAATACTTTATTTAGCCGTTGGTAAGAGTCCAAGTCAAGACTCCATTTGAAATTGTGAATGTTTTAATCAATCATTTTAATTTATTTTCAAAATTGCACTTAACTATTGAACATGTATTATGACTTGTCTGTTATGATGTTAATGTGTACCGCTGTCTGTATTGGCCAGGTCTCTCTTGTAAAAGAGATTTTAATCTTAATGAGACAAACCTGGTAAAATAAATGATACAATAATAATAATAATAATAATAATAATAATAATAATAATAATAATAATAATAATAATAATAATAATAATAATAATAATAATAATAATAATTATTATTATTATTATTATTATTATTATTATTATTATTATTATTATTATTATTATTATTATAATAATAATTATAATAATAATTATTATTATTTAATTTTAATTTGTAGGTTCACGTTTTTTGTTTGAATGACTTGAAGCTGTTTAACCATGTAGAACATTTTACTTAAACACACTACAACTTTGCAAATCCTGGAAAATTAAATCCAGGTCTGAACTCTGGGTTCATTTTCAAAATCAGTGACAACAATGAGCCCAAGTTCCAGGAGTCAACCACTGGGAGCTGTCCTACACAGTCCAGGACATGTTGAGACATTCCTTTACAAATGAGAAGAGAGTGGTGCCATGATGTAGCTGACAGTTTGATCACCATGAGGAGATTTACTCAATAACACTATCCTCTCTGTGAACTCACTCTCTCCTGCCACGTAGTCGTGGTTGTCATGGTGAATGTGTTTGGTGTGGCGAGGGACCAGCGCTACCGTGGCACCATCTTGGACCTGAAGAACAACACAACATAGACAGTTTGCTTTATTTATTCATCCAGCCTCATTTATTAGGACTTTAAAAAGGTGCACTATGTCACTTTGGGGGTGTCAGAGGAGTAAACATTTTCTAAGATATATTCTCATAACTGAATTAACAAACTATTGGATCAAATTGGATCCCTGGAACACTGTTTGAAGTTAAAAGCTACCTTAAAAGTTACTGTTTCACTGTTGTTGTTTACAGCAGCAGGGCCCACAGTTTGGTTAAGAAATATATTCTAATGGGCGCTCCGGTGGCGTAGTGGATAGAGCGTGTACCATATTGGCTCCGGCCTTCGTTGCAGTGGTCGCGGGTTCGAGTCCAACCCGTGGACCTTTACTGCAGGTCATCCCCCCTCTCTCTCTGTCTCCCCATTTATGATGATACGATTATTCAATACTAAGAATTACATGTAGAGCAAATGTGTTTTGTAAACTAACTACAGGCTCTGTGAATGTAAACAAATCCACCTCCCCTGAAACTGCATAGTGCACCTTTAAATAAATACATAATGCATATCCAGTGATTCATGACTCTGACCTTGTAGTGCTGCAGTGTGTTGAGGCGTTTCCAGTTGCCTTGAACGACAGACGTCAGATCCTCGTCTGACAGGATGAGATGACCGGCCACACCAGACCGCCACTCTGAGCCACACACAACAGCCACACAGTGTGTTAGTGTGTGTGTGTGTGTGTGTGTGCCCACAGGCTAAACACACTTTAAAACCTACTAAATGGAATGCGTTTTATTTATTCTGCATGTTATTCCAGCTGGGTATTGGTAAGTTATGGTTCTTGAATCATTTTTAACGTGGTAAAATCACGTAGCCATGGTTGGATTGGATCAGTCCAATCCCTATGAATGACTGACCAATTAATTCACTTTCCTTGTATTTATTAATGGATTTCTATAGGGGACACCACTGCTCAACATGTCAAGGCAAAAAAAAAAAAAACTTAAGGGCAGTTTGATAAAATCCTGAATGGATTTCACTTGTAAATCAATGTATTTATGTTTTGCTGTGGTGTGTGTTCTCTCACCCAAGTCCAGTGAGTCAGCGTGTGGGCGGTGGGAGAAGGAGGTGCCCTTGTACACCTGATCCAGCAGCTTCTCCTTCACCTGTGTGATGGTGTCACAGTCCAGCACCTTGGCGGGCACAGGCTGGCTCTCATTCACTCCTCCACCCTGCACCAGCACACTCACAGTCTGCACACACAAGCAACACAGCATGGGGTCAAAAACTATACAACTGCCTGGGTGTGTGGATGCATTCCTGAATTAGAATTAGGGCTGTGTATTGGCAATGACCTCAGGGTTCAACATAACTTTTTTTTCCTACTGGCCCGCCGGGCCAGTGGATCTGAGTTTTACTGGCCCCTTGTATATTTTCACTGGCCCTGCACACACTTTTTTTTTCTTCATAATTTAGTGTCAATAATTATAATACCTGTATTAGAAAAATAAAGAAAGATAACCAGATCTAAAGGGAATATCTATACTGTAACAGTATAGATATTCCCTTTAGATTTGGTTATTTTTATTTTAGTTAATTATATGAAATGTTGATATTGCTCATACACATAATATAAAACCAGGCAAACATATTGAATTAGAAGCCTACAACTGAAAGTATGTTGAAAGAGTCGGCCAGTATTTTAAAGTCCAGTAGTTTGATTTTATGATTTTTGATTGTTTTTATTCTTGAATTTGGGCAGTTTAATGAATAGTTCACCTGCAGAAGTCATGTTCAAACATAAAAAAAAAATAAGAGATGAAGGTCTGATCATTCTTTGTGGTGTGGTAGGCTGTTTTTTACTTTCTCTATATGCATTAGGGATGTGAATGTGTCGACCGAATGACCGGTTTTCCACTTGCGCTCAAGTTGACTTTAAAAATAGAATAGAAATACGAAAATCAGGGGGTTATGCCGTTTTTTTAATGGGATATTTCACCGTGTATGTGAGTTCACGTCTGGTCGTGAGCGCGCTGCAGGAGTGTCACTTCTCCATGAAGTGTCAGCTTCACATAAGAGTCCGGTGTGGGACCATTTTTTCAAACTATTGATAAAAAACAATGCAGTGCAAAATATGCAGCATAAGTTAAACGCTCGTCTGAGACTATGACGTTAAATCACATTAGAAACACACAATGCGTTCGTCCGATCACAGCAGCGTTTCACCGTGTGATCTCGCCAGCGAGTGAGCCGCCGCGCAGATGAACTGTGGTTTGTGGCTAAAATAATAACCGGGGATATTCTCCCCGTTAGCGATTTCAATGGGAAAGACTTCCGCGATTTGATTGAATGTCTCGAGCCTGAAAACACAGTGCCAAACTGCGCGACTATAGGAACTGTACAGTGAGCGGAGTCCCTCCGTTCTTTTCTGTCTACAACCGACACAATCACCGGAGACGCATTCACAGCGTTTAAATAACGCCTCTCATTTGTATTACCATTGGGGCTTGTATGCAAATACTGTAACATTACGGTGGCAGATAAAGGAAAAGCGCAGTTATCACTTTCTGCACCTCAACCTCTGCTGTGGGAAGAAAGAAAGGGGGCAAAGCAAGTCGATTGATTTGTCGACTCGCAGGCGGACGGTAGGCAGCTCTGCCAACGGAGCGAGAGTGCACCCGCTTCTTGCTCCACCTGTCAAAACGCCCACGCATCGGTTGTCCATTAAAAAATATATTTAATATTAGGTTTATTATATTGAGTCTTAAATAAACACTGCTTTCATTACGACTCTCAACGCGCATTTCAATGAACCATGATAGTCTACAAAAAAGGTAGTCTACAAAAAGATACTGAACTGTGATTGGCCAGTCACTGGCCCGGGCGGGACAGTGAATGGCCAATCAACTTGCCCTGCATATGATTTTACTGGCCCCGGGCCATCGGGCTATACGTTATGTCGAACCCTGGACCTCCCGATACGATACGCATCACGATACATGGGTTATGATATGATATATCGCGATACAGTGCATATTGTGATATTCAACATAGTTCACAGAAAATGTAAAAAAACAGAGCTGAATAACAAGTTGCTGTGCACAATCTTGGTGGTCTTCATACATCACAATGCATTATATTAATAATTCAGTGGACAAATTGAGTCAAAACTTAAATTCAGATTCAAAACCAGGCAATTTCAGGGCAAATAACTGCACGGCTACATCTACATCTACAGGGGAGGAGATTTTAGTTCAAAATCCATTAAAACTAAATTTTTGGAGTTGCCGATACAGTATATCACGAAAAGAAAAATGATATATCGATATTTTTAGCACAGCCTTAATTAGAATATCAGAGTTTCTCCTCACCAGTGTCTTGTACTCTATGTCCTCCCTCAGCAGACGGTTGTCGTTGAGTGTGTACTTGGCCTTGCCGGTTACAGCGTCCACAGGGCCTTTGTCTACCTGGTGCTTAATGGCCCTGAACAGCATGTAGAGAGACTCCCCAGCTGAGTCCTACACACACACACACACACACACACACACACACACACACACACACACACACACACACACACACACACACACACACACACACACACACACACACACACACACACACACACACACACACACACACACACACACACACACACACACACACACACACACACACACACACACACACACACACACAGTAAATTAGCAGTAGCCTAGCAAACTTTGCAGAAGAAACTGAAGAACTAAGAGAAGCCCCTTTTACACAGAGATTGCAGCATATTGACGGAACAGCATCACTCCAATATGCCGGCTTTGCTTGCCTAGCCTAGCCTAGCCTAGCTTTCCCATTGTACAACTTCCCCTGGGCAGAAATAGACTCATAGGGGGGTGCCTTTAGCTCAGTTGGTAAGGCGTCCCCCCCATGGGCCTCGGCCAGCAGCGGACCCGGGTTCGATTCCGGCCCGCGGTCGTTCTCTGCATGTCGCTTCCCTCTCTGGCCCATTTCAACTCTGTCTCTACACTATCAATACAGCATTGAAATGCCCAAAAAATATCTTAAAAAGAAAAGAAATACTCATAAACTCTGCAAAATTAAGCGTGGGGGTCTGGATTGAGCAGCGGATTTTATGACCAGCTAGATTATCCGCCGTTCCTTTCATTTGGTGATATTTTTCGGGACATCTGGCCGCCGTGGTTATTTTTAAACACACGTCCTTCAACTGCTAACATAGTTGCATGTTTAGACCGTAGGCTATGGAACGTCAAACGCCCCCTTGTTCCACAACAATAAGCTGGCCGCTTTTATACAGAGAAGCGGAACTGATTGTATCGGCAATCTTACTACCCCCCGAGGTAGTACAATTCCCGGAACAATCTCTCGCACCTTTCTTTCCCCGTTCCGCAACTGTCACATTTATACAGCAGGGCGGGAGGGCCAAAATTCCGGCATATTCCCGGCTTTCACTGGCTGTGTGAAAGGGGCTACAGATACAATGATAACTCTTTTTAAGAGAGGCTGAAAAAGTCAAATGAACATTTAAGATTAAATCTTCCCCTTAACCTTTGGACTGTACGTTGATCTGCTGTTTAAAAGATAAACTGGGAAGTTATATAATGTCCTAAAATTGCTTCCAAGAAGTAACTGAAATATGTAATTTACCTAGGTAAACTTTTGATCAACAATAACATGGAGCTGGTGGAGTACTTTGTGAATCTGTCCGTTCACCTTCTATTTATTAAAAAAAGATACAACTTAAACTGGGCTTAAAATGGAAGATAGTCACTGTATGGAAAATATTCCACTCATGTGTTGAGTTGACTGACCCTAAGGAACGCATAGAGGCAGATGGACATCCAGTTGGTCAGCAGCTTCTCCACCACCGTCTCTGTTCTGTAGAGAGAAAACACGTTTTCAAATCAGACATCTCTAACAATACACTAAACTTATAAGCACACTAACTTTCCCTTACATTTGGTGCATAACTAATCTGTAGTTGTAGAAAATTCACAGTAAATTTGTAGTCAAAGAAAAACACTTTAGGAGTTGCAAACACAAAACTAGAGTGACATCTCAATTACTCATCAGAGATGCACAAATCCTATTCTTTGAATCAGAAATTATGAAAATTATACGCTGACATTTTTGCTACATTCATTTGCAGTGAATATGATGCAAACCTGTATCAAATATTGTGAAGTCATGGACAACATTTGCATATATTTTGTGTGGAGCAGACATTATTTGCGTAGCACAGAACCCTTTTGACCAATCAAAGGAGCTCATTTGAGCTGGGAAAGTACAAGACTTTTAAGTATTTTTAGTAGGTTTTTTAAGACTTTTTAAGGCCACTGAAATAAAAATGAGTGACCAATTTTACATAAAGCAAAACTGTAGAGGATTTGGGATCGATTTTGGCCAACTGGTACAATATGTAAATAAAAATATGACTTTCATAGTCAAGTGAAAGTTTGATGACCTACTTCGAATGACGAGATACATGTTTTCCTTGGTATACTATCAGTTCAATTCAGGTAATTCAATATACAAAACTAAAATGTGCCAGTAATAATAAAACATGTGTACCCAGAGTCATTTGTCAACCATATTAGATCTTACCAATTATATTTGAGAATTTTGCAACATCAGAAAAAATAACAATAATAATTAAGTTATTTTGACACTAAAATCTAACTAAGGCCTTATTTTTGGATTAACTAATTAAATTTTTTTAAATACATTTTTAAGGATTTTCTAATTAGTAATGCACCAAATCTCTCCTCCTGGTTCTTACCTTCTGAGCATGAGTTTAGGGTTCTTGGCCACATACTGCTCCACCAGGTCGTTGAGCAGAGTTTTGAGGATGTCGGTAAAATACTCCAGTTTACCGTGCAGAGCCACAGTCAGCAGGCTGGCCACGTAGGCCCTGTCCCTGGGAGAGAAGGTCCGCTGGCTCTCCAGAGTGTGGATGAACTGAGAGGGAGGAGAGAGAGAGAGAGAGAGAGAGAGAGAGTGAAGTTGTAGCCTTAAACTCTCTGGAAACCTGGTCTACAATAGTAAAAATCAATTTATGATATCAAAGTTATGTGTCTCAATAAGCTTTTTAAAAAATCTGATTGAAAATAAATGTTCATAAATATTATAAAACTAAGTTAAACAAACTGCTTTTTTTACTGTCTAGAACGATTGACAGGACTGTGTGGACGACGTGGCAGTTTTAAACGGTCTCCAAAGTTCGGGCAAAGAATTGCCATGATTGGTTCAAAGTTCTTACTATGTCATAAGAACCAGAGAATAGCTCGCCTCATCTAAACCGAATTTCTGTAAAGTTCATCAAAATCAAATGACAATATCTTTCAACTCTTATCAGATGCTTACTATCATGGAACTAACTACCCAGACTACATAGTTAGAAGGGTCTTAAGGATTTGGATTTACAGGGGCTGGCCTGTGCTCAGGACTGTATGGTAAAGGCTTATGGTTACCTTGGTGAGGAAGAGTTTACTGTTGAGCAGGTTGGAGAGCTGCACCAGGCCCTGCTCCACTGTCTGCCTCCTACACTCCTGCACGTCCAGGTCCCTCCTGAGGGGAGACTCCCGGTGGCCGGGGAAGAAGATGCGCTCAGCATAGCGCCGGTAGTCCAGGAAGGGGATGCCAGAGCCCACCAGATCACTGGACATGTCCATCATCTCTGTCATCAGGTCTGGGAGGGAGGACAGGGGGCACATCAGCCACTCCATTCTCACACAATACAAACTTTAAACCCGTGTCATAAAATCCTCCACACTGCAATTTAGACAGTTTTACAACATTATAATAATAATAATAATAATAAATTTTATTTATAATGCACTTTATATTCAAGAATCTCAAAGTGCTTAAAAAGGGGGGAACCTCAAAGAAAGTTTAGCCAAATGCTCTTTTAAAGAGATGAGTTTTGAGGTTCCGTTTAAAAAGAGCTGTAGTCTGTGGGGCCCTCAGTTGGTCAGGGAGAGCGTTCCATAGTCTAGGGGCTGCAGCAGAAAAGGCCCGATCACCCATGGTGCACAGCTTTGTATGTCGGGTTTGGAGGGTGTGAGTGGATCCTGAACGGAGTGTACGTGATGCACATTATGCAAAATGTGCACACATTATTCAAGCTTCTCAAATGTGGAAAGGATTTGCTGCATTTCTTTCCAGTTATTTACCTTTTTATAAACCAAACAACCAATTTATAAATGAAAATAAGATTAATCTTAAAGAACATAATCATTTGTTTCAGTCCAATCCAAAATCCACCTTATCCGGAAACACATTTGGCTTTAAAATGAATGATAAGCAATAACAATGTAATAATATAACACAAAATAGTAGTTTTATGCTTTGAGTACCTTTACTTTTAATACTTTAAGTAGATACTGATTAGACTTAATACATTTTACTCTGGGAACATTTTCTATACAGGACTCTAACTTGTACCAAAGTTTTTTTTTTTACAGTTTGGTAATCGTACTTTAGTTATGTAAAGTTTCTGAATACTTTGTCTGCCACTGGCTAGGAGCTGCTAAATATTGAAATTGGACAGTGATGGTAGATTTAAGTTAAACTCTGTGCTGCAGCCATGTGGAATGTTAATCCAGGAGATGTGATGTAATGGGATCTTTTCATAAGTCCAGTGTGAAAACAAAGTGAATCTGATGAAATCTACAAGCTAAATAAACTTCCTTGTTCCTCTCCGAGCTGCCGTCCTCTTTTACTGCTGCTCTCCCCTTATGCCTCCTTTCCACTGAGCGGTGCGGCTCGGTTCAGTACGGCACAGTTCGGGTCAGCTCGGATCGCCTAGATTCTGTCGGTCAATCAAGGGACGGCAGTGTGTTGCTTCACACTTTTGAGACCCTTTCAGACGACTTGGCACACCAACAGAAGGGTCCCAGAATAGAAGCGGCTGAGCTGGCTTACTTTGGGACACCTACCCAGCCTTTGACCATGTAAAAACCATGCAAATAAAAACTGAGCCGCACCGAACCGAGCCGCACTTCTTGGATGGAAACGAGGCTTTAGTCGTGTCATTGGTATGTAGTGGTATAATACATAACTTTTACATGTAGTGTGTGTTACCTGTGAACTCTTTCTTGCAGCGGTCTCTCACGCTGGTCTCCAGGTTCTCCAGTTGGATCTGGACCTTCTTGTAGTCTCTGAGAGCCTGTTTACTCTTCCTCCTGACAGACACAACACAGGGCCAGGCAGGGGGAGAGGACACATTAGTGCACAGTCACAAACATTGGGAAAAGCTTTTACTGGAGACAATGCAGGTAAGACTTGAGCATCCTATATGGGTGACAGGATATCGGAGTTCAGAAAGACATCTTTTGGTCGATTAGCTTTCTATATTGCAGTAGTAGGAAAGTGTAATTCAATCCCTACTAATATAAGAAACTGAGAAAGTTTAGCTATTTTTATTTAAACTAACCTTAAGGCTTAGCTGAGGTCTGAACAAACATGCCAACATCAATGATTGCTGGAGCTGATGTACTATATGTAGTGGTGTTTTATTGACGTATGCATTGATTTATATTATGTAGGTTTTTATAGTTGTTGTGAACCATTGGATTATATTTTTATATCTGCCTGACCAGGAACTGCAAATAGCTACTAACTAACTCTGGAGCAATTGTTTTTAAATTGTGCTTCACTGTCCCTATAGAAATAAGCAAATGAAAAATAATAATAATAGAAAAAAAATCGATCCAACACACCCATCTGTAAGGCTAGATCATTAAATGTATCTCGTGGTCTATAGAGGTGGAATTATCTGTGTATTATAACCTTTACGCTAATATAATGTGATTCTATTCAGATTTGCCCATTGTTGTTCATCATCAAGCATTATTTAGTTTTCAATATCAATCAAACATTGCGTTAGAGTTACTTCTTGTCCTAAACTCCATAGCCTCCCATGTAGTGTCATTTGTGTTGTTGTCACAGTAACACACACACACACACACACACACACACACACACACACACACACACACACACACACACACACACACACACACACACACACACACACACACACACACACACACACACACACACACACACACACACACACACACACACACACACACACACACACACACACACACACACACACACACACACACACACACAGTGCAACCACTGACCTGTAAATGAGCACAATGATGAGGACGATGAGGGCCACTATGGAGGCCCCCACTCCGACCCCTATCTGAGCCTCCAGGGGGAAGGTGGCCAGGCTCAGGTCATCATACTGGACCTTACCCAGGGAGAAGTTCAGGTTGCCCATTTGGACCTGGAACACACACGGAACACACACACCTCAGATTAGCAATTTCAGGTAGGGGTGGTGAAAAAAACTAAAATAGACAAAAGACGAAGATGGATAAGACATGGACTTGATTTTGCTTTTATGCCATAATTTGCCACAGCGCCTCTTAGCACACAGCGGACTGGAGTACCTCCCTAAAACCCTCCTTTGAACTGAATCCAGAAATCCATTTTGAATAGAATCGTGACCCCAAGAATCGGAATCCAATCGTGGGATTCTCAAAGATTCACTCACACAACATGTCACATGAGGTCACACACATACCCACTCTGATGTTTAGAAGATGATCGTGTGGTTGTGAGATGAAATCTTGAGAGGACTTACAGTGAACTCGGGCAGACTGTCGGAGCCTTCTCGTTTGCTGTTTAAAGCCGGTGCTGGCTGCTGAGGTGGAGGCTCGCAGTATAAGTGGTTCCTGGTCAAGGTCTTGACAGCACACACCCCGTCCCCCACCATCACCACCACCTCATCCTTAGTGATGGCCAGGTCCAGGTTGTCCCCCTGAGAAACACAGGGAACTCAAACTTCATCTCACATCTCCTTTTCTCTCAATTTCATGACCAAACAAAAACGTGGAGAAAAAAAAACTGACTAGAGATGCACCGATCCACTATTTTTCAGTACGATCCCATTCCGATATCTGGGTTACCGATACCGTCCGATATCATAATTATTATACATTTCTCTGTTTTGGTGGTGATGTTATGTGTAAGGTTAGGAAGGCTTAAGCAACACAGCAATTCCTAATTTAAAAGAGCAAAAAATATACAAAAATACCTTAAGGTTTATCTGAACTGCTTTGAAAAGTTTGAATACTGAAAAACATCAGCACTATCTCTTTTGAATTGCTAGATTCTTTAAAAAGTGTGATATGTGTCACATAGCTATGGTCTTAATATGTAATGTTCTTTCATAGTTTTAACAATAAATACCAAAAATAAAATCAAAACAGACTTTAGAATTTGGATGTGTATATGGATCGGAGTTGTCGTTCCTATATGTACAATAAGTAGATTGCAGCCATATCGGACCAGACACCGATATTGGATCAGATCGGTCCCATCCCTGACACTAACTAGCCCCATTACAGCTCTAGTGAGTCAGAGGTGCTGTGGTGTGTATCTGACCTCTAGCTGAATGAAGCTGCCAGGGTTGTACTTGTAGGCCTTGAGGGGGTCTTGTTGGTTGAGGGGCCTCAGCACTGGGTTAGCCTCATAGCTGAAGGTCTGGTCGTTGAGAGCCCTGAAGTCAAAGCGCAGGTTGTCCAGGAGGAACTCCACGGTGAGCACAGAGCCCAGCACGGAGCGCTCCAGCGGGGGAGAGCGGCACATGATCAGAGAGGAAGAATTTACCTCACAGCGCTCTGCAAACTGAGCAGACTATAGAGAAACAGGAGGGAGAGTAAGGAAGGAAAAGCTTGAAGTTTAGACATAACATAACCCAAAATCTATCCATGTCATGGGACTGATGCAGTGGATATCATAAACCGTGCTCATTTCACCAAAGTTAGGCTCTCTAGAATTTACAAAGATGTCGACCCAACTTGTGATAGATGTGGACAGGCTCCGGCGAGCCATGTTATGTTCATGACTTGCCCGTGTTCATATGTTGCCTTAATGTTTATTTTGTTATGATATACAGTATTAAAGCACTTTGTGTATATTTTTGATACCCTTACATTTCATTTGATGTTATTTCTCAGCCCCTTTCTTTTTATTAATGAATATATTTTTCTCTTGTTAGCCGTATTGGTAAGTGTGGTGTGTTGTCCCTGCACTACATTTGTGTGATACTTCTCTTGTACTTCGATAATAAAAAAAAATTAACAGATTTTGGTAATAAAAAAGAAACCACACACACACACAAACACACACCTGTCTGTCAGAGCGAGTGGACCTTGCTGGCCCCTTGTCCTCTCCACTCCTCCTTCTCTTCCTCCTCTTCCTCTGGCTGACTGACTCAAAGGGAGAGACGGTCACCACCATGTGGGGCTCCTGCACCACGTCCAGGTTATGACCCTTCACAAAGATCAGACGACCACCACTAAACAAGACAGAACAAACTCTTAGGATATGAAAACACTAAGAACTTTGAAACTAATAATAATAATAATTCATCTTTACTTGTATGGCACCCTTCATATATAAAATGCAGCTCAGAGTGCTTTACACACACAAAATAAAGATAGTACAAAAATACAAGCACCCTAGAATCATAATGCCCACAACAAAACACATTTATCACAGTAAAAAAAATAAAAATAAAAAAACTATAGTGCAAAAAAGGCAAAAAAAGATAATACCATTTATTTATTTATAATGAATTGATCAAAGCACAATAAAATGTATAAAACAAATGTATAAGAAATAACAACCATAAAATACAAGAGATAAAAAGACAGAGATTGTCCAGTCAGATTGAGACTCACTGCAGGAAGCTCTTGGCGGGCGCTGCGTGTGTGATGTTGGGGTTGTGTGTGTAGCGGTAGGCTGTGGTGTGGAGGTGGCGCTGGCTGCTGCCGTAGTGCAGGGTGACCCGTTGCTCTCCTGTCTTATTACTGCTGCCCGTCACACACTGCACACTGGACATGTCCACCTGGGATACACTGAGGACAGCAGGACGAATACATGAGGTCTTACTTAACTAAACCCAACAGGGAAATTAGGGCAATTAATAGAAAAATTATCGAAACCGACATTCAGACCCTGTAATAGACTTCATCGTTTGATGTGGGCCCTGTCCAAGCCCCTCTTTTTTTACTCTTAATCAGCAGTGATTTATTGACATTTTTGTTTATAAGACATTTATATTTTAAATATTTCAGTAGAAGATATTCAATTATTTTCTACTTTTCAAATGTCAATACTATATATATAAGTTAATCTATTTGATTTGCAAGAAACACAAGATAAATAATTTCTTCTGTTTTAGATAACTTGATTTTTATTTCAAACTGAATTGGGACATTTTTTATTTCAAGCCATGCTTTGATTTCAATTGGAAATATTCAATAAATAACCATAAATAGTTAGGGAAGGGAGGGAACATCAATGAAGAAGTCTTTACTGGGACAAAGACAGAAATAGCAGCTTTTACTTTAAAAAAGAACAACAGACAGTGTGTGTGTACGTGTGTGTGTGTGTGTGTGTGTGTGTGTGTGTGTGTGTGTGTGTGTGTGTGTGAGCCTTAGACTTACATGTTACAGGGCAGCCCTCCCACAGTGACAGTGAGGTCAGAGGGACGTCCTGTCAGCAGGTTTCGTCCTGTGATGGTCAGCGATGTTCCTCCTGCTTTGGGCCCCTTCTCTGGGGACACACCCATCACAAAGGGGTCCTGAGAGGAAGGAACAAGGTTAGAACTAAATCACACACACACAAGCATGCGCGCACACACGCATACAAACACAAATATGTCAGTTTCCACAGACAGGTCAACAGAAATCTTAGGTGCTGTGACTGAAGCAAAGCTACGTACCTGGTAGCTGAATGTCTGAGGGGACAGGCCAAACTCTCCTCCGCTCACTTTGACAGACACGTGGCCCTCCTTCTCTCCTCCACTGGCTTTGGTCCTGCACACGATCCTGGAAGACACACACACACGGCTCATTAAAAGTGCACAACGTAACTGTAGGTGTGTCAGAGACATATTCTCATAACTGAACAAACAGACAGAAGTTAGAAAATCTACCTTAAAAGGTACCGTTTCACTATTGTTTACAGCAGCAGGGCCCACAGTTTTGTTTACGAAGATATTCTACTTGTTTGGTTACAGATGCCTGAAAATAATTTTGGTTTGAAATGATGATGGTCAAATGACTCATTACTAAAGAAAATATCTAAACGTACGTACGTGCGTGTGCGTGTGCGTGTGCGTGTGTGTGTGTGTGTGTGTGTGTGTGTGTGTGTGTGTGTGTGTGTGTGTGTGTGTGTGTGTGTGTGTGTGTGTGTGTGTGTGTGTGTACCTGGATGAAACCTCATAGAGGTTGGGAATGACAGTGCACGGAACCCCGGCCACTGACACAGAGTGGAGGATGTCCTCAGCCTTCTGGCCAAGGTTGGAGCCTGAGATGGTCACCGTGGTGCCGCCTTCCAAAAGGCCAGAGAGTGGCTCAATCTGAGGGGAAATCATTTATTTTAACTGGATGCATGAGGTATCTCTTAAGTATAAGCCCTTATATTGTACATCTTCCTTCAGTTTACTGTATATTGCACATATTGTAATTTTTTTTTGTCATATTGCACATTTAAATGTATTTACTTTTCTATACCGTTTGGGTTTGCCTGACTCTTTGCACTATTTAGAATTAATTAAATGTAAATATTACTTATCTTATATTATCCTTTTGTACTTATAGCACTGAGTCCCAGTGTATTTCAGTTTCTACTTTGATAAGTTGATAGTAAGGATCAAGATCTGAACTGCCATAATGCAGTAAAATCACGACTATATGTATATTGTTATCTATTTTGTATAATTAATCTCCCAATGTATTGAAGTACCAAGGGGAAGTGGAGAGGTCAAAGGGTGAATACAATACTCACAGAGTGGATGACGGGGGCGGGGCACGTCTGCTGTACAGGCTGACTGCAGGAGTCAGTGTAGAGGCAGCTGGGCTGAGCAGCACCACACCACACACAGCCGTACTTGTGGTCAGCAGTGTGGCAGCGGCTGCAGTCGGAGCGCCCCACTGAACAGTTGTACAGGATCACTGAGGAAACAGGCAGCCAGACAGTGTTTACAGGTGTATAATGTTAACCAATCATAACCAATCATAAGTCATCTGTACATATCGCATATACATATTTTTTATTATACTTAACATTATTCTATAACATGTAGATTATACTCTCACTAAAGTTGGTATTTTTATTTCCATGTAGAGTATTGTATTTCCTCATAATTTTATTTTATTTTGCATTCAAAATGTACTTCATATTTATATGGTGCACTTTATCTCTACACTTTTTATCTGCACTGTGTCCTTGCACTTCTTTTTAGTTTATGTGTGTCTCAGGTGTTACCCTCTTCACTTGTGTGTTTCTATTATACATTTTCTTCCTCTATATTGCAGTGTTGAGAGGAGCCTGGGGCCCAAGAATTTCACTGCCAATGACTGCTTCTGTAATTGTTGTCTATATGACAAGTAAACCATCTTGAATCTTGGCATTCAGGCTTGTTCTCAACTCACTGTTGGCTCTTTAGGGAAAACACTCTCAAGGTAATAAGCCGTGTGTTGAGAGCAGAGAAGCACAAGACAAATGATCAGATCCAAACGAAGTCAACATGATGTGAGCCTCACCATAAAGATCAGGAGAGCTGTCCACATGGAAGGTGTCCCTCCTCTTCACATACACCATGGCATTGTATTCCTCCACTGGAGCAGAATATGTGTACTGGAAAAACAACAATGTTTTCATATAAATACATTGAAATATACAGTATACATTATACTATAATATACTGTATCTAGATAGCACTGTGGATGGCAGCTCTATAGCACACTGTATATGCTGATTATTGACACATAAGTATACAGGCACATACTGTCATATCCCCCTATTTTATGCATATAACCTGTAAGAGTAAGAGTTTATTTATTGTATTGTACCGACCACTGGCAACCACTGCTCCAGTAACTTGATTGAGTGTATCGTTATAAAGAGCATTTTTCTGTTTCTGAGAATTCACACAAATGCTAGACAGTCCCCCTGTAGTGTAAGTGCACCCTGTCAGACCTGGTGTAGTTGACAGGTGATGTCAAAGCTGGATGGATTGTTGTCATCCGTCTCCACGTAGGCGTCCACCACCACCGTCTGTCCCTCGATCACCAACACACACTCATAGTCCAAGTCTGTGTCCTAAAACACACATAGACGCAGGGTCAGTACAAACATTCTTGACATTTGGTGTGTGTGTGTGTGTGTGTGTGTGAGTGAATTACCTGATAGAGGTGCAGGTTGCGGGCCATTAAGGTGATCTTCTTCTCCACTCTGACTGGTAGCAGTGCAGAACCTTGGACCTTCTCCACACAGGGACAAGCAGAGGAACCCCAGCTTACAAAGGAGCCCTCATCCCCCTGTTGCACGCACACAAACACACACACACACACACACACACACACACACACACACACACACACAATCTCAATACGTTTCTTTTATTAGGAGCACTGAAAATTATTTTGGTATATAATTTTCTTTTCCCTGTTTTAGTATATTATGTCACAGTTAACTTAAACAAGTTGACTTTTCCATCATCTCGCTTTCATTCACACACACAAACACTTGAGGCGCCCTCAAAGGAAAACCAACTTTCAAAGTGAGTGATCCTAAGCTGTGAAGGTGGAAAAATAATAACACATAAGACATTTCCAAAACAAACCACTGCTGCAGCTGGTTTTTGGGGGTTCACTCGATGCAGAAACGTGAACACAACGAGAAGAACACACAGGTGTCAGACAGAATAGGAAGAGAAGGGGAAACAAGGGCGGAAAAGGGAAGCCTGGGTTTTTAGCTATGTTCCTTTAGTAGGAGTCTAGAGTCCTGGGAGGCTGCTGAAGCTTTGAGAAGCAGAAGAAGAAGAAGAAGGAGGAGATGGACGGAGGAGGCTCAACTCACCGGGAGGAAGGCGTCAGCTGCATCATACTGGTAGTCCAGCTCAGAGTCGGTCTCCAGCAGGTGGGGGTAGGACGGAGGGGCGTGGTCCACCTCGCCATCACCCGACAACACAGTACCGGCAGAAAACGTGGCTGTGTCGTTTTGTGTCTCGCTGTGAACATCTATATGGACCAGCTCCTCGGGGTCAGTGCTGCTTGGACTTCCTGCCTCAGTCTGGGAGTCTTGGGTGGGCATGGGAGTGGGGGACTGGGGGGTTGGGTGGTGGTGGTGGTCCAGGTAGAGGGAGGGCTCTGAATCATCCTCCGGTTCACTCACGGGGAAGGGCGTTGGCAGGGGGAAGCCAGAAGATAAGGTGGTGGGGGGCTTGTCCGGCTGTAACGCTCTCTCGGTCTCCTGGCGCTCGCTGGGGGGGAAGGACTCTGTCACTGCCTCCTCCAGTGGGGGTGAGTCAGGGTCCTGGGGCGGGATGATCAGAGGCATGACAGGCTCCAGGTCTCCACTGAGACCATCGGACGCCGTTACGGGCTCTAAATCCAGGACTGCCATCGCGACAGTGGGTGTGAACGCAACATCTTCTGAGTCGCTTATGGTGATTACAACTAGCTCTTCTGCCACGGTCACGTCCTCTTCCCCGGTGATGACCTCCGGGATCTGGGTTGTGGTGGATGGCAGGGTGCTAGCAGGCTGAGGTGGGGGCGGGGTAGTGGGGGGCTCAGGGGTTGTGGGTGGAATGGTCGGTTCGGGAAGGGTGGTGGGCTCCTGAGTTGTTGCTACAGGGACAGGTATCGTTGTAGCAATAGTAGCCATTTCAGTTGTCGTGGGAGTGGTTGTGGTTGCCATGGGAGTGGTTGTGGTCGTCGGGGCAGCCGCCGTGGTCGTCGGGGCAGCCGTCGTAGTTGTGGCCTTTGTGATGACTTTAATAGGTTTGATTGTGGGAGGAGCCGAGGTGGGGAGTTTAAACTGAGGGAGGGAGGAGGGTGGAGGGCAAGACATGAGGAGAGGGTGAGCCAGAAATAATAATAAAAACAAAACTTATGGACCAAGGGACATGGAAATGACCAATAACTGAACTTAAAGGGATAGTTCACTATATTTGAAGTGGGGTTGTATGAGGTACTTATGCATTGTTAGTCTGTTACCTTATGGAGATGGAGATCAGTGCATTAACTATAAGGAGTGTCTGGGAGACATTGCTGTAGCGGAGGTCAAAATTGTTCAGGTGCAGCAGAGGGGGCCAGCAAAAAAACTTTTTTCGTCAGACAGCCTATTTTTTTTCCCCAATTAATTTTATTTTTTTTGCAAGCGTAGTTCAGCCATGTATTACTATGCCAACTCGCACCGGTGCAGTGCAGCGTGTCACTCTTCCAATCTGCTGTTTAAATCAGAGCATCCGCGGTTAGTGATAAATCCAACATTAAGCGTACAAATGAACAGATATTTAGTTATTAGTTTTAAGCATAAATATATATATATGTGGCAAAAACTGTTTTTCTGCTGGCCCCCTCTGCAACACTACTATCTCCATAAAGTAACATACTTACTATGCATACGTATCTCATTCAACCCCACTTAAATACTGAACTATCCCTTTAAATTTTGTTATGTTGATCACATAACCACCTGTTATAATGGCTCATGACACATGCAGAGCAATGGCTGCACATATTATAGGATTATATTGGCATATGAAACACAACAAAACATGTATGGGCATTGATAAATGTATGTACAGTCATATGAAAAAGTTTGGGAACCCCTCTCAGCCGGCATTATAATTGACTCTGCTTTCACAAAAAAAATATAAAAGTGGTATGTCTTTAATTTACCAGGAACAGCTAAGTACTGGGATGTTTTCCAAACAAAGATTTTTTGAAAAGCAGTATTTGGTTGTATGAAATAAAATAAAATGTGAAAAACTGGCTGTGCAAAAATGTGGGTACCCTTGTGGTTTTGTTGATTTTAATGCCTGTAACAGCATGTAAAACTGATGACTTTAAACACAAAGTTGGTTGGATTATGTTGTTAAGCCTTGAACCTCATAGAAATGTCTGTTTAATCATGAGAAAATGTATTTTAGGTGCCTAAATGCAAGTTGCACTTCTCTTTGACTCTCTGCTGAAGTGAGACAGAATGGGATCATCAAAACAGCTCCCAAAAGATCTGAAAAACAAAGATTGTTCATTGTCATGGTTTAGGGGAAGGCTACAAGAAGCTTTCCCAAAGGTTTCAATTGTCAATTTCGACTGTAGGGAACGTTGTCAGGAAATGGAAGGACACAGGCACAGTGGCAGTTAAACCCAGGCATGGCAGACCAAGAAAAAAACAGGAGCGGCATAGGTGGAGGATTGTGAGAATGGTTGCACACAACCCACAGATCACCTCCAAAGACCTGCAAGAACATCTGGCTGCAGATTGTGTATCTGTACATCGTTCAACAATTCAGCGCAATTTGCACAAAAACATCTGCTTTTTATAAAGACCAAATAACTTAATTTTTGTCTCATCAGTCCAAAGCATT
This sequence comes from Ammodytes marinus, assembly GCF_949987685.1. Taxonomy (NCBI): domain Eukaryota; kingdom Metazoa; phylum Chordata; class Actinopteri; order Uranoscopiformes; family Ammodytidae; genus Ammodytes; species Ammodytes marinus. The sequence continues at coordinate 20,409,826 of NC_137233.1, forward strand.
TTCTTCCAATATGAATCTGGCTTGTCTAAATGAGCTTTTGCATACTCCATGCAACTGTATCTGTGGCGTGGGCGCAGAAAGGGCTTCCTTCTCATCACCTGGCCACACAGATGCTTTGGTGCAAATTGCACTGATTTGTTGAACCATGTACAGATACACAATCTGCAGCCAGATGTTCTTGCAGGTCTTTGGAGGTGATCTTTGGGTTGTGTGCAACCATTCTCACAATCCGCCGCATATGCCGTTCTTGTACTTTTCTTGGTCTGCTAGACCTGGGTTTAACTGCAACTGTGCCTGTGTCCTTCCATTCCCTGACAACGTTCCTTACAGTAGAAATTGACAATTGAAACCTTTGGGAAAGCTTCTTGCAGCCTTCCCCTAAACCATGATAATTAATAATCTTTGTTTTTAAGATCTTTTGGGAGCAGTTTTGATGATCCCATTCTGTCTCACTTCAGCAGAGAGTCAAAGAGAAGTGCAACTTGCATTTAGGCACCTAAAATACATTTTATCATGATTAAACAGACATTTCTATGAGGTTCAAGGCTTAACGACATAATCCAACCAACTTTGTGTTTAAATTCATCAGTTTTACATGCTGTTACAAGCATTAAAATCAACAAAACCACAAGGGTTCCCATATTTTTGCACAGCCAGTTTTTCACATTTTATTTTATTTCATACAACCAAATACTGCTTTTCAAAAAATCTTTTTTGGAAAACATCCCAGTACTTAGCTGTTCCTGGTAAATTACAGACATACCACTTTTATATTTTTTTTTGTGAAAGCAGAGTTAATTATAATGCCAGCTGAGAGGGGTTCCCAAACTTTTTCATATGATTGTATATATGTATACAGTGGAGGAAATAAGTATTTGATCCCTCAACGATTTTGTAAGTTTGTCCACTTACAAAGAAATGAGTGGTCTATAATTTTAAAGCTAGGTTTATTTGAACAGTGATAGACAGAATATCAAAAAGAAAATCCAGAAAATCACATTAAAAAAAATATATAAATTACTTTGCATTTCATTGAGTGAAATAAGTATGTGATCTCCTACCAACAATAAAGAATTCTGTCTCCCACAGATTAGTCCTTGTGCTTTAAAAATGTATTTCTAATCTCAACTAGTTTCCTGTATAAAACACACCTGTCCACAGAGTCAATAAATCAAACTCCAACATCTCCATCATAGGCAAGACCAAAGAGCTGTCTAAGGACATCAGGGACAAGATTGTAGACCTGCACAAGGCCGGAATAGACTACAAGACCATTGGCGAGAAGCTGGGTGAGAAGGAGACAACTGTTGTTGATTATTCGAAAATTAAAGAAACACAAAATGACCATCAATCTCCCTCGGTCTGGGGCTCCATGAAAGATCTCACCTTGTGGGGTATCAATGATCATGAGAAAGGTAAGGGATCAGCCCAGATCTACACGGGAGGAGCTTGTTTATGATCCCAAGGCAGCTGGGACCACAGTCACCAAGAAAACCATTGGTAACACACTATGCCATAATGGATTGAAATACTGTAGTGCCCGTAAGGTCCCCCTGCTCAAGAAGGGACATGTACAGAACCGTCTGAAGTTTGCCAATGAACACCTAAAGAAGAAGCACATTAAGGCCATGGAGTGGCCTAGTCAGTCACCGGACCTTAATCCAATAGATCTGTGGAGGGAACTGAAGCTCAAGCGACAGCCTCGAAACCTTAAAGATTAGGAGAGGATCTGCAAAGAGGAGTGGTCCAAATGTCCTCCTGAGATGTGTTTAAACCTGGTCATCAACTACAAGACACGTCTGACCTCTGTACTTGGTATGTATGGTACTAAGCAATGTTTTGATAGGGGATCAAATACTTATTTCACACAATGAAATGCAAATTAATTTTTATCTTTTTTTATGTGATTTTCTGGATTTTCCTTTTGATATTCTGTCTATCACTGTTCAAATAAACCTAGCATTACAATTATAGACCGTTCATTTCATTGTAAGTGGGCAAACTTACAAAATCAGTGAGGGATCAAATACTTATTTCCTCCACTGTATATATGTATAAAAAAAGAATATAAAAGAAGGCATGTATTTCTTAACAGGAATTTACCTCTCCTCAAAGGCTCCAAATTATAGATTAGACCGACACATCTTAGAGCCATTAGTCTAAGAAAATACCATAACTGAACCAGTAATTCAAGTATTTGTTTTGTATGGTAGACCCATTTCATTTCAGCTTAATATGAGACCAAAAACGCATCGCATGCGATGCTGGTCTTTGTGATGTTGCATAAACGTGAGTTGCCAACCACTACTATCCAGCTGCGGTTATTCATAAATGAATCCCAGTTCCACATTTATAGTTGAGTTTATTTAATGAGACTAAATGAATGACTTAATTATCAATTTTCCCCTTCCTGATGTGCGTTCAATGGGAGTTAAATCCTCTTCTTTGTTGTTCTTCATTGATAGCATTATTTGAATGCCCTTCTAGCTGTTTCCCCTACAGAGTGTAGCTTTTGAAGTTTGGGAGGCTAATGGAACAATGTTTTTAAGAGTCGGACCTTGTTTTGTTCATATCTCAGGGTTGTGCATGAGGTCACATGCACACATATGATACAATAAACATTCCAGTCAGTGTTTCACATTATTCCACTAATTGACAGGTGGTGGCAGCAACATTCCAAGAAACATGGCAATGCTGTAACAATAGTAAGGGAACAATCGTTGCCTGGTGTAAACAATGGAAGATTTAATATATCAACAAACAAAGGCTTTTAAATGTTATGAGGAAGGGATAGGTTTCCAAAAAACACATTATGTGTTTTGGTAACTTGAAACTGTAAATTTGGTTTATCAATTTCCTGTTACTGGGCATTTTGGCTGAACAGGTGTTCAGGTGTTTGTTCTCATTTTAAAATGTTGAACCATTATTATAACAAATTCCAGAAAGGAGCATCAAGGCTTTGCTGAAGAGCTTGGTGCTAGCGTTATTTCTGTAAAAAAAATAAAAATAAACCACTACACTCAAACTGAATTTTAAATGTGTATGATATTTGTGTTAATCTAGATGTTTGAATCAACCGAATGCAGAAGAAGAAAATCAATCAGTTCTGAAAATACAAACTTCATTTAGAAACCATTACAATCCATGCTTGCTTTATCCATTCACAAAACACAGTCACATATTATCCTCCATAATTGATCGTCTCTTTACAACAACAGCCTGCACGTTACCTTTAGGATTCTGGAAATTCTTGATTTTCCAGTCATTTGACCTCTTTTGCTTTTCCCCAAGAACTTTCATAAAGGCAGAACGTGTGGCGATTGTGTGGTGACAACTCCAGGATTCAAGCGTCTAAATCTTTAGATTTTTACATCTCAGTGAGATTTCTACAGTTGGCTGTCTTTAGTTTAAGTAACTTACATGTTGGTTGTAGATGATGACCCCCTCCTCACAGGTGGGCTTGTGGGTACACAGGTGCTGGTGAACACACCAGTTACAGCCCCATCGGCTCAACACACAGCCCCGGCAACTGCAGAGAGAAATAACAGGATGAACGGATTAGAGAGACATGGACATTTAGCCTCCGTAGGAGGACTGGCAGCTTTCAAAACAAGGAGCCAGGGGTTAGGAGCTATGAAGAGAAAAGGGAGACAAATAGGAGTAGTATGGGATTGTTCTTTTAGTTATTAGTGGGAGAATGGAGAGAGGAAAGAGTGGTATAAAGAAAGAGAGATACAGCTACTGTATATCTTGTAGACAGTAATCCAATTGCAGCTCATCTGGCCCCATTGGTAAGAAAGGTCAGTGATCTAATTCAACGCAGCCTCAGTTTCTTATCAGAGTAATGGGAAGCAAATAGGAGGACCAACATGGACAAAGAGAGGCAGAGAGAGAGAGAGAGAGAGAGAGAGAGAGAGCATGCGTCTCTATGCAGCTCTGTGTCCAGGTGTACAACCACTGTCCATCTGAGAGTGTAACATCTCCCGTTGTATAATATTCTCTATTCCATTCCAGGGACCGTCCCAACTGCCTCATCTATATATGGCTTTGTTTTTAGCAGTAGAGAGGCGAGTCACTGCAGGCGAAACATTGTATTTACAAGAACTGGTCAATTTAGAGATTTTTGTCTACTTTGTCTACTTTACAACATGTCAGCAAGGTAAATGTAGTTGTTGATTTGACCAAACCTTTTCTGTTTGGGTCTGTCTGTATATTTAATAAAACTATCTTTAATGGCCATTATCTCAACATAAGTATTTCATGTTAATTGTCTGATGTATGATACATTTCCTTCTTAAAAGCATGATTACAATCTTTTGATTTATAAAATTAACACCTGCAGTGTCTAAAACCCAGCGTCAAGAAGCACAGCTGAGCCATGTGATAAGCATATGTTAAAATAAAAAGTTGAGAGAGAGAGAGAGAGAGAGAGAGAGAGAGAGAGAAAAAAGAGAGAAAAAAGAGAAAAAGAGAGCGAGAGAGAGAGAGAGAGCGCTTAGTGGCAGACAACAAGTATCTACAGCCTCCAGGGGCATACGTCGAAGAGATTTACAACTTTGGTTAGATGGACATGAAAGAACAACTAGCTGATGTGTAAGAGAGAGCATTTAAAGTATGTAGCAACAGGTATGTAGAGAGAGAGAGAGAGAAAGAGAGAGAGAGAGAGAGAGAGAGCAGAGCTGGTGTAACTCACGGCATGCTGCCAGACAGCTGCTTGACGGCCGTACAGTCGTAGTAGGTGAAGTCCCTGGATGTGACGATGACCTCGCCAAAGCGCAGAGACAGGGTGACTGTGACAAAGTCTAGAGGAGAGAGAGACAACCACAGACAGACAGAGAATGAGAGAGAGAGAGACAGAGAGAGAGAGAGACAGCATGAGGGAGAGAGCTTACCACTAACATGATGCTCCACCTGAGCACACAGCAGGCCAAGCTAATATTAGGCTAGGCTTATATGGTCTCTGATTCATAAGCCTGGAATGAGTACACTGTTCGGCAAAAACACAAGTGAAATAAGGTTTTGGTCCAGACAGCCAAAACACAGAGGCCTAATGGAAGCCATGTGAAGGCTGTTTGAGGCTTCTATCCTATCAGACAGACACACACACACAGTCAACATGGGACAGGAGCTCTGGAAGCTGCAGGAGGCAACTACAACTACTGTCATTTCTCACAGCGAGGAACATTTCTCTTCCAAATAACATCACTTACTTGTCCGACAACTCCATTCAATAGTTCAATTAAAACGGATTTGACATATACAGTGGCAAATCACAACAGAAGTTATCTGAGGGCACCTTTTATACAGAGCAGGTCTAGACCAATGCTCATGTTTGATTTCTTGTAAGCAATGGCATGGAGTCACTGTGGAATTTCCTCTACATTGTACAACATGCCAAATGTACAACATGTTTAGTTAGGACAGCAGAATGAACTGAAAATATGCTTCATACACACTATATAAAGACATGTTAAAGGTGCACTATGTAACTGTGGGTGTGTCAGAGAAGTGAAACTTTTCTAAGGTATATTCTCATAACTGAATAATAAACGATCAAAAAACAAAAAACTTCAGGAACAAGACAATTGGATCAGCAAATGTAAACAAATCAACCTCCTATAAACTGCATAGTGCACCTTTAACACCTAATGTTGTATCAACAACAGTGACCTTTAACACATCGGGCAAACACAGAGTGACACTGGCTCTTTGGCTGATAAATGTTTCACTATTTCTACCAGCTAAGTTGTTATTTTCCTCTGGTTTGGTGTTAGTGTACAGTCAGTGGCTTTGGTTTGAGCTGTACAAACTCAAACCATGAGCTAGCAAAGATGCTAACAAAAGTAAAAGTAAAGCTTTAGGGAAGTGCAGAGCCGAGTGGTCATTGTGTGTGCACTCATCACTACAGGCACAAAGTGATTACATCCATTGTCATTATCAAAACATTGATTAGTCAAGCTTCCTGTGGGTGGACAAATGGCAAATGAGGACAACCCAGTCTGTAGAAAAAAACAAAAGTCTAAACTGTATGATGTCATTTAGCAAGTCCACTTAAAAAGATACAGTGTGTGATAACATCTAGTGGTCAATCTCTGTGTCTGCCCCTCTCTTTTGGAGAATTTACAGAAGCTACGGTGGCCTTCAAGGACAAGACGGTAGTGACAAAAGATTGCCTCATCCAGCACTGCCTCAAGTCTGGTCACAATGAAGTTGTATTTAGTTATTTATTCTATAGTACTTCTCCTTCGTCTTCAGACAGGTGCATTTCCCCATGACGCTCATTATATATAAAAACGCTTAAGGCCGTTAAGTTTGTTGATTCTGTGCTACTGTAGAAACATGGCGGTGCAACATGGCCGCGGGCCCCCATGTAGATATAAAAGGCTCATTCTAAGGTAATAAAACACTTTTATTTTCAAATGATTAAACACTAAATAAACATACTACTGAATATTATATTCCTTTTCTACCAAGTCTGTTCTGAAAAATGGCAATTCCCGTTAAACACTGAACCTTTAAAACGTTTTATGGAACAGGCAACTTTAAAGCAGCAGTTGAAGCCTTTAACTGGCCTTCTATTAAGTAAGCTCCAGCACTGTCCCTCTATAAGTAACAGCAAGCCACAGCTAGATGGCTAAATACAGCCTGTGTGTCCATATCCCCGTCACCCTCACTCCTACAACAAGCTTCAGGAATGCAGCCATGGGAACCTGCCTGTCTCTCTGTGTGTGTGTGTGTGTGTGTGTGTGTGTGTGTGTGTGTGTGTGTGTGTGTGTGTGTGTGTGTGTGTGTGTGTGTGTGTGTGTGTGTGTGTGTGTGTGTGTGTGTGTGTGTGTGTGTGTGTGTGTGTGTGTGTGTGTGTGTGTGTGTGTGTGTGTGTGTGTGTGTGTTGACTTAAGTTTTAGTTAGTCAATCTTCAGGAAATGAATGTTAGTCTATGTTAATACCCCTATTTATATTCTGGACTTGTTCTGACTTGCTTCTCACTTCTTATCTTCTCTATTTTTATTGTATGCAGTGAAACACCAAGGGAAATTTCCTTGAATGTGAAAACTTACTTGGCAATAATAAACCTGAGTCTGATTCTGATCAAATACAGCGGATGTATGAGAGCTGTATGCTTAAAAATACTCCCCCTGTTGTGTTAGGTGGCTTAGAAAAAAAATTGACTGGGTTAGCCTAGATTTAGGGACATAGAGGGATTGAACTGTGCCAGACAGACACACACACAAATTAATCTGAATTGCAGGATGCAGCCAAATTCTCCACGCTCAAAGTTGAAAAGTTCAAGCCAGTAATTAAACATCAGCATCATCAGCTTTTGTCCCCTAAAACAAACAAAACAGACACATGTGCAGGTGGTTTGCCCTCACCCTGGCCCGGAGGCACTGTTGGTACGTGGCTGCTGTCAGGAGAGTGGCAGGTGACCCCACTCTGGGTGACCACAGCAGGACTGTGGCTGTCCTGGAAGAAGCAGGAGTAGAACTCATCCTTCTCCAACACTGGAAGTCCTGGGACCGACAGAGACACCTGAGGGGAGAGAGAGGATATTGAGACAGTCAAACACTGATTCAAACCATGGCTAGATCACTGCATATAGAGCTTACTGCCTGGCAAATAATTAGTGGTACATTGTTTCACTTTAGTAAAAAAAGAAAATCACACTTCTGTAGCCCACGTTATTGGAATAAACCAGACCTAACCAACATAAATTAGCTTAAAAACAAGGTTTCCTTTTTAAAGCAGAGCTCAAGTTTTTTATATTCATCTAACCAAAAGATATTAGCAGAAATTGAAGAGATGTAAGGAAAAATCCCTCAAATCATCATAAGCAAGGCAACAAAACAATGGAATGAATACCATTTTACAATTTGAACCCAGGTCACACAACAAAAAGAGCCTATCTCCCTCCGGAGTATCATTAAAGCAGCCTGTACACCTGCTAGAGTCAGACAGGAAGTGAATAAACTGTCTGAACACATCATTCGGATCTGCTCACGTAAATGTAAATTGTCAATGTCAAACTAAAATGTATTTTAGTATTTTTACCCCATTTAATCTTTATTTGATCTTTTGTATCCCTTTAAATCCTTCTTATCTCTGTGTTATCCTTATTGTATGTTGTGCTTGTTTATTGTGCTTATTGAGGTTCTTCTTGCTCGTGATCACTGTAAATAAACGCAAGCTCAGTGTCTCACCAGTTGAAATAAAGGTCACTGAATTGAATCGAGTTGAATTGAATGTGGAATAATTCAATTTTAAAAACCAAATTAGATTTGATTGCTGCAGGAACATGAATCACACTTCATGAGTTATTATTATAATTCCCTTTTCTCATCTTATTTAGGTTTCACGTATCCTCCACATTCCGCTTTCATTAAATAGTCTGACCTCTACGGTTCCATGGATATCTGTTAATGCAAGTGCTTTTCTTCTGGACTGTCTGTTCATCAATGGTGGACAATAGCGCTGCTGACATTAACTGCTCACTCAGTGGCAGGGCTGCTGGGTCTTAAACCAAATGTGTTTCAGTCCTGACAGAAATGCTGCCAAGTAACAAAAGCTGTCATTGAACATCTGGTCAAATCAAGACTTATTCATTGATCACATTGTTTCCATTGTAAATGAAAGGTTTGCCACTTTGTTTTTTTTATATATAAAAATTAAACTATTTGTATGGGTGCTTGTTCATTTCTGTACAGAAACTCTGTGGTTCTCTTAATTCCAAAAACACAACATGTCCTATATTAAGCTTTAATTTTGGTGTCCTTCATTCTCACCGGCCACTTTGTTAGATGCTTGTAAAAACAAATAGCTATCAGCCAATCACATGGCAGCAACTCAATGCATTTAGGCATGCAGTTGTGGTCAAGACAACATGCTGAAGTTAAAACCGAGCATCAGAATGGGGTAGAAAGGAGGTTGAGTGATTTTGAACGGTGTTGATGGTGCACGGCAGGATGGATCCATGCTTTCATGTTGTTTACGCAAAATTCTGACCCTACCATCTGAACTTCGCAACTGAAACCGAGACTCATCAGACCAGGCAAGATTTTTTCCAATCTTCTATTGTCCAATTTTAGCCTGGTCCAAACAGACCATTGTACTTAATTTCATTTGTACAGAAGGTCTGGAACTGCTCTATTTGGCAAACGTTCACTCACTTGGAGGCGGGTGTCTGTTGAAGTTTAAAACTATTGGATCTGCCCAGTGCCACTCTGGATCAGCCAACCAATCGCATAACTTTTGGTCGTGACGTATGACATGAGCCGGCTTCTGACGGCGCATTCCAGTTGTACTGGGAACTCGGAAATTTCCGACTTCACTACATATTGTAGTCTATGGATCTACCGGTACCTGGCAACGGTAACTTGCTAGAGCCTAACGTTTAGTTATTTGGACGAGAAAGGTTGTAGGCGTCCATACTTTCGCGAGCAGATGCACTGGAACGCAGACAGGCCGGAACTCGGAACTACCAAGTCGGAAATTTCCGAGTTCCGAGTATAAAGGAACGCAGAATTCAACTGAAACTGGAGCGCGACTTCGACGTCATCGTTCTCAGCCACTCGCTCTGTTCGCTGATTGGACGGCCGGAGATTTTCCTGAGCTAGAGCTGAGAAATTCACCACAGCCCCCAGACTGACTACTGAAGGGAAAATTAAATTTGAGCGGAAGTAGGTAGGCAGGCGGAGCCAGGCTAGTCCAATTTTAGTGAGCCTGTGCAAATTGTAGCCTCAGTTTCCTGTTCTTAGATGACAGGAGTGGCACCCGTTGCTATAGTCTGCTGTAGCCCAACTGCTTCAAGGTTGGACATGTTTTGTGTTCAGAGATTGCATTCTGCATACCCTGGTTGTAACGAGTGGTTATTTGAGTTACTATTGCCTTTCTATCATCTCGAACCAGTCTGCCCATTCTCCTCTGACATCAACAAGGCATTTTCGACCACACAACTGCCGCTGGCTGGATATTTTTCTTTTTCGGGCCATTCTCTGTAAACCCTAGAGATGGTTGTGAAAATCCCAGTAGATCAGCAGTTTCTGAAATACTCAGACCAGCCCTTCTGGCACCATCAACATTGCCATGTTCAAAGTCACTTAAACCCCCTCTCTTCCCCATTATCCATGCTCGGTTATAACTTCAATAAGTTGTCCTGTCCAGGTCTACATGCCTAAATGTGTTACTTCCTGCCATGTCATTGGCTGATTAGTTATATGTGTTAACAAGAAATTGTACCTAATAAAGTGGCTGGTGAGTGTATGTCATGCATGGACATGGGTGTTTGCCATTGAATACATGAGCCCCAGTGTTTGGCTTTCTCATTCACTGTTAAATATATAAACACATTTATGTTGCACTGAGCTCCTGGGGTGAGGACACCATGATCTTAGGGCGTATTCACACCTGCCGTGTTTAGTTCGGTTGAAACAAACTCAGATACACTTCTGCCTTCGGTGCGCATCGTTCAGGCAGGTGTGAATACGGCAATCAGACTCAGGAGCGGACCCCAAGCGCCCCGAGACCCAGCTGAAGAGATGGTCTTGGTGCACTTCCAAACAAACTCTGCTGCAGTTCGTTTGTGGTGTGAATTTGTTCCGACTTCGATCCGACTCAAATGCAGGAAGCACTGTGCCTTTTCTTTATTTTGTCTTTTAATAAATTACCGTTAGCTTTAGTTCACATTATGGGAAAGTGTTGTTGCCACTATTTTTTAGAAGATTAGTTGTGGTTTGAGTGTCTCCTGCACAGTGCCAACAGTTTCACGCTGTGCTTTGCATGAAGTGTGAGTTTTTATTTTGCTTCCCATGTTAACCGGTTAGACCATTACTACTATCTCGCGAAGAACTGCAGCAAAAATACAGTGAAAATGATATGTTTCACATCGTAGCCTACAAGCCACAAACATCTCTCTCGCTCTCTTTCTCTCAACATTAATGACTTTCAGTCTATAGCCTACTGATATAAATGACTCACAGTTGCTATTTGCAGATTGCACAAAATCACTAATATAAAGCACTATGTGTGTGTATTTCAGACTCACCCTCCTGCTCTCCTCCCTGCTGACGTTGAATGGGTTGAGGTCCTGGACCAGCAGACACTGCTGCTCCATGTCAAAGCTCCACAGCCACTGACCGGGCTGCTTCCATCGGGCACACTCTGACTGCAACACACACCTGGAGGGGACACACACAGAGACCGGCCTGTTTACAACATGTACACTGTCTCCATTATGTTGTCGGCTTAAGGCTCTCAATCGTTTAAACGCTATTAAATAACTACTTAAATATAAAACCATGAAAATGACTACCAGTATTTAGTGTGCATTTTATAAAGTGCACTTCAACTCCATCCTGGATTGTGAAGATGTTCTACTACCTGGACTGAAAACTATCTAATAATTAAAGTGAGGACATTTTAAACTGATAGCCAGACATGCAGTCACATAGGGTGGGGTGGGGGGATGGCCAAGGTGTATGGGGCTTCTTCTTGTATGTTTTTATTAATTTATTTTCTTATATATCATGTATGTGCTTGTAGGTTTTTTTAATGTGGCCATGTGTCATGCAAGTTTTTTTATGATTGTTAAACAGCCCCTCTAGGGACGGGCATTACAATTGAGCAGTAGCTATAAATGCTGTGATGATGTACATTGGAGATGTGTCGTGTAAGTGTCTTTGTGGTAGCAAACACAAAATTAAATGGTAGAAGAAATGTGAGACATGTTCTAAACGATGTTTGTGTACTTGGAAACACAAACAGTTTCTAAATGAATAAACTGTATTAAACAACAAACAAAAAAACATTACTGTTATGAAGGAAGGAAGAAGGCAGGAGAGTGGGATAAGGAGTAAAGATGAAAGTAAAGGAGCAAAGAGTAAAGCCATCCAGGTGAGAGGGAGGGAGGGAGAGAGGCCAGGTGGTGAGGTAGAGAAGTGAGCAGAGGGGAAGACACACAGATGGGACGGACAGGTTACTTTATTTCATCAGACTAATATCCAACCATAACACCAAGTCGGCAGAAACCCAACAACAAGCAGAAAATACTGCTTCTGGTCAGTCAAACGTTATATATATATATTTGTTTGTATATATTTGTTTGTGTGTGTGTGTATATATATATATATATATACACATTCAAAAGGTTGAATTTACAAAAACTAAGTCCCCATCAAAAAGAAAATTAAACAAATAAATATTTAAATGTATAGTCAATAAAAACACCACTACTTATCTTAATGCACTCAGGGGCTTTGCAGCAACAGCATCAGTTGTTGGGGTATGACTTTGTTCAAGCTAATGTTAGTAAACCTCAAATTTCTCATTTTGGCTAATGGACAATACATTTGAACATATACTCAAATAAGGTCAATACTAAACTGAAAGTAGAAGAACATCTCTAAAACATGTTTCATTCTAATAATTAGGATTAAATTAAAAATAGCATCCAAATGTTAGCATTTTCATTGTGAGATGAGTGTTAGCATGCTGATATTAACATTTAGCTCGAAACAATGCTACATCACAGATCGATTAGAATGGCTTTAAAGTGGTGTTCCTTCATAAATGAAGATTGGCACAGATTAACTTAGTTTGTTAACAGAATAATTCACTAATATAATTATCTATGCATTACATGTGAATGATCATATGATATCTTTTTTTAGCTTTTGATTTTGTCAGTTTATTTGGATTATTTTGTACCTTAAACTTGAGTTATAATTGGGTTAAATTATACTCTCTGTGATGCTAGATTGGGACATATTCAGGGCTGGAGTGTATCTCACCTTCCCTCCAGGACACACCAGCCACAGTAGGGGTCGTGGCCCAGCAGACAGGCATGGCAATCGGGATGCTGCTGGCACTCAGCCACCGGCCTCTTCTGCAGCTGGAAAACCAGGACACACAATACAGTTCAGACATGTTCAGTCGTGCAAACCAACGCACACTAAGCTCCCAGAAATCTGATTAAAAAGAAGATGTGGCCTACATATTCCAGGGGAACAATGCAAAATGAGAATATGGTCAAAATTAGAATTATCTCAACAACGCTTACTGGTATAGAGAATCGAGGTTGACCACAAGGGAGTTCTAATGATTTATCTGTATTGCTACAATAGAGTAAGAACACATCTGTAAAAGAATAGCATGAACTGAGGCTAGAAGAGTGCAATTACTTTATGTTGCAAACCGTGTGTGTGTGTGTGTGTGTGTGTGTGTGTGTGTGTGTGTGTGTGTGTGTGTGTGTGTGTGTGTGTGTGTGTGTGTGTGTGTGTGTGTGTGTATTTACCATGTTATTAGTCATGATGAAGAGATGTTCATCTGTCTGGTCCAGGATGAGGTCTGAGCTGATGGCTGTGTTCTGCTGAATGGAGATGACAGAGTACTCCTCCACCTCGCCGTTTGGTCCCAGGAACACCTGAGGGAAATGTGCACACACAGCAAAACATTGTTTACATCCATCATTTCTCATCAAAATGCATCCTGTATCCTAAGTCATAGCAAACATAAGTGTATGCATTTAAATCATTAAACCTTTGCAGATGATGCATTGATGACCTAATGACTTCCTGATTGGCTGGACAGCTTTAAAAATCGAAGAAAATAAGTTGAGGACTAGCAGTTAAATTTGAGAAAAAAAAAGTAGTTAAAATGAAACTATGAAGAGTAGTCCAGAGATGCAGAGTTGCACACCTTTAATACTCTGCTCTTGCCAACACATGTTAGCTTAGCAGATAGGAAACATTGGATCCTTAAAATTAAGACACATGAAACTAGAGTAGAGTTTGGGGCTTTGGGTGAAGATATTTCCTCTTTGTTGATAGAGAGCAGAGTATACCTTAACTTTCTCTCTTTGACCTGAATGGTAGACTCTGACAAAGCATACTTTGCATTTTCCATTTTCCGAGCATAGGTTTTTGGGTGTCAGTTGTTGTTGCACTCTTTGCACACTGGACACATATGTCACAGTCCTTGGCGAGGTTATTTGTTGAGGCACAACACTTGAAACAGATGTCTTTTTCTTTCAGGAAAGCTTTTGGTTACTCTAAAGCCTTGCTGAAGGCGTTGTTTTCCTGATGTTATACCTTCTACTGTACATCCAGGTTTTTTCTTAGCGGTAGAATCAACAACTGAAACTTTTCGTGGGCACTTTTAGAGCTCCTTCACCAGTGTCTGGGGTTGACAACAGTTTGTAAAATGTGCCATACTGAGAAATATAGAGAGTTTTGCGTTCTAACCACTACACCACCACAAGCGTCCCGTCACAAGGGGAGTTACTTTAGCAGTCTGACAGTGTGCTGGCTGGTAAAAGTCTAGAGCAGCTATAATGTGAGTAAATACGAGAGGGCAGCCTGACCAACTGCTCATCCTAATGTCATTAATGAGATATACCACTGTGAGCCTTTGGAACAAAGACAGCAATCGCCCTAATGGGATAATCTGCTCAGGAGGAGGAAGTGTGAATCCCCCCAGTCTGCCCTGTCGTGTTCCAGGGTCCAAGCCTCCAGGTATGTGCAGGGTTTGAGGTCACATACACAGTCTGACATTCTTGAACCCTTCTTCAGCTCTCTGAAAATAGGCTTATACACCTGTGTCCATACAGACTACAGCACATGAATGAAACTACACAACCGGTGGGGACGCAGAGACAGGTGACTCAATGACAATCCTCTCTTCATACAAGTAATAGAAGAGCAGAAAGAGAAGCCTACCATGGGTTGCTTCTGTTTGAAAGACAATATGTTGAAGGGTTTGGTAAAAATCTGAGCAAAATGTGACACTGCTGAAAATAGAAATTGCACAAAATATAAAAACATAACGAAAGATCTCAAGGGCAAAGTAGAAAACTGTAAGCAGCGAGTGTGCAGCATGTCAGCTTACTGCAGAAAATACTCCCTTTTTTTGTAACGGAGCTGACTCACCTAAACAAACATTTAGAGATGGGCTGGTAAGTGGTCAGCAGTGCCTTATTAGACTGGTGAGGTTTCAGCAGTTCATACAGGCTCCTGTGTCTTAAACACAAGCCTAACTTAATTAACTTGTCTTGTTATTCCCAGTAGCTGCAATTAGCCAATCCACTGCACACCATGTTTATGTGCAAAGGGGCCTGAGGTCAACAGCACTGAGAGGGGAGGGGGTCAACATGTCACGATCAAAACATTAGATTACCGCTTCTTATACACTGTGCAAACAAAGAAAGTTAATGGAATGGAATATAAACTCAAAGATTTCCACGTCGCTCACCCTTTCCTTCAGAAAACTAGAGCAAGGACAATCAACGTATTCTATTATTACAGATGATAATGCAAGCAAATAAATAACCAAAATAAAACTGCATTATATAATCAATTTCATATGTGTTTATTTAATCTTATTCAGAGATTTTATTTTTAAGATCAGCATAAAAGTCCTCCAGTAAGAATAAAGCTGGTTGATATCGTTGAATTTATTTGTCTATTTTCTATCGTTTTACATAGGGATTATTGAGACTAAGGATGGGTTTATATTATTAGGGATCTAAATTCTGGGGACATGCAGCATTTTAAATATGAATACAGCAGTCTGAATATACTGCCATGAACAGATGATGACGACTTCTTAAATTGAATGTTGACATCAAAATCTATGAATACCATTGTGCCATCATAGTGCACTAAATTGTGGTCTAGTTTTTTTAAGTTGTATTCTTTATTGCTGAACTTACTTTTATTCAGTTAGATTCAACAAAAATGCTTGACAAACAGTCAAGTAAATAGTTTCCTAACTTTCCTTCCTAATTTTAATATTGCAAAATGAATGTGATCCTTTCAATGATACACAAACCAATACAATTATTTTCAAACAATCATCATGCTGATGAACCCAGCAAGATGGCTACCTGTATTGTTATTAAAAAATGCGGAGCACCAAGCAGTGCTTTGGTCAGACAGACAACAGACGGAGAAGTTTTAACCGATCTAGGATTTTTCATGGGACAGAGTGAACTGTTTTCACGCATGTCGATATGCAGTAGAGACTGTGTATAACATCAAGTTTGATGATCATATAATCATAAAGGTTACATTGATTATGTCTGTTACTAGTTTCACAAAATGTTACCAGTAGATCTCTAATGGGTAATTGTACATTGACAGTTTGCAACCTCACTACAATTAGAGAGTGCAGATGTAAATGATACCTGCTGCCATCAGATGGATGCATAGAGTGACCAAAGTAAAGGAAAGGTCTTTAGTACAAACTGCTATTGGTTGTGGATTACAGAATTGCTAAAAATAACTCATAAGATTTACTCTGCCTCGTTGGAATTATTACAATATTTGGAATAAATCTAATCTTTGGTATCTCTGGTAGTTACGTAGAATTAAAGTTCAAAGATGAACACAACATGAATAAAAGGGATTTGTATGATTTCAGATAAGCTTGTATTGGTTTGCTCATAAAAGGATATTTTTTGTATTATTTTGTATTATTTGCAGCTTTATACAGTGTGTTTGTGTGTGGTTATCCTGCTCTGCCTCATGATAACCTGCTCAATTAAAGCAGCTCCGAGTAACATTTAAATATCTTTTAAACAGCCTCATGTTTCCTCACATAATCATAAATTACCTTTAACAGCAAACGAGACCATCAGTGCAAAGAAAGACGTTTTTATATAGTTTTTATTACTGCGTTTGGTCTGGTCGCACACCCAGTCCGATTTTCGGTTCAGGCGTGCATGCTCTATGGTCACATATCCGTATTGGTCGCAGATTTCAGTGTGGCGCTGCAACGCGATTTGAGAAGCCTATCCCTCCAGGTGAGGGAAGGGGAGCGGGAGCCTTGTTTGAGACAGTTATTTGTCGTCATAATGACTGATAACGGGGCTGAACCATCAAAGAAAAAATAGAAAATGCAATGAAGAAAAGCTAAAAGGGAGAGTGATAGGCAGGCGGGAGGGCGTTACCAAGCAACGTATACACAATTTCACGGTAGCGAACTGCAGTGTTTACTCCTAAATGAATGAGCGGTAGCCTACTAAAACAAAGTTTACTTTGCCTCACCAGCATCATCAGATGACCATTATTCATCTGAAATAGTCATTATTTACAACAACATAAACACATTACCTCATCGTGATCCATACTAACTGCCGTCTCTCGTTCATTCGCTTTGTGTGAGGACACGCAATCTTTCAGCTCCGTGAGAGAGAGTAGTTAGGTGACACTGCTGCATCAACTCATTGCAATCAGGTGTGTGTGGCACTGACTGGCATTAGTTGATGCTGTGTCACCAACCACTCTCACGGAGCCGAAAAGAGTCCGGTGCCCTCACACTTTCAACACACAGACATGCACTATATTGCTTCCTGATCATTTGAATCTCGCACACCCGGCACAAGCTAGAAAACAGCTTCACGACAGCTGGCGTCGTAAAAATACTACCGCTTTTGTCCAAAGGGGTCGCCAACGTGCCATGTTACTCGTAGTGGCTTTAATCAGATTTCAGCAGATCTTACCCATTCTTTCGCTAGATCTTTGTTATAGTGGTAGTTACTCGCAGATACAGTACACAGATGAGTATGAGCATTCTCATTATATAAAATGGCAAAAATCTGTTGACGTGTCCTTTAATGCCTTTACAAAATTTCACAGCAATCCATCGAATAACTTTGGTCTTGACCGGATTCGTGGAAAGACCAACCGACATAGGCAAATTTAATTTGAGTCAACTTAAACTATAAAATTAAACTTGCCCCTGGCCTTAATTAATTTGCTCTATACATAGAGAGAGGGAAAAAAGAGAAAGAAGGAAATGAAAGAAGCTGTTACTGGTGGTGAGTTGGGAGTTCAATCAGAGGCTGTGTGTAGCAGACAGACGGATGGACTGGTACGTTACCAGAGATAAGAATGTTGAGGGAGACATGCCTTCTGAGATACCTTTGTTTTATACAAAATACAGCTAACATTCTCCCATTGGCGAGTCTCCTTTGACACACGGTAATTTAGGTGAACAGTTAAGGGTGCTAACAAGGTTTGAATGGAAATCTTCATTGTGGGTGGTTACAGTCAGGATACAGACTGACAATGTGTCCATTAATGAGCATGAGATTGACACCGACAGTGTCTGGGGCTGTTATGAGCGATATCTGTCCATAACACTGAATGATTCTCTCTGTTAGGGAAGTGCACGTCTGCCGGTCAGCGATGAGTATTATGGAGCTCCGGTATCTGCTCATAGTGATGTGCAGCTCAGGGTTTTAGCTGGCTCTGTGTGACGCAACTGTGTAAAAATACGTTAATGGCCGTCATTGTGCTACTTCTTCTAGTGCAGGGGCCCTTATCCACAAGCCACCATTGAGAAAAAAAATGACACAAAGAGCCCATTGTGTGGAGGCAAGCTCACGATCTGTAAACTCCTGATATCAAGGGGCCCTACCATCAACCTCCCTGCTCCTCTGACTTGGGTTAGCTTGTTTAGTGCTTCATATCATTGATAATCAAAAATAGTTATGAATATATATAGAATATAAGACTTTTCTTGTAATCAACAAGCTTGTGTCCTAAAGAGGAACTTCGTATGATGCTATCATGGCGCTCCACTCTTGTTGGTAGATTTAGTGGTATTGGCAATGACTTCACGATACGAATCACGATACATGGGTGACAATATGGTTTATCGCGATACAATGCATAATGCGATATTCCTCATAGTTCATTAAAAATTTAAACAAACTGAGCTGATACAAGTTGCTGTGTACGGTCTGGGTGGTCGTTATATCAGATCGCATTATATACGTATATAAAATTCAGCTGACAATTTGAGTCAAAAGTATTTATTTCAAAACTTTAATTCAAATTCAAACCCCGGTAATTCAAGGCAACGAGTTGTACTGCAAAATCTACAGGAGCTGAGGTGTAGTTCCAACCCGTTTAAAACTTGACTTTTACAAAATATTAACTTTTGGAGCTGACGATACAGATATCACGAAAATAAATATCACGTTATAGTGCAGTATCGTTTTTTTTTTAGCAAAGCCCTGATAATTAGGGTTGGACAAAATACAACACACCTTTCAGTATAATTACATACAATCCAACACCACCAAAACAACAGCCTTGGAAATGACTAAAGAGTAAATACAAACTGAATCTAGTAAGCTTTAAAAAGTAGGTAACTGGATGTACCCGAGTAGGAAAAAAATACCTTGAGAAGGAATATATACAAAAATGTAATGGAATTTAACAGGTTTTAGATAAAATATTGTTTATTTTTATGTGACTAAAATGGTCAAATTAGAATATGAAACAGTATTTAGAGCAATTGTTTGGGTTTAGAGCCATTTTTGTAATACCTGTAGATGGACAAATATGAAAGTTATAAAAATAAAATCTTGCTCCATTAACTATAAAGGCTATAAATCCAATGGTCTGTGTCACATAAGAGAACACCAGAAGCAGTGATTCACCAAGCATACACAATGTCTTTTGTGGTTTATGTTCTCATCATGTTTAGTGGTTTAATGTCCTCATCATTAATTGGATGACTGGAGTTACAATGATGGGACAATCTACCGTACCATAATATTGCTGCATTCCTGATACAAGATGGTAGGATAAATGAAGATGTGGAAGGACTGTGCTTCAGCCTGCCTTACTCTACTCACTGAGACTAGTTCACAGCTACACTGGTTGGCAGATGTCAGATCTCTGGAAGTGAACAGAGAAAAAAAAGTTGACTTGGATATTTCTGGGTTGACTTCCATGTCTATGCAGGGACAGGTACAAGGGATAAATACCAAGCATATGTTACCCAACTAGGGTCTGAAGTCAAAACAATGACACAAGCTACATAAGTTGCCAAAAATGCCAGTACTTGTACTTTATATTCCCAGTAATAACAACACAATCTCTGCATAACATCGCAGTTAGCTCATGTACAAAGTGCCCCCTTGTTTGTGATTTGGGATTTGTGTGCAACAGAATGGAAAGCTCAAAAACCTGTCTGTGCATGCCCTGAATAAGTCTTTGACAGCATCTTACCTTGTGCAGGCTGCCCTTGGAGTCCCCCAGGAAGGCAATGGTATGTCCCACCCTCACGCTGACTGCCACAGCAGTTAGCCGGGCCGATGGGCTGTCCAAGATGGCCTCCGCTTCTACGGGCATCCTGCTGGCCATGGGGCTGGGAGTGTGGTCAGAGCCACAGGGGTAGGCTTCCAGAGTGTTCTAGTGGTGGGGGACACGCACAAGAGGACAAGTCAGTGTGTAGTCGGGATTCTAATGGGTCATGTTCTGTTAACATGAAGATTAGATTATCAAATTAAAATAAATAACACATTTAATTTTGACATAAGTACCCTTAGGGGGCTTACAAAGCTGTGACCATTTGTTCTTGTATCCAGAGTCTGGCAGTATGAAGTGTTTTTTTCTCTAGTGGCAATGCTGTTGTTTTGGGCAATCAGGGCAATTCATTTTCAACATGAACATTTGAAAAATGGGGTCATTGCTTAATCATTTGTAATCTTAACAATAGGAAGTAGAGGCAATGAACCAGGGAGCTGTGCATGTTGCTTGAAGGCTCCTTGTTTAATGATGGATTGCATGTAGTTGGCTGGTATGTTGTTATGAATGGAAACAATCATTGGCCTGCTCTTAACATAAAAAAGATTGATTATATGCCAGCACTACCTAGGAATGATGATATGAATCTAACCACAATACCACTTCAATATTTTCATGATTTCACCACTACAAAAATTGTCCCAACTTTAAGGACTCCGTGACATTAACCATGGGTTGAAGGACAGTTAAGCCTTTTTTGTCCACATCATGTGAAGTGAACCTAATCATTCCAGTAAACCAACAGGGATGATGGCTAAGAATAGCCCCACAATGAATCATGACTAAATTTCCAAGGAATTATTACTTCCAGTATAGGACAATGGCCAAGGCCCTGTTTCGGAAAGTGGTCAGACACGGTTTAGGGAAAACTCATAGTTAAAAGGAAACTCTTATGCAAAATTCACTTTTTTATGTTTTGCAACATTAACATAGTTCCCTGGTGTGACTAAAAAACAACCCTCCTTTTCTCAGCCTCCACCTTTCTGGAAACCTGTGTTTAAAAACCCCAGTCAGATTTATCTCCCCTTATGACATCATAAGGAGAAGCCAAACCCCCATTATCAACCAAACTTAGCACTACCTCCATATTAGCACACTTCCAGATACCCCTGAATCTAACTGCCAGTTAGGTTCAAACCAGAAGTTAGATTCAGGGCCAATCAGAGCAGACTAGGCTTTTTGGAAGGTGGGGCTCTAAAACAGAGCGTTTCAGACAGAGGTTGAAAATAGGAGATTCATCAACGGAAAATGTCCTTAATATGTGACCTTTAACTCTGAATCAGTTACTGAGGCAACATTCTTTGTGAAGCTGGCATGTCACTGACTGCCTTTGCTGATGGGAGTCTGGTCACACTGAAATGACACATGCTAACAAGCACTGTGCAGACTGCAATCACCTGGACATTTAGACATAGAAACTGAGGGCAGGAAAAAACCACAATGAACTTGAGTAAGACAACAAGAGAAGATTGCTGAAGTTGCATTCCGGAGACTAGGGATGTGTATGTGTAACCGGTTAGTCAATCAAACCGTTAAGGAAAAATCAATATATTCAAAAAGTTTTTTTTTAATACATATAAAGTTTTGAGACAATGCATTCAGTCATTTCACACCACATACTGTATAACACACCTCCACTGTGCATCTGTATCCCTTAATGTCTTAATGGCTTCAACCAAGCCTGTTGTGTGAAGTCCTTGTCAGGTCTTGTTATACATTAACTCTGAGTCTGAACCTCACCCCACTAAGTACAATAATGCTGCCGATCGATCCTCCCCCCTGACCAGCAATTCTATTAAATTACACTGCCCACACTATACCTCATTCATTCAAGCCAGTGGATAGTACGCTGATCAGCACTGCTCTATGTCCTCAACACAGGAGGCATTGATTATAGAGGATGATGTTAACTAGCCCCTCCATGTACATCCAAACTAAAGGTTAACATGCAATCAAGTGAACGCCACACTGAGTTTGGATGGTGACGTGAGAATGAAATATTATACATTTATTTTTTATACAATAAAGGGCCATTATTGTTCTTGTAGGTTGTCATTCTTAGCCTGTATGCTGCTTTTCAGTAACACCATGTCAAACAATACAGATACACACACATACACATGGGAGTGTAGTGGTGTAACTGCTATCTACCTCAGTTTGCTGACCACTGGTCTGGACCACAAGGTGATGGTTGGATGATTGCCTTGCTCAAGTCAATCTCAGAGCTAGTAATTGGGAGCGGGGTAAGGATTAAAACTGGTTTTATTTAATTTTCGAGATCAGAATCCTTGTTGACTTTTAACAGTTAAATTATATGTTAAAACTAAATTAATAGCTCTTTAGTCCACAATATTAAGGCACAAAAACTATTAAAGTTGTCAGTTTGTACTTTAAATTCAAACAACCATTTTTTAATAGTTGATTAATATATATTTTTATTTGTCTGAAATTAAAAGTCACGGTCTATTAGAACAACAGGATGGAGACAGGGGGGTTTGCAAAATGGATATTGAAGTAGGAACCTCATTTACAATATATTGTTGTTCTCTTAGTATCCAGTAATCCATTGACTATAACATGATGAACTCAATTAAATCTTAACCTTCAGGGAAAATTGCAGCGCCAAACCTTAGAAAATGCTATACTGTGTATATGCAATGACTATGGGTATTATTTAGGTAAACTGACTATATTGATGACAGATCAGCATCCCAGGGCCTGCCCACCTCTGAACAACTATTCCCTGTTGGAAACTCTGTAACGTGACGTGACACGACACGACACGTGACAGTAAATAATCGGAGAGTAATTGTGTTGAAGAATTTGGGATTTGACTCCATTGAAATAAAATAAAGAGATAAAGTTAAGGCTGTTTGCTGCCTTTCAAAACAGTCTTACAGTAAAGTCACCATGATAACCAATCTGGCAGCTGGTGTATGGCATATATAAGGATAAGGGAAGGACAATTAATTAATACATTTTTAAAATAAAAGTTCAATCTATTGAATTTACCTCTGGCAGGTTGGCACAGTTGGATTTGACCTCGTACTCGATGTAGGCGGCCTCTGCTCCTGCCTCTCTGCCCATCTGTGTGTAGCACAGGTCTCTGGTGGAGTTGATCCTGCGGTCCACGTCTTTCAGGTTAAACATGCAGAGGGCAGAGTCCTCGCTGGGCCGAGTGGATGAGGCCACGCGAGTGGAGAAGACGCCCAGGAGAGTGTCGGAGCCTTCTTCACTCACCACACCGTCCTTGGTCAGTCCCAGCTGCACGGCTTGTAATAGGTTGTACATTTTCCCTGCCCTGGATTGGCAGGTCAACGGCACCTCCACGTAAGAATAGTAGGCCTGGTCGTCCAGACAAACGCGGGAGACGTATGTGCGGTACTCACGTGACTGTGACTTCAGGTCTCGCCTGTAGAAGAGGAAGTACACGTGTTGACGGTGGGCGAAGGACGCTACAAAGTGATGGTCGTACTCCGAGAGGCGGCCGGCCACAGCCAACTTGGCCGTCTCCTCATAGGAAAAGATGGGTTCCTGGGCCAGGTTTCGTGTGGAGATAGGCGGATGGCTACTGGTGTAACCCCGGCCCACAAACAGTACTGGCTGCCTGTCGGGATGAGAGCGGACCACCAGTCCCACTGTGCTGACTTTGGGGTCATTGGCTGCTACGTATTGAGTGTCCACGGGCCTCTCTGTAGAGAACAGGACCTTATCCACAGAGTCCAGACTACGTTTCTGGCAGATCCCTTGGTTGACGCTGCCGCAGGTGATAAGCTCCATGGAGTACGGGTCTACCAGCAGCAGCTTGTTGTGGTTGCTGGTGACTTTAGCCTGAGGACAGTTGCTCTCTGTGACCGGAGGTAAGCAATCCCTGCTGTCTGTGACGGGGCCGGTGTCATCCTGCCGTTCAGTTTGTAGGAATCCGTCTAACTGGAAGAGGTGGTCCCGGGCCCCCACATAGACCCTGCTTACACTGGGGTCTGGATGCAGGGCCAAGTGCTCAAACACAGTATCATTCCGGATGAAGGTGGGATAAGGACTGGGGTCTGATCCTTGCACCATAACATTAGGTAATGAGGTGAAGGGCCAGCCTAAGGCTAGCAGCAGGAGAGACAATAGCGTTTGGACTGCTGACACAGACGGACGACGCACCATCCACGTAGGCATGGCAGCAGAGCTGAGGGAAAGAAGACAAGACAAGCAGGTTATTTATTATATTATTATACATCCACTAGATTCTAGGGTTCTAGTGACTAGAACACAGTTTGCCAAACGTTTACTCCTGCATGGATAAGGGGTGTCACAATCTCCATTGTAAGTCGGAAATCAATCGGAATTACTTTATGATCTCGAACTTCAAAGTTTAAGGTGGAATCGATGATTCGACACCACGTAGACCATCTTTTGAAATAAGAATTAGATAATTAAATTAGTTTTGATGGAATAAAACCAATTGTACTAGACTAGATTAGTCTTAAATGGCACAGTCATCTGTTCTTAAGAAAGAAAAAAATCTAATTGAATTGAGATTTGCAGAATCATGATTCCCCTATGGATTACCGTCTTTATTCTAACATAGTAGAGACAGTGAAATTAAAGTAATTATAATATAGTTTCTGATTCAGTTTTAATTTATTTTAAATTGGGTCTGTGCACATCAAGCATATAGCAATGGACCAGTGCAGACCACAACATTTGTTCACAAGTTGCATCACTAAAACAAGCATTTACACTAGAAACTGGCTAATAACAACTGGTCTGATCCCTGCATTGAGTACAATACAAAACTCAAAGTCGCTTGAGAGTACTGTGAGACATAAAACCCAAGCAATAGATATACTAGGAACTTAAACTCTCCTTTCAGCAAGTTTGCATCAATATCTTCAGTAAAAAAAAACAAGAATTATGTCAAGGACCCTCTGCATAGTCTAGAGCGGGGGTCACTAACAGGCGGACCGCGGTCCGGGTCCGGACCCAGACGCCGTCCTATACGGACCCGGACCTGTAGTCAATCAATTATTTAAGTATTTAAAATTTTGACGGGGCGCTTCTATTTTGACCGGCGCAGCTTTTCTAGACTTTACGGTACTGGTTTAGCGAATCAGGAAATGCTTTCGAGTTAAGCCATCCCGCCTCCTGCTACTCAGGCAGCCAATCGAATCTGTGCATTCCCGGCTCAGGCTGGCTCACAGACAAAGAGACAGTGAGCTATCATGCCAGAGATGACAGAGAGAAGTGCAAGAATTACGAGAATTTCAGCGAAATAAATCAGATTAGAGTGAGAAAGACAGCGGGAGGAGAGTGAGAGACAGCTTTCTCTCTCGCTCGCCCGCTCGCTCACCGGCTCCGTGTGTCGCGAGCGAGTTAACGAGCGATCAACAGCTGAGTTTTTTCCTATTATTTACTATCTATGGTTTTTTCCCCTTTTGTAAGACTGGTGAAAACCGATCAAGGTGCAATCATGTGGACTCTCTATTACCCTGATGTAGACCTATGTGTGAATGACACAGACATAAGATTGACATAATCACCAATCGCCAGCAGCACTGCATCACTGCCCACAACAGCAACAGGAAAAACATTATTTAAAAAAAAAATTTGTATGTAGTTTCAATTGTCTACATTTTAAGTTTTACATATTCTTAGTAATGGCAGAATTTATAAATACAGGTTAATTTTTTAGCAAGATATTTGGCAGTAGCCCCCACTAACATTAGCGAAAGCTAGTGGTCATCCGTCCCTCAGTCCAGTTATCTGGCTGCTAGCAAGTTATGTTGTTTTGTTAATTTTTCTATTCATCTTAACTATATTAAATGTTGACCTTTTCTTTTATTATTTTCCCCAGAATGCACCAGAATGCTCCGATTACATTCTAAAAACACAAAAAAAAATTACTGGGGGGGAAACCCCCAGACCCTCCTACAGGGGTTTAGTTTCTGACATGTCACTTTTTCAGAGCTTTTCAAAATTGCAAAATAAAAATCCAGTATTAGACAAAGTGGGAGATTACTATGTTAAACAAACATAGTAGGTATAGTGAAGTTTAGAAATTATACATTGAAAATATTTCTCAAAATAATTTAATTTTTCAAAAATGAATTATATATTTTATCTTTATTTTAAGATTATTATTATATTTATTTTCACCATTTTATTTTTAAATGCAGCCCTTCTCTATGAAGAGATTAGTTTCAGTTGAGTCACTTAAATACAATTATCTTCAGTATTATATATCTATAATTATTTAAAAGTGAGAATAAATATTGTTGAAATGTTTTTGAATTGTTCTTTCTATATTGATCTGACAGTCAGTTGTTAATTACATGCAGACGTTGATACAACTACTAGGCTACTTCACTATATATCACACTGAATCATAACGCAAGTTAGACATTATGATGTTCCGGACCTTTGCTTGAGGACATTTTCTCTAACTGGACCTATTTGAATTTTAGTTGAATACCCCTGGTCTAGAGCATACAGTCACAACACTATATTTGCCAAGCAAGCTGACCCTCCATTCGATTCTGTTGTCCTAAAAGACAACTTATACTTTAGGCCTTCTTGGTTGATGGTGTTTGAAGAGGTCTCTACTTGTCCGTCTGCAGATTGCCTAATACAATTGTAATCCAGGAAAATATTAATTGTTTCTATATTAGAATCTACGACTTGTGGCATTGGACTGTTTAAACAACCCCAGGAGGACTCCATTTAGCATAATAAACTTCTGAGACTATCGGCTCCTTACCATTTGTTTCCGTTGGTGTTTCACAGAGGCATGTCACCTCTTGACCTCCCAGGAGCTTGGCTTTAATAACACATCCTTCTGGACACAACCTGCAACACAAGGAAAGAGCACAACCATAAGTATATACTCTGCACTTTGACACACAGTTTTCTACAAAACTCTCAAACACATTGGATTTGTTGGCATCATCACTGCAATCCCCTAGAAAATTGTGGGAAAGCTCACTGCACCAATTGAAATTCCTATCAGGCCTGTATGTCTGACAGGCTACATCCGTTTTGTGTGAGTTAAAAAGGCCGTCAGCAGAGGCCAAGTCGAGAAGTGTGAGTCCAAGTGGGCCTTTTCAGTGCCACACACACAGTCCCAATATACAGTCCTCCCCCATTGCTAGGATACAAGGTACAAAAGGTTTTTGGACTAGTCCCTATGGAGGTAAAAGAAGATGGCATGAGAACCTTGGAGAGGGCTAGAAGAGCTCCTGAATCTATTATTTCAGACGTGAAATACTGTGATATCCAATAGTTATGATACTGTTAAATCATATCACACTCAATTGGACTTTGCTACATCCCTCTCTTTCCCCTTCTTAACTTCACTCTTCTCCCAACAATCCATCACTGGCACAGAAGCAGGATTATGTCTTAGGTGTTCAGGCAGATCTCCAGTAGACTTAATCCAAAGGGGAGTTTAGGATAAAAAGACACAGACTGAAAAACACTATTTAGCCCTCTGAAGAGACCGATCCTAAAACCCATAGGCACACACACACACACACACACACACACACACACACACACACACACACACACACACACACACACACACACACACACACACACACACACACACACACACACACACACACACACACACACACACACACACACACACACACACACACACACACACACACACACACACACACACACACACACACACACACACCTCTTTCCCTGCACCCCCTCGCGGCATTAGAAAGCTTGCTTTGTTGGTGACAATCTCCTGTGTGTGGGAAAGAGGGTAAAGGCCTGGCAGCGAGCCAAAGCTGGGAAGAAAAGACACACTAATTTAAACTACTTACTACTAGAGCACAATGATTTGTATTATTGCTATCAATATAATTTCAAGCAGATGATTTAATTCTATTATAAAACCTTATCTGCCACTTCCTTGCTAAATGTTTGTTTTTCCACTCAGGGACTCCTGCTCATGTGAAGCTAGCCAGAGGCGTTGAGGGTCAAGCAGATTGATTGTTGCCACTGTGACCCAGCACCATATCATCAGATCCAAATTAAAAGCAATGCTTTAAACCCTGGGGGAGGGGGGGTTTCAGTAGTTGGTAAACAAGCTGAAACTGTGTTGCTAAAAGAGGCTGAACTGTGTGGTCAGCATGTTAGGACTCTCTGGAGTAAAAAGCGCTTTACAGTGAGGCCTGTGCAGATATTCCTGAGAAAGCACGGGTCTGAAGCCGGAATGACAGGCATGCTGCTAACTCATAGAAAAGCACTAGTTCAACAAATACACTGCTTCTCCTGTTTCTCCAATGCTTTCTCTAAGCTGGATATGTATATTACTCCATAATAAGTAACAATGTTGGCTAGGTCCTTTACAATAACTTTTCCAAGTCACTCATCTAAAAAGGGCTGTTTACATGGCAACACTTTTAACATAATGTACCAAACTGTTTTTACTTTCTGGCTGTTCGTTTACAGGACAACAACGTTTTGAGGGGGCAGTCTGCAAACGAAAACTTTTGAAACCAGGTTACAGTGTTTAATCTTTTGAAATATGCAACCCAACGTCACCTAGCAGAAATTCAACTCCTTCATAATTTTGCCAAACTTTTTAATTTGTTTTTTTAAATCACTTTTGTGATTGTATCGGCCCCACCCGTACTACAACTTTTCATCGCTGGCCTGGCATGCTTACCACATTCTTTTAGCTCCTTATGGGGAATCCATGTGCATGAAGATCGAATTTTAAAAAAAAATGTACTTTGGTAAAACTTTCCTGTTTGACCGATGTTGCATACACTTAGTTTTAGAGTAACATGCAAGTCAGGCCATTAGAAAAGCTGCAACTCAAAAAAGACAAGCAATAGTAGGGTGGCCTTTTGGAAAAGGTTCTTCCTCTCCTGCACTGACTAATCCAATCACACTTCAACTGCACCCAGAGTTTGAAGACATATGAGAACAAGATAATGGACTTCTGATTCAATTCCTGCGCCAAAAATCACATTTTGTGTCTGAGTGGAAACCGTGACTTCAGCAAGCCCAAATGTATCAGTTTGATGGGAGGAAATGTGGTGCATGTTATTGCCTTTTCCTAATGTTCCTTTACTTTGAGGTAATGGACTCTATACCTTGCCCCAACACTGTCTGCAGACACAGTGTCAGTAGTAGAACTTAATATTGTTTGTCCATAGTGAAGCATGCATTTGGCATGAGCTTGGAATGTGTCATATGGCCGCAATTAAAGTGTGATACCGCTCTCTTGGAAGGTGGCTAACAATTAAATCAATGCATACATTTTTTTGTGAAGTGGCATTGTTATAACCTGGAACATGCTAAGAAGAAATGTTACCTAAAGCGTTGTATTAGCACAGTGTGGAAAAAAAGCCACATGTTTAATTTGAATGAGACCAGTCCTGTACCACTGTTTTGGCACAGGATGTAACTATGGGGGGTGGAATCCACCACTGTGCCACTTTTTCAAGTCGACGTTGCCCTGCCCCTGCTATGAAGTTCAGCAAATAGCAAAAAATCCTGTCAGTCATTGAAACGATTCATGGTTTTACATTGAAGGAGGCAGGACCATGCCAGAGTGATGCATCATGGGAGGATGCGTTCAGACAGCTGTGAGACAGGACCAGGATTAACTTTTTTACATATAGCCTCTGAGGTAGGTGCAAATAAATTGGTAAGGACTTTGTTTACACTTAACTCGTACCAATTTGTTGTACATAGCACTGTTATTGCATTTGGGAACAGAACCTTTAGCAGGTGAACAGGATCCCTATACAGCAAACTAAACCTTCCCTAACCCTCACCACAAGTGGACCAGAGCCTGAGCTGGTAGCAAAGAGACTCACTCCACCACCCAATGCATTCCTGAGAGGCACATTCAATTGAGCCATCATCCGCTTCATTGAGTCCGGCCAGCCTTTCATTCATTTTAAATTCAGCTATCCTAAATTCTGAAGGAGACGGAGAGGGACAGCAGCCGGGAGGGGGACAGACAGAGCATATTTGACGTGTAAAAAAAAAAGAAAAGCTGATAGCTGGCAGAGTGACATATGCTGACATAAACGGGGTTTCAGGAAGACGGGCGTGAGACAGAAGTGGGGACACACATTACAATGACGGACATCGCCACAAAAAAAATGCAAGCCTCGGTGCTTACTGAGAAGTGATGGAATGTGACTAATGATAATAAACCAGAGAGACAGAGAGAGAGAGAGAGAGAGAGAGAGAGAGAGAGAGAGAGAGAAAGAAAGAGAGAGGGACACAGAGAGAGACCCATTGTGACCCATTCAACACCCACTCATTTGCAGCAACAAAAGGGGGAGGGGAAATAGAGCAAGTTTCTAATTAGTGACATGATTGTGTGAGCATAAGCACAAAAGCGCCTAGAACGAGTGGTCCACCTCTGCTGTACACACTGACAAATAAACACTCCAAAATGCGCGCGCGCACACACACACACACACACACACACAGAGGAGTTGTAGGGCTTTGAGTGAATGCAGCCCTCTACAATCAGTCATTGCCTTTACAACAACAAACAGTGTTTACAAAGGATGCTTTAGTGGCTACTGCTGCCCCACAGTGTTAAATTACACACGCCAACATCCTCCTCCTGCTTCTCAAGCACACACACACACACACTCACACACACAACTGTTGGTGCTGCTGTGACATACGAGCAGTGTCAAACATTAGGTCTACTGTAAGGCAACACACAGCAAATGTTTAGTGTTGAGAGATAGACAGGACAGATCACACTACAGAAGCGTAACAGTGGGTCTAGATAGGGCAAAGCTATCCACTCATTTCTAAAGTGCAGACTGTAGAGAGTACATCTGATATCACATAAGGCACAGGTGCTGATTTATCATTGGTGTGAATGCTGAAAGCATTCACGCCGGGCCATATCTTCAACATGCTTCATTCCACAAACTTCCTTCAACTATCATCATATTCAGCCCATTTTTCACATTCTTGCTTTCATTCAAAATTTTCAAAAAAATGCATAACTTCATAATTAATAAACAATTTAACCAAAATTATGAAATGTTTAAAATCGCATCTCCTCACTGAAAATTCATCCGACAAACTTGATACAAGTATCTAAATGTTCAGCATAGTTCAGACAACAATTGCTAGCGAACAGTTTGTTTATAACATTCCTAACTTCAGAGAAAATTAACCATTTATGAAATTAATATTTCATACAAAATTATGATTCCTCCTACTCGTTCATACTTCATCGTAGAAACTCCATTCAAAGTTTTTCATGTTTGTCTCGCACAGGAGCACATTTCCATAATTCACCATTTTTTCATAAAATTCATAACTTCAGAGATAATTAAAGGTTTATTACACCCAAAATCCCTATTGGGAATGTATTGGGAAATCGGCAAAACGCAAAGCGTTCTGCAATGACCTGCAATGACACTTCCAGCTCACTGATAATTCATCCTACAAAGTTCATTTCTTCGACCAAATATTCAGCTATCTTTCGTCTTTCATTGTTAAAATTCAACCTTTTTTAAGAAAAGCATAGTTTTCAAATTAATCAGCCATGTTTGACGGATGTAACATCAAGTTGAGTGATATTTAGAGTGTGCACATCAACTGCCAGAGTGGAGGAGAGGGAATAAAAAAGAACACCAGACCTTTTTAAGATTGCGTCAACTCACAAAAATCTAACTCCTCGTGGATAATTTTGATCTCTAACTGTAGATATTATTGTTACGGTCGCAGAAATGTTTCTTTGGAGGCAAATGGACATACATATTGGGAGCTGTGAGCTTCTAAGCGGAAAAAAGTCATACTAAATGAGGCCTCCTGCCTCACCCACTCTCTTGTTAAATGAGATTCTACATTCCACGACAGAAAATCTTTTTTAAAGATATATTTTTTTTGGGGCATTTTTCATGCTTTTTATTGACAGTGCAGAGAGACAGAGGTGAAATGGGGCAGAGAGGGCAGTGACATGCAGAGAACGACCGCGGGAAGGAATCGAACCCGGGTCTGCTGCTGGGCCCGGCCCGGGAGGGGGACGCCTTACCGACTGAGCTAAAGGCGCCCCCCACGACAGAAAATCTAAACGAAAATTGCTCTCAACTCGAAAGTTTTTACATTAAAGAAACACATTTGACACTGAATATTAATTGGAATCTTCTGGTTCTCACGGTATGATAATTTTTTCTGTCAGACAAACGGTTTGCGAGATAAAAGCAGCAGTTTGGGCTTATGTGTTCATTTGAAATCGCCTGTGTGTGAGATCCTCTTTGGGAGAGAAGTGATTGTACGTGTGTAAAGTACCAGCTGTTTACAATTGACACTGATTAGCTGTCAGTCACTATGGAGACCTCTGCACCTGCCTGTGACATTTTAGGATAATGTATGTCACAGAATGGGAGAAGAGTCCAATCTCTTATGATACATCCAGAATACAAGTGAAATTTGCCTAATTTGAGAGTTTGAGAATGCTTTTCCTCTATTAATTTTCTAAATGTTCAACTTTTTCAGGAGTTTGAAATTACCTTCTCTGGAATGTGCTCTAGGACCCCGAAAATATGAAAATATGTATATTTATTTGAAATTGTGTGGTCCCAAAATGACGCCACAGCCCCATTCTAAGCGGATGGAGAAAATTCAAATTGCGTTAATTTTTCATCCATTTCATTCATTTTTCATCCGATAAACTTCATTCCACATTTTACATGTAGGGCCCTATGATTTCCGCGATAACGAAAACACGGACGGAATCACGGAATTGGGCAATAAAAACGGAATCTACTGTTTAACACGGAATGTCACGGAATTCGCCATTATTTTGGTGAAATTCAATTTCCAAGGCAAAGGGAAACAACACGGTTGAAATTAAAGCAGAACTAGGGAGGATTTTTGGTTTGGCGATATCTAAAGACCAAACTACTGCCGTGAAAAGTAGAGCCTGGCTGCAGGATCGCTAATGTAACACACAGCGCCAAACCCCCTTCACAAATCTGTCTATTCAATGTTTACTTATGAATGTATCCATGTACGTAACTCTGACATGTACATAACTTAATTTATTGTTAATAATATGGTCTGTTTATAAATTCGGCATATGATTAAAGCATCTAGCAGCACGTAATCATGTTAAACGTTTACTGTTTTTAAGTTATTAATGCCACTCGCTCCCGCAGATACATAGCACAGGGAGGTCTTATATTCAGCCATTGCTAAAGGGAGTGTTGTATTATGGAACGGCCTCTGTGGTACGAAATTCCAGTCTCAACAATGTTTCCTACACGCAATTATAACTCTAGCGTCTACAGCCCGTTGTTTTCATGTAGTGTAACTTGTGTAATGTGTTACATTATTCAGCTGTTGCCGTGATGTCGGCTAACGCTGATGCTAATGATAACTAGCTCTCCGTCGCACAATAGACTGTAGGTTGGTGTTGCAGCCAGCTGTTAGGTGAAGCGCTGTCCCACAGGTAAAAGCCATGGACCTATAAAGCCTGTCCAATATTCACTCTAGTCCAGCTTCTTGAAAAGTTTATAAGGACTTTATTATTTATGTAAAAATAATATTTAATGTTTCACTTGAAGCACAAAATTAATGGCTTTATTTTCTGTTATAGCCTATACCCAACAAATTAGTTTTTTCGTTTTTTTTTAAGCACAAAAAACAGTGCAATGTTGTGATTTTTAGCCTTATATCTGATTAAATTGTTAGAATATCATTTGTTCGCAATAATTAGACACTCGTTCTGATGACGAAATGAGTGTTAATTGTAAAAAAACGGAAGTCATGAGATTAAAACGGAAAAAACGGAATTTGTGAAAAAATAAAACGGAATTTGGAAAAAAATAAAACGGATTTCATAGGGCCCTATACATGTTCAGCTCCTTCAGGACATTGCATGGTAGTATCCTGATTGAGCTGAACACAGGGTTGGGGGTTCGAATCCCCGTTCCAACACAACATTTTAGACTTCACTACTTGTTGAGTATGACTCAGAGATGACATCACAAGAGTTTAGAGGTCAAATTTCAAGGTCATTGTGACATTGCCTTTTGTGACTGCATTATCTCATGAACGCTTCCACGGTTTTTCTTCAAATTTTGCACAAATGTTGATTCTGACTCAAAGATGAACTGATTAAATTTTGGAGGTCATAGTTCAAGGTCATAATTAATTCCTAATTCCAACTAGAAAGTCCATTCAAACTTCCAAATATTCCACATTTCTCAAACATTCTATTTTTCAACCATTCTGTTCATTCAGATATATTCATCTTTCGTTCTTCATCAACATTCAGCAGTGAAGGTTATTCAGTATCAGCTTCAGCTCAGCAGCGCAGCATTCACACCGCAATTTCTTCAGGAATTGCATTTCTAGTTCAACATAACGTTTGGCAAGTTATCAACATGTATTCATTTAAGATGCAACTGGTAGCCATTTGGCCACTGGTCTGTTGACTTACGTTTGGTCCTGTTAGCCAAGTGGTGGATATCTCTGCCGTCAGAAACACTGATATCGTTGACATAAGACTCCAACTAGCAGGCTGTCAAAGGGGTTTTCCCCACTTCAGTTCATTTAGAATGAGATGACGTTAGCAGCACAGAGAGTGGAGGTTTTGCACCAAACTGCATGTAAATTCAGTCAGGTAACTTCTCTCCTCATACTGACTGGGATATCCTTCATCTTTCATCAGCACTCATCCTCTGTTGATGATGCAACCAGGAGAGGTTCAAGTCAATGTTCCAATTCCATTCCAATATCTGCGTTTTTGATATCGTCCAATACTGTCCAATATCATCTATTATCAACTAGGCTGTTATGCAATATAAGGTACCTTTTAAATGTATTGGAACCCATATTTTAACCCGATTGCTTGATATGCTTCAATATTAATTAAGGAATACTTCACCCATACGGAACAGGCGTTCTATCATTATAAAATCGCTATTATAATATATTGAAAGAGGTTTTTCTTCCCTCAGTCTTCCCTTGGCCCAGCTGTCCTGTTAATCCTAACCCTACATTTTCCCATGTGTGACGTCACACATGGTCAAATGTAGGGTTAGACAGTGAGACCATAAAACACTCTCTCTGCCTTTT
The DNA here is from genome assembly GCF_949987685.1 of Ammodytes marinus. Lineage (NCBI taxonomy): Eukaryota > Metazoa > Chordata > Actinopteri > Uranoscopiformes > Ammodytidae > Ammodytes > Ammodytes marinus. The sequence goes on from NC_137233.1 coordinate 20,445,009, forward strand.
CTCAGGCTAGGATGAACCAATTTCTAAAATGTTTGCACATTTATACTACATGGGATCTCAGAGTTCCATACACCTTCATATTTCCACCAGTGAAGTGGGTATTTAAGCAGCAACAACAACTCTTAATAAACATCAGCCTGAAAAACCACCTAATTAAAAAAATAAAAAAATAAAACTGACTGTGGAATTTTGATCTGTGTTGTCAGTCCCATATCCGATGAGTGAATTTATGCCATATTGGACCTGATGTCAATATTGGGTCGGATCCCTCTCATCCCTAAATTGCTGGCACTTTGGATTCTAAATATTTCTGACCTCTATGTCTGCAACATAAAAAGTTGTTCAATAAGAAAGATTGTTCATCTCTAATTTTAATAAACACTGGGGGAGGGAACCTGATTTAACTTTTCTTAAAAACTGTTCCGTGTAAGAACTGGCCTTCTCTCTCAGTCCCTGCTGCCTGCTTGAGCTGGACGGCTCAGCTGGCTGACAAGGGAGTTATTTATAGAGAAAGGCCCAACAACAATGGCTGCCCATCTAAAAGAACACATTCCTCCTCGGCTGATGAACTTCACAGAGAGAGAGAGAGAGAGAGAGAGAGAGAGAGAGAGAGAGAGAGAGAGAGAGAGAGAGAGAGAGAGAGAGAGAGAGAGAGAGAGAGAGAGAGAGAGAGAGAGAGAGAGAGAGAGAGAGAGAGAGAGAGAGAGAGAGAGAGAGAGAGAGAGAGAGAGAGAGAGAGAGAGAGAGAGAGAGAGAGAGAGAGAGAGAGAGAGAGAGAGAGAGAGAGAGAGAGAGAGAGAGAGAGAGATCATCGCCCTGCACTCTCTCCCGGAAAAAACATCCTTCAAGAAATGAAGACCTAAAAAAAGTTCCAGAGTTTCCCCTTATCAGGCCCTTGTAAGGGCTGGATCCCTCGATGACAGGACAGTGGGCTAGTTCTTGGACACGTTTCAATGGTCAGAGGAGAGCCACTTGTCGCTTACAGAGGGAGCCGGGTGGTGGGTAAAGGAAGTTCCCATGGCTGTTAAACTTTTATGGCCTTCAGAGAAATCACCCAGGAGGTTACAGAGGTTGATCCTGCAACACAAGACAGGACACATATCCGGATCTCAGGGATCACTCCCTACACATGGGGCTGGAACTCAATAGCTTTGACCAGACGTGTGCAAGCATTTCCTTTTTCCTCAACCATGAATCAGTCTTCCCCTCTCTCTATGTAAAGAAGGCTTCTGTTCACTGGGCTGAGGTCACATGTGACATCAGACACTACAAGGACTATTAATGGATTGGAGTTTTCGTGTGGACTGCATTTTGGCATAATTATGCATTTTTTTGGCATAATCAAAGACACTTTTAAAGTCTAACCCTCACCAACTTTCATTCAAAACAAAGAAAATAAGATTGCAGACTTTTTAATTCTACCAGTAAATGAGGGGCAATTGCTGCATATTGTAAAGTGGATAATGAAGTTAACTTGAATTTGATATTTATCATTGCATGATGCATTCAGGAACACCAGAGCCAATATAAGATAAGAGATTTTCAAACTTCTTATCTCTTCTGTTTTTTTTTACCACAATCCTAATTACAGTTTAGAGTAGAGGCTTCCTTTTAATGGCAGTAGTGTCAAATATTTAGCCTAGTGAGAACAGCCTGATCTAGCAAGCTTCAAATTAGTTTCTCTGTCAGCCTGGACTTACTCCTATTAAAAAAATGATTGGGCCAATCAGGGCCAGCGGTCTGACCTAATGTATGTCCCTGATTGGTTCACAAATTCGTCAATCTAGCCTCAACGGACACAAAGTGGGGAGGGCCCGGTCTGACTGATTGATTGATGACTTCATGAACCAATCAATCAAGGACCGCCTTCAACGAATGTTAGATCAGAAAGCAGATCCTGATTGGCCTAGTCAATTTTTTTTAGCAAACAAAGAAGACAAAAAAAAAATCAGACTGATGGGAGTTGACGGATAGAACGCTTGAGTCATGGCAGCGTGACAAAGGGGTTCATGTCTGTGGTGGATTAGAAGTCAAGGGGCATCAATGAGTGCAAGTCATGAGTCATCAGGGCTATCATACAAACAGCTGCCAGAGACAGGAAGCTATTCAAGTGTGTGGAGCTCATCTGGATTGTAACTCAAGATGCAGACAGGTGCGGCTGGCAGCACATGCATTAGAAAGTATCTACAGTAGCGGAAGCAATATAACTTTTGAATTCACTCAGAGAAGCAAAACAAAGCTCGGGGGTAAATTCTAACTTCACAATATTCCACTCTGATATTCTTTGGCTTCGAGACACGGTGTTGCTGCAGCTGCTTTCATCTATTCCAAAGCCCAGAAACACAGAGAGAGACTGCAGGGAGACACAGTAATGAGAATAGGGGGGGCAGAACAGGTACTCACAATAGCATCAATACAATCTGAACAGCATACTGCTGGCCTCATGACAATGTCTGCACACTGACTCCAAATACTTTTGAATTTTTATTTTATTTATTGCAACAAATCTGTTTACAAGTTCCGTTCCTAGAATGAAACTCCCCCATCAAATACAATACAGTTAGAACTGGCACAAAGATACATTTACAAACACTGATATTCACGATAAATGTCTTAATACTGAAAACTATGTATTTGAAGGATTAATATTCAACGTGTCTGTATTCACTGCATTTAGTCTTGAAAGGAATAATCTCTTAAAACCAAAACAGATTGGGGGCATTTTAAAGGCTTTTCGGGGTTCATACTTTGCAATCACGGCCAGGGACGTGTTGTCAGCTCTAATGTGTCTCTCTAATTAAAAAGGCAATTGGCCAAGAAAACACATTTGATTTTGTAGAAAAGAGTTTCATAAGCAAACATTCTAAATTCTAAAATTAAATGAAACACAGAGATGGTCTGGTCGGTGGACACTGTATTTACCTGATCTCAGTGGATCAATAAGTGAACTGTAAAAGTCAGAATGGGCTCTTAAGGAGAGGAAATATTAGGTGATAAGAGAATTACAAGAGACAGAGTGAAATAGTTGAAAGAAAAAGAGAAGGGGATGTAGCAGCCAATAATGTAATAACGGCCGATAACGTAATAACTTTTCATTATTTCATGTAATAAAAGCCAATTATTAGTAACTTGCCAATAACGTAATAACTGTTTGCCCATAATGTTATACGTTATAACAATATTAGCTGGGTTTTAAATAATCCTTTCAAAATGTCATAACTGGAGCCGATAATGTATGACACTTACTTTTTATAATTTTACATTTTCTAAGAATTCTTTAATATAACAACTTATTACATTATGTGCAAAACGTTTTAACATTCAAAATTTTATTATTTATTGGCAAGTTACTATATTATCAGCTTTTATTACATTAAAAACCAAAAAATTATTATTTTATGGGCAGGTTTTACGTCATAGGCTGCTACAGAGGCCATCATAATAATATTGCACACCAATCAACTAAACAGTACAACTCTATGAAAACAAGCAATCCTCCTGTAAAATCAGAGGAATCATGTTTCCACCAGGAGTTGTGCTGGGCAGGACAGCAGTTAGCCCAGGGAAAATGAGCCAAACGCAACCATTGACCGTGGCCTGCTCTGTCCCACCAACTCTGGCTCTGCCTACAGCAGATCCTGGCTCATTTATGAACACATGCTGAAGGCCTTGTTGGGGCCCAGTGGGTTTCCACGTCATCCGCCAAGTCATTACAAAGCCGTGAGTTTAGAGTGGACGTTGAGGACCAGTTGGCTGGTAAATGCTCTTATTTTTGTTCCAAATGTTTCCTTTACTGATGTAGTGAAAGTGGAAAGAAAAATCTGTCCCCACCACCACCAGACCCTGATCTGCACCTTTGAGTTTTCATGAGGCAATGCCTTCACGGGGAAATTATAGCTTGTGTTTTGACATGCTCATTATGGTGGGGAGACGTATGCAGACATTATCAGAAAGAATGTAGGGTTGGGTCTGGAGCTATTCTTTTCTGTTCACTTGTTTTCATCATCAGGTTACACAGCTCAGTGTCAGTAATGGGCATATATAAACTCCTAGAGGCAGATGGAGAAGGGAGCTGCCTTGACAAAAGGCTGGAAATACAGAAGATTCGCAACATGCTGAGTTGAGATGGTTAATTGTTGTACAGCACTGAAGCCAAAGTATGATTCTGTGTGACTAAAATGTTGAGCACGTCATCAGATTCAGTGATGCACATTTCTATTCATAAACGCTGCCGTTGTGTGTCTGATTGGCCACACAAAAAAGCACTAAAAGTCTGACTCGGAACAGTATGGATCAAGCCCTCCTATGGAACTGAATGATTCTGTCGACCAATTAACGGACTGCAGTGTGTAGCTCCAGCCATTTGGGACCATTTCAGACTGCTTGGTACCCCAATGGAAGGGTCCTCAAAAAAGGTGCGGCTCGGCTCACTTATTTTTGGACCCTACCTAGCAAATAAAAGCGGACCGAGCAGCACCGAACCTAGCCGCGCCACTAATGCCTCGTTTCCACCAAGTAGAGCGGGTCGGGTCAGAGCGGTTCGGTCCGGGTAGTTTGGCTTTTCATTTGACAAAAGTTGGGTAACATACGGTTTAAGCGCACCTAACCGCTCTAAGCCGCTCCTAATTTCGGTACTCCTCCGTTGGGGTACCAGCCGCCTGAAAGGGTGCCGAAAAGGCGAGTTACACATTCCGTCCGTTTATTGGTCGAAAGAATCATTTCCGCCGTGTGTAGTCACCTCAGCAAGAGTGAAGAGAGTCTTGTCTTTTGGCGAAAATGTGAGCGCAGCACTGTTTATTGTGTGGTGTTTTTCCTCGTCATTAAATGAATCAGTTGGCTACACTGTGTCCCACTGCTACAATGCCACGTAGCTGCCGCAGCCAGCGCTGTTCGCTCACTGTCTCTATCAGTTGCACCGAGCCGTCTCTGTGCGTTTACGCTCACAACAACACGGGGGGAATAAATAAAGAAGCGGCTGGTTTGACCAAGCAAAAACGAGAGACCGCTGGCTTGACCACAGTTGTTCCACAGCCCGATAGATTGACCCATAATCTGGCGGCTATCGCATTCCAGCCTAAACCCTGCCCTACCAGTAAGGGTAGGGTCGGCGGTGGAAACACCACCGAGATTCTTAAAAGTGAGCTGTCCCGCTCTGAGCCGCTCCGACCCGACCCGCTCTACTCGGTGGAAACGAGGCATATGTGGAAACCAGGCTATTGAGAGAAGCCTTTCATTGCTCACATGTGGATACAACGCAGGCAGCCACAGCTTTACAACTCAGTATATCAAGCTCTAAGTATCCTTCAAATTAACTAGTTACTTTACGACATGTCATCCCAATACGTCCAAAAGGCGGTGTTCCCGATAGTTAAGTTCCAATGTAGCGCAAAGGGCCTCCTGTCATAGCCTCGCTGATTTGACAAACACTTTGTCTGAAGCATTCTTCTGCCTTTAGGCAAGCAACATGAACAGACTGACACACAGACATACTATAAGCACATTTTCCGTCAGTCACTGCACACAAATGGTCTAGGAAGTAGAAGAATGTGTAAAATGTGTACATTTGGCTCTGCAAATCGAATGGATGTTTACAATAAAAATTCAAGTAATTGGTTCTAGTTACAATTGCTAATTGAGGATATGTCACTACCTATCAGAAAAATTATAACGTACAGCCAAGAAATCAGGTTTGTAATTTACCCTTGTCGCTGAAACAGTTGATATGATTTTTCACTAATCAGGTAGGTCACTCACTGCAGAAAGCAAATTGTGATGTTATTGAGGTTATGAGGTCCATGTCAAGGCATTAACTATCTCAGCAGCAATGAGATAGTTAATAGTAGTGTTTCTACCATTTCAGCAGTTATACAATCTTCACATAATTGGGTATACGCATGCATGGTTCCACCAGATCCTCCAGCCAACCCTGGTTCACCTCCACCTGGGTCTCTCTACGCCTCACCAGATAAAGGTACAGTTTGAAGGCATGCATGTAATTCAGACGGTCTAACCTGCTCTGAAGGCACTGTCTTACTCTGGAACTCTTCTCTTTGATGCTGAGCGTGAGTGACTGAACAAAGCCAAGAAGCTGCTCCATATTCATGACTCCAGTCAAAAGAGAGGCAAGCAGACACACATACACATCCCTGAGGCCTTGACAGCTTGTTAATGCTACTTGGCCTTGTAGTTCAGCATTTCATGTTGGCAGCACAATGCTGACACTGAGAATTAAACCCAAAAGGCAAACCACAAAATAAAGTGAGATTGGTCAATGTTATAGCAACAAAGAGGAAGACAGTATCTCTCTGCTTACATCAACATTTAAAACTTGGTCCTCCGGTCTCTTCCTCTGCACTGCAGCGGACACTCCAACACTTGCTTTGTGTTCTAGTCTTTCTAAAACTGCTGTTCAACTATGCATGATTCATGCCTGTTTCAAAATTGTATGAAATAAAACCACTGAGCCAACTATCTCCAACATTAATACAGAGCTTCTTGGATGCGAGTATCTACAATATATCAAAGATTGCTGTGAAGGTAGGCCACTACAAACCAAATAGGCATTCATAAATTAATACATTTGACAAGACTAAGATCCAAAGATGCAAATCCATGAGCATGTCTACCAAAAGGCAATATTGGATTTTTATTTTTTGTAGCAATGTGATGTCATACCTTTATTTCTCAGGTATTTCATTTACCAGATAATGTATAATCAACAAATAGAACTATACATACATTATCCATTTTGCCTGCTTCTAATCATAGCCAAGTGTTTTATGTTAAAACAACATAAAATCTTGGCCATTTAGTGGGACTACAGTACCCATGATTCTCTTGTATTTCCTGCAGTTATGTTTATTTGAATTTCACTGAAAGTGAAACGATACAGGACTTAAGTGAAAGGTAAGCAAAGTGGGCCTCATAAATCATCATGACGTCCTCCTTGTTTTCTGGTAGAATAGCTGCAGAGGCTAAATACATAATCTAGTTCCTTCCAGAATGTGGAGACGGATCCGATATATCCAGAAAAAAAGGCTGAACACCATAACTACGCCAAAACATACTCGGCAAACACACAACTGGGTGAAATAGATAGACATGAAAGAGAGTGGGGTCAAAGAGAGTGAAAATGTGTCGGGGGATTATCTCTTCTAGCATTACTTGGGCCCAGTCCAGTTCAGTTTAAACCATTCTAGCTTATTCTGTGCTTTAATTATTGAAGTCATTTTTAATGTTGCTCTACAGGAGATTACAGTTTGGCAATTATCTAGGATTATCCACTGTCTGCTTTAAAGTGCTGGCTGAATTGCAATGACGGCATTTTCAGCATTTCATCAAACACACAGACCCAGCAAAATGTAACTGCTGGGAACACAAATGCAAATCTTTCTTTGAGGAAAAGAAATCAGGAAAATGTTCAGACCATCCACTCTAACATGAGGCAGCTTGGTGACGTGTTACTTTCTAATCTACAGTAAACTAATGATGAATGTTCACATTTACCAAACAATCTTGAGCGATGGGAAGAAAGACCAATATTTGGATAGTCTCCTGGACCAGAAACATCAGGACTGTTAGCATGACAGCACAAAAACAAGCTATTTTTATGCATTTGTGGGAGAGCGCCATCAGCAAGGCAGCCACAGACCGACGGATGGATGTTATATGAGGGAGGACAGCCCCTGGAAATCCCAGGGGAGAGATTTTGGAAAAGCACAAAGAGAGGACGGAAGAACAGGCCCATGCACTAACATGAGAAGCCTGGTCTTCATTTATTATTGTCCTTAACTTTTCATTCAACACTGTGACCATTTGGCTCAAGAAGCTTAATGGCATACACACAGAGTTCTTCTAAGTGACTTCATGGTAGACTGTGACCTTCCTCCACATTAGGGATGTCCATGGTTAACCGTTAAGAAGATATTTAACCGGTTAATTTTTAAGGTTAAAAAAAATTAAATCATCTTAATGTCTCTGAAATCCGGACTCTTATTTTGATATCGCTAAACCGGATGTAAGAATGCCAACTGTCGGTAAAGAATGAAAAGAGTCGTGTAGGCCAGGGGTTTTCAAAGTGTGAAAGAGTGAGCCCCCCCCTCAGAGAACAAATTTCAGCGGAGCTCCCCCCCCCCCCCCCAACATTTTTTTTCTTTCTAAATCCCTGTGTGTTTTGAAAGATCTTTTAATTATTTTACAAATTTAAACATATTTTTGAAACATTCTAAAAAAAATTGTGCGTTTTTTAAACAAATTTTTTAATACATTTTAACATGTATTTCACTATAAATAGGCTACATTAAATCTTAACGGTTAACCGGTTAATAACCGTTAATTCTTGAGGTTAACCGGTTAAAGAAAAAATTCTAAATGGCCATCCCTACTCCATATATTTAAAACCTCTTTTAAATGATATAGTGTGTTTATTAATACATTTACTTTGCACAATTACTGTTAGCCTTGGCTATGACTGGTCAGGAAAGCCCTTATGAAAGGCATTGTTGAGTTGCATTATTGGAAATGTAGGATCCAGCAGTTTTAAAGCTTGACTCAAACTAGCGAATAAAAGTCAGGAGTCGAGTTTTACTATTCTTTTAAAAATCTGTCTTTCACTTTTGCATTAATAAATGTTTGGGGTAGCCCTTTAAGGTTTGCTCAGACTGCATGAAAACGGATTTAGAGGCAACAAGAATCTGTAATTATTCTCAAAGGGGCTTCTTAAATCTTGAATTTAAGGTCTGATGCTATTACCTATGCTACAGTTTTTGACTTTCAATACATTTGCAAACATTCATAAAAGCATGTTTTTGCTTTTTCATTTTGGCTTATTGAGAGAATGGATTACAAGGCAAAAATGCCAATTTGATCATTGTATCCAAGAACATCTATAGCACAATAAAGTGTGCAAAAGGTGTAAGGGTATGAACAATTCTGAACACTGTAGCCACTTTATTAGGCTCCTGTCTGTGCCTGTGCCGGGCAATAACAAGGGCAGTGTAGAGAGAGTGAAGGGCAAATGTTAGTGTGGCTGCTGTGTTTTCAGGTCCTGTCTGAATGCTATGTGTGTGTGTGTAAAAACACACCGCTGCATAAAGAGCCTCTTTGTGGTCCCCTGCAGCTAATTCTGCCTTTTCCATAGTGTTGCCGCTAGTAAAATAGCATTAAAACAGCAGAGTGTGTGTGTGTGTGTGTGTGTGTATGTGTGTGTTGCTTATAGAGGCACGCTTGTTGTGTAACATACAAAAAGGTGAAAATGAAGCCGTAAAACAGTTACAGGACCACTGGAGCTGTTTTGACCAGAGTGCAGTAAAAACTATAAACTTCTCCAACAGAGCATCACAATAAAAACTTCCCTATTATGTATATCCAGATTGGAAAGCACAAACTGCTGCCAGTAGCCACTCCACAGTTTTGACAAGCCGTGAAACCATAACGAGCCTGGGGTGGTTCCACAGCTGTGAGTCAGATAATGGGATGATCATAGGTAGATAACCAAAGATAAACATAGAGTCAAGCAAGTAGTCATATAATCAGAGTCGATGGAGGGCTCGACTACTGTAATTTTAACTATTACAATTACTTGTGAACAAATCTGTTCAGCAAAAACATAAACCCACTGGCTCTTACTGATTCCCTCACCATCAGAAATCTATTTGCAGACATGATGAAGAAAGATCTGGCAATGATGAAACCAGTGGCGTGCACAGACATTTTGGGGGGCAGGTGCTCATTGCAAAAAAAAGGGCACAATATAGTCTATCGATGAATGACCAAATCATTTTAAGGGTACATGTACAAAATCCCCCCCTGGTCTAATGACTTTTAATACCCGGCCACACATTGAGTGTTTCTCAAAGGAATTTGGGAGACTGTGTTTGGGACCCTGGACTTTTCAAAGAAAAATTCATCAATCAGGTGCACTTTGAGAAGAAAGCTAAGGCTAAATCACCTGTGTCAATGTGGGCTATTTAGTAGCCTACTATTTTCTGGAATAATTTGGAGACACAGAATTACCAAAAAGCAGAAAGAAATAATGTACATGTTTGAAAAAAAAACAGTCAGCTTCGGATTTTTTTAAATAATCCCTTATCCCGAATTCTCTCTTTGAAGTCTTCGTTAGGCCCCTGATCTCTGTACTAACAATATCCTATTAAGATAAATACAAGATTACTGCAATTCTTGTAACATAGAAATAACTTATGGTAGGGACAAAATAATATAATTAGCTTATATAGCTTCATGACTGATTTAGTACCACCAACCCACTTTACGTAGTTAAAATAAAATGTGTGGACAGCTTTTAAGATATTTCAATAACATTTGAGGAACAGTTCAACATTAAAATCTGAGCTTTAAAAAGGCCCTGAACAGTTAACATGACTCTGGTCTTGACTCTGACCCTTCATCTTCATCTTCCTCCTTGCTGCTGGTGGATGCTTTCATCCAGGAGAGCAGAGAGCTGCTCCCCTGGGCTGCCTGCTGTAGCTCCCTTTCTTTTTCCTTTTTAACTTCTCCTTTCTAGGCATTATACTGCAATTTGTAAATAAAAGAGACCAACCATATAAAATAAGACTGCTTGGTTACATTACAACCAGGCACAAGGCTACTTTTTCTGCAGGCAATTGGGAATTGCCTGTTTGTCATTTAGCAAATAAATTACTGCATGTGTTAATTATATAGCCTAAAGTAAACCTAAACAACACTAAATCAATCAATTTTCAATCAATTTATTATTTAAAGTGCAAAATCACCATGGTACACGGTCCCAATACACTTTCCAATAAAAACAAGTGCAGTTAAAACAATCAAAACCACCAAAAAAAAAACAGTTAAAATGCATTTACAAATATTCAGCATACTGATAGATTCACATGCTGTACCAATGACAAACTCCGCCGACATTAGTTGTGTTCATCACGTCATATCAATATTTTTTTTGGGCTAGCTTGTCGAGCAGGACAGTCGGCTAATTTATGCTCAGCTGTGTGGCGCTGCATGATAGAGGCTACTTTAAAACAGAGACAAATAAATGCAAGTTATAGCTTGGCAACTGAGGCTTAGGGGGCAAACAATACACTCTTGACTCCATTCAATGTATGTGTTACCTCGCTGGTGGGGCAGGGCAGGCCGGGGAGTAGGTGTGTGTGTGTGTGCAGCAGCTGTGAACTGCTGCGGCAACGCGCCTCCGTTTGTGTCCACTCTGCGCGTTCACGTTGACAAAGGAAGTGTGTGCGGAGGAGGAGGAGGGGGGGCATATTTATTGGGGCATTATTGTCAAACGTTTTTAAATCGTTGAGCATTTATAGATGACACTGTAAAAAAAAGAAAATAATTTTCAGATTTATTTATTTTTTTCCAAAAGGGCACTTGATTGGGCCAGGGGAAAAGGGCAGGTGCTTCAGCACCACTTCAGGTCTACCTGTGCACGCCACTGGATGAAACTGTTAATAATTGGTGGCTGTTTCTAAACCAATATAATAAATAATTTTCGATATTCTACAAACAAGGTGAGAAGCTAATTCATTTTCTTTTTTCAGATTTTGTATTGCACATGGAGTACAAAACATCCTCTGTGTGTGTGTGTGTGTGTGCGTGTGTCACAAGTAACTATATGCCCTCACATAATATGCTGTTCCGCTACGAGGCGCCTTGTTTGTGACCTGTCTCTGGCTGTCACTCAACAGAAATGAATTCTCCCATATGGGTTCAGGAAGACTGATGATGCAGGATCAGGGCTTGACATACAGTTCAATTTGCCCTCTTTAAAAGTCCAACCAGACCCCAATATTGAAAGATGTAGCCAAAATTTGCCAACATTTAAACAGCAAGCATTTCATAGAATCCGATTGCAGCATATCTTTTCATTGGGTGAAGAAGAGTGTTTCTACATAATATGTATAACATACAAACGAACAAGAAGACCAGTGTGGTAAGCCCATATGGGGCAAAGCCACTGCTGGTGGGCCACACATAACCAGAGGAAAACACATAGAATGACACTATAGAAATTTTTCACACTGGACATTTTTGCTGTGCCTTTGCGGTCATTCTATACAGTGCACTATATTTACCCTCTGCCACATAGTGCCCTCAAATTCCCACAGCGGAACAAAAACAGCAGTGTCCAGGCCATGTATTCTACTTCATACTTACAATCCCACAATGCACTGCTTTGCATTTTATAAATGGGAAAATGAACCCAATCCACCACTACTTCATTTCACGTCATCACAGAAGGTTACGATTTATTCAGAAAGCAAAATGATGTGTGGAATACAAAATGGACAGACTTCTGACAGCATAGAGAAGTGTTTTAATTGTGTCTATGGAAAGGTGAAAAGTCAATCAGATATTTCGATAAAAGTGCAATTAAATGTTTTTGGGGGGCTATTGTACTCGTCTATTTTGTAAAGAAGAACAAAAAAAACTATAAATATATGTTTGAAAATTAACTCATAAATCAAAACACCCAACATTTTCAATTTTTACTTTAGCCACCTACGGCAGGGCCCATGATTTACTGCGTCCATTGTCTTCATCCATCGTACTTCTAAAAAGGTGAACCAGGAGGAATTGGGTTTAGATCATTTCTGTGAAACGACACAATAAGGGATGAAACAAATTTGAAAGGGTCTTAAAGCTGTGTCTACCTTTTAAAAGAGGCTGACTTTTTCCCCTCTAGGACGCACACAGTGGGGCAGACTGTTTTTCTCTGTGGGTGTATGTGTACACAATAGCGTCACTGTGGGCGCCGCTAGTTGCATGGTGACATTGTTTGGGTTCTGGTGGAACTTGCAACGTGTTGGGTAGACGTTAAGTCATATAATGGTGAGAATTTTTCCAGCTATGTGATGGCTGCCTAAAGACTGCTCACTGTGTATTCATCAAGTACGAAAGTTTGACAGACTAATAAAAAAGCCCGTCATTTGACATGAGAAATCGCATGGCAATACTTGATGAACTTAAAAGTAGCAAAGAAAAACAAAAATAATTGTTTTAGCATCGGTACTTAAACCCATGTATAAAGTATATGTGGGTGTGAATATGTGTGCATGTTTGCCGATTGTTAAAGAAATTCATAGTCAAGTCTTATAGCTCCACTCATTCATCATTGTGCTACTGACAGCACAAAGGTCACCAACCCTCCACACACACCTCATGCGTATAATGAGGTGTGTGTGTGTGTGTGTGTGTGTGTGTGTGTGTGTGTGTGTATGTGTGTGTGTGCGTGTGTGTGTCTGTGTCCCTGCTCTAAATTCACCTAAAGCATCATTCCCATCAAAACTAGGTCTGTGTGCCCTGACCTTGGGAGGCAGGCAGCAGCCAGCACTTTGCTTTCATCTGGCCAGGAGGCAGGAACATAGGTATATAAACAACAAGAGCACACAGTCTAGTGGAGCAGCAAGGACTTCTGCAGCAGATATTAACATCACCCCAGAGGTAGGCTACTCCTGTATTATGTCAAACGAGCTAGACAAAGAGAGTGGTGAGGTGACTTTTTACACAGACCGCTGGAAGACAGTAAAAACACCTTGAAAAGGTGAAAAGCCTTAAGGTAATCGTCATCTTGCAAGGGAGTCAGATTTTAACATAGAAACTAAGCAGCATCCTACACTCCAACAAGAGAGTAGGTAAAGAGTCAAGAAGACTGTAATAAAAGTAAACCATCAAACATTATATATGGGAAATCAATATCCATATGAACAGGCAGACACTGAAGTACTAGGGCTTTCCGGTGGAGTATCGGTTTATAATCCACAGTATATTCAACCCTAAAAGATTTGTTTTCTCCCCTAACACAACATTTTTGGTAAAATGCTATACAGTTCTACAGCACCACAAATGACTTATACATCTTCCAAAATGAGCACTCAGTGCAAACACAACCTCTCTAAATCAGTTTCAAGTCAAAGCTGAACATGATCAATGGAACATTTAGCTAGACATCCAGCTGCCCCCCTCTGTAGGCAGATCTGAAGACTGAACCCTGGTTCAACACTGTTGGTAATAATGGGATCAATGCTATAACACAGCGTCAGGTACACAGCTGCCCGAGCACTGATAAGCAGGACACACACACACACAAACACACACAGCTGCCTAATCATGGTCCCAGGAGGTGAACCCCACAGCTTTCAGTCAATCCATAACCTGCTCCTCATCACACAGAACTAAACCCCTGGTCCACCTCACCCTAATGACCCTCCCACCCAGTTCCCAGGGGGGCCGCTCCAAACCAAGCCACAGTAAAGACAAGAGGATACATCTTTATGTAAAACAGAGGAGGGAGTGTGTATGTTGGGGGGGTGATAAGAAGTGTGTGTGTGTGTGTGTGTGTGTGTGTGTGTGTGTGTGTGTGTGTGTGTGTGTGTGTGTGTGTGTTAAAAAAACGGCAAAACTAGGGGGTGCTTGTGGTGTAGTGGTTAGAGCCTCCCCTCTTATAGAGGCTCAGTCACAGCAGACCCAGGATTAGAATTTGGCCTGGGTCGTTCACTGCATGTCACTCCACTACCCCATTTTATCTCTGTCCCTCTGTACTATCAATAAAGCATAGAAAATGCCCCACAATTATTTAAAAAAAAAGCTAAACCTTATCTAGGGTTATACAAGAAGATGCCCACAGTATAGTCATCATAGTTCAGAAGATCATCAGATTATCATGAATGAAGATCAAACAAACACTGAATCCTCCAGTTGGTCAGGACAATTGTAGATGTGCTTCACTGGGGAGGAAGTACTTTGAACTTATACTTAAGTATAGTACTTTGCCACAGGATAATGACTAGGCAGACGTGTGTTTGTGTGTCCGTCCTATAAAATACACACTGACACAATAGACCTGTAGCCACTGAATACAACCCCACCCTCAATCTGCCACGCACTGTCAACAAACAATACAGATCTCTCTTACAGAGGCACGGGGCTCTGTCTGTTCTCTTTATGTTACACTGTCACGGCTCTGATTTGTACCCTTGTTGACCAGGTTTTCATTTAAATTTTGGTTATTTGTATTTGTATTGTATTTATTCAAGAAAGACAGGATTTACCAGGATGTTTTGTTTTTTGCTATTGAATGCTAACACTCTTGTGTCTGTATGAATATATAAAGTACAGCAAGTCAAATTTGAATCAGGAAGTTTCATTTGGAAGTTCCATTTGCTTTCTTTTTTTCTTTTTAGACACTGGTTAGGTGAAGACTCTGCTGTCATATGCATCTTCACGATCCAATCTAAAACAGACCTGTGCAAATTCCATTAGAAAATCCTCACGCAAAACCTTAACTATTAAAAAGGAGAGCCTATCTGAAAGGGGTAGGATACTGTATTATCCCAGTGCAACATGACTCCCAACTTGAATAGACTGAATGTGATATTGAGTGCGTTCTAAGTTTGGGTCTTGGCTACTGGTTGGACTTGGGTGGACCAGAGAATAGCCCATTCTGCATTACATATCTCGGCATGTATTTCTGCCAATGAAGCCAATCAGTAAAATGGCACTGTAAACTAAAAGTAACAAAGGACAACGATTAAAAAAAATATAGCAGAGGATTTTTTTTAAATCTCAGTATGCTAAAATATGAAAGACCTAATTAATTTCTAGTGAGTGGTTTCTCACAATAGCCCTTCCTTGTGTCAGTGTGGTTCATCCCATTTGTATTTATTTTTTGTTGGAAACCCTGTGAAATTGTCAGATTCTTTTTTTTACTATTTAAAAAGCTCCAAAACAACTCCCCTGAACTTTATCTTAGCCTCTCTTGTCTGTGTGTGCGTTTTCTGTGATTGGAGTCATATTGAAGGATAGATAGTCCATTTCCACAGTGTCTCCCACACACTATTATCAGCACAGTGACAGCAGCCTAAATACTCGTCATCACTCTGTCCTCCCTGCTGGCTCACTCACATAGAGCCACACACTCAGACAGCAGCAGTTCCATGGATCACCAAGACTGATGCTGCACTGCACATGTGATTGAACACATTAGACAGCAAAGATACACTGCAGGTGGATAGGGTAGAATTTCTTAAAGGCCTATTTCACCGGTGGGAATATGAAGGTGTATTGAATTCTGAGATCCTATGTAGTATAAATGTGCAACATTTTTTAAATTGGTTCATCCTAGCCTGAGAAAAGGCAGAAAGAGTGTTTTATGGTCTCACTGTCTAACCCTACATTTCTCTTTCTGTGACATCACAGAAAAAGAAATGTAGCAGCACAACAATCACCATTGTTTTGACTCACTATTAACATACAGTTAACTAGATAAAATATGAATGTACATTTTGGAACTTTCATTTATACTTGTTATGAATAAAATACTGGACACTTAACACTTATTTATCTTTGTAAGATGAATGCTATGGAAGGAAGATAGACAAAAGTCTTAAAACTGACAAGTGCTTGAAAAAACAATATTTTTGCCTGCTGTGTCTAATACCTTAAACCGACATCCATTTAGACAATGTTTTGTTAACACAAAGGCTACTGTATATTCAGCAGTGGACTGCTCTGACAGAGCTGCAGCTTCAGTGTCAGGGAGTTTGGATTGTGTGTGTCTCCACGTGTGTGTGCACAGCTAGTAAACAGCAGCTGAGGATACAAAGTGGATTTGGTTTCATGATAGGCTGGCTGCTGTTTGCATGTGTGGAGCTTTGCAGGAGTCAGGTAACAGATGCCCAGGCTGGCTGTTAAACTCCAGAGCAGTAATTACGCACTGCTGACTGAAACACACACACCAACACCTTATCAAATGAGCAGTCCACAGTACAGTGCTGTGCCTATTCCCAAATGTCTTCATTAATTATTTGCCTTCTTCTCAGCAGTTAGTCCTCTCTGGTCTGGCAAATACAATCAAACAAGAGCCACTACACAACCAACGGCCTGTGCCCCTCCTTCAGGCCACACACACACACACACACACACACACACACACACACACACACACACACACACACACACACACACACACACACACACACACACACACACACACACACACACACACACACACACACACACACACACACACACACACACACACACACACACACACACACACACACACACACACACACACACACACTCTCTCTAATTGGTCATCCCGTTCTCTGGTAGGTGTCTAGGATGTGTTGGCGGGGGTAATTATGGAGAATATTTGCCACACCCCCTGCTTTCATAGGGTCCACACACACACACACACACACACACCCTTATTCAATTGACCCCCCATGCTCCCATTCTGTCTGAGATAAGATTTGCTGTGTAACTTGTTTCAATGGAAGTCTTGGAACATCAGACTGTTTAAAAGCAAACAGACGGCCCCAGGGAATTGAAATCCAATATAAAAGAGGTGTGACCTAGTTATAAATTCCGGAGTAATTTGGAGACACTGGTTCACGATGAGAAAGCTATTTGTTCATTATTTTTGATTAATATTGTTAAAATAAATAACTTATCAATCAAAATTAGTATTATGAGCCTGATTTAGTATCATTTTTTGATTATAATTTCAAAAAGTCAGCATGAGGGTAATATATAGTTGTTGTGTAAACTACTTCATTGACATCAGGTAGGCAAAGTCTACTCGCTGCAGGTCATAACACATTCTCTTCTGACACTGCACCTTGGCTAAGGATGATGGTTTAAAAAAATAAATACAAATTTAAATGAAATTGCACTTACATGTATAGTGTACACAGTGTACGATGGACAGTTGATTTTCTTCAGCCCAGCTAATGGATACGCCCTGGAGGATCCTAAACACGGTGAGAGTGGAAATCTTAAGTCAACTTGTGTTTCTCATGTTAAACCCACACAGCTCATACAGACTCTGCAAAAGGGGGTTTCTTTCTTCATACAGAAAGGGTCGCCATATCTCTCTTTCTCCACAACATGGTAAGTAGGGCTGTGTATTGGCAAGGACTTCACGATACGCATCACGATACATGGCTCACGATATATTACGATACAATGCATATTGCGATACATTGCGAAATTCCACATAGTTCATTGAAAATGTAATACAAGTTGCTGTGTAAGATCTGGTTGGTCTAAATAAATCACATTATATTCGATAATTAACCCAAACTTGAATTCAATTCAGCCGTACAGCGACACCTACATGAGCGGAGGTTGTAGTTCACAACCTGTTTCAAACCGGAAAAAATAAATAAATAAATATCACGATATATTGCTGAATCGATACTTTAGCACAGCCCTAATGGTTGAGAAACTGTGCAGAGAAAGTACGTCCGCAAAACAGCTTCATGATCCTCTCACCTGAGGAAGGCCAAATGGTCGTCTGTAACATTGCGTGTGCATAAATCATTTTCAACTGCAAAACTTCTGTTTAATTGTGATGAAATTTGAACGATCGCAGTCAGCTCAAATGATGGTGACCAGGGGATCAGGGAATAATTGCCACAGTCCAGGCTGTGAAGCAGGGGTTCTCTGATGATTGCTTTAAAGCAAAGGGGAATAGTCATCTGCCCCAGACCCCACGGATGGTGTCTGGGTGTGAATTTATGTTCAGTGATGTGGGGGGAGGGTGCAAAGTGGACTGTGTGTTGTCCTTTAATCCCCAGAGAGAGAGAGAGAGAGAGAGAGAGAGAGTTTTTGTCATGCGTGCATACAAGAGGCACACTCCCCCGAGGATGAGCATACCCTATTGATCACTATTGATCCATCAATCACCATTGAGCCTCATTTATACTGTACTGTACCCGTGGGTATCATCCGGCCTCTATCCCTACATTGTCTCTTTCAATCTATTCTTCCTCTCCATCTCATCACTCTATCCAAGCAGCCAGTATTGCGTCTTTGTCTCTCTCTGAGCAGCTAATGCAGAGCCCTCTGTCTCCGTTTGTGAGTCTTTGCTGTGTCTCAGTGGCTCTATTAATTGAGTGTCTGTGGTCTGGATGGAGGGATGAGGGGGAGGGATGGAGAACAGAGGACGACTGGTTAAATGAGACACAGGTGACGGTTAGGGACAAGGTTGAGAAGAAGAGAAAAATTATGAGACACTCCCCTCGGTTAAGACATATCTGGGAACTCCATCAAATCCTTTTCAAATCTAATGAAACTATCTAGTTTTGGCTTTATTTTTGGCATTTTTGCTTTTATTAACCGTTTGTTTTACATTATATTGAAATTTTGTCAAATTTAGTAACAGATGGGACAGCCGTTTCACAGAGCTGCTAAGGCACAACCTCAGTTAAACATAAACCAATCAACAAAACCATAGCAGAGCAGAAAACAGTTCATCTCATTGAATACATCTGAATAGCAAAAAGAAGAGCACGGCCCGGCTGAGAATAAATTATTAGAGCTGAATCTAAAAACATTTGGTACAGGTCAAGTGTTTTGTTTTTCCTCAGGGGGGGTTGGACACATTTACATCCACAAATCTGCATGGTGGAACACAACTATTAAAGCCCAATACATTTTTTAATCTCAAAGCGAGGGAATACATTAGGAAGGACGACTATATGATGACCCACTTCTTTTCACCTTTTCACAGCCTCCCCTTTTCCAACATCAAAAGCGGAACACTGCCTGGTTAAAAGCACCCAAACCTCCTTGGGTCTAATGTCCTTAAGGTTCAGGAGCATCTTCAACCAAGAGGGCATTAGAAATAGATATGGAATTAAATGGAGAAAGAAAAAGCTTCAGGCTTCTGAGAAGCCTTGAGTCAGTGAGTGAATGTCATGGGAATGGTCAAGCAGTGATTGAGATTCTGCACCCTGCTCTCTTCGTCCCGGAAAGCAAAAAGATGAATGTGGGTGAGTTATAATAAAAAAATAAAAAAGGAGGACACAATCAGTTAAACGTCTGAGTGGCTCCTAAAATCTATTCCTCCGTCTCATTGGTGAAAGTCATGTGAAGTGTATGTGAGGAAGAAGGTCCAGAGACTCAAAATAAATAAAAGGGGGGAAGACGAGAGGACGACTAAATGACATGATTTGATTAAATTGCTCCTGCTTGCTGCGAGTGATTCGGGCTGCCTGCCTGCCTCGCTCCAGGAAAGTCACCTTGTCTCTGTGAGGGGGTGCAGCAGAGATAAGCCTGGCATTACAATCACATGTTTATTTAACACTTTGCATGCACCGTCAAACAAACAAGAGGAGAGTCCAAGACTGTCAAGAAATACTCCAGGTCAGAAATCAGGTCTAATGTAGGACTGCGTATTGGCTATGACTTTACGATACGATGCGCATCACGATACATGGGTCATGATGTGATGTACCACGATACGATGCATATTGCGATATTCCACATAATTCACTTCAAATGCAAAAACAAGAGCTGAAATTTAAGTTGCTGTGTACAATCTGGGTGGTTTCAGCAGACCCATTGAGTCAAACCAATTTAATTTAAAACAAATTAAAATTCGAAACTACGGCAAATCGAGGTCACTAGCTGTACGGCAACATCTACAGGAGCGAGGGTTAGTTTAAAACATGAATTTTCTTAAAATATTTCTTGAATATCGATTATTGGAGCAAACGATAACATACAGATTTTACCAAAATAAACCACCAGCATCTTAAGCAGCTGGTGCCTTACACTGATCCTAAAAAAGGCAGCATCTTGTTCATCAGGAACATTTAGTCCCAGGGAACAAATGGCCTGCCAGTGATTAACAGTCCTCCGGGGGAATGGATTAATGATTAGCAGCCACTTTTGAGATAACCACATCCTTCTGGCATCAACACAATACAATACAACAACCCATACAACAAGTGATAATGGATTGAGTATTAACCCAAGCCTTAAGTTACACTTAAACTCACTTAAATACGGATTCCAAACACATCCTACATCCTGCATGGTTAACTCCACAGGGAAATATAATGCTATTTGTTGCTTGGAAAACAGACCTCTAATCCTCCCTTGATTTTCATTTGTTCCACCATATAATACATCACATGGATTATCTAGATAGTAACAAGGAAACGCTGTAGTCTTCTCAAAATCAAACAATGGGAGGGGTCTGCTATACTTTCTGACCTGAATGAAACCGTTTGCTATTATTGAACACAGTCAACTCTCATCACTTGTGTGGGAACTGGTGTGTGTGTCATCAGCACCACTTTGCCATATGGCAACAAAGCAGTTTGCACTAGTTGCACCACCATGTCATGTCCTTAGCGTAAAATGTAGACATTCCCACTGGGAGCCTGAAAAGCAACATTCATACATCTACAATGGAGAGAGAGGGGCCACTGATGTTAAAGGAATAGTTCAGCATTTTAGATGTTTAGCTTTTTGCCCCACTTTCCAGCTCAAGAAAAGGTTTCTGAAACCATTCCTTTAACAACCAACAAGCCTGGCAAGACGGATTGTGCCTTGGCTAAGATGGACATGCACTGGAAATAATGAAAGCCTGATGACAGGTATGAGACATGGCATAGCGTCATCACTTTCCCCATTAGCAAGTTCCACAGTTTGCTTTGAGTCAGTGAGAGTGCTCTGTACACTGGCAGCAGCATTTAACATCAGTCTGAGAAGACCTTTCGACTGGGTTGTGTCTGTATCATTTGGAGGAATAGACAAAATATAACACACCTTTTTTTCTAGAAACAACCTTCCTTAGAGTCTGTAGACAAAACAGTGCAAACCTATAGTATTACAGAAGTGACTGAGAGAGTCACTGGCCTCCCTGCTATACCTACAGTGTAAGTTTTGATAATGAACCACCGTTGACCCTTTGACAATCACCAGGCCAGTACTGTGCGAAAACTATGTTTCAGCCCTAGTTAAAAACTATAAAACAGCTGGTTTCTTCAACTTTCACTCATGCGTACGGACATTACACAAGCATTAGGGTTCAGCATGTCAAACTGTGTCAGATTCTGGTTATTTCCATTTTTCTATCCATCTAGCTCTGACTGTGTTGGTGTCAGTCTCATAACACCTGAGTGTATGCTTCCCGAACCGGCCTGAGCCTCCATCTTTCAGCTACGATGGGGTCGCCAAACACTAGCCCTGGCCAAGCATAAAATTATGGAGTTTGTGTGATGTGACCCTGGGCATATTTGAAACAGCTGGCTGTATGCAAAAGCCCACAGAGTTCCATCATGAGAAGACACTTTTAAACATTTTTAACATAATCTGCCTGATTCAACCACAGCAGCTTCCTGGCTTCCCCCTCTCAGGCTTTATCCTCCTCCTAGGTCCTCCACACACTATACCCCGGCAGCCAGCGTGGGAATAAATAGCCCTGGCTCACATTTCACATTGTAATCAAAACACTGGGCTTTGTGGGAGCGCCCGCCCAGACCAAACCAGTCTGGCAGAGCGCTGGGACAGGGGAGGAGGAAGAGGATTTGGGACGGGGAGAGGAAAGCGAAGGAAAGGGGGCATCAGTTAGTTTATGTAACCAAGGTCAGCGCGAGGAAAAGCACAATAATCCTTGGCCAAGGCAACAACAGTAAGAGGAACAGGGGGAGGAGGGGGCCGGCCCAGGGAAGAGAAATATGAAAACAAACAGATAAAAGCTGCGGTGGGGCCAGGCCTTCGTTTGTGTGGCCCGAGCTACTTGTTTTGCGTGGGGAGGAGGAGGAGTAATTGGGAGCAGTCACTGACTCTTTAAATAGCAGCTGACTGTGGTGGGATGCGGTTTAAGGAGGAAGTGGACTTGACACCGCAGGAGAAGGGAACTCAAATCCCACGAGCCAATTTTGCAATTCAGATGAACTGAAGGAAATTATATTGTTAGAAAAAGATTGAGCGATCAACCTCTAGACACGTCTGGCTATGTTGGTGCACAACATAAACAATGGGCAAAAAGAGAAAAAAATGACCCATTGATTATATGAGAATAAAAAGGAGTTAGGGCTACCATTTATATGAGCGTGGTTTCATTTTTGCACAAGCATAGGCACAGAAAAGGGAGCAGTTGGGGTTTTCTACATTATGGAAGTGCAGTGCTCTTTCTCTGCCATTTCTAATCCTTTAACAGCTCGCATAGGGATTTGTCCAAAACCTGGAGGAAGACGAGCCATTGGAAAATCCACAGAGAGCATTTTTTTACAACTTTCTTCCCTGAGAGCCAAAAAAAAAGAATGACATGAAGTTTAACACAAGCGGTCTTTGAGGTACTATAATGTGGGAAGAGATGATAATAGCAGGAGTCAGTGCCTGAAAAATGCTCCTTTATGAAGTGAGCTTAAACCATTTGCAACGCCTGCCATGTCTTCTTAGTTCCAAGCTATGCAGGTGAAGGATTCTGTTCTCCATACAAGGCAACTATTGTCCAGTGTCACAACCGGACCTGACTGAACTGAAGACAGCCGGGCAGAGCAGCAGCTACCAAAGTCAGTTAAATAGCATTTGACAGAATAATGGCTGGAACAACCCAAACCATGACCTATCTGTAGCAATTTCATAACAATGGCATCAAAACCGAATGGTCCAAGGATAACCATTTAAACCTTGAGAAAATGTATGATTTCTGATTGACTTTAAATTGAGGTCTGCTATGAGAAAAAATTTCAATCTAGGGTTGTCATATTTAACTGATAAACATGAGTCAGGGAAATTGTTAGATAATGATACAGATTAGAGGTGTGAGTCTTCACTGGCCTGGCCTCACGATTCGATTACGATTCACCGGACAACTATTCAATTGCAAAAATGATGCTTGATCAGCAATGTGTTGCGTCCTACATTTTCTATATCGCTGCACGGTGTGCACATCAAGACTTTTTCAGGGAAGACGCAGTTTGACTATACACCGTTTATGTAAAAAAAAACATACGGAACGTTAACTCCTTCTGGATTTGCAGAACTTTTTAATACCTAAATTATTTTTAAGGTGTGCTATATCACGTAGCTATAAACTGACTATTGAATTTGGATCTGTGGTGTCAGTCTGATATCCTATAAGTTCACAGCAGCGATATCGGACCTGATCCTGATATTGGCACAGGAACAGTCCCATCCCTTCCCTACATTCCATAGAATGTGACCTCAACTTGGAAAGAGCTGGAGGCCTGGAGATTTTCCAATCCACCCTCAAGGTTGTTAAACAAGTGTACAGCTCCCCACCCGCTGAAACCCCAGCTCCTACCTCTGCCCTCTGGCTGGGATGTGTTAGTTCTTGTTTTATGCTGATTCAATACGCAAGACTCTCAACAACTCATATATTGTGCCCCTTTATATTTGACCCAGGACTTTGAGGGTGAGGCGTAACAACAACTATGAAGCTAAAAGTGCAAAGAGCAGTGTGGTGGAATTGTGGGCAAGACAGACAGGCTTAAGACTGATGGTTGGTCAGGGTGAGCAAACCGAGTACGTATGAGTTACAGTATCAGATAGCCTAAGCAAGTATTCTCTTAAAGCAGGAGCCATGTCATGAGCAACTAAAATTATCACGAAAAGGATTTTTTTTTTAGATAGTACAGAGTTGAAATGGGGAGACAAAGAGAGAGGGGGGATGACATGCAGTAAAGGTCTACAGGTCAGATTTGAACCCGCGACCACTGCAACGAAGGCCGGAGCCAATATGGTACGGACTCTATCCACTACGCCACCGGAGCGCCCCCACGAAAAGGATTCTTGTGAAAAAAAATCCAAGTCTTTCACTTGGTAAATCATTTTGGTACACCTGGTGGCACCAGAATGTTCTTTTTACTCAGTGCCTTCTTAATTGTGTCCGTTCAGTGAAGCTGGAACTTGTACATTTCCCAAACGCATCAACAAAATTCAAGACTCTTCGCAGGAGGAAATGACACAGCATCAACAAACCAACAGTGCCACCATTCCTGAGGTTGTTAAGCGGCCGGCCTTAAATCTACCATTGACAGTGTGCCTTTAGCTGACGCCGCTCTGTAATTAAATACCAAAAATGTCAGCTTTTTTCCCCTCTCTGTTCCTCGGAAAATATATACTGGGTCTAAATACAACTCCTGCCCTGCCCTCTCAAGCTCGTTGGCACAGGGCTCATGCCATCCTACTTCATTCTTTAACCAACATCTGGTCATTCACAGTCAGAATATTCATGGATTATACCAACAATTCCCAGCAGAAATAAAGCAGAAAAGGGCAACCTTGGTGTCAAACTGAAAATGAAATAGTAATGTGGATGAATAGGTAAATTGCGTCACTGAATCCAAACAGAACATTTTCTTGGAAGTACCACCATCTTTTTACTTATAGTAAACTAACAATAGACTGGAAGTATCTTAAAAAAGGTAGAGGAGGAAAACTTTTAGGTGACAGTTTGGTCTTATAACGTTTGTGTTTTCACACTGAACGTAATAACCAGCAAAGTGTCTCTTTAGCCAATTCATTCATTTTTTGCAATAACATGTTTTCTAATCCCATGCAAAAAGGATCAACTCTTCATTGTCATCAGACAATACATGGCATGATTGTTTATTTCAATCAATGGGGGAAAACACACACAAGGGTAATCAGCTAGGACTAAGTGCCTACTTTAATTAACACGCTTCTCTATCCACGCTTCACTGCAGTAGTGAGTTGATTTTAAGGCGTGACAAACAGACATGTTAAACTTTATTAGAGTGTTGGAATAAATGAATAACTGTTTAGAAAACACAGGCCCTGTGTGACCCATATTGTACAGCACCCCACCAAACGACGACAGATGAAATAAGTATTTGATCCCTCACCAATTTTGTAAGTTTTCCCAAATACAAAGATATGAGCGGACTATAATTTTAAAGTTAGGTTTATTTTAACAGACAGAGTTATAAAAAACAGAATATCAAAAAGAAAATCCAGAATATCACATTAAAAAAATATATAAATTATTTTGCATTCCATTGAGTGAAATAAGTATTTGATCCCATAAAGAATTCTGGCTCCCACAGATTAGTTTTTGTGCTTAAAAAAAGTTTTCCTAATCTCAACTAGCAGGGTTCAACATAACTTTTTTTTCCTACTGGCCCGCCGGGCCAGTGGATCTGAGTTTTACTGGCCCCTTGTATATTTTCACTGGCCCTGCACACACTTTTTTTTCTTCATAATTTAGTGTCAATAATTATAATACCTGTATTAGAAAAATAAAGAAAGATAACCAGATCTAAAGGGAATATCTATACTGTAACAGTATAGATATTCCCTTTAGATTTGGTTATTTTTATTTTAGTTAATTATATGAAATGTTGATATTGCTCATACACATAATATAAAACCAGGCAAACATATTGAATTAGAAGCCTACAACTGAAAGTATGTTGAAAGAGTCGGCCAGTATTTTAAAGTCCAGTAGGCTAGTTTGATTTTATGATTTATGATTGTTTTTATTCTTGAATTTGGGCAGTTTAATGAATAGTTCACCTGCAGAAGTCATGTTCAAACATAAAAAAAAAATGAGATGAAGGTCTGATCATTCTTTGTGGTGTGGTAGGCTGTTTTTTACTTTCTCTATATGCATTTGAGATGTGAATGTGTCGACCGAATGACCGGTTTTCCACTTGCGCTCAAGTTGACTTTAAAAATAGAATAGAAATACGAAAATCAGGGGGTTATGCCGTTTTTTTAATGGGATATTTCACCGTGTATGTGAGTTCACGTCTGGTCGTGAGCGCGCTGCAGGAGTGTCACTTCTCCATGAAGTGTCAGCTTCACATAAGAGTCCGGTGTGGGACCATTTTTTCAAACTATTGATAAAAAACAATGCAGTGCAAAATATGCAGCATAAGTTAAACGCTCGTCTGAGACTATGACGTTAAATCACCTTAGAAACACACAATGCGTTCGTCCGATCACAGCAGCGTTTCACCGTGTGATCTCGCCAGCGAGTGAGCCGCCGCGCAGATGAACTGTGGTTTGTGGCTAAAATAATAACCGGGGATATTCTCCCCGTTAGCGATTTCAATGGGAAAGACTTCCGCGATTTGATTGAATGTCTCGAGCCTGAAAACACAGTGCCAAACTGCGCGACTATAGGAACTGTACAGTGAGCGGAGTCCCTCCGTTCGTTTCTGTCTACAACCGACACAATCACCGGAGACGCATTCACAGCGTTTAAATAACGCCTCTCATTTGTATTACCATTGGGGCTTGTATGCAAATACTGTAACATTACGGTGGCAGATAAAGGAAAAGCGCAGTTATCACTTTCTGCACCTCAACCTCTGCTGTGGGAAGAAAGAAAGGGGGCAAAGCAAGTCGATTGATTTGTCGACTCGCAGGCGGACGGTAGGCAGCTCTGCCAACGGAGCGAGAGTGCACCCGCTTCTTGCTCCACCTGTCAAAACGCCCACGCATCGGTTGTCCATTAAAAAATATATTTAATATTAGGTTTATTATATTGAGTCTTAAATAAACACTGCTTTCATTACGACTCTCAACGCGCATTTCAATGAACCATGATAGTCTACAAAAAAGGTAGTCTACAAAAAGATACTGAACTGTGATTGGCCAGTCACTGGCCCGGGCGGGACAGTGACTGGCCAATCAACTTGCCCTGCATATGATTTTACTGGCCCCGGGCCATCGGGCTATACGTTATGTCGAACCCTGACTAGTTTCCTCTATAAAACACACCTGTCTCATCTTGTTACCTGTATAAAAGACACCTGTCCACAGAGTCAATAAATCAAATTCCAACATCTCCATCATGGGCAAGACCAAAGAGCTGTCTAAGGACATCAGGGACAAGATTGTAGACCTGCACAAGGCCGGAATGGGCTACAAGACCATTGGCGAGAATCTGGGTGAGAAGGAGACAACTGTTGGTGCGATTATTCGAAAATGAAAGAAACACAAAATGACCATCTATCTCCCTCGGTCTGGTGCTCCATGCAAGATCTCACCTTGGGGTATCAATGATCATGAGAAAGGTGAGGGATCAGCCCAGATCTACATGGGGAGCTTGTTTATGATCCCAAGGCAGCTGGGACCACAGTCCCCAAGAAAACCTTTGGTAACACACTATGCCGTAATGGATTGAAATTCTGTAGTGCCCGTAAGGTCCCCATGCTCAAGAAGGGATGTAAGAGCCATTTACCCTTTTCTTTGTTTGTTTGTTTTGTCTTGTTATGCTCAATTCGACCGCCTGGTGGCAACACTCTGTAACCGGATGCAAGGCTATTAATCAGGCGCACTCACACTAGCCAGGTGCTTGCATGCCGGAAGGCAAACGTTTTCGACCGTGCCATGGAGCTTACATGTTTACAGTGGAATCAAGTTGTCTGACCAAGTCTAACCTTAAGTAACTCGGTGAATAAACGAAGCATCATAAAACACCAAAGAAACGAGTGGACATTCGTAAGTTGCTAACTGAATCTGTATGGCTATAGGCACGCGTCAGAACACCAAACGACATGCAGCCTAGTGGCTAATGGGAAGCCGCTACAAGGGACATGTACAGAACCGTCTGAAGTTTGCCAATGAACACCTGAACGTCTCAGAGAATGCTTGGGAGAAGGTGATGTGGTCAGATTAGAACAAAATCAAGTTATTTGGTATCATAGTGACTCGCCATGCTTGGAGGAAGAGGAATTCTGACTATGACCCCAAGAACACCATCCCCACAGTCAAGCATGGAGGTGGAAGCATTATGCTTTGGGGGTGTTTCTCTGCGAAGGGGACAGGTGGACTTCACTGCATCTAAGGAACTATGGATGGGGCCATGTACCATGAAATACTAGGTGACAACCTCTTTCTCTCAGCCAGGTCCGTAAAAATGGGTCGTGGATGGGTCTTCCAGCACGTCAATGACCCTAAAAATACAGCAAAGGCAACAAAGGAGTGGCTCAAGAAGAAGCACATTAAGGTCATGGAGTGGCCTAGCCAGTCTCCGGACCTTAATCCAATAGATCTGTGGAGGGAACTGAAGCTCAAGCGACAGCCTCGAAACCTTAAAAATTAGGAGAAGATCTGCAAAGAGAGTGGTCCAAATGTCATCCTGAGATGTGTTTAAACCTGGTCATCAACTACAAGACACGTCTGACCTCTGTACTTGGTTTCTCCACCAAGTACTAAGCAATGTTTTGATAGGGGATCAAATACTTATTTCACTCAATGAAATGCAAAATAATTTATATATTTTTTTAATGTGATTTTCTGGATTTTCTTTTTGATATTCTGTCTATCACTGTTAAAATAAACCTAGCATTACAATTATAGCCCACTCATTTCATTGTAAGTGGGCAAACTTACAAAATCAGTGAGGGATCAAATACTTATTTCCTCCACTGTAGCTAAATTAAAAGACACTATGGTTTTCTATTACGGTAGGAAAACTCACAATTAAGTTATCCAAAACTTCAACATCTGGTCCCAAATCAATAAATATACAAATTAGGAAATGTATGTGTCCTTATACATGTTGATTGTGGCTGTAAGCCCATGCTTTAATCCTCTCTGCCTCTTGGTTGGCCTCTAACCCTTTCCCCAGGCTCTGTAGGCTGGTGTGTCCCCATCAGGCATGTTCACACATTTGCCAAGCTCACACAAAGTCAAAGACTTCATTGCTGAGTGTGTTTGACTGAATCTGACTAGAGCCCCTTTCACACAATAACTCAAGACAATATCCAGATAATCTGATCCGGAGAATGTCTGGATCTACCACACATCAGGAGATTGTCTGTGTGCGACATGTTCTCATATGTTGAAAATAGTCCTGGTAGTTCTGGCAACGGACAGCGACTGGTTATGGGGGGCTGCAGGAGGCATGATATGACACAAAAGATGTCTTCACAGGTCATTGAAGATAGCAGACCAGGCAACGGATGTCTACATGAATGACTTTTTGCTTTGGCTTAATGTTGTTTAAAATGAATCTCCTCAATTAGCGTTGGACACTTTTATTTTTCCAGTTGCACGATACATACGTTGATATAAAAGTCATAGATATGCCCACTCGCCGCTCTGGAAATTTGTCTGCTCTGTTCACAAGAGGCTCACTTGGATTTAGGACGAGCGGGCCTAAATCTGGACAATCTGGAAATCTGTTCACATATACAGCTATGCTTCTGCAACAAATAAATTCAGAGTTAAAGTGAATGTGTGAAAGGGGCGCAACGATCCACAATCCATTTGTTAAAGATGATGTCATGCCTAATTCATCAACTGCAGTCATAAAAATCTTCAACAGCAGCACCAAAAGCTCTGTTGCATAACTTAACTCTTAAAATTCATGCAAAGTAGAGCGAGGAAACAAGTGTCAACTTGTTTTTAGATGGCACTCGATAATGAATGGGCTATGTAGCAGCAACAGAGGCCCAGGGGCAATTAATGAGGGGGGATATCCCCCACTGACACTGTGCCAGACCAATGAAGCCCACAGTATTTGGTCCGGTTTTTCAACAGGCCAGTGAACTTCTACCAAATCAGGACAAATCAGTTTGACAGAGCATCAGTGAGTTTGGTAATTAGGGTTTGCTATCGTTATTGATTTTGTTCCGAATCTGCCTATCGATTCCAGTTTCAATCGCTTTGAGTTTCGATTCCAATTAGATAAAAAAAGAGGTCAAAATGTTTATAGAACAAATACATCTTTATTCTTCTTTGTTGAAGAAAAAATTAAAGTCGTACGCAGTCACAACTTCTCTCAAAACTTTTGGAAACATGCCCGATGACTTAAACTGTGGTACTTAGTAGTAGGCTACCTGAGATAGAGGCAATACCAAAACATTGTCTGGTGTCTTGAATAAAGTCATATTTGAGACCAGTAGAAGAGGAACATTTTTCAATATCTGATATATTCTACCTGACAACAACATAGTGGAAAACAGTGACGGTTCAACCATGTGTGGATAATAACAGTGTTTCCCACACATATGCTCTACTTGGGCAGCCGGCCCAGGTAGATAAAACCTGTATTCCATTATTTTCAAAAAAATCAAATCAAATGTAGTCAGTAGCCCCTTTTACACAGAGATTACGGCATATTGATATTGATAACATCACTCCAATATGCCGGCTTTGCTTGCTTCTGTGTTATTTACACAGAACCAAGCAACGCTGGCCTGCTGGCGCATCAGTAGCCCCTTTTACACAGCGTTCCGGAATGAAAGAGGTGCTTGTAAACAGCGTCAGGTGTGACGTAAACATTTAACGCCGCGCCGGTCAGCTGCTTTACAACAACAACACTGGCCGGTGAATTGAGAGCAGAAGTGCTGGAGCTTGCAGTAAGAGGGCCGTATTTTACTGTCCCCACGATGTTCCGGTTGAGTCCAACATCACTGGGACTGTTAACCAAACTGACAAAATCAATCTGCTTCACCTCTGTGTGTGTGTGTTTGTGTGACAGGTTGGCTGTGAGCGAGTCTCTTTGTGAGGGCAGAGATCTGCCAATCAGACATCCACATACACATACACACAGTGTGTGAAGTCACGTTACTGTAGGCAGGAATAAAGTGTGGATATACGCTCAGACTTCGGATAATAATAGCAGCGGCGATCCGGTCGCAGCCTAGCTTAGCCTAGCCTAGCTTTCCCATTGTACAACTTCCCCCGGGCAGAAATAGACTCATAAACTCTGCAAAATGAAGCGCAGGGGTTTGGATTGAGCAGCGGACCTTATGACCAGCTAGATTATACGCCGTTCCTTTTATTTGGTGATTTTTACGGGACATCAGGCCGCCGTGATTAATGTTAAACACACGTCCTTCAACTGCTAACATGGTCGCATGTTTAGAACGTAGGCTATGGAACGTCAAACGCCCCCCTGTTCCGCAATAACAAGCTGGCCGCATTTATACAGAGAAGCGGAACTGATTGTGTCGGCAATCTTACTACCCCCCGAGGTAGTAGAATTCCCGGAACAATCTCTCGCACCTTTCTTCCCCCGTTCCGCAACGGTTGCATTTATACAGCAGGGCGAAGGGCCGAAATTCCAGCATATTCCCGGCTTTCACTGGCTGTGTAAAAGGGGCTACTGATAGTGCTATTGTGGTGCAGCCATGTGTGCGGCAAAGCCACAGGTAGTTGTGTTGTTAGTTTGCGTAAAAGTGCCTCAGGCACCCAGTTTAAGTGTACAGTTTGGTGCCCTTTAACATGTGGTTTGATAATCTGGCCTTGTGATAAGAATATGGTCCAATTTCCAGCCCATACTTTTACCTGGGAAAAAAAATCCGCTCAGGAACTGCCAGCTTCCTGATCTTGCTAATGCTGTCTCCTCTAATATGAAAGGGATTTTGGATTAAAGTTAAGCATTTCAATGAAACAGACTTTAACAAAATTCATCTTCTTGCAGCCAAGGGTTTCTGCATCAAATTCCATTCAGAGATTTGAGAAGCAATCATTCATGAGCTCGGGGTCTGTCGAAGCCTGCAGTAACACTAATGAGAATGAGGTCATCCCCTTCTGTTTACCCTGTGCTATACAGGGCATCCTGGCCATGGGGTCGTTATAGTAATCACTTTAGTATCCCTGATGAATAGGAAGTAGACTCAACATAGTGAATCAATATGGATGTAGGGAGCAGGGTTCAATGTAACAGTTTTTTTTAGTGAATACATATGTACAGTATTGAAAATCCCTTTAGATTTGGTTGTTTTGCTTTTAGTTAATTATATAAATGTAATATAAAACTAGGCACATATTGAATTTGAAGCCTTCTTCTGATAGTATACTATTAGTCAGTAGAAGTTCCTGCAGATTTACAGTAATATAGATTTACATTTATAATGCTGATTGGTATGACTACCTGGCTCAACTGTCTGATTAATTAATTTACTACATAATTTGGGAGACAGGCAACAAAAACATTAGCTTCATGAATGCACGCATTGTAATTGGCTTTGGATAATCACATCAGCTAAATAAATGCTAACGTGAAATATGATGTGGTATCTGTGTGGGAGTGATTTGAAAACATTTTAGTTGCATTACGGTCCCAAAACATCAGCCCATTCTCTCAGTGCGTTTGTTTTGGCTCTACATTTTCTTTTGGGGGGGGGGGGGGGGGTTATCCCCTGATGCAAGGGAGCTGAGCTAAGATAAAACCATCACCCACACAGGCCTGGATGGTTCACATTTAGAAAACTGTGGAAGCATACACTTCAGATGTTACTCTGGATGT
The DNA here is from genome assembly GCF_949987685.1 of Ammodytes marinus. NCBI lineage: Eukaryota > Metazoa > Chordata > Actinopteri > Uranoscopiformes > Ammodytidae > Ammodytes > Ammodytes marinus. Next base: position 20,478,010 of record NC_137233.1, read on the forward strand.
GTGTGTGTGATCCAAGAAACAAAAGATTTAAAAAATATATAAAAAAGACTATTTGTAACGATGCAACAATACATTGTGACCACTTACAGTCCAACTCGACTCAATACATTTTATGTACATTGCCAAATCAAAACATAACTACAGCACCATCCAAACAGAGCAGTATCACACCATAAAGGAAGATGTATCTGTGTGTCTGTCTTCCCAGTGTCACACCAACCCATTGTCCAATCGCCTTACATTATATTACATCACCTGGCGGGTGTACTGCTAAGGACCCTATGGAGTTCAGTCCACAGTGTGAAGTTGATTGGGTGAGCAAACTGAGAAAAAAAAACTGACAAAAAGGACAGCTACCGTGACAGTGCAAATAGTGCAAGCATGGGGCAGGCACGTCCAGAAGCAGGCATACACTAGTAGTATAACTAAACTGAAACAGATTTAGCTCTATGCATTCAAATACAGCACATTGGGCAACATATTTCATCTTGATAACATGTCAATCTCAATGCTCAGATAACATCAGATGAAGCTTCTGTACACATCAGAAGAAAATGGATAAATTCATTTATGAAACGGGAAGAAGAGAGAAAAATGTAAACAAAAAAACTAACATTTATGACCACAGCTCAGCTAGGACCCACAAACACAGACAGAGGGGGTGGGGAAGCATACAGTAGAGGAGCTTAGTAAACAAGATAAGAACTGAGTCAACTACACTATTATCAGTGGTGTAGTCAACACTGTGAAGCTTTGATTTATTGTCTTCTTCAAATGTTTTTACAAAGTCAAGCAGCTATAGAGGAGAGTTTCTGACAGCTGTTTGTGTGGACAAACTGGACATGCAACTCCCGCTTTTTCTTGTGTATATCTTCACTCATGGAACAAGTATAACTGGCAGCTCAGTCAAAGTGCTGTTTGAGTTATATGAACTTGGGAGGTGGGGTGTACACAACACACACACGCACACAAAACCCCCTCAGAGCACTCCATAACCCTGGAAACAGAGGCCTGGTTCATTTGCAGCCAGATTAAAGCTGCTGAGGTGGAGCGGGTGGAAAAGATTATTCCTAGTAAGCAAGTTAAAAAAAAAAACTTAAGCTCTCCACACCAGGAGAGTGCTCTTAATGAATGCTCTCGGCGTAGACAAGTCTTGAATGTTGTAAAGTAAGATATTATTGAACAACTTTCACAGAGACAGCAGGACTGTCCTATGCTGGACTGTGAATCAGCCTTGCACACAGTGTGATTCTGCTTTTATTTCACCAGGATTGAAGTACAGTGAAATAAGGAATGGAACCCAATTTTTTTTTAGAAATCGGCTTAAGGAATGTCTAAATCAAAGCCATGTAAATCCTAACCCAGGGAGGGCAACAGAGCAATCCTGTATACTGTGTGTGCTGCAGCTCACCAGCTTACCAGCAAGCAGCAAAAGGTTGCCAGGAAACACTGGGGGCACACACACACACACACAGGGCATTCACGTTCACACACGCAAATGCATAAACACACAGATGTACTCACATATTCATGCAAACATTTCCACAGGAGTGTGAGTGAGCACCTCGGTGCTGCTAAAAGCTTCAGGGGGGAAAAGAACACAGTGGTGCTGAGGGGACTATCATGTCAATAGCAGGATTACACAGCCCGCTGACCCCTGACCCCCACAGGGACGTGTCAACCAACAGGAAGTGTCAAGGTTTAGAAAGAACACCATAGCCATAGGCAGCAGGGTGAACAAACAGTGCTCTGCTGGAGCATCATGTCTATGCTCTCTCAATGACCCCGTTTCCACCTGGCATTAACATGTGTTTTTTGTGATCCGATCACATGAATACAGCTCTAACTACAGGTGAGAACACACTCAAGGCGCATTGAGATCGGATCACAAAAACCACATTCGGAGGTGGTTTACGTCGCTTGTGTCGCTTGTGTTCGCATTCATTTGGTAGTGGAAACACCAATGTGACTCCTGTCCACTTTAGGGACCTCCTACTCAACTGCCGCCCCCTGCCTGGGCGGAAATACGTTGAAAATGCATCACTGGCGTTCATGCAGCTTTTATAGAAGCCTCATGAACGAGTTGCAAATGACAAGTTACTCCTCTGTTTTCATTTCACTGCGTAAATCTGAAAACACGGAAATCGCTGCTATTGACTGGAGAGCTGCAAGGCAACGACTTCCTGCTTAAGAATAAAAGTCAACTCGCGTTTGGGTAGTAACAGGCTTTTAATGTGAAGGCGCACAGGAAATATTCTGTTCGCATACAGTATCTTAATTTCATACAGAAAGCCGCCCGTGTAGCCTACTGGTGGTGGTGGTGACAAGAGTGTAGCAGACGTTAGAAAAGGCGCCCCGCAAACACACATCTTTCACCAGCCAAAGAGGCGTAATAACTTACTCGCCTAAGAGTTTTTACTTTTATATACTATCTATGATATTTCCCGCATTTGGCGAGAGCCCGCTAAGCAGTGTTGTGCATCGCGCCTCCTTGTCTAAATGAGACAGTAGCATATCTCGTCAACCTAGACTGGTAATTATCTTCGCATGTAATGCATTTTAATAGCAAATGCGATTAAAACTGTGGCACTGTACAGCCCTGTATGTTTACTTGTTTGAACCCCACCGGTTAAAAACACCAATGCAAACGGAAATGATGAACGTGTTGATTTAAATACAGCGCAGGTAAATGGAATCCGATCACAAGTAGACAGAGAAGTCACATTTGAAAATACAAGTGGGAACACACGGACTGAGAGCTGTCCACTTGTAACCAGATTCAAAAAGTCAGATGTTAATGCCAGGTGGAAACAGGGTCAATGAGACTTTGATGGGATGACATAAGGTAGCCGTGTAGCTCTTGTTGTAGCCATATGATAATAACAGCGCTGACACAAAAAGGTTTGATGACAAATTCTCACGTGATTTCAGTCATTTATCCAGATGAAAATACCAAACATTTACTGTTTATGGCACTTTGACAGTTTCTTTTAAACATTTATTTTATGTATACGTCATTTAAATTACAGCTAAGCTAAATAGACCAATTGGCTGCATGCAGGGCTTACGGCTTTTTAGCTGAGGTAATCATAAATTGAGGTAATTCAGATTTCTTTTTTTCTCCTACCAATTTCGGCTTTGACTTCAATAGGCTGGGGTAACTTTATGAGCATTTCTTATGAGAGCATTTTAAAAGGCCACAGTATCATTTCAAAGGGCATGGCTTCTTTATAGCCAGGGTGCTGTTCTATTCAGTGTGCATACCTAAAGCTAGGTAAGAGGGTTTTCCTCCCAGGGAACATTGTTATGTTATGCAGCAGGCCAAGGTCCTGCACGTTTAACACGCCTGTCCAACATTTGTCTTTGGCTTTTCCATAGCAACGCCCCTTTTCCCAGGACAGAGGGTCCCTCCCCATGCAGCCTTTAAATGGAATTAAAGGGGGGTGAGTTGAATTAGGGGGAGCTGTCCTGAGAAAAAGGGTGTTTCTGAGGAAACTGAGCGGTTCTCCAAGAGCTTTCATGGTTGCCACTTGGCAACAGTCGGCTGTCGGTATTCCAAAATGGCTGCTTTTCACGCTTGCCTGCATGCCACACACACACACACACACACACACACACACACACACACACACACACACACACACACACACACACACACACACACACACACACACACACACACACACACACACACACACACACACACACACACACACACACACACACACACACACACACACACACACACACACACACACACACACACACACACACACACACACACACACACACACACACACACACACACACACACACACACACACACACACACACACACACACACACACACACACACACACACACACACACACACACACACACACACACACGAGGGAGGGAGGGAGGGAGGGAGGGAGGGAAAAAGAGCCAGATAGTGTCACCACCACAGCAGATGCCTCTCATATTGACGCCACAAGTCAAAAGCTACTGCAAACTGCCTGACGTCATGTCAATGATATTCAATTTCAAGCAGCCTTCTGAGTTCATTCATTTTAAAATGACAGGGCCAGATGAAATGCCACCTGTCAGACCACAGCCACGCCATGCAAAGAAGAATTCAGCTAGAGAAAAGGCCATTTCACACCGATTACCACTCCCTAAATCTGCCCATAAATCTCCCAAGTTTTAAAATGAACATGTTCCCACTAAAACCCTAGATGGACTTCCGGGGTGACTTACAAAGTTTGTTTTCAAAAGGAGTTATGGGGTTCCATAAACCTGGATGCTCAATGTTATCTTCCAGATGGTGGACACTCCCTCCTCAGACACACACACACTCACACACACACTCACCTGTCCTACCTAAGGTGTGTAGAAAACACCAGCTGTTTTCAACTGACAGACAGGGGAGGAGACTCTCTCACTAGCCCCTTTTACACAGAGATTGCGGCATATTGACGGAACAACATCACTCCAATATGCCGGCTTTGCTTGCTTCTGTGTTATTTACACAGAACCAAGCAACGCCGGCCTGCTGGCGCATCAGTAGCCCCTTTTACACAGCGTCCGGAATGAAAGAGGTGCTTGTAAACAGCGTCAGGTGTGACGTAAACATTTAGCGCCGCGCCGGTCAGCTGCTTTACAACAACAACAATGGCCGGTGAATTGAGAGCAGAAGTGCTGGAGCTTGCAGTAAGAGGGCCGTATTTTACTGTCCCCACGATGTGCCAGTTGATCTCGCTACGCGCTGAGTCCAACATCACTGGGACAGTTAACCAAACTGACTAAATCAATCCGACCGCTTCACCTCTGTGTGTGTGTGTGTGTGTGACAGGTTGGTTGTGAGCGAGTCTCTTTGTGAGGGCAGCGATCTGCCAATCAGACATACACATACACACAGTGTGTGAAGTCACGTTACTGTAGACAGAAATAAAGTGTGGATATACGCTCAGACTTAGGATAATAATAGCGGCGGCGGAATGTGTTAGCAAAACAGTAGCTCTGTGGCTAACAGCTGAGCCGGAGCCTTCAGTCAGCTGAAGCAGACAGTCTAGCGGGGCGAGCAGACTATTCCCCCGTTACTAGGTCGACCTTCAAGCTGCGCGTCGGGCTCCTGCTTCAGCTTGTCGGTCTTTATTTCTAGCAAGTGACCCGTTCGCTATACTTTATCCCTTACTTAGCCTAGCCTAGCTTTCCATTGTACAACTTCTCCTGGGCAGAAATAGACTCATACACTCTGCAAAATGAAGCGCGGGGGTTTGGATTGAGCAACGGACCTTATGATCAGCTAGATTATACACCGTTCCTTTTATTTGGTGATTTTTACGGGACATCAGGCCGCCGTGGTTAATGTTAAACACACGTCCTTCAACTGCTAACATGGTCGCATGTTTAGAACGTAGACTATGGAACGTCAAACGCCCCCCTGTTCCGCAACAACAAGCTGGAGCATTTAAACAGAGAGGCGGAACTGATCGTGTCGGGAATCTTACTACCCCCCGAGGTAGTAAAATTCCCGGAACGATCACTCGCACCTTTCTTCCCTCGTTCCGCAACTGTCGCATTTACACAGCTGGGGGGAGGGCCGAAAGGCCGGCATATTCCCGGCTTTCACTGGCTGTGTAAAAGGGGCTAGTCTCTCTCTCTCCTCCCCCCATCCCACTCTCCTGGAGGTATGCCTTGCCTTCACGTCCCTAACCCCCAGTCTGTGGTTGGCTGGTCCTTTCACTCTCCTCTCAACAAAAGAAACAAAAGGAGGCAGGGCTACTTTCCCTCTTCTCCCCCCTGTAGAGAAGGGAGAAGGGGGTCCAGGACTAGTTGCAGAACACCCCTTCCAAAGCTGCTAAGGCCTTGCACAGCACAATTCAACAACACATGCAAAAACATGCAAACTAAATTATATGCAAAGAGCATTCTAGCATTTCACCATTTCCTTTGTGGAGTACGTACGGGAATGTGCAGGTGCAGACAGAAACAGAAAATGTATGCATGCGCGCATTGTTCAGGGCCAAGTTTTTTTTAATACATTTTGGCAAATTTTTTCCAAAATGCATAGTTACACAGTCCTGTAGTCAGGGCTAGGGGATAACATATTTCTCAGTGTCTGAGACGAATGGGGATACAAAACAAGAATGAACAGGATTATGGAAAAATAAGTAGCACAAAACAAACTGATACACTAAAATGTGAGACTGTACATTGGGTGCATTCCAATTACCGTACTTCCTTGCTATTTATTATGGTAGAAAAATATTTTGGATGTCCCAAGACATGATGTAAAATGCAATATGCCGATAATACCCAGATGTTCTACTACATCAGGTAGAAACTTTAGTGAGAAAAAAGCATAACAAGGCTGTTCTGACCCACAATCAACTGCTATAGAAGTTACGTCACATTGATGAGCCTCCGCATAACTATTGTATTGAGGTAATCAGTGCAGTCTGAGGCTTGTAATGTAATCGCTTGCTATCATTTCTGTCCCAGCTGGCTACTATAGGCTAACTGCTATCTGCCCTACATGTCACCTCTTGTGTCGTGTACAGTAGGTCATGTTTAAAGTAACATCCCCAACAACCAACACAACTGGGTGAGCTTTGGGAATATATGGACATTTCATTAAATTTTTTCGGATCTGTGATGCAAATCAAATGAACGGTAGTCTCTGGCCAATCAGTGGCTGGCAGTGCTGACGTCACCTTTTAGCATCGGCTCAGCTCGCTTGGAACCTAGAGTGAGGCGATACCAAAAAAACAGCCGCTACCAGGTGCCAGGCACAATTTTTTTGCGTTGGAAACACCAAAAATGTGAGTTGAGTTGAGCTAAACCACGCAGTGGAAAAGCGCCATAAGATACCCAGCAGACTGACTAGCTCTGTTAGCCTATAAGAAGCAGCAGAAGTTCTCTCAGTTATAGAGGGCATTCATGTTGTCTTAATACAAACTGCAACACAAGGACCCTGCCTTCATAATGTCTGCTATACTTTTACCAACTTGAATTTTTGAGTTCTTCATACTGACTCATATACGGAGGTTAACCCCCTTCTGAGCATCATGTATGTCAATGATAAGACTGAGTCAAAGAGTTATTCTGTAGCTGTCGGTCAGTCCAGTTCAAGCTCAGGAGGGCTTGAGTAAACATCACATGGCCTCCTGCTTCAACACTGACCTCAGGCAAACACACCAGCTTCATTCATGGCACACACACACACACACACACACACACACACACACACACACACACACACACACACACACACACACACACACACACACACACACACACACACACACACACACACACACACACACACACACACACACACACACACACACACACACACACACACACACACACACACACACACACACACACACACACACACACACACACACACACACACACACACACACACACACACACACACACACACACACACACACACACACACACACACACACACACACACACACACGCGGCCTGTGGTGTAGGCATGCAGCCTATCTTGATGAGTTAATAATTCACACTCTTACAGAGCACTTCTTGCTGCTTCAAAGAGATTCCAACACACCAGTCTATTTTACACACAGCAGTGCATGCATATGGGTCTCCATTTACATATGTGAATAATAAGCAGGCTAACCCCGTCTAATTAAACCCTCTGAGGATCCTGGGGTGTGTTAGCACTATTCTTGTTATCAAAGAAAATCCTCGGCCCCCACTCCCAAAAAAAATGGGGGCTATGCTCATTTAAATAATGGACAGAAAAAGACAGTAGCTTCATCCTATCCAGCTTGGGGCTCAGTGTTGTAATGTAATGTGCACTGTAAGTAATATGCAGAAAGATCTGAGAGAGTCTAAATGGGAACACCAGTAACTGGAGAGCAAAGCCATAGTCAAGTTGAAGTCTGGAGGCACAGTTAGCACAGGAAATCATCACATATTCATAGTGCTGCTGTGACTTTAGGGGATATTTTAAAATCAGCCTGAAATTCTACATTAATATGCAAAACATAGACATCTGCCCCCGTGAGTTGCCATTTTACTTTCATCTAAATATTTGAATGTACAAAATGTGCAGAATCACTGCACAAACAATGCCATGGAACAAATGTATGGTACGCCACAGAGTTTGATAATGCATTAAAAGGGGAAGTCAGCTATTCTGGGGAATGCTTGTTGTCAAAGTCAGTAAATTTATACTCACGATCCGCTACCTGTCCGTACTGTCTGTACGTATGCTGAAAGAAAAATCCAGTGTTAATGCACAGCCTAGGCTCTGTAAAGTGGTACTGTATGTATTATGTAAACAAACTGTAGCTAGCAACACACCCGTTTCCAGGGCCTAGGCTGTGAATTAACACAGAATTTTCTTTTCAGCACACACGGCACGGACACAGTAGTGGATCGTGAGGAGATGTTCACTGATTTTGGCAACAAGCGTTCTCCAGAGTTGCTAACTTCCAACTTTAAAACTACTTTAAATAATTCCACTTTGAGATATACTGCCATCTGATGCGGCTATATTTAATGTGGGCTATCTTGAGGGGTATACAGCGTAGTGGTATCTAGTAGGAGGGGCATCTCCTATCAGATTTCATGCCGTCTTTTATCCCTGGGCTCAGGGTTTGCACCAGCAGCATATTGTCCCTATAATCTTGGGGGCATCTGTTGGCTCACAAAGCCCCATTAAACAGCCACAGCACTCCGATAGGGTTATTGACTTACTGCTCACTGACATAATTAAATTGAGTATTTAATCTGACCATGGGAGGGGAAGTAGCCCCGAACCCCTGCTGGGCAAGCCCAATGATCAGATGAGTCTGGGCTGCCCCGTCCATATTAACTTCGCCCTTTGTGGGGTGATCACACTCTCCAACAGGCAAGAGAAAAACTAGTTCCCTCCTCCATAGAATTCAACTATTTGAAGAATGTAAAAGAAATTGAGAGAGAAGACTTTGAGAGACATTCCATACTTTCACACCCCTACACACCTGACCAATCAAAGTGGAAATGCTTGTCAGTTTGTTTCAACGATTGATTTCAAATTGTAGATAACAGTCTACCAGATTCCAATGTGAGAAAGAGAGCTGCTATGCTGATGATCCAAGAAGAATGTTATAAGAAGCATTCTGACTTCTTCGTAACATGGTTTTTCTCCTGCGTACATTCATCTGAGCAGAAAAATGTTAAAGCTGCTGCTATACTTCATCAGCTCTGCTTGTCCCCCCACACCTCTCCACCTTCAGAACTGGGGGAGCTGGCTCCAACTATTTCCTGAACCAACAATTCAACATTAACCCCCGTGTCAGTCCTTAATTGGCCAGAAGTATGGAGGCGAGAAGGAGACGAGGGCTTTGAAGTTCTCCTTTATACCTTCTGTTTTCAACCAAATCTGTCTGACTCTGAAAATATGCAAATACTTCAGGACAGATAATAAGCTAATTTTCAGGTTAAAGAAATATGGGGGAGCGCTCGTGGTGTAGTGGTTAGAACTTATGATGACATCATAAGGGGGGGGGGGGGGGGGGGTAACCTGACTGGGGTTTTTGAACACAGTTTTTCAAAAGGTGGAGGTGATGAAAAAGACAGAGGGTTATTTTTTTTCTCATATTTTGGGAGGTTCTAGACACACTGGAGACCCATATTATTGTTCAAGAACCATAAAAAAAGACAAATAGGTTACCTTTAAACCCCTCTCTTCGTGACCACTGTTAGACAACCCAACGTCTTCCATGCTAGGTGTGTGTGAGCATAGCCCAAGCCTTTCCTATTCTCTACATCACATGTGACTTGGCACCTTGCAGTGACAGCTCTGTCCTGACCGGGCTGTGTTGTGTTCAGATACTAAATCAACGGCCAAGCTGCTGATCTATAGAGCCAGACACAGTTCATCAAAACCTCAAGTCTTCCCACCTGTTTATTATCACAATGTCAACAGAAATACGTGTAACAAATGGATACTGAGCAAGGACAGACCAATCCCAAATCTACTCTCGGTTTACTCTTAGGATATGTGCTTGATGGAAGTTGGGAAAAGAGTCAAATTCTAATAGTCATTTATGTAGCAGCCTTTTACAACTCTTTTTTTCCCTCTCAGGTCACCACAGGTCAAGCCTATAAAAAGGTGAAATGTGAACCCCATAATGACAGCATTGATAAACAGGGGTCAAAGGTCATTTCGCACAAGTCCAGACGACACTGGGTCCTGGTGTCTGACAGCTACAAGTACACAAATGTTCTACTAATAAACAGTCGGGGCCATGATGACAACATGTCCTCCACTTAGAGACACTAAACTTAAACATCCTTCCTATTTAAAGTGCAGCAACACTCTCTATACTGCTGTCAAATACAACTTAATCCCCAGAGTGTGTTGGTCTTCGAAATATTTTTAATGCAGGGATTAACCGTATAAAAGAGGATTGGTCTTCAAATAAATGGTTAAGTGTTGTGTTTTATATACATAAATGAACATGAGTTTCCATTTAAAAGTGTACACACATCATTTGAGCATGTGCAAGAACTAGCAAGGATCTAGGCACAAAAAATGTCTGGGCACATCCATAGTTTTCGCCAATTTTCTACTGACAATCTGTCATAAATTAGCAATCATCATCATCACCATCATCATCATCATTGGGAAGGGATAGTCCATCTCATTTCCTGGCTTATAGGCTAAGCCATCAATTATGTTAAAAGGCTACAGGAACAGATGGACACGCTTTAAGAAGACACTTAAAACTGTGAGGAGACATTCACCACCGGGACGCAAGAAACTCAAAAAGGTCACATTCTCACTAGAGCCCCCCTCTGATGAACTGTCAGCCATGACATGTTACCAAGTGTATGTGAAGGCTATAAAACACAAACACTATATTACACAAGAGACTGTTAAAAAAATAATGTGAAGAATTGAATCTGACCTTGTATCTCTAAAGAGTACCAGCCTGTTTCTTAAAAATCAATATGGGGTCTGAATACTTTCTAAAGCCTATAGGCCTACTTTCGTTTCACCTATTCTCCGTATAAAAAAGAGAAATGTTTGTTTATATCTGTGCAAGTAGCCTGCACTGAGCGCAAACAAAAACAGTCAGTATATTCCTTGTAGCCTACTTGCCTGGCCAATAATGCTTTCCCATTCTGATTGCGATGTATATTTCATCAACAGCATATCAATTTAAAAAGGTGAGCAAATACTTAAAGAAATCATTCGGCACACACATTTAAAAGGTGGACTCTGGTTTTGGAGAGTGGTTTCTTGTTGTCGAAATTACTTTTTATCAAAATCGGTGAATATGTCACCACGATCTGCTACCTGCCCCTAAACTAGCTGTGTGTACGCAGAAAGAAAATCCAGAGTTAATACACAGCCTAGGCTCTGTAAACTGGCATGTTGCCGTCTAGGCCCTGTTGTTTACATAACTACCGTTTGTTTAAATACCAGTTTACAGAACCTGGGTTGTGTAAAAATAACATCTTTGTTCGTGCACACACACAATGCATAGCCTATAGGCTACAGGTATTCACTGATTTTGACTCCACCTTTAACAGACATGAAAGCATCTACTCAGAATCATTGTCCACCTTCATAGTAAAGTGGTTCATAGAAAACTTTGAGCTAGTCAATCAGACAGAAATTGCAGAGCAGAAATAGCTTGGAGTCTGTCTGCCATGGTATATCAGAGTGATGACCCGGACAGGGGGACGTTCAGGTCGGCTGCTCTCAAAACTATATTGGAGAAGTTAGCTACCTCCAGTGAGGCACTCTGTGACTGTCCCCCAGTTAGTGCGCTGTAATGTAATGGGATAAACTTGGCGTTATGGCTAACATAGCTAATATATAGTAATAAGCAAGAGCCTGAATTAGAACAGAGCGGGCAAGTGTTTTTAACCCCACGCGCATGTGATAAGTTGACCCTGGAACCGAACATCACCACTTTATTGATATTAGCCTACTTTTCACACAACAGGAAAAACATACGCAGTTATAATTTTAACTGTTAAAATGAGAGGAAACAGACAGGCTGCAGACTGCTACTCACCTTGTCCTGTGTATAGTGTAGTGTACAACTCTCGGGTCACTTGCTCGAGGCGCTGCTTTACTCCTCGCTACAGCGAACAGACCAAGTTTCCACTGGTTTCATTGAGAGTTACGTATCCAATATGCTCCGCAACCGGTGCTGGTGTACGCAGACAAATAAGCCGAGACGGATAACGTGGTTTTGTCGAGGTTTACGAGTTCACAAATTCCATTGTCATTCAGTCCAGACTTGCAAATGTCTCCCCCAGGTATCCAACTTTCACTGGTCTCAACACTAACGCCGTACCGAAAACAAATCAGTGCAGTTAGTCCTTTCAGTAAAAGTCCATGCCCGGCTGTGTCTCTTGTCTGTGCGTGGCTTCACTCAGCAGGTCTCTTCCCCCCACACGTCGCCCGGTAAGTAGTGGTGGGAATGGTTCGGTGCTTTCAGAGCCCAGCACTCTCTCCATGGGGGTGAAAAGGGGTTTGGCAAAGGGGGATATCATGCTGCGTTTAAGTGCTCCTCGTATTTTCTATAGGCTAACCGAGCTAAACCGAGCTTTTGTTTCCTTTCCTTTTTAAAATCAATTTTATATCACTTAACCCTTTATAAATGTCTCTAAGGCAGTATGAGAAATCAAACAGAATGACTACAACCAAAAAACAATAAGAATATAAAATAAGAAATTAACAAAAAAGTAAATCAACAAGTAAGGCACTTATTTTTCAACATTTCTTAAAGACGTTAAATAAGGGGACCTAAAAATAACACAACACTTTATTTTTCCGAGCTAGAAAAGTAAAGTAGACTTGCAGAAGTCTTTAGAAATACAAGTCTAATTTATGATTTCCAGTTTTTTGTTAAATGCTGTTCAGTAGGCGTAATACTCAGTCAATTTTTAGAGGACAATGAAAACAATCTTTAAATATTAATGTAATAGTCATAGAGAGGATGATGCATTGTCTGCTGTTTAAAAACTCCAGCGTTTCTCAACATCACTGCTCTGTATGCTATGAGTTCTCAGTCCAGATGTGCCAAAACAGACTATAGAACAAGTTACCTACATCTCAAGGCCTATTGCAAAATAGTGCACATGTTTGAATAGAAACTTTCTTTTTTAACTTGCTAAACAGAATCAGCCAAATGGACCCCAATGGACTTGAATGATTCAACTCTGCCTGAAAAAAAAGAGAATACCATATTTGCCAAGCAAAATCTAAACTGTATCCTGAAATGCAGCACGTAAACACTGTCCAGAGAAAGCTGGACTCACCAATGTTTTAGCTGCCAGGTTGCTTAGACTGTAGGCATGTATAAAGGAGCACTGTCTGTTCAGTTTTATAAACATGAGAGTGTACAGAAACCATGTCCCATTCAGGCTTCCACTCAACTGTGTTGTTGTTAATGTGTATTGTGATGTTTACCGTAAGTTTAATATTTTCCCCCAGTATGTGAAGGCAGCATTAGCTTGCTAGAGAAAATACTAGTGCATGGCAGACCTCTTGTGGCCAACTGAAGACATGCATCCCACACAGCTGTCACTGAAAAGTTTGCACTTTAAATTAACAGGCTTACCGTTTTCTACAATACCCCCAACAGCAATACAGCAGCAGCAATACAGACAGCAATGAAATATATGATATGTGAATATATTGTTTTAAGTTAGTTTGATATTAATGTATCTAACTCAATGACCCCTAGACATGGACGTTCCCACTTTAAAGACAACTTGTGTTCATTAAGGTGATTCAACTGGAATTGTAGAAGCTGTAAATATTTTCTATGCTGGATGACCTTGTTCAGCGTCCAGTCCAGAAGACGTGTAGTGCTCTGACGCAATCACATGCATATCAAGAGACCACACAAACATCTCAAAACCTCACACTTGTAACTTTAAAGGAGGGTCTCTCTCTCTATCTTTATCTCTGTCTCTCTCTGTCTCTCTCTCTCTCTCGCGCTCTATCTCTATCTATCTCTCTGTATCTTTGTCCCTTGGTGTGAAACACAGACTTTTATCTCCCCTCTCTTGATTCCCCTGTGATGTGGACTTAAGCTAAGATAAGCTACACTCACTTCAAAGATCACACAGCCCCACCCACCATGCCAATCTTTAAAACCATTTAAGTTTAAAGTATCAACATATTTGCATGTATATATATGCAGTATATACCGAATGCATACAGACAAATGAAAAGAAAAAAAACTACATGATGAAGCTGCTGATGTGTTTTGGTAAGCCTATTGGTCCATTCATTAATAACCAAATTCGCCAAAATTATAATGGTATATGATTACTTCTGCTTCTTTATTTTACCTCTGGAAAAGAGATTTTTACCTGGGTTTGTTGTGGGAAAACATAGTCCCATGCAGTCAGGTACCAGTTATTCTTTTTTACGAGTTTAGTTGGGTTTAGATGAGGTGACTGGGAAGACCATATGGATCAAATCATTTTTAAGCTCCATCGTGTCATTAAGTAAGCCCTCATGCTAGTACTGAAACAGCCCTTTAGCAAATAGTTTTTAGAATACAGAAGCTGCTGTTTGGAAAGCCTTATATGGGGAACATCCTCTCAAACATATTAATGTTATGTCTTTATTTCTGGTTGGCTTACGAACATACAACAAGTGGAGCAATGTTAATAAGACAATCAGTGGAAGTCTCATTTAAAAAAAAAAAGAAGTACACAATAGTGGACACACCATTTGACCTACTGGTGAGCTTGACAAAGCCCTAAGGACACTAGAAATTAGCTATAAATACAACAGGGTGAAGACAATTTAAAACATGTTATAAGTTACTATTCCACTTAACGACACTACTAGCAATCTATATGTAAAGCAGTGTATGTTGGCGACATTTGGGTGTATGTTCCTCAGCACAGGCCTGTATTCATAGCAGTAGGGTGACTAGAAGGGAGTCTGAAAAGTGGAGAAGCGGAGTGTGAATGAGCATGTCTGTCTGTCAGGAGCAACACACTGTATTCCTATTCCTTGTGAAAAACACTGGGGCATTCATCTAAATAAGTTCACACACACACACACACACACACACACACACACACACACACACACACACACACACACACACACACACACACACACAGTTCTCAGGCACTCTAAGAACCAACTTTTGTTTTTATAGAGGTGGGAGTAGCAGGCATGGGGATGAATAGTGGGAGGCTGGCTAGTAGAGGATGGATGGGAGTGTGTCAGAGGGCAACCCCCCTTCTACCAGTATGTTCATTAACACATACCCAAACACAGAGACACTTCAGTCTCAGCTCTTATAGCCTTTAAGTTGAGGCACTGCAGGTGAATTGGGTAACATTAGTAACGTGTTGATATCATCATAAAACTCTTTTGTATATTTTTTTCAGAAATCTTTGAATAAATATGCAAATGTGCTGGACCAACCGTTAAATAAAAAGAAAAGTTTTTGCCTGCTGTGTCTCACCTTGAAAACAGATTTTGCAGTACATTTAACACCTTTCCAAATTCACCTCTCACACTTTTATTCTACTACTGAAGATGTTTGGAAGACATTTGGGGAAAAACTTAGTAAGGACATGGTTCACACCGATCGCCACATTAAAAAAACACCTGCCTAATACTGTGTAGATCCCCCTCATGCCGCCAAAATAGCTCTGACTCATCGAGGCATGGACTCCACAAGAACTCTGAAGGTGTCCTGTGGTATCTGGCACCAAGACGTAAGCAGCACATCCTTTAAGTCCTGTCATTTGTGAGGTGTGGACCCCATAAATCGGACTTCCTTTTACAACACACCTGACATTATATTTATTGAACCTTTCAGAGATACACAACATATGCATGCACATATAAATGTCTAAAGACAAAAAGGGTAAGATTTCATTTATTAGGTATCTATTATATTATATCATGCATCACAGTCTTTCTTTTTAAGTACGCAGTAAACATCTTTGTAGATGACTTTCAAGATATCCATATTTTAAAGGTCTGTATTTCCCCTCATGTTTCAAAATTGTAGGTGTCTTAGTGCTATCCAGGTAGTTTAACTTAAGAGGAATATATGTGGATTCCAATACCCATACTTCCACACTATTAAAAATGCCAGAGAAGGATTTTTGTCCCAGTACATGCATGTTAAATGCCAAAAATATATAGATGTCCACTACATCCGGTCGCAATTCGCAGTAAACCAGCCACTATGTTTTATTTACTCGGCTACGAACCGATCCAGTGAGAGCTGAAGGACACAAACTGATGATGTAATGAGGACCACATCATCTGCATAAAGCACAGATGAGTTCCTCAGCCCACCAAAGTGCAACCCCTCACCACCACGACTACGCCTCAATATCTTGTCCGTGAATATCACAAACAGGATTGGTGACAAAGTGGGGCCCTGGCGAAGGACAACCCCTACTGAGAACGAGTCCACCTTACTGTAGAGAACCCAGACACAGCTCTTGCTTTGAGCGTACAGAGATTAGATGGACCTGAGAAGTGACGCCCTCACCCCATACTTCTGCAGGACCTCCAACAGTATCTTCCCTGGGGAGCCTGTCATACGCCTTCTCCAGATCCACAACACATGTAGACAGGATGGGCATAATCCCAGGCCCCCAACAGGATCCTTGCAAGCGTAAAAACTGGTCCGTTGTTCCACCTCCAGTACGAAATCTGCATTGTTTCGCAGATCTAAGGTTTGACTATCGGTCAAACCCTATTTTTCAGCACCTATGAGTACACTTTATCAGGCAAAGATGTGTGCACACACTCTCTGGTCCCCCTTTTTGCCAATCCTTGTGCACTGTCATAGACTTTCACGCAATGTTGAAGAGACGCATCATCCAAGACCGCCCCTCTACACCCAAAGCTTTCAGCATTTCTGGACGGAACTCATCAATCCCTGTAGCTTTGCCACAGTGGAGTTGATTGACCACCTCAATGACTTCCAAAAGGGAAATTAATGATGATATATAACGACAATCGGTGTGTCTGATGTAGTCAACAACATTGTAACAAAAAAAAAACTTGCAATGATAAACAATAAACTAGACTTATAGTTGCACCTTTAACCGTGAATGATTTGCTTTTAACTTATTCTAGTATTATTATTTCAGTACTAATGCTTAATTATTATTTTTTATACTAGTATTGTATTTTTAACCTTTAAAATCTCACCTACCCCCGCACTACCCCTGCAGTACCCCTAGGGGGATACGTACCCCTATTTGAGAATCACTATGTTAGAGCCACATCTCTTTCGGCAGAATTAAAAGACTCAATCAATGGAAAAATGCAGGATGTTTTCCACAGCATGGCAACTTACTAACTTACCACAGAAACAAGCGAGTGCTATCCATCTAACTCCCAGCAAAAAAGCAAATCTATATAACATATAGTTATTTGTATGTTTTTCTAGCTTTAAAAAAGCTCCTTCATGGCCAAAGGGCCAATAAAGTAAATTAGAAGTGATTTTCTCTCCCCCATGTTGCCTGTAAATTATAGTAATACATTAATAATGCATCACAAAAATTATAAGAATCAAGAATAATTTATTATTATATTTAACCCTCAATTATACTCGAGAGATAATGGAGGGGTGACCCTCATTTACAATGATGTTGAGTCAAGAAGAGACGGGCAAACGGACAAAACATACTAGAATGGACTTCCAAGAACAGAGACCTCTTATTACAATTGGATGAAGTGTCTTAAGAAGAAGACAAGACCTACCTAGACCAAAAGAAATAACTAAAAAACTGGCCAGTGAAAAACTGCTTTGCGAGGAACAAGTTTCACAGTATTCAACAACTGCAAGAAGTGTGGATGATTCATGTTGGTGACAATAGAGATAATTGATCATATTATAAATTATACATATTGCAGCAATAGCATCCCACTGACAGCAGATTATTGATGGGAGTCTTACAGCACATGTATTTTTGCAGGACAGCCACTGGTCAAAGTACAGGAGGAGGAGCATTACAACGTCACACTATGTTGAACAGGTAATGAGCAGCCAGGTGAGTGTTTATCAGCCAAGCCTTCTGTACATACTCACGGCATAACCCAACACGTGATTATCTCAGCCCAGGGGAATCTCTTTGAACTATTTGCAAAGACACTACTGCTATTGCTTTTCACCTTCTCATGTCCTGACACCTGGATCCCAAATGGAGCGACTACACCATATGAGAACGGGGATTATAGTCATGGTTATTGTTTTGCACTACAGTGGTAAGTAGTCATGCATTGTCGTTCATGGTTTCACTATTGACTTTTCCTTTTCGTCGTTTATTTTCTTGTCTTCCACATGTCTCATCGCATGTAAAAAGTGAAGAAGTGACAGACACACTCATACATGACTATTAACAATATAATCTTTTTTTTGTTGATAATGTTCAAAAGCTGCTTTTCACCATCTTGTCTTATCTACATGCACTCCATGTAATCCGTTCATGTGTGTCCCAGGCTCCTACGCTGCCGACTCTGCCCAGAAGCTGAGTGTGTTGGTGGGCACAGACGTGACACTGAGCTGCGTGTTTGACAGGCTGGTGCAGTGGAGCGCCCTCACCATAGAGTGGAACGTGCTGGATAGACATGCAGAGAAGAGGACTCTCTACACTTTTGAGGATGGGAGAGCACACGTCAACAGAGTTGGCTCAGTGGTGGATCAGTGGCAGCTGCAGGAGAGCAATGCATCCCTACAGCTTCATAATGTGACCGTGGGAGATGAAGGGTTGTACACGTGCAGGGTCATCACACCTGTCGTCTACACAGAGACCACCTCACTGCAAGTACTGGGTATGGCTCTCTCTCTCTCTCTCTCTCTCTCTCTCTCTCTCTCTCTCTCTCTGTTTTCATTCAAAACATGGCTCTGGATTTAAAGGGATAGTTTGTAATTTTTGAAGTGGGCTTGTATGAATAGTTCTTAGTTCTTAGTGAGTGTCGCTGTAGCAGAAGTCAGCCTTGAAATGTGGCAGAGGGGGCCAGCAGAAAAAGGTTTTTACGCCTCGTATATTGTTGCTTACCTAGAATAGGTGTTTTGTTTCTGTCCACCTTAAATCAATGCCACTCACTCCTAAGAGATATGTGGAACTATCTGTCTCTTTAGCTGAGAAATCATTCATTACAATATTTCCACCAAAGTTATCCATTCTTAAAGGGCTTTGATGTCACTGGGGCTGTGACTGAGTACAGCAACATGCTACACAGTCTGATCTTAAAAAAAGCA
The DNA here is from genome assembly GCF_949987685.1 of Ammodytes marinus. NCBI lineage: Eukaryota > Metazoa > Chordata > Actinopteri > Uranoscopiformes > Ammodytidae > Ammodytes > Ammodytes marinus. The sequence goes on from NC_137233.1 coordinate 20,497,257, forward strand.
TTATTACGGTGATGTTGTTTCACTGTTGTTTCTGTGATGTTTGTGTTAGATTGTGAAAAGAATAGAATGCAGGCAGTACGAAACACCCCAGCCGGTCAATGAAGTGTACTGTTTTTGACCACTCTCTCTCCCAGCGCGGCCTTCAGTGTTACTTCCAGACAAAGCCGCCATGATGGAAGGGGAGGAGAAGACCATTCAGTGTGACATCACAGGCTTCTATCCAGAGAAACTGGCCGTGACATGGTACATCCAAAATGGCTCCCACGCTGTCCACGCGGGTGGGAACCGAATGGCCCGCATCTGCACCGAAATGGCGACGCACAATGCAGATGATACATACAGCCTGCGCAGTGGCATCACACTGCACTCCTCAGCAGTGAATGATGGAGAGGTACGCATAATCTGTCAGGTGGAACACCAGACCTACAGCCAGAGGTACAACAGGTCTGTTACACTGACCGTTCAAGGTGGGATTCCAATTTTTCCTTCTTTCTTTCCTCAAACTCAGAATGAAATAAATTATCCACATCGAGTTACCGTATATATTTAATATATGTTATATGTATCTCCCTGCAGCTCCATCGCAGCGGCAATACAGTGCTGTCAAACTGATAACAGTCACCAGTATTATCAGTTTTCTGCTTGTCACCTCTCTGATTGGAGGCTCTTTGCTCCTCTACAGGTATTTCTGTAAAGGTATGTCTAAAGGTTTAACGGGGTTTACAACTATATTAACTTATATTAAATAATAAAGCAAGGAAAACTTATTAAAGGTCACTTATTTTTAATGGTTTAATGGTAACTTTTTTTCATGGTTTTTCAACATTAATATGGGTCCCCGGTGTGACTACATCCTCCCAAAGTATGTAGGCCTAGTACTCTTTTTCCCCATCCCCACCTTTCTGAAAAGCTGTGTTCAAAAACCCCCTTCATATTTATCTCCCCTTATGACGTCAAAATGGGAAAGCCACGCCATCTCATTACCAACTTAATTTAGCACTACAATCACCTGTGAAAAGCCACACCCCGAGATCCCCCTGCATCTAAAGGCCAAGACACACTGGTCCGACTACCGACCGTCGCCCGAAAATGGAGTCTGTCGATTCAGGCAGCTCCAGTCTGCCCGTCGCGGCCCAAAAAGTGCCAAGAACACACCGAGCCGACTGCTGACTTTCCGTACGTTCTGCGCTTGCGCGGGACGTAATGTCTCCATAACAGCAGGCGGCGCTAATCTGCTCTCTAGACCATAAAGAGCACCATTTTTAGCAGAGAGTGTCGAGCAGTCAGGAAGGGTTGATGCATGCGAGTAGGCCTACTCGCTGAACGAAACAAACAAACAAATTAAAACAATGGCTAGCGATGCGATACTGCTGTTGTGCTACCCGCCTCACTTCCGGGCTTCACTGATTCGCTAGCCCTCCACCAATCAAATTGCTCCGACTGAAAGACTGCCCGACGCCGATTGAACATGTAGAATCGGCTGAAAAGAACGGGGATTAATACGTCACCTTGTTCATTGCTCTGATTGGTGGTAGTGCTATCCAATTGCGTGCAGTGGCATTTGAAATGCACGAGTAGGAGCCGCCCCTTGAGTTGGGAATTACTATTGATCGTGGACAGACCCTCTATCGTTCCAGATATGGGTCTGGATTTCCAGGCTAATCTATAGATGTACCTATTTCAGAAATATTTAAAAGTTCCTCGTAGCACCTTTAATTTACATATTTTTTTAAAAATCAAGTTGGGATTCATTAAATTGCTCTTTTGAGTTACTTCCTTCCTCCAGTAATTGGCCGCTGCTTTGTCGATGTCGCTCCTCATTTGCGTAAAGTTAATCGCTGCTCAACTTTCAATAGACACTTTGGAAGCTCACCGCTGCCACTGCTTTTGCACACGTGCGCAAATTGAAAATGAATGGCAGACGGCAGCCAATTTTGCTCACGTCACATTTGGTGGGGCCAAAAAGCACAAAGTTTTTTGATAGTGCTCGGTGCTCTGTGAATTTATGTTATTTTTGTTTGGGTAAATGCATTTTGTTTTATAAGTAACTTAGAGGAAGTCAAGGACTTTCAAAGTGGAGAATAAAAACGCTCTCATAAACACTATTTTGGGCTAACGGAGTATTATTTTTTTAATTGGGCGCATGTCTAAACATTGATACCAATCAGTTGCCAATAGCGGAAACGTGTGAGACTTTGTTACTTATCTTGCAAAGGGGTGTAAACTGTTGGGATGAAAAACACTCTTCCAAAATACTCATCCTTATTTTGTTTTGATGATGGTGGTACTATTGGTATGGTACTGAAAACCCAGCTTAAAAGATTTGAGTTAAGGTCAGTTGACAGGTCTTTTATTTGTCCCCTGTTTAATTTAGCTTTGACTCTAATTATCCATTGTTATTTTCTTAGTGGTGCAATAACAATATTTCTCTCTCTCCACAGCTCCACCAAGCATTTCTGAAATCATCCAGCCCAGCATCATATACGCCCAGGTGCCGACCGACCTCAAATGCACCATCAAGGGAGCAGGACACAGTGATCCCCAGGTGAAGTGGTTTAGATTGAGAAGCAGCAGCGTGGACTCAGTGCTCCAGTCAGAATGTGTCTCTCTGTTGGTCCATGAGGATGTGAGTGAGCAGGCTTGTCTCCAGTCTGAAGGCCCAAACCACACGTCTGTCCTCAGCATGTGTCTGTCCGTCACTGAAGACCACACCCAGTACCAGTGTGTAGTGCTGTGCAGGGGGAAGAGCGTCAGCAGGGAGACCACAGTCCGGGTTAAAGGTAAGTCAACATATCACATTCATGTCACTGTGCTGTGTTTTCTGTCCAACTGCTCTATTTAAGGTGAGACACTGCAGGCTTAAATTTTTGCCTAAATACGTATATCGTCATTAAAACTATTATTTATTTGTAATTTAATTTTTTTTAAATTAACGAATACATATTTAAATTTGGCAATATCTAACTAATTAATTTACAGCTTTAATAAATATATAGATGTTGCTTAAATATTTTGATTGTATTTATTTTTTACAACATATAGGTGTCCAAAGTTTTTTGGATACAGCGTTTTTTTATAAATAACAGAGAATATCAGATTAATAAAGAATAAAGAATAACTACAAGTCCAACAAAAGCGCAAAGCAAAACGATTAATTGTACGACTGTGTCTAAGCAGGTAGAGCAGTCGTCCATTGATAGTAGGGTTGGTGGTTCGATCCCCTGCCTCCTGCCACATGTCAAAGTGTGCCTCACGGGGCGCCCTTAGCTCAGTTGGTAGGGTGTCCCCCCCCCATGGGCCTCGGCCAGCACGGGCCCGGGTTCGATTCCAGCCCGCGGTCGTTCTCTGCATGTCACTCCCCTCTCTGCCCCATTTCAACTCTGTCTCTACACTATCAATAAAGCATAAAAATTACAAAATAAATATATCTTAAAGTGTGCCTCACTAATATGAGGCACAATACTCACACTAGTTTTATCTGCGAAGACCCTAACCTGATAAACCTAAAATGATTCAGTGGATATTTTCAGCAGATGGGGGGACATATGAAAGCATTTGTTGTGGTTGATTTCTCTTTATATTATCTCTCCTGTGAATAACTCTTACATCAAGTCACGTCAAGTCAAATTTATTGTCAATTTTTGCCAGACATACAGAGGAATCAAAATTATGTGATGATGAAGGTAATATATACAATGAATATATTCTAGATTGTGCAAAAGGTAAGGCAAAACCAAACGGTAAAAGTTAATTAAATTAAAATGTGCTGTATGAGGAACAGTATTTTCAATATGTGCAATATGCAGTAAAATGAATAAATTGACAGGTTGAAAGTGTACAATGTGCAGACTGAGTATAAATAACACTTCCATGCTTTAACTGGTCTCCCCTTCCTCTCTCTCGCCACACTACCTATCCAGTGGAGCCCTCTTTCCTGCAGATCTCCAGCCTCCCTCAGATCCCTAAGGTGGAGCGACTGCTGGTTCTCTGCTGCCGCGTGGAGAACTTCTTCCCCCAGGCTGTGGATCTAGACTGGTCCAGGAACGACGGGGAGAAGGTACGCACGGTCACACACTTTGGGCCGTTCTGCGACCACAGCGGCCTGTACAGCGTGTGGAGCAAGATCCAGCTGGTGATGGCCAGAGAGGACGAGAGCGCCGTCTACACCTGCAGAGTCTTCCACTGCAGCTTCCCCAGGCCGGGCTACAAGGACGTCCTCTACCACATCAACACTCAAGGTATATACAGTAGCAAGCACCAAGTGATTTGTGTGCACTGAAAGGTGTGTCTTTATTGACGTGTTTAAGGCGAGACACAGGGATAATTTTTTTTTTACTTGGAATCATCAGCATGAAACTTTGCCAGTTAGTTACAGGCTTTACAAAAATAATTGATTGTGTTACAATTTTCTCAGAAATGTTTGAATAAATATGCAGATTTGGCAATATCTAACTCGTTTTGTGTACATTTAAAAACCAAAAATCTAGATGTTGGATCTTCTTCTTCGAGTCCGTTGCAATCTCAGATGTCATTCTGCCAGTATCTGGCGCAGGTCACAGCTGATGTTGGATAAAGCCAGAGTTAGACATTTGATTTCATTTGTACAACATAAAGGTGTCCAAAGTTTTTACAGAACTGCTTTGATAATGCTTTTTTTTCCATTTTATCAATCAAATATGACAAAGGTCTAAAAATGCATTTTCAGCATTTTTCAAAGAAGAAACTATCGTAAATCATACAGTTGACAGAATATGAACAAATCCTTATCTGATAACCTTCATAATTGTGCTAAGAATGATTATGAAATCTTTAGTTAATGTAAGAGCTTTAGAAGTTGAGATTCATTGTTCAGAGTATTGAAAAAAACTAATGTCGAGATAATGGCCCTTAAAGATGGTTGTATAGGAGAAATATATAGATTCAGACGGACAAGGTTTAGTCAAATAAACACATAATGTAAATGTTTGACCATTTTGGACACTTGTATGAAAGAAGACATGTAATTAAAGAAAAGAAGAAAAATCTCAAAATGTACCTGTGCTTTTAAAAAACAATGTATTTGCCTGCAGTGTCTTGCCTTAAGTTCATTCTTGACCTTGGTTTGATTTAAAAAAAATATATCTGTAAAGACTAGATATTTACCATAATCCTCTTCCTTCTTTTTTACCTTCCACATTAATGTGTAAAAAACAGGGTGAAATTGTATTACACTGCACATACACTCAACAAAAATATAAACGCAACACTTTTGTTTTTGCTCCCATTTTTCATGAGATGGACTTAAAGATCTAAAATTCATTCCAGATACACAATTGTACCATTTCTCTCAAACATTGTTCACAAATCTGTCTAAATGTGTGATAGTGAGCACTTCAGCTTTGCTGAGATAATCCATCCCACCTCACAGGTGTGCCACATCAAGATGCTGATCTGACATCATGATTAGTGCACAGGTGTGCCTTAGACTGTCCACAATAAAAGGCCACTCTGAAATGTGCATTTTTTTTGCTTTATTGGGGGTCTGGGGACTCAGAACCAGACAGTATCTGGTGTGACCACCATTTGCCTCATGCAGTGCAACACATCTTCTTCACGTAGAGTTTATCAGATTGTCAATTGTGGCCTGTGGAATGTTGGTCCACTCCTCTTCAATGGCTGTGCGAAGTTGCTGGAGACGGCTTATGGTGGAGAAATGAACATTCAATGCACGAGCAACAGATCTGGTTGACATTCCTGCTGTCAGCATGCCAATTGCACGCTCCTTCAATGCTTGTGGCATCTGTGGCATTTTGCTGTGAGACAAAACTGCACATTTCAGGGTGGCCTTTTATTGTGGACAGTCTAAGGGCCCGTGTCCACCTAACGCCTTTTTCCCACCACAAGCGCCTTTTTTCAATTGATTCCCAATGAGAAGCGGCCGCCTCGGGAAAAGGCGGCCGCTCTGAGAAAAGGCGCAGCGAGCGTTTTTTGTCTTTTTGTGCGGCCGCTTCGAGATTTGCAAGTTGAAAAAAGTTTAACTTTTCAGAAAGGCGGTGGGGACGTCACCGCCGCTTTTTTCAAAGGGCCAATCAGATAGTAGATCGTCGGGACTCGTCGCCTTGGCAACAAAGAAGACGGAAGAGAAACTGCTTTTTCCGTCTCTGTTTACCCGAAACTGTACGAAAATAGTGACTTAAAATGACCAGAACAGAGGGAGGAGAGCCCGTTTGTGGGAGCAGATTAGGCGAACTCTTGATTTGCTGTATTTTTTATCTCCTACGGATCGTTTCATGCGCACACGTCAGCCTACAACTTGCTCCGTGTGTGTTTGCAGGAGCCGCGATAACTCCTCATCCAAACAGAGGATGGTGGAAAGTATTCTCTGTTTCATAAGACTACTCATATTAAAATGTAACGATTTAAATAGAAAACAGCAAGCCTAAAGAGTTAAACCAGTGTTGATAGGTCTGACTGACAGGTGACGATCAGCATTTTCTCTCCCCCGATCACAGCACTCTCTCTCCCAGCTCATAAAACGCTTGAGAAAAGCGGTCGAAAAAAACGCTCAGTAGACACACTCCCGAGCGCACAGCCAGCGTTTAACGCTGGAAAAAGGCGTTAGGTGGACACGGGCCCTAAGGCACACCTGTGCACTAATCATGATGTCAGATCAGCATCTTGATGTGGCACACCTGTGAGGTGGGATGGATTATCTCAGCAAAGCTGAAGTGCTCACTATCACACATTTAGACAGATTTGTGAACAATGTTTGAGAGAAATGGTACAATTGTGTATCTGGAATGAATTTTAGATCTTTAAGTCCATCTCATGAAAAATGGGAGCAAAAACAAAAGTGTTGCATTTATATTTTTGTTGAGTGTACATTGATCACCTTTGTGTTCTATGTCTCATGATGTATCATGTATCTTAACAGGAACTCCTCCTAACGTGATGTTCATCGACTGTGACCCTCTGTGTCCCGTGCTGGATGAAGAGCTGACGCTGCACCTGTGCATCAAAGACTTCTGCCCAGAGGAGGTGGAGGTGATGTGGACTAGAGACGGACAGGCCCTCCCCGCTGGCGTCTTCAACACTCCCCCCAGCCTCAACATCAATGGCCTGTACTCCATGTTCACTTTCCTCAAACTGACCCCAGACCAGCAGGACCAGGGCTCAGAGCTCCGGTGCAGGGTCCTCCACAGCGCACAGAGGGAACCCGAGGAGAGGCTCTTCACTCTGCCTAAGCTGCTGCAGCACACATCCTGACCAAAAGAAGCCCCAAAAAACACATTTAAAGTTAAAAGCAAGCTGTTTCTCGGATATCTGGTTTGGCATCCATCATGAGCTGTGCTTTGCAAGGTGTGAAAGACTCTTTTAAAACATTTGGATGAGAAGTGAAGAGCCACATTGAGCATAGTGTCACAATAACTCTCTTCTCAAGCAAAGAAGCCTGAAAATGCATTAAATGCAAACTATTTCTCTAATATGCTTAATATAGTGCAAACTATTCTATTTCAAACTGCAGTAGTTGGATTGGTGTTGTTGTCACACTACACATGTCCTAATCCAAGCACCATAGGCAATCAATGCTTCTGTGGCATCTCCATTCTCTTTAAAAGGTTGAGTCAGATAGCAATTCTGGAGAATGCTTTGTTCAAAATCAGTAGTGAACATATCCTCACTGTCCACTACCTGCCGTACTGTGCTATCCAGAATCACTGACCCTTTAATAGGCCAAGATATTACACTGCATATCTGCGCCTGTGTTATTTATTGGATATGAGTTTTTTTTATACTGTTCACATTCAGGTGTTGACACCCATCAGAAACTGAAAAGGTGAGTGGCATGGTCTGAGATAGAGGGAATTGAAGAAACAGTTTAACAAGTTATGAAATGTCAATTTGACTGCAGCTGGAGCAGACCGGTTATGAATCTGTATTGTTGATTTATGGGTTTTGATTCAAACTGTCTCTTAAATGACCTTTATATACCGAAACAAATAATCTAATAACATTTCTGGATAACCATCACAATTGTTTTTCTTACCGTAAGTAAGTCGAATGACTTACTTTTAAGCGGTTTTGCCATTGCATTTTGGACCGTGTATTTGTGTCTGCGCGTGCGCTCGGCATTACTCTATTAGCTAAGAGTGTGTGAATAATGTGTCGGTCTAACAGTTGTGTGTATGTGTTGGGATTTATTATAGTGTGCATGAAAGTTACTTTGAGTGTATGTTTGACAGTTTTCCCCTCTGTCATCGTTGGTTATGATAGCTGCTGTCACACAACTCATAGAGATCCAAGTGATTCAATGTATTTCTGTTTTGGACTGAGCTGCCATGTGAAAAAGGGGATATTCTGTCCTATACCCTATTGTGTTATTATTGGGTACAGTGTGACCATTGACGTTTGGGGGAAGTTAAGGTAGGCTACACTCAAATATTGAATACCATTACTCAAACATCTTACAATAAAAAACTATTCAATTTATTGAGGTAACTAGAAGACCTGGTTTAGATCAACTTAGTGGGAACTCAAACAATTAAGGCAGCTGTTTGAACATTATAGATCAAAAATTTAAAAATGGATTTGCATATTCGGGCAAAAATGGGAAAACTGATTATTATAAAAAGAATTTGTTCTAGTTAATTTAAGAAATATCAAAACATCATTAGTCCTGATCATCTAGTAGTAAAAGTTCACAATTGAACCCAAGTTTACTATAGCTATCAATTTTATTCTGTTGAATGCACTCTGTTTTAGTTTATTCACTCCACCCTGTTCGGCCACAAGGGGGCATCTCGTCTCTGTCTGGCTTCACTGTAGCGGTGTCATATAGCCTAAGCCATATTTTTGGTAAACACTATTGTGCCACTTTGAATGTAATGTTGGTACTAATACACTTGAGGTCTCCACAGTTCCCCGTGCTTCAGGAGATTCGCTTTAACAAATGGAATTCACATGACAGTTTCAGTAAGGTGTGGAAACCATTTTTTAACATTGTTGGAAGATTCTTAATGGCTTCATGTGCTCTGCTGCTGTTTGTATTATTTCACTTTAGTCTGTCTGTCAACTGTGTGGAAAACCTCAATTTATTTTGGAAAAATAAGAAAATTGTCAAGAAAAACCTGTAAAGCGACATAGAACCATGCTTTTCCACACAGGAATTAAAATGAGCATCAGCTGAGCGTGGTGGGGCCATCTGCGCCCTATTGATGTCAAAGGCTGGCAGTGACCCAGAGCCCCGGGCCCCATAGGGAGGGCCAAAGGCAGGGTCTACACTCCTGGTCCTATCACATCTTCCCGTGTGTGTGTGTGTGTGTGTGTGTGTGTGTGTGTGTGTGTGTGTGTGTGTGTGTGTGTGTGTGTGTGTGTGTGTGTGTGTGTGTGTGTGTGTGGAGGAGGGGGGGGGCTGTGGGAGCCAATGAGCAGGCTAGGCTCTGGGCTCACACAGCAGCTTCTAATTAGGCCTCAACACTGACAGGTGGAGGGAAACTAGAGTGTTGGGATGCTTTTTATGCAAGTGTGCAGTTATGTGTCCCAGCCCTGAGGACTCAGAGAGCAATAACTGTGTTCCAGCAGGGTGTATACCTCCACACAGCACTACAGGGAAGAGTTAAAGCTCTGACTTTAGTCATTGCTGTCAAATGTTTAAAATATGTGATAAATCTAATGGATGACTGTGACTTGGGTGTTGCACCGCATGTGATTCAGAGTAACTTTTGAGTGATTTTGTAAGGAATGACAGAAATAGAGATACCTTAGGTATACTGTATATATAAGTACATTACTATCTTAGGTACAATACATGTATATATTTTAAATAATCCCCCCCGACATTTCAAGAAAAACTTTTTGGACACTTCACTTCTGGTTAAGAGTTGGGGTGCGAAGATCAACACAACTTTCACATCTGTGCAGTTATTATAAAGCCAGCGACTTGTTAGCTTAGCTTAACAAAAATTACTGGTGTCTACAACCAAAACATCTCATGAGCTGAAAACTTGTTGTTTTTACCCTTTGGTTTTTGTGTGGATTAAATAAAAATGGAAAGCAGATCTTGTTAGCTTTTGACAAAATCCAGGCTGTTTCCCCGTTTCAATTATTTGTGCATAGCTATGCTATGGACCTGAGTTTGTGAGTCCGATCCTTTCAGCTAACATTGTCTTTTTAAATCAAGAGATGCTGCAAGTGTTTGACAGTCTTCACATGGTTTCGATATGAAAAACAACTTGCATGAATAGGCACGGTGGATTTGCCACATTGTGTCATTGTTTCAAGGAAAGACATCTCTGTCTGTCTATCTTAACTTCTATTGATTTTTTCCCACATCTGCTTGCGTGATCCCATTAACATTAATTAATCAGCAGCTGCCTTTGTACTGGGTGATATGAACTGTGACTGATCAACAGCACATGTGGGGTCCACAACCTGCAAGATTTACTATCAAAGCAGAGCCAAGACAAGGGTTGGCCCCATCTATCACTTTGACTACAGTGTTACTCATGAAAACAAGAAAATAAGCTATACTCCTGGTTCAGTTGGAAAATCCAGCAGATTGTCTTTTGATTAATCAAACATGGTATTGCACATATTGCTTGAACTTGGGTATAAATCTATAAATAAAGTTCAAACTGTGCTGTTGGTTGGTCTGGATGGCATGGCTCCAGTAATCATCAGTCACCACAATAGATCTCAACAACACTCATTTTTGTGTCTTTCCTGTTTTGCCTTTTTTACCTTTTCCCAGAGTTGACTCTTGATTCATGCCTTCCTAACTGGCACACTGCAGCGTCCAGCCTAACCCGAACAGACTCACACACTGCCTGGGATACAATGATTTGAGAAGGAGCCCACTGAGGAGAGGAGATTGATTGCTTCCTCTGTTAGAGATTCCTTTGGCTCGGCATGGGGACAGGGAGAAGGTAAACCTGGGTTGGAATTCCCCATATAGGTTTCCTCCTGTGAGCAGTTAAAGGGCAATGAGATGCCAGTAATGCTTAAGCGGTTTGTTCAACCGCCTGAATTTACATGAGCTCGACATGTGCTCTATAACGTTTAAAAATATATTTGAAGTGGGTATGATAACACTTGACTTTCCAATAAGGGTACATTAAGTAACGTTAAGTTACTGCTTGGTTATTGACTATGCTTAGTTAACAAATGGTTAGTCAAGCATTAACTAAGCATATCATTTAACAGTTAATACTTAGTTAATGCTTATTAAGCATTGCAGGTTGTGGACCCCACATGCTGCTGATGAATTAATGTTAATGGCATCACACCAGCAGATGTGGCAAAAAATCAATTACCTAAGCATTTATTAACAGTTAGTTAATGATGAGTTATACCATGCATTAACTAACAGTTCATTAATGTACCCTTATTGTAAAGTGTCATCCTCATTTCCACTCTGTACTCTTTCCTCTCAACTGTCAATAAAAGTTTAAAATACCTAAAAAATATCTTTAAAAAAGCATATAACTTAATTATTACAAACATATTTTGCCACTTACCCCTCATAGCCATGCATATAGTTGTATTCGTCCAGCTTTTGAGATATTAGGCTCTGATAAGTCTGCTTCTACCCATTAAAAGTAGCTCTAGATAGTTGACAGAACACAGGCTCAACACTTTTTCATGGTTAGTGTCTTCAGTGGAATGTCTAGAGTAATTGAATTTAGCAATTGAATCGCAAAATGCAAAACTATCCAAACAAATGGAAATCATTTACAAAGATAGAGACAATTATCGTCAGTCCACGCAAAAGCACGACAACCTTTTAAACACATTACCATTCAACCCGATCTCACGCCGAGGCGTCACTTCCAGACGCATGGACCGGCGGCTCTATTTCACGCCTTGCCTGACCAGGGCGTCTCTATTACACGCGCACCTCCGTAGTCAAAATGGCGGCCGCGTTTTTTTTATCTATATTATAACCTCTCCCTGTCCCCTTGCCCTAACCCTAACCACCGAGGGGGCTGCAGCTAGATAGTATTGAAATGCTGGGAGAACATGTCGTGCTATTCCTGGGACAACATGTCGGCCCCTGTTGGTGCTATTCCTCCGTTAATTTAGACTATTCCTCCGTTCATTTGGACGGCGGGAGGTGCGCGTGAAATAGAGCCGCCGGTCCATGCGTCTGGAAGTGACGCCTCGGCGTGATACCAGGTTGTACCATTCCATAAAAGGCAAGATACAAGACAGCCATGTCTTTGTTAAAAAATAAATTTAATTTCAAAGTAGATTACAACATTTAATACAAAGCTAACAACATAGCTTCCCACTGATATCTCAAACAACTTCATAACACCAGTTTAGGTGGATGGAGCGGTCTGTCACTGCTTAAGCTGCTCCACTGTGTGATACATGTTTGTGAGCCAAGCATCCTATTTCCCCATCAGTCCTTACCAAAATATAACCATCCGTTTGTCTCTAATAGATGTCTAAGGGGATTACTAGTTCAGATCCATTGTTTTGAATTTTAATCGCGAGGATCGTTTAATTTACATTTAGGTTTTGGATTGTGCCTTGAAGTAATACTAGTGATTGGCCTTCTCATACTGTGTCATGATTGACCGGATAAACGTTTTTTTTTGTCTCCACATCATTTCTCCTCATTGATACTGACCCATGGAAGTAGATGCCCCAGAAATATAGGGATTTATTTTTCAGGCTAAAACAGATTGCCAATGAAGATTTACAGTATATGATTGGTTTTGAATTCCTTTCTGCACTATATTAAAATCATAATGACTATTTTCTATTCATAGCAAACCCCTCATCTCTAAATGTTGTCTTGCTCCTAAGAAACTGGTCAAAAACCAAAGTTAACATAAGCCAGAAATAAATGATTTCTGAATATGAACTGCTAACACCAGGACCCATTAGTTATCCAGAGTGGGTGAGAGGCCCTTTGATTTCAAACTGCTGTAAGGTCCTTCACCATGTACAGTTTCACTGTATGTCTATTTGAGCAGTCCCCTTTACATGTGTCATCATAATGAAAAGAAAGTCCATGATCAAAAAGCAGCGTTATACTCAAATGTTCTCACGCTCACAATAATCCAATATGTGAACTGGACGGAGTCACTATATCTGCTTGGTGTTTATTCTCAAACTCCCCAAAAACGGTCAGAGTAGGTAGTCCTTAAACAGTGCAGTGCTGCTGGCTGGCTTCCACACAGAGCAGTCGTGCTAGGTGGTGGTGTTCTGCTCTGAAGAATAGATCCAATCCCTCTCCAATTCAGACAGGTTCATCGCCGACCTATTCGTCCTGTGCTGTTCCCGTAGATTTTAACACATTCTCGTCTGTCTTTTAACTGCAAACAAAGAGGGAAATACACAATATAAAATATACATATACTGTGTATGCACATACACATACCTACATGTTTTTTTTAATCTTCATCTCTACATTACTTAATGGAAATGCTCTTAATGACAATGTCTCTTATTGGGAATTTGGTAGAAATGTTTTCATCGGTTTATAGAATATGAAACCAGAATGTTTTTTTTAACTCAAACATATGCCTATGCCATAAATAGTAAAACAAGAGACACTGCACATTTGGAGTGGTCTCTTAATTTTTTCCAGAGCTATTTATATATTGTATACGTATATGATATGGCATCTATAAATGAACTAAATCCCAACACAGACATCTGACTGAGAGGCATGCAGTTCATTCTAAACCCAGAGTGGAACAGACTCACTCCAGTTGAACAGTTTGATGTTTGATGAACTGTTGAATAGAGATGTGCATTCAGCCAAACACAGTATATGTCCATAAAGTTAGTATTCAAACAATGGAATCCATAAGTCTCATGCCTACATTCTGATAGAAAATAATGTAACAATAAAAAAAATAGCGTACACAATATTTCATACGTGACAGCATGTCAACCACTAACTGACTACAGCCACCATATTGTTCAGGAGGTCAACACTTATTGAAAACAATGTTCAATTTATTAAAAGGTGGAGTCAGCGATTCTGGAGAACACTTTTCTCACTCTTCTCAAAATCACTTTTTTTGCCACTGTAGCTTGCAACATGTCCGTTTACAGAGCCAAAGCTGTTCGTTAACATTGGATTTCTTATCAGCGCACACACAATACCGACAGGTAGCGCGGATTGGAAGGAGATATTCACTGATTTTGACAAAAAGTTATTTTGGTAACAAGCATTTTCTGAATCGCTGCCTCCATATTTGATATTCAGACATAATTCATATTTAAGTGGCCTCTGAACGCAATGACCTTTCCTCCTTCCTTCCTGCTGAGCCCATTGACACATCCGTGTTCCCTCCTCCATTCACACAATGTGAAGCAGCAATATCTTCTCACAAATATGAGGCTTGCATGGGGAATGCAAATTGGGTAGATAAACTATCTGGGATAGGTGCAGGAATAATTTTTTATAATAACCTTTTGATAACTGCACTGTTACAGTAATAGCTTTGAGTTTTTGGGCCAATCATTGAATATAAAACAGCAGCAGATTCTCATAAGGCCAGACACTGCAGGTAGATTAAAATGTTTAATTTATAGATATCAGCATGAGACTTTGACAGTTGATTACTATATAAAACATTTGGTAACACTTTACAATAAGGTACACAAAATTGTAGACATATTATTCTTTATTACAATTTTATTCAGAAATTTTTGGAATAAAAATTAAACTTTGGCGTAACTAATTATTCGTAATTTTGCGTTTCTTTAAAATCTAAAAAATCTCAAATATAATTTTTACACATAGTATCTAAAGTTTTTACAGAACCGATTTTGGACACAGCCCTGTTCCTTTAATTCATCAAAAAATACTATGCACAGCTCTCAAAAATGCATATGTGTTTTTAACTAAATGTAGCCTCATCATAAATCAGAATTTAACAACATATGAACAAACCCTTCTGTAATAACCTTTAGAATAGTGCGTAAAATGATTATGGAAAGTTCAGTTGATGTGCTTTTGATATAATAGTATGAAAGAAGACATGTTATGGATAACAAAATAGTCAAAAATCAACATTGACCATGTGCTTGAAGTGTTTTTGCCTGCAGTGTCTCGCCTTAAATTATAAGTGCTAGGCTACAAGTTTTACTTTGCCAACAACGAGAAAGAAAATGTTAAATAATCAAATGTTAAGTGGAGTTTCTGTTAATAAGCCTATAGAGTACTGCCAGTATTTCTACTTTCTGTATTGTAAATATTCTATTTACCCCTTTCCGTTGGTTGCTGAGGCAGAATGTGCAGATGGAGCGGGGCTGCTTCTTGCCTCCTTCGCTCCCCTTCTTCACCTCCTTGTAGACGGCGGTGAGACACGGCTGTCCGTCCTCCCGGCCGTCCCCCACCACCAGCACGTTGGCCAGGTGAGAGATGTAGCTTGAGGCCAGGCGCAGCGTCTCGATCTTGGAGAGTTTCCTGTCGAGCGGCTCGGTGGGGATAAGCGTGCGCAGCTGTGTGAACGCTGTGTTCACGTTCTGGGTCCGGTATCTCTCCCGGGCGTTAGCCGCGTTCCGCTGAGGCACCACCGGTACGCCGGGGCCTGGAGTCCCGCAGCAGCCGTAGCCCTGCTCGGTGCCGCTGCTGCCGCTGCCGTCGCTCTCGCTGCGGTTCCCCTCCTCCTCGTCGTCCGACATCAAGGTCAGGTCTGCAGGGTAAGAGAAGGGATGCGTGGACACCGGCCTCAGCATAGTGAACGCCATCATCCGTAGACTGTGTAAGGCAAGTGAAAGCCAAATCCCAAATTTATTTTCAAATGGCAAACGGCCGCATGCGTGCAGCCGAAGAGCCGTGCGTAAAAGTCGCGCGTTTACTCCAAAGATTTAGCCAGTGGACAGTTAGCCCCGGTTTGTGTACACGCTGTCTTTCCCCATAGGATGGTCCATGCAGTGTGGTAGTGTTCATGACAGGGAGGGCTCTTATACACTGGCACGTCTCAGCTGTAAAGGGAAGGGGTGGAGCGCGTGGTGCAGGGGGGAAATTCCATCCTCCCAAATGTTTTGGACATAAAAGTCACAGGCATCACAGTGGAGTATGGCAAGGTGTGGACGCCAGGGCCGTACACAGGGGGTCAGATATACTGAGGCCCAAAACATGAGTTTGTTAGTGGGGGTTGGAGGCTCCCTCTCTCATGTCCTCGTGTCTTGAATCATTTTGGATTTGAATAATAGAAATGTGTGTTGAACTGTTTATAAACTGCAGATAAATGTGTGTTAAACAATAATATAACAAGGCTACACAATAAAACTAAATTATTTAATTTTAATTATGCTTGGTGTCGATCGTGCCATCAATCGCCGATGGAGGATTCTATCGCCCATCAGAACGACTCTTTCATTTCGTTTGACCAGCGCACACCAGATTTTTCTCATCTGCCACCATAGTGACAGCTAGAGAATACACATGGCAAGTTACAAGAAGTAACTTTGATGATCTAGCAGTCGGTGTGGGAAAAGGGGGCTAGTTTATGTACTGCAGGGCTGACAGGGAAAGTGGAGACAGGTGAGACAGACGGCGAGGAAGGTGAGGTGACTTGGACAGGTGGACATGGAAGGAGAATGGCATAATGGCAGGGAGAGGCATGGACATGGAAAAGCAACCCTATTTTCTCCGTTGTATCCTAGAACAACTTATAGGCAGTGAGTGGGTCCTGTGTGCAGCATGGGCTCATACTGTACCACTACTGTATGTGTGTGCGGCCGACGGTTGGTTTTAAACTGGGGTGATGCTCACAATCAAAGCTCTAAAGGTCATGGTAACAGTTCAGATGAATGAGGAAGGGCACACAAAGTGTGTTCAGATTTATGTAGACCGACGGACAAACACTACATTAATAAACCCATGTAACCGTGTTCAGCAAGTTTGATTTCAATTCACCTGTTGTAGAACAACAATGTGCAATTCTAAACCCTTCATCACTAATTTTATACAAATCATTTCACTTTACTGCACTTCTGCTGCTGGTATAGTGACGAGAGATCATGTTCCATTAATAATAATTGCTTATAAAGAGCCACATTGCTTTGATTTGGTTACTACTAGTCATTATAGTTCTGATTTCACCTTGAAAACCTGATTGAGGTCCTTTAGACATGTCGAGATATGGTCCAAAGAGCCTCCCCCTCTCCCCTTTAGCAAACAGAAAAAGTTTTTATTTATTTATTTATTTATTTATTTATTTATTTATTTATTTATTTATTTATTTATTTATTAATTCTTTCGGACAATTCCACCAATACACAATTTTCTCTTTCATATCTTCATACATCTTACTTTGTGTTGTCCGAAGGGTGATGGAAGAAGCCAAAGGCTTATCAGGTCCCGCCCCCATTTTCATCAGATTCGGATTTAGATACACAGATACACAGTTATTGTTTCAGAAAATTATAAAAATAAAAAATAAAACAAACAATAAAAAAAATAAGAAAAAAACAAACAAACAGACGCGTGTTGAAAACACGCGGTCAATGGCATTTAGAGACCAACTTAGCAGTTCTCAGCTCAGTTCAGTTTGTCTGTGTCAATGCAAAGTGTGAAGTGGCCTTGTATGTGGCCTGTTCAATTTCTTATCTGGTAGTCTAAACACATCTGCAAAAGTATTCAAAAACATACAAGTCTGTCTGCTGGCCTCTATTATTCGTTACAATATTGTTATGATAGTGACATTCACATTGTGCTCAGTTTATTAGTCTGTAATTTTCAATAATTTTTGAAACATAATTTGTTTTGAAATTGCGCAAACTGCAACTCCCTTTAACATCTTCATCAAGTTCATTCCACAGCTTAATACCCTTTACAGAAATCGAAAAGGATCTAAGTGTGGTCCGTATATTTTTCTCAGTGAATTTTCCGATTTTTACATTTTTCTTAAGTAGTATTTCTTATCCCGAAGCACTGATTTTCTTGTTTGCCCAGTTTTTTCTGAATTGCCGATATAATTATATCTGATAACGTTCCCAGTCATTATTTTTCCATAATCTACCATTTTGTGCTTTCATTCATATTCCTAACGCCAGTGAACACCCTGGTCGGCTGTTCTAAAACCCAAAACTCTGACTTTCTAATCTCAGGGGTTTTCAACTCAGAGTGGAGGCATGAACTCAGAGTTTGTTAACCCTGCTTTTACTGAAGTAAATAATCTGAATATGGGTTCCACCAATCATAGGAGATGGCCTGGTGCTAGACAGCCAGCCTTTTGGAAGAGTTCATCTCCCCACTGTCACCCCAGAAGTTTCTAAGGCTCCTGAAACATGGGCTAGATTGGTACAAGTAGACCCGGCTTTTGGCATTAGACGTCATACGGCTTTTGTGACTTTTGGTCTTGTAGCTTGCAGGTCAGCAGTTTGGAATTTCCTCTAGCAATTCTGAACTTCCTCATAAGATCTGGTTCAGTCACTGTGGTGGACAACTTTTTTGTCTATTTGTCACACATCCTCTACATTGTGTATATAACCTACGCAATTTTTAAATCTTGCAAACTTTTATCATAAAAAAAAAATGACTTGCCTTGTCTTGAGAAGCACTTGATACAACACTAATACTCATTCGTATAGGTGGAGTCAGGGATTGTGGAGAATACTTGTTGTCTAAATCAGTTTTAGTCAAAATAAGAAAATATCCTCATGGTCCACTATCTGTCCATATTGTGTGTGTGCTGAAAAAAAATATCAGCCTAGGCTCTGTAAACGGGTATGTAGCCTAAACAAAGAGGCTCGGACCGACCCATTGTAGTAGCAACAATGCTATCGATATAGGCTAAGATACTTATCGGCTAAAACTTTTTCTTTGATAAGTATTTGGCTTCAAGTCCTGTTTAAATATTGATTGGCTTATTCTCACTTACTACAGTACTACTATAGAACATGCTACTAGTATGTTCATAGTGAAAAAAATATCTGAGCCTTTATCCATAGCTAGCTAGTATTGTTGCTAGCTACGGTGGGTCGGCCACAGCCACATTGTTAAAATACCAGTTTACAGAGCCTAGTCTGTGTATTAACACTGGATTTCTTTTCAGCGTGCACACAGTACAGACATGCAGCGGATCGTGAGGAGATATTAATTGATTTTGGCAATAACTGATTTTGACAACACGTATTCTCCAGAATCGCTGACTGCAGCTTTAATAAAGCACCTTTAACAAAAATCCATGTATTTGTTCATTATAGAAACCCAGTGTTGGCTCCTGTCCTCAAAGGGCCCTATGCGGCCGGTGGCCCTGCAGTGGCCCTGGTTCAGTTTGTCTAATGGGTTAAGTGCCGTGGGTAAATAAACACTCAGCAGATGCTGGAGGTGATCAGGCCTGAACTTTCCCTGTGGAAGGCGAGCAAATGGCTTCCAGATTGAGTGGTCCTGCTGGAGGGAGGGAGAGTGTCATCAAAGGGCCTGTTTTTACAAACACAACCCCTTCGACACATCACATTGGCCCCTGGCCCTCAGCTCAGCTGCACTAACAACGGCGACCTGTGCAAAAGCTGGTTCCACTCATAAAGCAGGACACCATGGTGTTTTACTGCACGCGGCCAGCCAGCAACACCACCCCGCAGCACTTTCTCTCCCCGACACAGCTTAGAAACCGTAAATACTTTCACCCCCTGCATCAAGCTAAAGGAATGCCAGTGTGCATGCTGGCTCACCCTCATGGCTTACTGGAAACCTCAACAAATCATTAATGATATTGGTCACACTTTTGCTTGTCCTGCTATGACAATAATAATGTCTGCTTTGCAAAAGATCTTTGAATGCAGCTGATTTTGTATGTCAGCTGACCAGTTGAGATTCCTTGTGAGTTAAATATCCGGGGGAATTTGTAAACAGTTTTTATTCTCCCTTAAGGCGATACACTGCAGGTGATTAGGGTAAAATAAATGTATAGTTATCATAGACTAAACTTTGCCAGTTGATGACCTGTAGTATTTATTTTTTGTATTACAATCTTTTCAGACACTTTTGAATTAATATTTAAATTTGTCCATTTAAAACAAGTTATGTGTCACCTCTTACAACCACAAACAGACAAGGTTTAGTAGAAGGAACTCCTAAATGTACATTTTGGACCTTAAATGTATTATATGAAAGAAGAATGTTATGGAAGCAAAATAGCCAAAAATCGCAAAATTGACCATTGCTTGAAAAATTATGTTTTTGTCTGCAGTGTCTTGCCTTAAAGGAAAAGTATTTTTAACATTGGGCTATGGTTTGCACTGATGGTGTGCAGTGTTTTTCTAGTGGACTAAATTAATACCACTGTAATTTTGAAGTATCACAACACTGTTGAATATATTTTTTTGCAAGTTTATAGAATGTCAACCATCATTCCACAAAACGTGAAAAGTTTGAAATAAATGACCAATAGAAGTGGTGTTTAAGGTTAACAATACCTACATATAAAAGAAGTGACCCAAATAAATAACAATCTCTACAAAAATGCAGACACCACCAAAATAAGGTTTAGACCCCTCTGCTTACCCCCCTCAGCACTGTATGGAGGGGTGAGGCCATGAGTGAATGGTGCGTGCTGGGAAAGAGTGCGGTCAGAAAAGTTGACTCGTCTGAAACAGCTGCACTAGAGAGTAAGGGAGCCCCCTCCTAACAGCTGCAAAGAGCGTGCATGTGTGTGTGTGTGTGTGTGTGTGTGTGTGTGTGTGTGTGTGTGTGTGTCGGTGTCGGTGTGTCGGTGTTTCATTTTATGGAGCAGCAGGAGAGAGTGGCTGGAATAGTTTAAATAGTTTAGATCAGAGTTTAATGAACATGAGTAAAGCATCCACAATTCTGGGGTTGGGGTGATTTGTGCCAGAGGGCCTGGGTGAGTTATAAGTAAGTAAGCAAGTAAGTAAAATGTATTTATAAAAGCACATTTATAACAGTTTGCACTGTCCAAAGTGCTGAACATGTAGTGCATTCAGTAGGTAAAACATGAAAGTAAAATAACAATAACAAAAATAAAAGACATAAAGCCCAGACATCCACATATAAACAAAGATAGTAGTGCAGAGGTAAGATAGTTAATGGGGAGGAAAAGTCAGGGTGTACAGATGGGTTTTCAGCCTTGATTTAAAGGCAGAAATGGAGGGGGAATCGCTTATGCCAGGTGGCAGTTGGTTCTACAAAGGCAGAGCAGCTATTGCAAAGTACATTTCTGAGAGTTGTGCCACTGGCATGCATGGCTGTATATGCTGGTCACCAAAAGAAAGTGACTACAGTAGCTCAGAAGAGACTGACATCTCCATTCCACTTAACGACACCACTGATGAGAGTTCAGATGGCCATAACGATGATGATGGTGACTGTCATTGTGAGCTTTGCAGGTAAAACCATTGTTAGGCCTTGTTTAAGAAAATTGTCCTTCAATCTTTTTAAAATATTTACTTTATTTACTTAAACCTTAAAGAAGTGATTGTCTAATGGATTTGTCTTGCATTACAGTTTATGAGATATATACCAATGGCATAATTTACCCCATGGTATTCTCTCCAAAGGCACAACTTACACCACACCGGGGTCAAGTTGTGCCACAAGACAACTTTTTTTCCAAAAGCTATATTTCTAAAACAGTTTATTTCAGATCCAAAGTTATTGTTGCCAGGGATGCACAACACCCTGAAATATATGTACATATTTGAGTTAGAGACTTTACTGTCAAGGCCTCACTTTAAAGTCACTTTGTGTAAAAAGCAGCACATCTCACCCCACTCTCCCCTACTTGTCTTTGTATAGAAATACTGTAAATGTGTGTAAAAACCTTGATGTTTTCTTTCTTTGTGGTAGTGTAATGTTCTGCCACTCATGACAGACAGTTGAAAAACATACAACTTTATCTATATAAAAATATGTTCAATGGCTGCTTTAACATGTAATAGTGAAATTTGGTGGATGATATTTTGTCATTAAGGTGAAGTAAGCGATTTAATTATGTTAATATAAGTGTTAAATCGCTCTTTATTCATACAGATATCACTTACATAGTGTGCGCGTTTCATAAAGCCGATCTCTCAGTCAGCTGCTCTGCATGTAATCGGCAAATAAACTTTTGGGGGATCCTGAAATTTATATCCAATCACAAGAGAGAACGCTACAAACCGAATGTGTATGCGCCTACAATGGCGGAGCAGGTAAAAATCCTTCCCAATGTCTGTTTTGATGGTTTTTATCATGTTTTATCACACTTACTTATCTGAGATGATGCTAGATAACTCACAGTTTGAAGACCGCGGTGCATTAATGTGGTGACGTGGGGACGAGGGAGGGGACTGCTAACTGCAGTCAGTGACAGGAAGTTAGCTAAACTGACCATTCCGCTTACTGAACGTTTAATCTAATAAAAAAACATAACTTGTGTTTCTTTATTTCAAGTGGCCTTCAAGTATAAGTGAAAAATTACTATGGTGTGCATTTTCCACTCCAAAAATTCCAAAATGCTTAAGAGAACAAAACTAATTTAAATGCAAACAGACAAGATTTAGTCAAACACCTACATGTATCTTTTGGACCTTTGATTTACACACATAAGATATTACATGTTATGGAAGCGAAATACCCAAAGATCTCAAAATGAACCAGTGCCTGAAAGTATAATGTTTTTGCATATGTCTATGTATAGCAGATACAGGTATACTCATGACAAAACCATTAACTTCTTTCACTTAGTAATTAATTCATGTTATTTTAATTTCAGAACTTGCACTCGTGAGTTCTTCCAAATTGAAACAATGTAACTGGAAGTAATTCCACCACCCTCCTCCACCTTCTACCCCCTCTCTCTATCACATCTGCTGGCATTCTGAGCACAGCGGACAGGTGCTGTGTCAGTCCACCAAATGGCCTCAGACACATCCGCCTCTTGTCTATAACCTTTCATTTTGAAGCCTCAACTTGACAACCTCTTCATTGGAAGATCCCAAGTTGTCTTGAAATGACATCACTGGTGAGAGATGGTACTTCCATTAAAAAAAATCCCACTTTTTATAACTGCATGTTTCTTGTATTACGCTGTCAGCCGCTATAGGTAACACCAGGAAAATAACCCCCCAGAGGGCCTATACTTTATGGGACTTATACCTTAAAATAAGCTCTTTCTTGATCCTCGGACTGATGAGCTAGTGTGTCAATCCCTCCCATGGGATCTGCGAAGAGAGGCAAGAAGCTCCAAGCCAACCCATGTGCGATACAGGATGTTGACTCACACGCAATGATTCTTTCAGGAGAAGGCCCCACTGCTTGCCTTTTTTAATGTCCACCGAGGCTGGGGCTTGGACGTTCCTCCGGCCCCACGTCTGTCGGCTTCCTCAGGAGTCACCTGGGACCGTCCCAGCCAAGGTCCTCCGCAGGGGCTTTATCGTACCAATCTACAAGACGGCCATAAAACCTTGACATGGCTCGAGGTCTGATAAAGAAAGGCTAAAAACAGACTCATCCGTTTTGGAGGGTCCTTGAGGTCATTCTGCATGCTTCTCAACAAGGCTGCTCATATCCTCCATTGATTGGCCCAGCAGTGTTGTCCTGCAGTGGTGCTTCGCTCCCTTTTGTCTGGGGTGGAAGTTTCAGGTTGGTCGACATGCACGGTACAGCTTAATTGCTTGTTTTTTATGGCCATATCCTTTTCTGGGAGAGAGAGGCCATTTAGAGGTCAGTTTTGAAAAGTCGCCCTCCTAAGGAAAGATTGGTCTGTGTTTAAGGACGGCAAATAAGTATTATTTCTCTTGTCTTGAATCTGTTATTTGTTTTATAATGTTAAGTTATGTTAAAATACCAGAAAGTACACAGACTTAGGTTGTGTTCACACTTAATAGTCTGCTTCTTTGGTGTGCACCAGATGTGAGTTGGATCCATCGTTTTATTTTTTTCCAGGTGGTTCGGTTTGTGTTCACACAAGCAAAATTCAAAAAGTAACATGCATGGAAATGCATGTGACCATAAGGCTAGTAAAAAGGCAAATCCCCCACAATTTAACCTAAAGACCTTCACTGGTCTCGCTTAGCTCTGACAGGGAATCGACCCTGGTTTACTGTACCAGGGTCAGTGGTGTTACCTACTGAGCTATCCCGCTCACTGGTGCCATGATGGAGACATGGTGTTGTGAACTGGTCTGAGCTACTGCTAACTACAATCTCTGCTACTTTCCTCCACCTCCACCAAGTCAGTAGGCTGTAGTGGATGGACCCTTTGCTAAGACAACGTGCGATTAATAACTTACTAACACATGCGTTTAATGGAAGTAATTCTGTAGTAGACTGTGAAATGATGCGTAAATACTGTAAGTTCCTGTGATTAGTGTGGATTGGGTTCATACCAGAGGTGAACCACTCCAGAGTTCACTTGCAAGAGGCCAGAGGCCTTTCAAGCGCACAGAGTCTGGTTGTTTAGTTCACACCAGAGGTCTAGGACTGCATTCAAACCACCCCAAACCAACGGGGTTAAAAGCTCCAGGGTTCAGTTCAATTGTACCAGACCTCATTTGATTACTGAAACTGATTATTGTTGTTGTGGATCCATTTCTGGCTATAGAGTAGACTAATCCATTCATTGGCTTATTGTTAAAGAAACCCTTACTGTATGTTAAACAGTAATTGCTTTTTAAAGCTGCTTTCAATCTTCTTTGGCCACTTGTGGGCAGCAGAAATGCTCAACCTATGTTCACCAGCTAAAGTCTCTATAGTCAGGAAATATTATCGGATTTTTGGCCAATCTGGGAATAAAGATCAGAACCATACCGCCAAACATAATTACTGCAAAGTATTCTGCTAAGTGAAATAAATTTCTATTTTGACTTTGCCTTTTATGTTACACATCATTATTGTTCATGATAAATGTCACTTTATCCTTTGTTACAGTTATGCAAAAATAGATTAGCTTAGCTTTGAGGATGTTAGCTATCCCTTATTGAAAGTCTTTCACTACCACAGCTTTACATCCACTACATGGGAGAAGGTTGATCTTTTGGTTCACGTTGCCCCAGAGTTAGTGGTATATCTTTTTAGTTTCCCAGAAGGCAACATTTCCATACGTGTGTGCGCTTGTGTTTATGTGTGTGTGTGTGTGTGTGTGTGTGTGTGTGTGTGTGTGTGTGTGTGTGTGTGTGTGTGTGTGTGTGTGTGTGTGTGTGTGTGTGTGTGTGTGTGTGTGTGTTGCACATGCATACATATGTACTGACATGGCTATGTGTTTTGAATGGTGGCCATTGTGTCTGAAAATAGTCATGTCCAGTCTTTAGGTCTATCGGGACACATACTTGCATTCCCCATGAGGGTTTTTTTGGCTGAAGGCCACCGAGGGCTCGGCCCTGTCTGGTCTGGAGTTCTCATGACACCTGACCCGGAGCACATCCTGTGGTCCTGGGCCGCCGAACAGTGCAGGGCCTGGATCTTGCAGCATGGCATTGTGGGAGGTGGGGAGGCGTTTTGACGGGGTGCTGCTGCTGCTGCTGACAACACACCCTGTGCTGGATTTTCAGCGTTTGAATGTGGCTGCTCTGACTAAACACATACATCCTCCTCATGTGTGTGTAGGCCTTGATTGTCCCAGCACTGGGGAAGTGGAGATTTGAGCTATGTGGTGTTTCCTTGGTTGCCCTCTCTGCTGGTCAGAGGAAGCACTGCACGGATGGAAGGGTTTTAAGATGTTCTATTTTACTTGTACACTGTTGCTGTGTCCCAATACAGACACTGGATCATCTGAAATACATGGGCCACAAAACGAGCTCATGAACACGTTGTTGAGCCTTGAATTACAGTAAAAACTACTGAAAGAGTGCTTTTATTGCGTACTACACTCTGTATTGAAGCAATGCCCCCTTTAATAGATTTGGCCTACCATAGACTCACTCGATAATGTAATAAAATTATTCCACTGTAAGATAGAAGCAGATAAATATTTTGCTCACACGTAATAACCAATGAAAAACTATAACATTATCATCATATTTTTTTAAAAATTATTTGATATGTGCTTTTTATGTCTTTGTAAACTAAATCAGATAACTATTTGGTAATAACTAGGGCTGTCAAGCGATTAAAAAAATGAATCTAATTAATTACAGGCTCTGTGATTAATTAATCTAAATTAATCGCATACTTTTATGACACTTTTATGCCTGTTTATAAACAGCTGTATAGCCTACTACAGTTTTTCTCTCTCGCTGTCGCTGTCACTCTCTCTCTCTCACTCTCCATCTCTCGTAACTCGATTTATTCACCATCGTCGTACTCATAGGCAAAAATATTGACACACACACACACACGGGTCGGGTGTCCGTTTATGCGGAGACGAGACAGCTAGCAAACAAAATTGAGACACACGGAGGAAGATTGAGAGATACTGTTTTGAACCTATTGTTGCACCCACTAAATCAATAATGCACAGACACTGCGGAGAATAAAGTAAGATGTTTTCCTACCTACTTCATGCTTATTTGCCCGAAGCATCCCATAAACCGTCCATAGAGCCCTCGGCCCCTTCTCTCTTTACTTTTCTCCCTTTTACCCGTGCGGGCTGTGTTAGCAAGCTACAGGGTGCAGCTGCGCACCACTTTTGCACCGGGTCAAGGGGCATTATAGAAGTGCGATTAATCTGCGTTAATTTTTTTAATCGCGTTAATTTGACAGCCCTAGTAATAACTGTTTACAACTCATAGACATGTTTCTTTGTTTATTTGTAGTCTTCAACCAAAGAGGTTAGGAAAACTGTTTCTGTAACACCTACATCAATCAAAGTTATCACCAGGAATTAGTCTTGCACAGCCATACCAAACTACAGCGAGTAATAGTATGGTCTGGACACATGCTAAATCCTTTGGAGTATAGGGGGGAAACTGGGCTGGCCTGTTTAAATTTTTTTTTAAACCAATCACATTCGTCTTGGGCGGCGCTGAGCCCAGGAATCCACAACATGTCCTTTAAAAATAGTGCAATTTGGTGCCGAACATGGACCTTTTATAAAAGGTGCCAACCGACACCGTAAATGTGTATGTGCGCAGTGTGCACGCACGTGACTCTGGAGCAACAGTATTAGCTGGAAACACCCCTCCGTATAGTATTTATATTGTCCTGTATTGCGCTATACAGTATGTCTTGAGCAGTCAGACTAGGTTGTTTCTGGTGCCTCTATTGCCTTTGTTGACATGCAGCTAGCAGGTGAGGCTTTAGATTAGTTGTTATTGTAGCTGCTGTTTACACTGTCAGTGCATGGCCCTATCTTTGTTGGTTTTGCCATCTACAGTGTGGACCTCAAAATACTTATCTGTGATGCTTCTCGGATGCTTTGTTGTTGTGTTTACTCTTTGCAAGTTACTTTTTTCTTCAATGTCTATTTTTTCAGCATAGTTTGACGATAGGTCAATGGTGAGTCCAGCTTGATCTTGCGAGCTTCATATTTATTTATTTCCCGCCGATCAGTCTGGACTTTCTCCAATCACTGTGGGGAGGAGTCCAATCAAAAAATGATCGGCCCAATCAAATCCCGTGTTCTGAACTAACGTCCATCCCTTATAGCGGAAGGCAGCTTCTGATTCGTTCATGTAGTCGTCAAATCTAGCCTCATTAGACCAGCCGTATCTCATAAGCTTCACATTCGTCAATCCATGTTGAGGTCAACGACGACTACAAGAACCGATCAGTTGTGGCCTTTCACTAACGGACAGAAAGTGGGGAGGTTCCAGTCTTACTTGGCAGGCACTTGGATGAACGGAACAATGTTGATTTGACATTGGTTTTGAAATGGTGACAGCACTTCAGCGCATGTCCAAATTCAGATTAATCAGTTAACTGCATCTTTTTTATTGGTTAAATATTTCAAAGTGTTACGATAGAAGTGTTTCATATTCAGTAAAGAGAGTTTCAGTAATGATTCATTTAATCAGTTTTATTGTCATCCCAAAATTGTTCAGACAGAGAAATAGAGAGTGTCAGAATACATTTTGGCTTTCGTTTTCAACAAATCCAATACATGGTTTATAATCCATGTCAAATTCACAAATACATCAACCAATAATATAAATAATCTTCAAAATCCGCAAAAATAAATAGTTCAATAAATTAATAAATAGACAGATACATTATTTAACACATGTTTGAGGTAAATTAAGAGCTAGTCGGCATATTAAATAATACTGGCATGTAAATTATTGCAATTCAATTTATAAAAAACAATATAAAATATTTTTACATTTTGCGATCGACACTGAGATTTTATATATGAATTTCATACATAGTTCCTGAATAATTGAAAGTGAGGTTATTGCTTATCAAAAGGCAGGATCATGACACATGCGGGTGACGAGCCTGAGAAGTGAAGTGGCAAGCTTTTTTTCTCTTGACTTTGAGCTTTGATTTAAAAAAGTGTAGGAACAGAAATGAAAAAGAAGTAATACATCCCAAATCAGTCCTCGGCGCTGCTGTCTTCCTCCACCTCCTCCCCTTTGAAGCAGGCCGACTCGTAGTGCTTGTTCAGGTAGGACTTTAGGGCAAAGCTTTTGTGGCAGCGCTTGCATTCGTAGTGCTTGAAGGCCGAATGTGTCTGCATGTGGGCACGCAGGTTGGAGCGGTCGGCGAAGGCTTTGCCGCAGTGGGCGCAGGCGAAGGGCTTCTCCCCTGTGTGGGACCTCATGTGTCCCTGGAGGAGCCAGGGCCGACTGAAGGCCTTACCGCACACGTTACACTCGTGCTTCAGGTTGTGGGTCAGCATGTGCATGGCCAGTGCCGGCATGGACACGTACACCTTGTGGCAGGTGGGACACTTGCGCGCCTGCTGGCTGTCCAGGCTGCGGTGCGTCTGCTTGTGTCGGCTCAGGTTGGAGGAGGTGGCGTAGGACTTGCCGCACTCGCAGCACACGTGGCGGCCTCCTTTGGACTTTCCTTTGGCGGGGCTGCAGTCTGCTGACGAGGCCACATCCTCGCTGTCACTGCCCCCCTCACAGAGATACAGTGACTGTGTCGGCCTCCTGCGGGAGCGCCCGTCTGAGATGAGGAAAGCGTCCATGGTGCAGGCCTCCGAGTCGGGCACGCTGCCGTCTGACTCCACTGTACCGCTGGAGACCGGGCTGTCTGGATGCTCCATGTCATGGTCGGAGAACTCTTCCCCGCCGCTGCCTCCTCCTCCTGGGCAGTACAGAGGCTCGGAGGACAGCCTGGTCTTCTCATGACCAGACTCCTTAGTGCTCTGCAACGTTGACGCTGGGATGATGTACTTGTGGATGTAGCCTGAGAAAGGAAAATACATTTTAAAGGTCACATATGATGCTAATTTTCAGGTTCAAAATTGCAGCTTCAAAATTGCAATAACGTTTCCTACTAGAAAGTGTTTTCATGGTGTTTTGTCCCAATTTTCTTTTTAAATTTCTCACAGTGCAATTCCTGAATCTCCTTTTTCAGCTTCTATCAGAAACTTAAGTTTTAGAGCTCTTTAAGCTCCGCCTTCCTAAAAGCCCAGTCTGCTCTGATTGGCCCTGAATCTAACTAGTAGTTGGATTCAAACCAGCAGTTCGATTCAGGGGGATCTTGGGGTGTGTGTATCACAGGTGGAGGTAGTGCTAAGATAGGTTGGTAATGAGGGGGCGTGGTTTCTCCCCCTATGATGTCATGGGGAGAAAAATCTGACTGGGGTTTTTGAACACAGGTTTTCAGAAAGGTGGAGATAGAGAGAGAGGGTGTTTTTTTCTCATATTTTAGGAGTTTGTAGTCAAACTGGGGACCCATATTAATGTTGAAGACACATGAAAAGGTGCATTCTGCATAGGTGACCTTTAATAAAGAAATAAACAAGTGGAACATATCTTTGATGTCAATAACCTCTGAAGGAAAGTGCCCCTCTTACCAGAACCTTGAATCAATATGAAACCTATACAGGAAGCTATTTGTAAGTGCCAGGTTCAGCAAAGCTTCAGGAATGAAATATTAATGAGACTTTGGTGCACGTTTTCTACTATGCCGGGGTAAAAGGACTGTGAAAGGCACATTGTAGCGGAATATGAGTCAAACACAATGTGCTGACGCCGACTAAACAGTCACGGACAGCAATAGTATGGCCCCTAATCGATCCACCTGTCGCCCGCCGCGCAGCTCGCCTCCATCGGTGAATGGCTGGGGGGTTTAGCTTTAGGGTAAGCAGTGAAATCCCCTCAATCACTAAATCATTTTAATCAGATCATTCCCCATCTGTGCCATTTTCTGAGAGTGTTCATGACTATGGTAAGGGGAGAGACAGGTGGGGGGGGGGGGGACTATGATTTGGCAAAGAGGGAAGGGGAGGGTGTGTGTGTGTGTGTTTGGTGGGGTCGCTGTCTGATCTTGACAGCAGTCAATGGTATATTGAGCCCCCCGCACACACTGGCACACCACCCCCATGCAACACACACACACACACACACACACACACACACACACACACAGCACAAAGGGAAGCAGACAGCTGGTATCCTAAATCTGGGGGACAAATGATTCAACTCAAACACAAGATCTGTGATGCTGGTGATGGTGGGGGGTGTTCTTTGGATTTTTTTTTCAAAGCCAAATAAACATGCACACGCACACACACACACGCACATCATATTGCTTGTATCACGTTAACATCTGTTTGAAAAATGTCTATCTGTTTACATTCTGCAAGTGTTGCTGCACCTATTTATAATGTTAACTTAACTCTAATTACTTATCAAGTAATTTACATCTGTACACATCGAGTATACATATTTTTCGCATTATTCCATTCCATGTACAGTATTCTATATGTTCAGTATTACAGTTATTATGATTTATTTATTTTCTTTATTGTACAGTATCCTATTTTGTTTACTTTTTATTTTATTTTTATATTCTACTTGATTTATTTGTGTCTCAGGTGTTGCTCTCCTCGCTTGTGTGTTTCTCTTATAAATTTTCTCCTTTTTTATTGCATTGTTGAAGGGAGCCCCTGGACTCAAGAATTGCATTGCCAACGACTGCTGCTGTAATTGCTGTGCATATGAAAAATAAAACCATCTTGAATCATGAATCCCAGGGTCGTTTCTCACATCCGGTCCTCCACTGTGTCCGCCAATGTAGTGCTCATGTTGCACTTTATTGAATTACCTGCAGCACTCTCTATTTGCCAGTCAATAGCTCTCCTCTAAAAACCCTGTTCCATCACCTCACAATATAGATTGCGTTGCTGCAATCCTACTCCCTGTGGCTAGCTGACATCCTGCAGGATCGCATGGAGAGATGAACGAGTGTGTGTGTGTGTGTGTGTGTGTGTGTGTGTGTGTGTGTGTGTGTGTGTGTGTGTGTGTGTGTTAGTGTGTGTGTGTGTGTGTGTGTGTGTGTGTGTGTGTGTGTGTGAGTGAGGGTGGGTGGGGGGGAGGGGCTCATTCAAGGGCAATTGCACCATCTAAGGACAACACAGTCCCATGTGGCTATCTGCTTTCTCACAAGTTTTTCCCCCCATTCTTTCTAGTTAGAACCTGACAAAGGCTTTAATCATCAGACTCTCTGCTAACGTCCATTTACACATGTACATATCTCATCATCCACCAACACAATAGACTTTAGGCGAGACACTGCAGATGAATAGCTTAACATTTTTAACTTATAGATATCATCATGAAACTTTGCCAGTTGATTACTTACATTAAAAAAAAAAAAAAATTGTATTACAATTTTTCAGAAACGTTTGAATAATTGGGCACTTTTGGCTATATCTCAATTATGTGTAAATTTGCAACTCTTTAAAAACCCAAACTGTAGATACAGCCTTTTACCACAGCCTTTTTCATTTGATCAATAATAGAAATACTATGTACAGGTCTTAAAAATGTAAGCATGATTTAAAGAAGTAAATGTATCACATGTCAGACAATTAACAACATATAAACAAATTCCTATATAGTAAACTTCAAAGTAGTGGTAAGAATGATTATGCAAAGTAAAATTTATGTAAGTTTAGTATTTTAAAAAAACCTACTGTTGAGATAATGGCCATTATAGATGATGCAATAGACAAGGTTTAGTAAAAGAAACATATTAAATGTACATTTTTTGACCTTTCGATTTATACTAGTATAAAATAAGACATGTTATGGAAGCAAAGTGGACAAAAAAAATCTCTCAACATTGACAAGTGCTTGGAAAAATGAATGTTTTGGCCTGTAGTGTCTGGCCTTAAAGCCAAAGGCTGCTGCTGTGTGATCTGGTTTCGGTATTAAGCAGATTGAGCAGGCATGACCTGAATACTATTGAGCATCCGCCGAGTTAGAAAACAAAAGTCCTGAGGCGTACACAGGAGGTGGGGGGGTGTGCAAAGCCTGGGGTGGTTAGGGAGCGGGGGGGGTGGGGGGGGGTTTCCAGGAGCGATTAGGATTAGGTATAGCACAGACAACAACACAAACACAGTGTCATGAATCCCTGTCTAAAACATTTTAGATGATTTTCCATCTAACACTAACCCTAACCCATCCACTAACATAATCTACAAATGCTAAATGGATAACAAAAATGAATACAGCAGCTGGAAAAAAAAACGCCACTCGTAGAGATTTATCAACTCACCGTTTTCACTCAAACGCACCGCCAAGTTGGTGGCTGACTGTGTGAAGGCATGTGTCCCCGTGTAGGAGTCGTCCCATTGCTGCTGCTGCTGCTGCTGCTGATGGTAGTAGTCGTGAACCTTGGGTTGCTTCACTAGAAAGGAGCGTGGCATTTTCTTTTTTCTTTTTTTTTATCCTTGATGAAAAATGTACTAGATACTTACAGCCTCATAGAAAAATGTGAACGGAACAGACGATTTAAGAAAGAGAAAGAAAGAAAAAGAGCGGACATGTGCAGCTTTTAAGGGTTAGCCTTCTTGGATAGGCCAAACAATGGAGGACTGGATGTAATAAATAAATAAAGGTTTGCAAAAAAATAAAAATTGGTCCTTGGAAATGTTTTTTAAGCCAGAGAGAAAGAGGTAAAGACTTGCAAGAGGACAAGGGAGGATGGAGAGGATGATACAGAGTGGTGAGAAACAGAAGCAGTAGAGAGAGAGAGAGAGAGAGAGGGGAGAGAGAGAAAGAGGAGAGAGAGAGAGAGATGGCTGGAGAGACTAGCTGAGCTCAGCACTACTGCAGCCTTTTATATGTGGGACACACACACACGAGCCCCCCGAAGATCAGGTGGTGCTTTGGCAGAGGGAGCTGCTTAGCATTAATCCATCAAACATCCCCGGGGACACACATCAAATTACCACGAGCCGTCTGTGCTTCTCCCTTACACACACGTGCGTGCGCACACACACACGCACACACACACACACACACACACACACACACACACACACACACACACACACACACACACACACAGCAGTCAGCAAACCCACATCCTCCGCCCCCTCTCCTCCCAGGGAAAGGAGAGCAGACAATAGTGCTGCAGAAGCACGTGGGGGTGACACTACACACCAAAAATCTTGTCCTCCATTGTCTTTCAATGAAGTAGCTAACACAATTTTTAACAAATGTAGTTCAGAGTGTACTGTTACCTGACATACACACATGTATCTGCACTTACATCCATTTTGTAACACTCAGGGCACTGTGCGTGTGATCTCAGTAAGCAACCAAACTTGCGTCTTTGTAGTCAAAAGCTGTCCACTACTAAGATTCAATTTTATTTGTGCCGTGGTGGACAGATAGTCTTTGATTTGACAATATTTGATTAATTGTATCCTGCTTTTTCTAAGTCGTTTGAAAAAATATTGTTTGTGTCAGAACCAAGATTTAAGCCTATGTTAAAAAATATCAATATTTATTTGAAATAATTTTGGAAGCGTTAAGAAATAAACCTTTTTATTATTACCATGCATATTCATGTGTTTGATTTGCAGGAAACTTCATAAGGAAAATTGCATAATCCTCATAAATAAAGCATCACTGTAAGAAAGTATCACCTTTTCACGAACATAGAAATACATACTGTATATGTATTTAATTATCTTATTAAATTAACAAATGAATCATCTTGTATGTATTGACCTCACAGTTAACCATGTCCAGGTCTCAGTTATTTTCTGTTGACAAATGTTCTAATGTGTGAATTGATATTGTTTTGTAGATGGAAATTCATGACACAGGGGTTGTGTTATAGACAACCTCGGAAGAAATACATAAAAAGTGAACAGAACTGAGGTAAATATATTGCAAATAAGACTTGCATTTTATTACATGTTTCAATCATTTAAAATCCCTACACGTTTTGTTATATGAATAAAAAAACATCTTAAAGGTTTAACATTTAATTATTTTTAATTTACATGCTCGGCGGTTCCCTGGCAGTATTATGCCTCTCTGAAGACCCCTCGGCCCTCTCCATAGAACCTTATAACCATAAAAAAGGCCCCCGAAGGTGACTTCCGGTATGCTGGCTGTGACAGGGCTGACCTCTGGGTGCGTGCAGGGGTCAAAGGGTCAAACTGTGGTTTTGGCCTGAGAGGGACGGCAGAGGCTTTATACACAGCTAGCACTAACAGATGGCTCTACGATGGTACAGTCCAGTATGAGTGGATGATAAAAAACATATACATATATATATAATCTCACAGACAGATGTCAATGGTGGGAAATTTTCACTCAGTCCCTCATACAGTGACATGTTAACAAAAGAGAAGTCCTCTCTGGTCTGGGTGTACTGGGAAATCAACACAAAAGGTGTACACATAAATAAAAATCTACTTTTTGTCCCAGACTGACAAATATACATCAATGAGTCACACTGTTGCTCTGGGTGACAAGATCCCTCTTTACCATAAGCACAGCAACTGTAGGTAATTTTAACTTAACACTGCGAGACACTGCAGGTGGATAGGGTTCAATGTTTAACTTAAAAATATCATCATGAAACTTTGCCAGTTGATCACTGACATTAAGACAATTATTTGTTGTAATACAATTTTGTACACAAATTTGGCAATATCTAACTAATAAGTACATTTGCATCTCTTTAAAAAGCCAAGAATTTTGATTTTGGACAAAGCTAGAGTTAAAAAAATTATTTCATTTTTATAATATATTAGTGTGCCAAGGTTTTTACAGATCATATTTCGGATACAGCCTTTTTTAAATTATTAAATAAAAACAACATGTACAGGTCCTAAAAATGCATTTTCAGCATGTCTTTAACGAGAACATTTATCATGAATCATACAATTACCAACATATGAACAAATCCATCCATAAGCAGCACAAGAGACAAAAGTCTCATAATTGACAATTGCATGAAAAAATTATGTTTTTGCCTACTGTGTCTCGCCTTTAAACACACGTTAAGCGGCATTCAGACCTGTGAGCCTGTTGAGCTTGTGATAAGTGAGATTATTTCTGTTAATCACATCCAGTCATTATAGAGAGAGAGCAATCTGAAAAACAAACGCTGGTCCTTTTCACTCATGCTCCCACTGTTCTGAGTGTGTGTGTGTGTGTGTGTGTGTGTGTGTGTGTGACAAGGAGGCAGCTGCACGCCACTGAATGACAGTGATTGTCTCTTTTCTTTTAATCAGCACTTAAAGAGAGTGAGAAAATGGGAGAGAATTTCCCCCTCTTCACACAGGCATGTTTTTTCCAAGGGGTTGGTTGATTGTGGTTGGGCTTGTGATTTACGATGGAATACATTTCATACTTGATTTTCTTTTTCTTCTTTTTCTACCAACCAGCTTTGTGCAGATGTTGCAAGAAAAAAAGCTCCACTGAGATTTGTCTGGCACCATTCTCCACCATAGAAGAAGAAGAAGAAGAAGAAGAAGAAGAGAGAGAGAGAGAGAGAGAGAGCGAAACATAACACCTCCAGTCAATTTGCAAGTGACTGGTTAAGGTCTCACGCAAATCGAGGCACATCCACACACGAACGCACAAACACGAACATCAACACACACACACACACAAACACACACACACACACACGCACAAACACGCACCAACACACACGTCAGCCAGAGTTCAGCGGTAGGAGATGAGGAGAATAAAGTGAGGTGACCGACAGATAGCGAGGCCGGATGCTAAGGAGAAGCCAGGCGGAGGATGCCAAGAGAAAGCGAGTGTGTGACGAGGTGTTGTAAAAGTGCATTTTAATCTAGTCAGAGCTCAATCCTGATAAAAGGCTTGTGTCCATCTCCCCTGCTTTCCCATCCTGGGGGGTCATCAATCACACATGTCACTGGCCCCCTTTGCTCTCTGGGGAGCAGCCGCCAGCCGGGCACAGGAACTACAGATGCTGCTGGTCCAAATGAATGAAGAAAAAAAACTCAGCCATAAAGAGAGAAAGAGAGAGAGAGAGAGAGAGAGAGAGAGAGAGAGAGAGAGAGAGAGAATGATGACATGCCTGGGATGATAGATAGAAAATAACAGGTGCATTACATTCATTGAATTCAATTATCCTGTGAAAAATGATATAACATGTCAAAAAAGTTTGCACTCACACTCACTGTATGTACATAAAGGAGCTGACAGTAGGGCATAGTGTGAGAAGTTGAGGATACAGACTAGAAGCAAGGGGGATTAAGCCCAAAAATAAAAATAATCTACAGCTTTTAAAAAGTGAGTGTAAAATTAGATATTCTGTTCTGGGCCGTAGGCTATGGTTAGAAATAGGCTACATGCTAAGCTAACCATAAGGCCATGCATTTTCCCCAATATGTTACTTCTTCAAATTAAAAACAGGTCTAGATCAATCAACTCCATTTGTTGTCAGTCTTTGATGGTAAATGCAGTTTTTACTGTTTTCCACATTAATATCAAGCTAAAATAATGAACATCAAATAAAATCAAGCCTTTATTTTAACCAGAAAACCTTGTTACTTAAAAGAAAAATCTGATTTTGCTACTGAGGGTATGTGCACCTCAATACCAACAAAAAATAAATAATTATAATTTTTTTTCTTTCACTTTCCACTATGTCGGCTTTTAGTCATGCGGGTTTGCATTTATACTCAGGTTGTGTGATATTCAACTTTTTTTTCATATTTTCAACATGTACATTTAGAAGAAAAGGAGAATTGCATTTTTTTATTTATTTTTTATTTGAACTAATCAATATTTTTCCCATGCATTTTTCTCTTTCACAGGTCCATCCATACAAGGAACATTTGTCTTGTGTTGAAGCGCTTAGAAAGTGTGTATGCTGCAGCCTGTTAAAAAATGACCCTGCAGCATAGCTTGGTTAAAATCAGCCTCACAGCCCTAGTGTCCTTGGGACCTGGTATTGACAGAGACCTCCACACACACAGTGCCCGCCTAGCATGCCTTCTTCCATGGACACTGGCCTTTGACCCTGCCACTATTGCTGCATATATTCCCTGGCCCCGGGAGCCTACATACATCGCTCCTTCTCTATACTGTTCAATACACAATCAACTGATGGTGTCAGTGGGGGTGACATTGTCTCTACAAGTGTCATTCGCTGGCCTTGAGAGCACTTACACTAAATGGCTCTTGGCCAAATAGCCCTTCAGCGCCTGGCCAGTTCAATTGCACTGTCAAAGAGAGAATTACCTGCCACGGGCCCCCCACCCCCTCAAATGGGAGCACTTGCTCTGATAAAGGACACCAGCATTCATTTAGGCTAATGTCCCAGCATTAAAGGAGCGAGTGAGAAACCGAGGTGAAATCGTCACATCTGCATGAAGAAGAGGACGGAGTGAGCGCTGTCGATTTGTCTTAATTGAGAGGCATGTGGCAAGAAACGGTGTGTGTATGTGTGGGTGTGTGTGCGCGTGATTGTGATTGTGTGTGTGTGTGTGTGTGTTAGGGCTTAGGGGGGGTTCAGCGGGTTGCAGCTGTAACACTACGGCAGCAGACTGCCTTCTTCTTGTCGGACAAGGTGGGGTTGGGGAGATGGGGGGGGGGCTATCACCCACACACACCCTTTGTCTCCTGGCCATCTGCTGGCTTTTTTCATAATGGCTGAGGGTGTCTGTGTGTGTGTGTGTGTGTATGTGTGTGTGTGTGTGTGTGTGTGTGTGTGTGTGTGTGTGAGTGAGTGTGAGTGTGTGTGTGTGTGTGTGTGTGTGTGTGTGTGAAAGGGGGTGTGTATACATTCCGTCACCTCCCAACCATCCACACTTCGGGGCCGTTGTGAGCCTGCAGACGCTCTGTCACACTTGGAGAGATATTTACAGGCCTGGTGACCCCACTCACTCACTCACTTCCCTCTCCATTTCCCAAACACTCACTCTGGATCATTGCTCATTTTGTTATGGAGTAGAAGGACTATGGAACGGTAATAATGGCAACACTACTGAGCAAATATTAAAGATATAGTGCGTAACTTTTTCATATTAATAAATGTCGGTTACATTCAAGCAATCGTCAAAACGAGTTTAAGTTAAGTTGATTAAGTCTCTTCAGTTCCACAAAACTCTCTCTGTATTTCTCAGTATAGCAGCGTTTACAAACTGGTTTGGACACTGGTGCAGGAGCTCAGAAAAAAAACCAAGAAAAGCCCAAGAAATGTTTCAGTTGTGGATTCTTCTGCTAAGAAAATAACTGGACTTAAAGCCACTACGAGTAACATTTAAATATCTTTAAAACAGCCTCATGTTTCCTCTGATAGTCATAAAGTACCTTTAACAGCAAACGAGACCATCAGTGCAAATAAAGACGTTTTTATATAGTTTTTATTAATGCATTTGGTCTGGTCGCACACCCAGTCCGATTTTCGGTTAGCTCGTGCAGGCTCTATGGTCACATATTGGTATTGGTCGCAGATTTCAGTGTAGCGCAGCAACGCGATTTGAGAAGCCTATCCCTCCAGGTGAGGGAAGGGGAGCGGGAGCCTTGTCTGAGTTATTTGTCGTCATAATGACTGATAACGGGGCTGAACCATCAAAGAAAAAAAAGAAAAAGGCAATGAAGAAAAGCTAAAAGGGAGAGTGATAGACGGGTGGGAGGAGGACGTTGCCAAGCAAAGTGTAGACAATTTCACGGGAGCAAACTAGACTGCAGTGTTTACTCCTAAATTTGCTTCACCATCATCAGATGAACATTATTCATCTGAAATAATCAATATTTACAACAACATAAACACATTACCTCATCATGATCCATACTAACTGCCGTCTCTCGCTTTCTGTGAGGACACGGAATCTTTCAGCTCCGTGAGAGTAGTTTGGTGATACTGCATCAACTCATTGCAATCAGGTGTGTGTAGCACTGACTGGCATTAGTTGATGCAGTGTCACCAACCACTCACAGAGCCGAAAAGAGTCTGTGCCCTCACACTTTCAACACACGGACATGCACTATATTGCGTCCAAATCATTTGACACTCGCACGGCCGGCACACGCTAGAAAACAGCTTTACGATAGCTGACGTCGTAAAAATACTACCGCTTTTCTCCAAAGGGGCCGCCAACTGACAAAGTTACTCGTAGTGGCTTTAAAGTAGAAGGTATAAAATCCATGCACGATGTAGATGTGCCGACAGTGTTGTTGTAATTACTCAGAATTACTCATGGGGGCGACAGAAGTGACACACTGTAGCTTTAAAAGGTATGTCCAAGGAAATTTATATATTATGTGAAAAAAAATCTGAAGTTTCAAATATTTTAGATGAATAATCCATAAAGTTAACATTATTTTGCTTTCTTTTTTTACATTTTGATATTACATCCTAAGTGCAACACAAATCATTTATTTTGAATGTAGAGCATGTTCACCGTATATAAATGGCATGAGGGCTGAGAATATTGATCAGATAAATGATCAATCTAACATTAAATCATTAGGAAATGATAATAACATCCCGATGGAGATTTATATGTAGTATGTTTGCCTTAACTGTAGAGGGACACACTGTGACACACTTTCTTCAGCCGGAGCTGCAGCATAAAGTGTCAACAAACTCTGAAACCGATAACTCAGAGTTTCTCATCTCAGAGTTGTTTAACTCAGATTGAAGGAAAGAACTCAGAGTTTGTGAACCCTGCTTCTTCAAACAGGCCTCAGACCCGGCACAACACTGCACTATGTGCATGGCGTAACAAAAATCAACAACAACATTTCCAACAACTGTTCCAAAAAATGGATTGCAGAAAGACCCACGCCACTCGCAAACAGGATTTACACACAAATAAACAGCAAGTCAGCAACATAAAAACACATCAGCATTGTGTGTGCGGAGACACAAAATAAAGGCACAAATTGCACAGTGGGAAGGCAATTTACAGTTTTTTTCGATCGCTAAACCACAGTGGGCACAACTGTAGCTCAATGTGCAAAACTCTAACTACAGTCTGCACTACCAACAGTCATTGGAGCTGAACAGTTCACTTCACCTGCAAAACAGTTTCAGCGCAGCAAACACTATGAATCAGCCTCATTGAGATAACACACACTGTCACTCAGAACCTGCTCAGAGTATAAACACTAGCATCAAACCCCAATACACAAATTACAAACTTTTAATGTTTACAGTTTGAATAATATGAGTTATTTCACACAAATTACATAATATTTTCTTTGATGAAAGGGTGAAATTCTTTCACATGAAATTGTTTATTTTATAACATACCATTTTTTTTAGGAAAACAAAAAGAAATTAAAATCAGAAGTTTGCTTCAATAGATACACATTTTGTATACTTTATTGATAACATTTCCAAATGTAGTATTTATCTGTGTAAATATTCTAAAATTGTAATGAATTCCTGTAATGTTGTCATTTACTGTAAGGATGCAACTCTAAGCTGTTTGTTTGCTGGAAAATTCGTATTACAGATGCAACTTTAGATTTTTGCAGATTGGGTTGCACTCTCAACCCTGCCTCTCTCAATGAGAGACCATGATTCACAACAGGGTTTATCAATGTTGCCCTTACTGTATTTCATCAGGCATTACAGCTCTATGTCTTCTAGGTCTTCCTCCACACATCCACACTCTCACTGCCACTCTTCTACCTCCAACAACTTGTCTTCCTGGGTCCATTTCCAAAAAAAAATATATTTTTCCCTTTATACTGTATATATGTTCACTAACAAGTCTAAACAATACATTTTAGTGTTTGAGTTGAAATTGCAATCCGCAGTGTTTGAAAGGGATTCATTCTGTTTTGAATGTGTGGTTTATAGTTGTGGCAGCAGTGTGTTAGCATTTGAAAAAAGTGCTGGAAATCCACAGTGTTGTGCAGGCTGTGGTTAAGCCATGAGATAGGTGTGTAGAGTTTTGAACGTTGTGTATAAGCAATGAAAAACGAGCTAAAACGAGCTACAGTTTGGTCCGAATGAACCGCTGCTCTGCATACTGTTGTTAGAGTTTTGCACTTGTCGTTCCAGTTCTGCCCACTGTGGTTTAGCAATCGTAAAAAACTGTAAGAAATTTTAATTTGCAATGGATGAAGACACAATCTAAACCCATGCTCCCATGCAACATTATGACATCATCAAACTCCATCCTTTGTTATTGTTTTCATCGTGGGCCCCCTAAGGGCGGAAAATTACATACTGTAGGCCTACGTTTAATTGCAGTGCATCCATTGATGATCCGTGACTAACCATATTTGCTTAAGCCATTGAAATTACAATCCAATTTGAGGTATCATGTCATCTGCTGCTGTTGGTCCACTGTGTTATCAAGTCCAAAGTCACCACAGCCATCTACCAGAAGATTTTAGAGCACTTCATGCTTCTGTCTGTTGACAAGCTTTATGGAGATGACAATTTCCATTTCCAGCTAGACTTGGCACCTGCCCACGGTACCATAAACCACTGGTAACTGGTTGACTGACCATGGTATTACTGTGCATGAATGGCCAGGCAACTTTCCTGACCTGAACTCCATAGAGAAACTATGGACTATTGTCAAGAGGAAGATGATACACACCAGACCCAACAATACAGACGAGCTGAAGGCCACATCAAAGCAACCTGGGCTTCCATAACACCACAGCAGTGCCACAGGCTGATAGCATCCATGCCACGCCGCATTTAGGCAATAATTCATGCAAAAGGGGCCCAAACCAAGTACTTAGTACATATGCATGATTATACTTTCTAGAGGGCCGACATTTCTGTATTTAAAATCCTTTTTTTATTGATTTTATGTAATATTCTAATTTTCTGAGATTTTGAATTTGGGGTTTTTATAAACTGTAAGCAATAATAATCACAATTATAAAAAATAAAGGCTTCACATATCTCACTTTGCATGTAATGAGTCTGTATAAGATATTATTTTCACCTATAAAGTTGAATTACTGAAATAAATGAACTTTTGCACGATATTCTAATTTTTCGAGTTTCACCTGTATGTATGCTAATCTAAATGAGCTGATCTGGTCAGACTGGGTTAGCAGCCTGTCACTCCACTTACACTTAAACCGGTGCTACGGTAGGATTAGTGAGGGAACACACCTACACCAGTGTTCAGAGTTCAACGT
The DNA here is from genome assembly GCF_949987685.1 of Ammodytes marinus. Classification (NCBI taxonomy): domain Eukaryota; kingdom Metazoa; phylum Chordata; class Actinopteri; order Uranoscopiformes; family Ammodytidae; genus Ammodytes; species Ammodytes marinus. Next base: position 20,539,613 of record NC_137233.1, read on the forward strand.
GTTCATACTAGACTGAATGAAACAATGAATGAGTCAGCTTTATTGTATAGGAGTAAAGGCAACTTCCCCCATGGAGATCTCATTCATTTTAACACCTTCAAAGTGTTTAAACGCTCATAATAAAAACCAACACAGTGGTCGAAGGTCAGCGACAAGTGCTACTGTAGTTCATATGCAGTTTGATGTCATGGCCGCTTACTGAAACACTTATGAAAAATGTCTGCAGACCAAAATGCAGAAATGACTGTATATCTTAGAATTTTTTATTTTATTAACATTAACATTTTTCATTTCAGACGCTTATGTGAATACTATTAACTTTGTCACTTTCATTGTGTGTTTTTTGTCATTCATGTGAAATAAAGCAACACTGTAATTTCCCTTTGGGTATAAATAAAGAATGCGATCTATCTACCTCTCTATCTATCTATCTATCTATCTATCTATCTATCTATCTATCTATCTATCTATCTATCTATCTATCTATCTATCTATCTATCTATCTATCTATCTATCTATCTATCTATCTATCTATCTATCTATCTATCTATCTATCTATCTATCTATCTATCTATCTATCTATCTATCTATCTATCTATCTATCTATCTATCACAGACATTTGCCAAAGCTCTTAAGTAATAAATAAAACAAAAGTTATTAAGCCAACAAAAACCAAAGTGATACAGAAATATGAAACAAACTGAAAATATTCTAATAAAAATAATGTAGAGACAGGATAATTAAAAATGTATTGTAAGCATGTGCAGGTATTTACATTGAACTAAACATACACATATTGTATGTATTATGTACATGTACATAAACAGTATTTACAATGAAAATTCTATTTAAAGAAGTCTATATAAACAGAAGAATTTGATTTTTCTGTGAAGAAAGAAAGAGAAAGAGAGGGAGAGAGAGATAGAGATAGAGAAAAAGATTGGTATCGACCATGTGAGCAGATGGTTTCCTCCAAACTGCTCTGCTCTGTCACACACACACTGCGGGTCGTGTGTGGAGAATGGACGTGGGAGTGTGTGAGTGTGAGTGTGTGTGCGTGTGTGTGTGTGTGTCAGTGACCATCTGACACCTCCCACAACTGGTCTATCCCCCCCTTGTTCTTTACATCTCAATGTAACAAATGGAGTGCAACCTGACCAACACAGTTCATTATGGAGATGCTGTGTGAATGCACATTTCCATTTTAATAATCAGGGAACAAAAGTTGTTCCAAAGTTTTTAGATATATTGACCTGATACTCTGACAATGATTTTCAGCACTGGGTTCCATCCATTCACTAAATACTCCATGCAGTATAGTACAGTAAAGGTCGCAGCCACCCTCACATCCTCTTATACAGTTTCACTTAACCTTTATAGTCTACTTCTGCTTCACTTAGATCACTCAATAAATTATCCTGTAAACCTCTGGAAAGGATCTGATCGTGCTTTTCCATACCGGAGATTAAAGGGATGGTTCAGTATTTTTGAAGTGTGGTTGTTTAACCCATTGATGCCTGATGCTGCTAAAAAATGCCTATGAAGACTGCCATCTCCAAAAGGTAACACACTAACTATACATAAGTACCTTATCCCATTGATGATTATGGCAATCTAGGACACATGTCCTTATCTCCTGAGGGTTTTCTGAAAGAAAATACTACGAATTGTCAACGTCTACCAGCTAGTTACTATTAAACAAAACTAAATGTGCCTTAAATGCATTTTTTAAAAGACCTATAGTATTTGTAGATTTTATAAACTGAAAAAAGGCTTCATCCAAAATCTGTTCCGTAAAAACTTCGGACATTATGTTGAAAAAATTAAATAAAGATTTTAAGTCTGGCTTTATCCAACATCTACATGTTAGGGTTTTAAAGAGATGCAAATGTAATCATAATTAGTTAGATATTGCCCAATTTGTATATTTATTCAAACATTGCTGAAGAAAATGTAATACAATGTACAAATCTGAAAAGCCACTATACTGAACATAGTGAGAAAGGATTATTTTTTTTACTGTATTTCATAATAAAAGCAATTCAGTGGAATCATGTTTCAATCAGGGAGCAATATATCACATTGTGGGAACAGGATGTCTAGGTATGTATATGAAATACAGCTGGATGGGCTGAGGGAGATAGATATAATATTGTGGGCAAAAATCAATAAACATTGTAATGTGGAAACAGGAAAATATCTATCTGCAGGTATACTGCATTTGTAAACAGTTCATTATTTTGAAGGAACAATATATTGCATTGTGGGAAGAAGACCCCTAGCTATTACGTCCATGTGTACACACATATATATATATATTTATAACTGCTGACCTGTCTGACGACAGGGACATCCGCAGACAGTACTGTATGATGTATGCACAAGCTAATATGTTGAAGCGCAAGTTTAGTATGTGTTCATTGTCTGTGAAGACCACTCTTTTTAAAGCTTTTTGCACCCCAATGTATACTGCCCACTTGTGGCGACGCTATAAGAAAAGCAGTATGCAGAAACTCAATGTAGCATATAATGATGGCATGAGGCTGCTGCTTCATATGCCACGTTGGAGCAGTGCAAGCCAAATGTTTGTCAGTGTTAATGTGCCCACCTGTCCTGCTGTGCTCAGGAATCTTATGTACAGATGTATGTGTAGACTATCGGAGTCATGTAACGGCATAATCACAACTCTAGTGAACCCTACAATGAGTGCGGTTAGGTTCACTTCCACATTATGGAACCATTGGCGCTTTAGCCTATATGCTAATATCTGAACACTCTTTGTGTAGCGTGGAACTGACAGCTGGAGTCTTTTTTAGTCTTTTTTATTGTTGTTTGTCTTTTTACTGTTTTTGTATTGTATTATGGACCGTTTTTCTCTGTGTCTGGAATAAAATTAAATCAATCAAATCATATACAAATGTATAGAGAACTCAATATCATATCGTAGGATTGGGTTGCTATGGATCTGGTAGGCGAACTCTGTGGATTTTTTTCCCTACATGAAAATAACAAATTCTAACCAGAAAATAAGGTAAGATCTCATTAAAACAAGTTGAGAAAAAAAATTGGGGGATTGGACAGACCTAGTTATTTTAACAGCAACACATATTCTGAGTAGACTCTTCACTTACTGTCTGTGCTATCCTTAAAGTGGCTACGTGGAACTTTCAGTTTGTGTTCATTCTGGCACCGCCTTTAGACAAAAGCGGTAGTGTTTTTACTATGCCAGCTGTAGTTCCTGGGTGAAACGGACAAAGGAATAAACTATATGAAAATAGCATTCTTTGCACTGATAGTCTTGTTTGCTGTTACATGAAATTGTTGATCATCAGAGACTTTTTCAGAAATATTTCAAAGTTCCTTGTAGCTACTTTATGAAAACACAGGAATGGCAATTTTCATATAGATTCTCAACTGAGTATTCTCTGTGTCCAATTTGTAATATAATTCAATAATTGCTTGTTAGTTCTTTGTACCCAGAGTGTCAGATGGGCCCGTGGGTGAATATCAATTGTTCATATACAATTATGCTGATTGAGACCCACGCCATGTTGTCTTGTCTTTGATACAGTCAGGCTGAGGGAGAAGCTTGTCCATCACAATAGATATAATTAAAGTGATTGAAGGCCTGTCTATTATGTTTTTTATATTACACACACACACACACACACACACACACACACACACACACACACACACACACACACACACACACACACACAAGAAGGTCCTAGTCAGAGAACATGTCAAATCCTTCAAAATGTCCAGAATCTGTACAACGAACCCTGATTTAGGAGTGTTTTTGAGTTGTTTAAATTAAAAGCATTGCCCCTTGCTGAAAATCTCTCCTCTGAAGTCCTTATAGAGCGTGTGTGTATGGTAACTTGTATAATGGAGTTTTGGGCACCAGGCTGTATCACACACAGCAGTCTTTTCTCCCCAGGGCACACAGGGTCACGTGCCACTCTTTGTCCTGTTTGCCTGCAGCACAGAACATGCAAATGGAACCCAGAGCAGCTGTTGAATGTAGATGCTGGGTCTAGCTTATGCTTAGAGAAACATCTTGCTGTCAGCTGCTAAGACGGACGAGAAGCGCTTGCGAGCAAGGCTCACCAAGCTCCCCTGCTTTTAAAAAAAAAAAAAATCTACCATTGAGGCCTCTATTAATGTGATGCATGGGACTGTAGTATTCTGCTGGATGCGTCTACTTTAACTAATAGATAACTTACAAACATTAAAAAAATTAAGATATTGGATAAATCCAGAGCTACAGTATACTGTATAGCCTTCACTGGATTTTTCTTTTTACAGTATATTAGTGTCCAAAGATTTTACAGACATTTTTTTGGATACTACAGCCTTTTTTTTTTTTATAAATAAAAACTAAGGTCTTAGAAAATGCATTTTCTGCAAGCTTTTAAGAAAAAAAATTATCAAACACCTGAATGTACGTTTTGGACCTTTGATCTATGCTATTATGAAAGAAGACATGTTATTGAAGCAAAGTAGCAAAACAAATCTCAAAATTGACCAGTGCTTAAAAAAAAACGTGTTTTTGCCAACTGCCTCACCATCATAGCTGGGTACAAAAGCTGACTGAAAGCATGTGGAACTATTTGAACAGCATTGCCCAGTTGAGAAATGGACATGTTATGGTTTGGGATTCCTAACACAATATTGTCTGTTTATGTAGAATAACACAAAAATATGTTAAATGGAATCTTAGATTTTTTTTCTGTTTTGTTTATTCATTCTCAATGTAAAATGTTAATTATGAACATTCGCCAGGCCTGCAGAGTAAAAAGGTTTCATTTAACTTGTCATGAAATCAGTAGCCTGATAAAGCAGCTGTGGATTGTCCTTGGTAAACTTTGTTATATTTGATCAAATAACTAATTCGAATCCAGTCAGAATTACAAACTGCACAGTTTGAGAGACGCCCGGCTTTTACTTGGGAAAGAAGGAACCAATGTTATATTAAGAACAATGACTAAATTTGACGAGATTTGGCGCCCCTTTATGAATTATTTTGATAGACGAACAACAATTTTACAGGAGTAGCAACCCCCTCCCCTCCCCTCCCCTCCTTTTTTTTTTTTTTTTTTGTTTTGTTTTGTTTCTTGTAGTGTGTATTTTGTCTATGTAGTTTTCTAACATTGTGTATTGTTTTTTTTTTTATTATTATATATATATTTTTTTTTTTATGTGCTGCAGGATTGGTTGTGGGTGGGGGTGGGATGTGGGCGGGGTGTGTTCGGGGGGGGGGGGGGAAAAAGGGGAAAAAAAATAATTAATCATTGTATTGTATTTGCTTTGCAAATTCTTTTGATGAATAAAAAAACCTTTGAAATGAGAACAATGACTAATAAGAGGAGATAAAAGTCATCAAAATGTTCAGTTAATTTTTAAATAATTTTTTTTAAATTCACCCGACACTCAAGTACCCTTTACATTAGCAGAGTATTGAGTCATGTAGGCTGTACATTTTACTAATACATTTTGAAACATTTCCACAGGGAACTGTATAGCTCGTCAGTGAAATCAAGATCAAAACTTTTGGAATCCATGGAATCTATCATTTCCCACTCACCAATTTTTTTAAATAATGGCAAAGGTCCAAACATAACCAAGGATTTGTCTCAAATTTCTATGAAAGAAATCCAACAACAATTGAACTCTTCGTTTTGTGGCAGTGTGGAACATTGATCTTGAAAGCTACAAACAAATTATAGATTGGAGAAGAGTTTGGAATAAAATGCCGCTTACCTCATGTAATTATCAATAAACACCAGTTGCTATAATTTAAAGTTATTCATAGTGACAGAGGTAAAAATGTATTTAATTATTCAGGTCTCCAGGCATATGCTTTAACTCTTTATTTAAATTATTTTCCTTTTCATTAACTTGCTTCAACTTTTTGATTGCAAAGGAGACAAATGTATGAACATACAATTTGTTTTGTTTTGTTTGTTTGTTTCCTGGATTTACCCGATTCACTAGTTGAACAGAATGTGTGTATTATGTCTTGAGGTGTACATTTTCTTGTACTGTTATCCCAAAAACAAAAAAAATAATCCTAACTTTTAATAGATACTGTCCAGGTCTACAGTTGGAAACAATTAAGAATGTTGGTTGGATGGTTTTATAAAAATTATGCAAAGTATTTCCCAATTAAAAAGGAAATGGGAGTGGTTTTATTAATATATGGCTGCTGCTAATAACTGAATTACCTAGCTATCTGAGCAACTAAATTCAGAAAGCAAAATGGCTTAAGACATTAGAAGATTGTAAAATGTTGTTGGAAATGACTCTCAATGCAAACAACACAATGCATTGAGAGAATCATGACACAAAGGCGTGCAAAAAGTAAACAACGTTTAATTTAAATAAAACCATGCGACAGGTCACACCATCACCCTGATTAAATTCAACCCATGTTAGGAAAATAAACATCCCAATTCGTACATTGCCTTTCGGTGGGGCATTCACTTGTATGAGAGAAAAAAAGAAAAAGACTCAATGGAATGTACACACAGGTCAGAAAAAACAAAACTAAATAAACAGCAACAACAAGCAGATGACAGTCCCTAACTGTTATTTGAAGGCCCTGGAGCCCGTGGACCTGGACCCCATGATTCCCATGTACGGGATATGCACTCGTTTAAGGAAGGCCCTGTCATATTCATAAAGTTGGGATTACAGAAGCTACGGGAAATATGGGGAACTTGATTCCCAGGGGAGAGGATATACACATATCAGATGTTTGAGGTACATCTGATCTGTTTCAACGTTACTGCAAGCTGTTGTGGTTGTGTAAAAACATTCTGAACATCGAAAAATTTAACATTTCAATTGTCAGGGTTACAGAAGTATATTGGTTGATTCAAATACATGGCCGCAAATAACCCTCACAACAGGGACTAAACCGTCACCACTTCGTCAAAATTCCAGAGCACACACACACACACATAACTGGTCCACTCAATCAGGGTCATTTTGTTTATTTTTACAATCTGGATGTAGAACACAAAGATGATTTTAAAAAATGTGTCAGATGGGACAGTATTGTTTGTTTAGTAATATATCTGGTCTACACAACATGAACTTTTAATGGATGACTTGGGCACAAGGTGAGGAAATAGGAGTTCACCTGGGCCCCTCCCCAAGTAAAGAAAGGATCCAGTCTTGGATTACATGATAGTTGTGTAGTTTTAAAAGTGGTAGAGTCAATGTTAAGTGTTAAGGATGCAGTGTGTGTGTGTGTGTGTGGGGGGGGGGGTGGTGTGTGTGTGTGTGTGTGTGTGTGTGTGTGTGTGTGTGTGTGTGTGTGTGTGTGTGTGTGTGTGTGTGTGTGTGTGTGTGTGTGTGGCCTCAGTTGCTGTAGACCTGTCCCTCGGGCGGCTGTGAGAGCCTGTTGTTCTCTTTGAGCATCATGTGCTGTCTGAGCTCCTGCAGCACCGTGCGGATGTTGTAGGAGGTCTTCCACCTGGACAGCGACGTCATCGACTTTATGTCCACCTGGAGAGAGAGAGAAGGAGAGAGTGGAGAAGAGGGCATATTTTAGACAAGTTAGTTCCCTTCATGAAACAGGATGTCTTTAATAGCAACAGGGCCTCCTCAAAGCTTTACCAGTTCAGCTAGGAATTTGAAAGCGTTTAGGGTGGAGTTGTAGTGGCAAGATAAGCTACCTTGACATTCCCAGCACAAGCTGCTATCTGTCTGTCTATCTATCTTTCAGCATATTGAAAAATGAGGAGGGAGCGAGTATGTGCGTGCGCGAGAGACAGAGAGAGGTGTGTGTGTGTGTGTTGGGGGGGTCAATCATCGCTGTGTCACGCTCTCGTCACGTTTTTAACATAACAGCAATGTTGCCAACTCGGCCACTTTGTCATTATATATGGCAACTTTCCAGACCCCCATAGAAACTTAATTATTCAAACTTCAACCTGTGACAACTACTTTTTACTGAACATTTTGGGGAATGATTATATTGACAAATCCCTGCAAAAGCATTTAACACCCCTGTCAAGAGGTTCACATTACAACCGAGTTCATGAGAGCAGAGTACAGCGAGGGCTGCGCCTCCTCAACACTGACAGCAGTCACTCAGCCAGTCGGACTAGATGGCTGCCCCCAGCCACCTGCAGCAGACACACCATGTCAAATGTAATTTATTCTTCCGTTAGCAGAAATAATATATATTTCTTTAAGTTGTCTATGTATTACTTATTTATTACTGGGGGACATGAATAAAATACGCTGCAGGTGGATTTAAAGTGTGCTCCCAAATGTTCTGCTTGTGCCTCAGCAGTGCTCCTGATAAAAATGTGCCTGGAGCCCTGAGAATTGAACAACTTTAGTTTAGTTTAATTCCCCAACAAAAACAATGACACACTTGAAATGAAGGAATTGACTTTCCCCAAGTCTCCACCAAAAGCGTTACGGAAGCGTTTTTTTAAGCGTGCGAAAAACGCTGTGACGTTAATCTATGCCGTTGTCTCCACCAGCCTCGTGAGGCGAGAGCTTCAGCTGCTCGCACACGCACGTAAACGCGACCTGAAGCGGGAGGTTTTCCGCTTCAATCCAATTCTTTGGACTATACATGGGTAAACGCCAGGTTGATGACCAATAAAAAAAAAGGTACTAAAAACATATATTTATCTCCATTTTGCAACCTAGTATTCATTCATTCAGATCTCGTCAGTTTAGGTACATATCTAGATTTATTTTATTATCTGACCTTTCTGACGCCATGTTTTCTCCTTTATTGCGGTTCATTGCATCAGTGTTGATAGAAAAGTTGATAAGGAATACTCACACAAGGGAAACTGCTCAGAGCACAGAAAGTTTGGCTCCTGCTTTGTTTTTCGACGCTTTGAAACACACTGAAAAGACGGGTCAGTCGCTTCAGTGGTGCGTTCATGCGCGCGCATCAGGGATGGAAATTAACTTTTTTGCCTACCAGCCACTGTGGCAGGTAGATTTAAAAATCTACCAGCCACTCATCTTTTTTACCAGCCACTTTTTATACGCAATATCTTTTTTAATATATGCGTTAATGTTAAACAATACAATAGTAAGAATAGCTAATGAAAGTGTTTTTCATACAAATGTTTTCCATCAGAAGTCATTTGTACTGTAAGTAGGTGCTACCAAGGAACTGAGTTGCAAATTAAATGGTACACTCTTACTATATATGATACACAATACACGTCATCTTTATTTCAAAACATTGTATAATTGAACTCCATATATACTCTGGGTTCAATTCAACTTTTTTTCCCAACTGGCCCGCTTGGCCAATAGATCCGAGTTTTACTGGCCCCTTGTATATTTTCACTGGCCCTGCAGACACCTTTTTTTCATCATTTAGTCAATAATTATAATACAGTATTGAAGTTACCTTTAGATTTCTTTTTTCTTTTTAGTTAATGATATGAAATGTTGATATTGTTTATCACTTTCTCCATATGCATTAGGGATGTGAATGTGTCGACACATTGACCGGTTTTCCACTTGCGCTCAAGTCGAATTTAAAAATAGAAATCTGAAAATCAGGGAGTTATGCCGTTTTATTAATGGGAGATGTCACCGTGTCACGTCTGGTCGAGAGCGCGCTGCAGGAGCGTCACTTCTGCAAGGTGCGTGCATGAAGTAATCAGCTACACATAAGAGTCCGGTGTGGGACCATGTTTTCACTGTTGATAAAAAACAGTGCAGTGCAAAAGATGCAGCATAATATTAAACGCTCGTCTGAGACTATGACGTTAAATCATCTAGAAACACACGATGCCTTCGTCCGAGCAAAGCAGCGTTTCACCGTGAGATCATTAGTGAGTGCGCGAGCCACCGCACGGGGAAGAACTCTGTGGTTTGAGGCTCAAATAATAACCGGGGATATTCTCCCCGTTAGCGATACCGATGGGAAAGGCTTCCCTGTTTGTATGCGATCTGATTGTATGTCTCGAGCCTTAAATACAAAGCCATGTCGGCAAACTGACTGCGCGACTCAAGGGACTGTATGTGAGCCGAATCCCTCCGTTAGTTTCTGTTTCAGCCGACACAATTAAAATCACCTCTAAGCACGGACAGCGTTTAAATAAAGCATCTCATTTGTATTACCATTAGGGCTTTGATGCAAATACTGTAACAACGGCGGCAGCTCTGCTGCTTAAAGGAAAAGCGCAGTTTTCACTTTATTTTCAGCACCTCAACCTCTGCTGTGGGAAGAAAAAAAGGGGGCAAAGTAAGTCGATTGATTTGTCGACTTATGCCTCCACACGTTAACTCGCAGATAGTATTTCCTAGCGGAGCGGATCGCGCCGTAGTTCAGTTCGACTAGAAAGGCAAAAAGAAACTGTTGAACTGTGTAGCGCCCTGTCATCATGTTCATGACGAATGTATTAAATATGCAAATTAGATCGGACCTGACTGGAAAGTATTACCCGACACAGTGGCGGGTGAAGTGACACAATTTACACGCCAGCACGCAAATCTACCCGCATTTGGCGTGTGGCGGGTGTTAATTTCCATCCCTGGCGCGCATACATTTCAACGGACACGCAAGATGCTTTTGGTGGAGACTAGGAGTTAGTGAGTCGATCAGACAGGCATTGTGAATCCATGGTGAAATGTGAGTACTCACCAAACCGTTTGAGTTGTGTACACAGTTGAGGTTGATCTTGTTGACAAAGCGGACTTGAGGGGGATGGTCCGGGTATCTGGGTCCACATTCTATCTTCAGACTGTATATCCTGCTCTCATACACAGTCTGCATTCAAGAAAGGAGGACAGGTTAGCGCCAACAGTGAGAGGCAAGGCAATGGAAATGTGTATGGAGGCCACTAAATGACTTAAACCTAATGAAGAATTTAAATTAATTTGTTGCCATTAATGAATCCCATTTGTTAATTTAGCTAGAAAGTTTATTTTTGACCCTGGAACAGCGGCGGACAACACAATGTTCAGTCTCACTGTCTCCTAACATGCTTGTTCGAAGTTTTTGACCAGACCCTCACAACATCTCCTGTTTATCACAATTGCAATATACGTTATGAGTTGGTAAGAGCCAGATGATTCATGCATGTTTAAAATAGCTTAATTAAAGACCAGGGCTCAGCCAGCGATGACTGATGTTCCATTGTATTACTGAAAGCATTAGTGGTGGCAGTGTTTAGGTGAAGAGATGCACAACATCCTTACAAAGTGAAGTAGCCGCTCTGATTACAGCTGCTTGATGTACATCATTCTGTGTATTGTAGGAGTGTGAACGTTTACAAAAGGTTCTAAACAGATGCACAACGGCAAATTATCATTGTAGACCTTTCAAAAAAAGTTTGGACCGTACTATAGGCTATGCACGGATGACAAACAGACAGCTATCTTTTTAATTTGTTTGTAAAAAATGATCTGAGCTAGCGTGCTGAGCTCAGGCTTGAGAGTCAGGCATTCATTTATTTACAGTATTTCTACTCTGTCAAGAGCAGATTAAAGGGAATCCATTTAAAATACACACACACACACACACAAATTCTGCAGACTAACTTTTAACCATTTCTAAATAGTTTGCTATTTTTGATTAGAAGAAATGTGTCTCCAAAACAGATTAAAACCATTTTAAAATGTTATTAAAAGTCAAAACAAAAATTAACTGTTTTGGTTTAATGATTTGTCCTTCTGATTTACTAACTGGTTATACCTGTACACGTCTATTCACAACATCAGTGATCGTAGCACATTCTTCAGTCAGTTTGACAGGAAACACCAGTGCAGGGTCTGTGTGAAGAGTGAAGCTGGTTTGGAGCATTTGAATGCATTGAAAATAAGATGCTGCTGGTCCTTTCAAACAGCTACAGTGCTCTAGTAGTCACCCTACACCCACACTAACTTCCTGCCTCTGCATCCAGTCTACTAACATCGAAATGTATTCCTTTACCACTGTGCCACTTTGAATCTTACTACTAATGTTGATACTAATAAACTGGAAGCCTCCACTGGCCCCTTGCTTCAGGAGGTGGCTGAACCAAATAATTTCCTTTTGCTAGGAATGGAACAGATTAGCTTTAACAAACAGAATTCAAAAGGACAGTATCAGAAAAAGACAGTCCATTTTTTAACAGTGTTGGAAGATACTTAACAGCTTCATGACATGTGCTCTGCTGATGTTTGTATTCTTTCATTTTTATTTTACTCTGTATCAACTGCTTTATCCTTAATACTACTGACTGACGTTTAGGCAATCCACCTTCAAGCTATGTTTTAGTTGTGTCTTCTGTTGTTGTTTTAAGTGCATTGTGTGTATGTGTCTTTGTTTTATTGTAAAAGTTAAAGAAAAATAAACTTAATAAAACATGCTCTCATCACCTTGGCAGGGCCGAAGATGACTCCGTTCCAGTGACTGAGCGACATGTCGTCATTATCACACAGGCCCCAGCTCACCATGCCGTCTCCTCCGCCCTTCTGACCCTCCTCCAACTCCTCCAGAAGACGGAAGTTACGGGGAACCACCACGCCTTCTCACACACACACACACACACACACACACACACACACACACACACACACACACACACACACACACACACACACACACACACACACACACACACACACACACACACACACACACACACACACACACACAAAGAGGATAATTCAATGATGACGACACACTGAGACAAAATACAGTCATATCATACTCATCATACAACGTTGCTGTCTACAAAGCTAAGCTAACCTAAAGGAAGATACCTTAAGAACATGGAAAATATATTTTCAATTGAGCAATATCCGTTAGTGGTTCCTAATCTTCCTAAACATATATGAACATAGAATCCTCTTTCAACCTCCTCACCACACTAAAATGACCAATTTTTCAAACTGTTGTATTTATTTATAAATATCTGGCTATGTGATGTGTGTGAATGCATTGTTGAAACCTAGCTTATGGCTCTTCTTATAACCTGTTACTGGACTAATTAAAACCCTCGGGTGTAACCTATCGGAAGATATCCTGTCGTGTATGATTGCTTTTAGGAATTCTTGTTCAAAATTGGTACAAAAGTGCACATAAAACATCTGAATGTTATTTTATCATCACTGACAAAATGTTTACTAGTTAGTCCATCCTTGCAAAGATGTAGCAAGTAGCTTCGCAGTAGATAAGGGTGACGTTACATATTTCTCTTTGCTACCCGTTTATGGAGTTACCTATTTAACAATTTCATGTAAAAACAACCCGTTTAGGAAATACTTTCATATTTAATAGGCAACTAGGACTGTGTTGTATAGCTGCCAAACACCGCGTTGACTAAATACCTTTGGTTGAGTACTCTTTGAGCATTTCTTCCGGAATGCCATGCGCAGAGCAGCCAGCTAACTTCACAACACAATGCATCTAATCAGCGAGCCAGACACGGCCGTCAATAGGTATAGACAAATATGAAGATTACATTCTAATGGAGCCTTTTGTCCGGGCGGCAAACTTCATAATGCTTCATCAAGGCAGTTGCCTGAGTGTTGTTCAAAGACTGTCGGCAAGCTTAGCTAGCGAATGAGCTAGCTAGCAGCGTATATGACAATCGTTTCCTTTCAAGGAGTCGTTAACTACAGTCAAAACTCCCTGGTGTTGTTTAACTATCATGCAGCTAAAGTGACATGTTGGAAAGTGTTTATATGAAGCCAAAACAACGAAAAAAACTGTCTGAATTGTCGTTGAAATCGTCTTACCTGATCCGGCGGACGCCATCTTTATCTATGCTTTACGGAAGCGCGCACGCAGTGTTCACTGACGCGTGTACGCCGTCCGACAAACAAGTTCTGAAAAAAAAAATCTTAACTTTTTCTTTTTTCCAACACGTAATATTTTTATTTCCGTAAGGCTATACTCACTGATATAAAGTTATGCCCTCAAGATGAACCCTATGCACGCGCTCTCACTCACTGTGACGTATAGGAAACAATATTGGTCTGGCATTTGGGCAGTTCTTGGAGATTATTTTAAATAACAGTGGGGTAAAAGTATTTTTTTACAGTCTATGGGTAAAATGCAAATAGTATAAATTGAAATGGCCTTTGATTTTAACTTGGCGCTGCACTTTCCTACGTTATGAGCAAAGACAGCAGTCAATGCCTATATGAAGCACGTGTTCCCCATCTACTGGACAATATGGATTGGTTCAGGTTGATTTTACAATAGTTAGCGTAATTGCTAACACTGAAAAACGTTTCACTTGGTGTGAACACGTCTTGAGTTGACATTGACCAGACCTAAAAAAAAGAAATAAAGTAAATTGACCTATCCTTTAACTAAAACCTATAAGAAATAGCCTACAGCCAAAAACATGGACCAATTTCTCATTCGACTTGAACATGTGGCCATGTGGTAATATACGATAATAAGTTTAGCTTTATGACTTTTCGCTTTCAAATTTTTTCAACTAACCTACTTTTTCCACCTTTAAAACCATTGAAAGAATGCTTCTATTTCAGAACTACCGCCAGGCAGTAGTTGTAGTTTTACATTCTATTTTACATTTTTGCCCTTCAAACATTTACCTGCTTCAGTGGACATACTCTCACCTGAACAAAGCAGGCAGCACTATGAGTATCATGATATTGATTACTCTAGTACCTTTAAAACAATCCAGACTACACTATTGAGTAAGAGAGGCTCCAAAAGATGCAGGTAGGTGCCTCCACAATCTCATGCATTATTGATTACCTGTTGGACAAATGTAATAACGTAGTGTTTGTAAATTATTAGCACATAATTCCACATCATTTTTTAGAACGGACCTGAGGGAGCATATGTCTAAATAAAGACATTTTCTTTTGTAAAACACAATTGACAAACGGTTCCAAAAAGTACAAAGTTCATCTTGTTTTATTATATCTGCCTCACAAGAGTAAACTTCTTTCTATTTTATTACAAGTCATTTATGATACAAGACATTTATGATGTCATGATGTTGCTTTACATACAGCTTTGTAATTTATTATAACATGTTTTAGACTATCTAGCCTCATTTCCTCTGAGCAGTTCGGTTCGGCACGGTAACCCTAGATCTGGCTTTTGTTTCCACTGCTGGCATTACCCTTACTTGGTAGGCGGGGTTTATGATGTACGGCGATAGCCACGGTCAGAGTATATACACACGACTACACATGGCGGTTTATCTCTCGCACGGAAAGGATGATTCTGTCGACCAATCAACAAACTGCAGTGTGTAGCTCCACCCTCTCGGGACGACTTGGTACCCCAACCAAAAGGTGACAGTTCGCTTGTTTTGGTACCCTTCCTTACACCGAACTGAACCGAGCCGCTCAGTGGAAACGAGGCCTTACAATAAGAGAGGCTTGTCCCTGTGTACAAAGCACAGCTACTCCTCATCCCACCATGGACCTCTTCCTGCCTCTCAGCCGAACCTCGTCCAGCTTCTTAATGACGGCCGGTGACTTCTTGGACGATGCGGCGTAGCTCTTGATTAGCTGGTCGAACAGAGCCTCTGTGTTGGGATGGGTGCTGAGGAAGGCTTTCTCCAGCACGTACAGGTCCACGCCCTTATCCTCGGGCAGAGCAGAGATGTAGCTCAGGCCAAAGTCAATTAGAACCAGGTCTAGCTCTTCCTCCTCCTCCTTTGGACCAGGCCTCAGCAGCATGTTGGAGGTGGTCAGGTCTCCGTGGATGACGTCATCGTCGTGCATCTTGGCGAGGATCTGACCAATCCGCTCAGCCAGCCCGTCGAGCCCCGCCCCCTTCTTCTTACAGGACGTATCAGACTGCTGCTGCTGCTGACTGGATGCAATGTGGTCACGCACAGTCACAGAACTCACGATTTCCTCCAGGAAGATACAGTGAGATTTGTAGTCCACGAAATAGACCACAGGGGCAGGGATGCCTGAGTGAGGAGAAGAGGAGGAGATGAAGGAGAGTCACTGTTTTGTTGAGACACTGCAGGTGAACTTGGTAACAACAATTGTAGCAATATCTCACTTTGATGTGTACATTTGCATCCCTTTTAAAAAACTAAAATCCAGATGTTGGATAAAGCCAGAGTTAAAATATTGATTTCACTTTAATATCATCCAAAGTTTATACAGAACAGGTTTTGGAAACGGCCTCATTGATATTTCATAATATCAAAAATAATTTAGTACAGGTAGGCTACAAAGTATAACAGAGCCCACATTTTCAGCTTTTTTTTAAGGATAAATGATATCATACATTAGGCAATTAACAACATATGAACAAATCCTTCTGTAATACCCTTCAGAATATTGCCAAGAATGATTAGTTCTGGATTGTCAACACTGAGGAGGAGGATCACTATTCACACTATTCATCAATAATGGACTAATCAGCAATGACAGATGACTTGAATAAATTGGTCACACAAGTTCGCTCTCGTGTTAAGCCGAGCCGGAGTTGGGTGAATGTAGCTGCTTTTATTGGATGTCTTTAATTTCCTCAGTAGGCTACTGTGCTGTGTATTCACTGACCTGCTCTGCGGCAGCGCAGTATGGAGCGCACCTCCTGCACGGTCCGGCGGTGCGTCAGTTTCTCGTCCAGCAGCGCGTGTCTGTAACGTTTCCTGAACCTTTCTTTAACTATAGTCGGCTTTCCCAGGAACTCAGTCCGGTAAACCCGGGCCTCTGCTCCCTGCTTTATTAACTGTGCCTTACTGAGGAACTCAGGCACCGCCATGCTTCTCTCCTGTGTCACGTTTACTTCCGCATGGTCTTCCTCTACTGTGCGCTCCTCTAAGCTTCCTCTGCACGGTCAGGCTGCCACCTAACGGCCAGTCACCGCTAGCACACGCCCACAGGGGAAATGTCACCTAGCGGGAGAAAAAACTCAAAGTTACTCCTTTAACTATTCCCACATCGAAGACAAACATATTAAAACTAAATATCCAAACGAATAGTTGATTTTTTTTGCCTAAAATGTCTTATTTTCATTTTGGGAGGGGCAGTTAGAATAGAATAGAATAGAATAGAATAGAATAGAATAGAATAGAATAGAATAGAAAAGAAAAGCATAGCATAGCATAGCATAGAACAGGGTATAATAGAATAGATTGTTAACGGGGTGGAAATTTGTCTTTGGATCACCAACCTAACCAGACATAAACAATGCATTCAAACGGTTTAAGACAACACGATGTAACACACATTACATGTCAACAAACAAGTTAAGCAGACATACAACATTAAGAACAGATATACAACAATAACAAGTCAGCCTGAGGCTTGCATCTCATCGGTCACTTGTTGAGTTCATACGCTAATAGTGATTGCACTTGGAACAAATTGTTTTTTTTTATATATTCTAGTAGCCAGAGGGGCTATACAGCGCCTCCTAGAGGGCAGAGTTGAAATTGGCTAAATAGAGGATGTGAGCTGTCTGAAAGGATGCAAAGTTGAAATTGGCTAAATAGAGGATGTGAGCTGTCTGAAAGGATGCTCCAAGCTTTTCTCCTCGTCCTGCTATGGGTTAGGCTACATGGAACTGCAATCAAGCACTAAATATAGCTGCCATATAGCCTCATGGATTGAGTCAATAGCATAAGCATCACTCTGCGTTTGATCACGTTTTTAGGAATAGGCCAGTTTATTTTGCACTGTTAAATTCACTTTTGCATTTACAGGAACAGAAGGAATTCCTGTATATTTTCAATGTTTGTAATTAAATACATGAATTATATACAATAAAATGCCTTTTCGAAGCTATACTGAGTGACTTATGTAGACAAATGTCAAAGATTTAGTACAGAGTGGTTGAGAATATTATATACCAGAGGGCAGTGAAATTAATTTGTTATATTATCAGCAGTGAATGTTTTCTCATATTAACAACAGTTACAAGGTTTTCGCTTACATGTACCCACAGTTGTAAATACCACTTTGAGTTTTTTCCTCTAATTGTTCCCTATGTGTTTTGCTGGGGTTTTTTTTAGCCAAAAAAAAACATTATTAATTATAGCTTAGCCTATGCCTACATAGCATAGTATAGTATTAAAAAAACATAACATTCCATATTTTTAGCAGTGACTTCATATCCCATGCTACGCCTTTGTAACGCATAGGACATCATGTTGCCAAGATGTTTTTTTTTTGTCACAACATGCATGAAATGGTTACGTGGCCTCGCCTACTTAAGTGAACGTGCTCTGCTGAGACATTCCCTCACTGCATTGCTGTCCATTATGAAACACATCCAGTTCTATGCCTTTAAATGAATTGATCCGATCGTAAAGCCAGTGCGTGCTGGTGTGAACTGTGTCGGGCCTGCCTGTCTGTCCTCCCTGGAGACGGCTGGACAGCTGTCGACCTCTGGCGTCCAAACTTCGCCACAGAAGTTTTCCTCCTGCAACTTGACACTACTGTCTGCTGCCTGCCACGTAGCCTAGGCTTCCTGGAGTTCCACATAGTTTAACCACGGGAATGTCTGAAGAACCAGTTCTACTCCCAGTGAGCTCAGTTCTCTTCCCGGATATCTTATCAATTAAATCATGAAGTTTGCAGCCGGTTAGAGTGGCAGATCGGGCACTGTCTGTTCCTCAGCCAGCGGTGGAGCAAACCGCTGCATCAGGTAGGCCTATAGCGTTGAACATCAGTGGACGGACTCCCGGTGTGAGGAGGCGAATAACGGCTCAGCTGTCCGGGACAAGGAGCTTTGACTGGAAACTGTCACGAGCCACGAAGGAGGAGGCTGTGGAGAAGATGGTAACTGCTAAGGCAAAAGGTGTGTTTCTATGAAACTAAGAAGGAGAAAACGGGCGAGATAGACCCAGTGGTTCATTTAGGATAGGCTATTCAAGCACTATAGGCTAGCCTAATAGGCCTACTATAATTCACTTGTAGGCTTGTTTTCATGCTTGACCAGCAACAACATAAAACTGCTATGTTGTCAACACTTCAAAATAATAATACAATGCCCATATTATGGACATTGTATTATATATATATGTATATATTATTATTAACAAGGTTAAAAATACTAGTTGGTAAAAAAAACTGTCAATAAAAGTAGTTTCTAGTAAAACAGAAAAGATTCTGTAGCTTTTCAACATGTGCTAACAATGGCCTGAATTTCAAGATGCCTGCTTGGATTTTGATGCGCCATTCTTTAATCTTCAATAATAATGCATTAATTCATGCAAATGAATCCCCAAGATCCCCGACTATTGAGTATGTAAATGAACATTCCTTTAAGACGGTGGACATTTCTATAAATCCATATTTTGATCGGTCTCATGTAATATTCTAATATTATGAGATGTTAGATTTCAGCTTTAAGCCAAAGCCATAATTAACTAAATTAAAACAAAAAAGGCTTGAAATAGTTCACTTTGTGTGTAATGAATCTAGAGTATGAAAAAAGGTTCACTTTTTGAATACAGTTAAGGGAAAAAGTTAAATTTTCCATGATATTCTATTAATATCAAATGCACCTGTAAATAGGCCCAAGTTTTCCCCGTGCTGTTTCACTCCTCCATCTCTCCCAGTGTATTCCTGTGGAGCAACATGGTGCTCCTTATCCACGCTGGTGTAGAGACAGAGTGGACACGCCACATTCCTCACTGCTCTGTCAGTATCAGGTGATGGGATATTTCTGTTTTTTTTATACGAGACAGACTGATTGCTCCAGGGCCATGTGTTGTTGTTGAGCCCATCTCAAGTGGACTCCCTAATGAAATCATGGGGAATCAACAAAAAGGTTGTCATGGCGACGGGGCTGCAAGAAGCTCATTTTGGGCTTGTCTTGTCTTTAGCACGAGCAGTGGGTGCCAGCCCGAGGACAGCACTGCACAAACTGGAGATTGTCTGTTGTATTATTTATGATTACAATTTCATCTTTCTTCTTTTATTTCAGAGGATGTCTGTTAAAAGGTGTATCCAGACCTGCACAGCCTGACTCAAATGTTCACCTAACAGGAAGCAATGGGTAAGTTCCTTGTAATTGGGTGATTTCCACCGTGAAGCACTTACAGTATGTAAGGAATGTTATCCTTAAAACTGTTTATTTGAACTCTGATGTTCAGTAACAAAAAGGTAAGTAACACATTATTTAAATGCATTAGTTCCTCTGTGACCTGTAGATAGCCACCCATCTGCTGAGAGCTCCCATTTTGTGCCAAAGCCTCTGAGGTCATCAGTAAGAAACTAATTGAACGTAAATCAAACCTGCAAAGAAAATGATTCTTTCTTGTTTAATATAGACTGTATCTGTTGGTGCCGCTCTAAGCTTCATTATTCACATACGAATGGAAGATCAGTAATCATATGCAGCAGCTTTCATCTGGGTTTCAGCATCATTAGCATTTGTCTCAATAGACACAGACAGACATGATCCACTTCAAGGTTAATGTGAGAAGCAGCTGCGCAACAGTTTGATAAATATGTGTATCATTCATTTGAAAACATAACTAAATAAATACTTCCAACTGATGTCAAAACCGTTCTGAGATCGGATGTACAAAAAAATATTTACTGTAATTGTAACGACTTTATTTGTAAAGGAGCATGCGCAATATTAAATGTAGATGTTGCCATTTTATGTATATTGTGCGGGCTCGCTTTGTTTATATTCCCTTCGATTTCTTTAAGCGCACACAGTGTGGCCAGGTCATCATTTTACAGCATAGATTTCATAATGGAATGCAGTTATAGCTCCCGCCATACTTCACAGTACACACAGAGAAAATGTATTAACAGTGACTTAAAATTGAATAGAAAAAAATAAACAAGGCAAAATAATAGAACAATCAAACTTTATGGAAGTAGCACCAAAGGGAGATGTTAATTGAGGGGTTTATTTTAATGTATAAATGTATATGAAGGACTTTTGTTAAGAGGGCTCAACTCAAGAGGTTAACCCATCTGCATGTTTTCCTTCCTCCTATAGGTTACTCCATCCTCCTGCTGGCCAGTGTGGTGTCCACTGTGGGCGGCCTGGTCTTTGGCTATGAGCTGGGCATCATCTCCGGAGCTCTGCTGCAGCTGCGGGCAGAGTTCAGCCTGTCATGTGTCCAGCAGGGGGCTCTGGTCAGCTCTCTGTTGACGGGGGCCCTGCTGGCCTCCGTGGTGGGGGGCGTGTTGATCGACCGTCGTGGCCGCAGGAGCTCCATCATCCTCAGCAACGTCTTGATCCTCACCGGCAGCCTACTCACCCTCATCACCTCCTACTGTGCTCTGGTGCTGGGCAGGCTCACTGTGGGCTTCGCCATGTGTATATCCTCAATGTCCTGCTGTATCTTCGTCTCAGAGATGGTCACACCCGAACGCAGGGGCCTTCTGGTGACGCTGTACGAGGCCGGGATCACCGTGGGCATCCTGGCAGCCTACGCCATCAACTACATCCTGTCTGACTCTACCAGAGGTTGGAAGTGGATGTTTGGGTTGGCTGTGGTACCAGCCTTGATCCAGCTGCTCTGCGTCTGGTTCCTTCCATCTGGCGCTAAGGAATCGTTAAGCCAAAGGGATGGCTTTCACACCGAGGGAGATCTTGTGAGCACCGTTGAAAACCAAGACGCAGACGACTCCAAGGTATTAGAAAAGGACAAGCTTCAGAACAACACAATGTGCCTATTTCAGCGAAAGAACAACATGAGGACCAGGACGGTGATCGGCTTGGGACTGGTGCTCTTCCAGCAGTTCACGGGCCAGCCCAACGTTCTCTTCTACGCCTCGACAATCTTCCACGCGGTGGGCTTTCAGAGCGACGCCTCGGCCGTGCTGGCGTCGGTGGGCCTGGGGTCGGTCAAGGTGGTGGCCACTCTGACCTCCATGTTCTTCACTGACAGGCTGGGCAGGAGGCCTCTGCTGATTGCAGGATGTTCCGTCATGGCCCTGGGTCTGATCACCATAGGACTCCTCAGTGGAAACTCAGGGATGAATGCTGAGAGGCCTTGTCATTCTACGGTCTACAACGTTAACAGGACAGATCTGCCTCAAGGAACTGTGGGTAATCTGTCAGTTTTTCACACGCATGTTGAGGAGAGCCAAAGACAACTGAAGAACATCACGCAAGATGGAGATGTTGTCCTTGATAAAGTTAGACAGAAACCACTGTTGAACACTCCGCAGGCGCCTTCTCCTAGCGTCCATAGCCGAGTGGTCAACTGGATCATTCTTTTCTGCATGATGGCTGTTGTCAGTGCATACTCCGTTGGATTTGGACCATGTTTGTATATTATTCACTTAATATTGTTCTCTTTTAAGTTTTTTTTGTATGTGGCATTTTTATTAGAAAGTTGTGGAGAGACAGAGATGAAATGGGGCAGAGAGGGGAATAACATGCAGAGAACGACCATGAGTCGGATAGTAACCCGAGTCTGCTGTGAAGAGGAGGGGGGCTACAAGAGCGCTCCCATTCTCTTTTAAGTTTTGATAAAATATAGCGTTTTTATTCTGAAATATTCATTTAAGACGAGACATTGCAGGTGAATAGGGTAAAATGAAATTTGTCTTACTGATAGATGTCATCATGAAACTTTGCCAGTTGATTAAAACAATACTCACAAATACTTACATTAAAACATTATATTTTTGTATTACATTTTTTTTCAGAAATCATTGAATTTGTCAATATCTTACTTACTTAGTGTCCAAAACTTTTATAGAACAGATTTTGGATACAGCCTTTTTTTTCATTTTATATATCCAAAAATACTATGTACAGGTCTTAAAAATGCCTTTTCGGTATGTTTTTAAGAAAACAAGTCAGACAATTAACAGAATATTAACACATCTTTCTCTAATACCATTCGGAATAGTTCTAAGAACGATAATGTAAAGTTGAGTTAATATGTGCTGTAGTAGTTCCGATAATGGCTGTTAAAGATGGTATGAAACATAATTTTTTTCTTTGCCCAGTGACGTGGCTTCTCTTGACTGAGATATTCCCAGCTTCTATCAGAGGACGGGCCTTCGCTTTCACCAACTGCTTCAACTGGGGCGCCAACCTGCTGGTCACTTTCACCTTCTTGAATTGTATCGGTGAGTTCCCCCATACATTCTTTCAAAACAGACACATTGACTAGTTTCACAGTAGGGAAAAGTTCAGGTATACTGTAACTATACATAAATTATGCTTCAGCTCCATCAATATTGTCCAGTAAGCCAATGGGTCCTCAATAATAATGTTTTGACAACAAGAATGACTAAAATACTTTGTTAGCCGTTTGGTGCTGGGTACAGAGTTTTGGTAGCCTGGAAATCCAGACCTGCCGCTGGCAAATTTTAATTTGCTCAGCCTGTTGGTCTAGACATGAACCAAATTCGGAGCTACCAATCAAATCGTTCTATCTGATATGGGCGGGCCCTATTTATGGGGCTCTGGGGCGGGCATAACAGGATGACGACAGTGCTGCGCAAGCGCCGTCAAAGTTGTGATAGTAAACAACAAAGATGGATGCTGATACGTTGTTTGAGTTTGAAATGGCTTTGGCTTCGTCACTTAACGATTTGGAAGATGGCACTCAAATCTTTCATTTGCGAGAAAGATATATTTTTTGTTTTGCCGACTATGGCAAAAGTTCAATTTACGTGCATTTGCGTGCAGTGGTATTTGAAATGCATGCGTTGGTGCTGCCCCTTGAGTTGGGAAGGTCTTTTGCTCGTGGCCAGACCCTACGTCGTTCTAGATGTGGGTCTGGATTTCCAGGATAGGGTTTCGGCTGATTCAATGGACAAAACTGGATTTTGATGAGAGCCATGAGACTCAACCAAAACAGTAAAGTTGTGTGCCGTCTTATCAAAACAGTGAGATGACAGATGCAAAGACACTTTCCACACAAACAACAGTCATGTGATCCTTTCGTAAAATAAAAATATTGAGAGCAAAATGCAAACTGAATGTGTATGAATAACCATATAAGATAGGATATGATGGGCCTTTTATAAAAAATAATAATAATTATATATCAGTTAGTAAGCAATTATTTGAATCACGATATAATAAGCAATTTGCAAGTTTGAATTTTTAGAATTACATTTTTTCTTAATTCAAATTATATTACGCATTTTTCTTGGTGCACATGCAAGTAATTTTAATGATTTCCAAGTAGATTTGTCTTTGAAAGATATTTACCGAGAACCAATTAAAAAGCGCAACACCGAAGAGAAAATATATTCAATACCTTCACTCAAATACAGTGCAGCACAGTTATTAGTGGTTTGAGTTTGAATAACGTTTTTCTTATGAGTTATTGATCCCGGAAGTTCAATCCTCCCAATAGCTTTACATCAGTCTGTAATTGTCAAGTTTAAGCCCGCCATTGTATTCGGCTTAATTCAAAACATTTTGTCTTTATTCTCAAAGCACACAATGAAAAACTTAATCTAATTTCTTTCTCTCTCCCGTGACCCTAATACTCTTCTGTAAATTTGAAACGAGTCAGAGAAAATAAAAATAGCTATTCATTATTTCTAACTTATTGAGCTCAGTACACTGGATTCTTTTGAGGCCAATATAACATTGTAGAGCATCTCCCCTACCAATGCTTATTTCGTGGGATGTTTTATACCCTACATGTTAAAAAGTTAAATGATGGCCTTGCATCGTTGAGGGAACTGTATTTTTTTATGAATCAACAGAGGCCATTGGTCTGTCGGGGGTGTTCTTGTTGTATGGAATCAGTGCTGTGGCCGCTGCAGTCTTCTTCTACTTCATGCTACCAGAGACCAAAGGGAAGACTCTGGAGCAGATAGACAAGGAGCTGCGGACCAACAAGTAAGATTAACTGTATTATATTTGTGCTCACTTTATAAGAGACACTCAGGGACACTTACCACCTAAATCTGTGCTTTCTACATTCAATATTTATCCCGGCCTCAGTCTGCACATTGTCATGCCCTTTTATTGTACATTTCCAAATTGATAGTTATCTGTTTATTGCACATATTGTAAATAATGTTCTTCTTCATATTGCACATTTTCAATTGAATTACATTCTATACCGTTTTGTTTGGCCTTTTTATGTCCTATCTAGAATTTTTTCATCGTATATTACTCATCTTATTTGATCTTTTGTACGTATTGCACCGTGGGTCAGAGAGAGACTTAATTTGTATTCCTCTGAATTTCTGGCACATTTAGCATAAATTGACAATGAAGTTGACTTGACTTGTACCTGACTGGTGTCTTGCAGGTTTTACCACAATGAGGAGTGCTGCACTATCATTGGCTGGAGGAACACTGCCCCACAGTACCAGAGAGTGCACTGTCAAGTCAGCACCTCGGGGTGATTCATTTGATCATTGTAACGAATGCTGACAGGAATCAATGAACAAGTGTTTTGGAAAATGGATTGCACTTATATAGCGCTTTTTTCACACCTGGGGCCGTATTCACAAAACATTTTATCTTAGCGCTAAGAGTACTCCTAAGGAGCACTAAAAGTTCTTAGTAAGGAGTTATTTCTTAAAACCTATTCACAAAGCTGATAAGACCAACTTTTACTAAGGAATGGGAGGGACTCCTAAGCTAAGACTAGAGGGCGGGGTTGACCCTGTTGCTATGGAGGATGTCATGTTCATACCTTCTATGCCCACAGTGATTGGCTGAGAGGGAATGAGAGCTAAGAGTGAATTTATGATAGAAACACTGTGAGAGATATCCATATCGTGTCGCTGTATTAAAGTAAAGAGTTTTATATACAATTAATGACAAGTGACACTGATTTAACATGAAACCAAGATACTGCAGGGTTTCCCACGCATTCGTTCACAATTAACCTACAATAGCGCCACATAGGTCTATTCATTTTAAATTTTACAATGATTTGAATCGGAAACATATCCTCATTGAAGAGCTGTACGCCATGCACTCTCACTGTATTTCTCTCAATGGCGGACTATGCAGCAATAGTCAGACAACGACAAACCAGGAAATTCACAATTTAGAAACAACAGCCGGGGAAATCGTAAAGTGCATGCGGAAGGAAAAAGGCGAGACGCGCAACTATACAGTAGCGGACCTGTGGAACGGAGGAGATGGAAGCGCCACATATAGGCCTCTAGTAGGAAATTAAACCCAAACGTGACAACAACAGTAACTTTCAGTGCATCGTAAACCCAAAGCAACTGCAGGAAAAGGAACTTAATAAATATTTTTTTATATAAATATAATAAATATAAATGTGTCTATACTTTCTAAATATAGCTTTATTAAGATCATTAAACCCTTACAGCTATTAAAGGTACCTTTTGTAAAGCTCACTAGCATTACATCTCTCCAAAACACCATCAAATGATTGTCTGTGATTTACTCTTTGTGACTTAGGACACCTCTCGAGGACTCCTAGCTTTTCATAGATTTAGGAGCTAGTTTTAGCGCTAAAATGCTTTGTGAATTACACTTATCTTAAAAAGTTAGGAGTCCTAAAATAAGAAGTGAAACGCCCCTTATTTTTGAGAGTTACTCCTAAATCAGCACGTTAGGACCTACTCTTAGCCTTAAAATGTTTTATCAAAACATTTTATCTTAGCGCTAAGAGTACTCCTAAGGAGCACTAAAAGTTCTTAGTAAGGAGTCATTTCTTAAAACCTATTCACAAAGCTGATAAGACCAACTTTTACTAAGGAATGGGAGGGACTCCTAAACTAAGACTAGAGGGCGGTGTTGACCCTGTTGCTATGGATGATGTCATGTTCATACCTTCTATGCCCACAGTGATTGGCTGAGAGGGAATGAGAGCTAAGAGTGAGTTTATGATAGAACCACTGTGGGAGATATACATATTGTGTCGCTGTATTAAAGTGAAGAGTTTTTATATAGGCTACAATTAATGACAAGTGACACTGATTTAACATGAAACCAAGATACTGCAGGGTTTCCCACACATTCGTTCACAATTAACCTACAATAGCGCCACATAGGTCTATTCATTTACAATTTTACAATGATTTGAATCGGAAAAAATATCCTCATTGAACAGCTGCACGCCATGCACTCTCACTGTATTTCCCTCAACGGCGGACTATGCAGCAATAGTCAGACAGCGATAAACCAGGAAATTCACAATTTAGAAACAACAACTGGCAAAATCGTAAAGTGCATGCGGAAGGAAAAAGGCGAGACACGCAACTATACAGTAGCGGACCTGTGGAATGGAGGAGATGGAAGCGCCACATATGGGCCTACTCTAGTAACAAATTAAACCCAAACGTGACACCAACAGTAACTTTCAGTGCATCGTAAACCCAAAGCAACTGCAGGAAAAGGAACTTAATAATTAATAAAAAAAATGTATATAAATATAATAAATATAAATGTGTCTATACTTTCTAAATATAGCTTTACTAAGATCATTAAACCCTTACAGCTATTAAGGTACCTTTTGTAAAGCTCACTAGCATTAAATCTCTCCAAAATGCCATCAAATGAGTGTCTGTGGTTTACTATTAGTGACTTAGGAGTCCTCTCGAGGACTCCTAGCTTTTCATAGATTTAGGAGCTAGTTTTAGCGCTAAAATGCTTTGTGAATTACACTTATCTTAAAAAGTTAGGAGTCCTAAAATTAGGAGTGAGACGCCCCTTATTTTTGAGAGTTACTCCTAAATCAGCACGTTAGGACCTACTCTTAGCCTTAAAATGTTTTGTGAATACGGCCCCTGGTCTCTACCTGTCTAGACACAGTCAGTGGCAAACTACACACAAAGAAGAATCTACTGAAACAAAGAATTCCTTTACACTCCAACTCATAGAAACTGTGAAACTTGGACTTTTTCGTGGCTCCTCCTACTTGGCCCTTTAGGTAATGCAGATTTGGTTCTCATGTGACATTTTAGGGGGATTTCACTGTTAAAAACTATATACTGTCTGTTGTATGTCTTTTTAAATGGACCTCGAGTCTCTACAATAAAAGTGATAGATACTGGAGTGAATATTTGCATTTTATAAGTAGTGGTTATGGTCAGTCACAGCAGTTTGGGAAAAAAAACTCACAAAATGTTATCTATAGACACAATTTGTCAATATTCATGGTGACAGTCAGCAGGATTTTCAGACTAATGTATTTCAATAGGAATCAGTCACCACATCAGCCCCTACAGGCAAACATTACAATTTTTGTCAGTGGATAATGCATACAGCTGATATCACATTGCTTGCATGTCGTTTGAATCATTTCCTATATAACTTTTCAAAACTAAGGGTGTCTTTGAAAACGCAACAATGCAATAGGTTTCATTCAGAGAAATAATGTTTTTTCTTTGACAAAGACCATGGATTTTGTCCTGTCTTTTGGTGTCACATTTGGCATTAGAAATTATGAAATGAGAAGGTAAAAACATAAAATAAAAAATGCATAAAAACAAAAATTCATAATTAGAGAAGAGTTCTATATTGACCAGACAAACAAATCAGAAATACCTCATAAATAAAACATGTGTTTATTTTCATTCATATTTTCAAATAATAGTAAAGGACATACAAATATATACAGTGATGTAGGGACTCTCCTCTATCAGGTTCATGTCTACATTTTCTGATTTGCATTTTCAAAAAAGGATATACTACAGGTTTGAAAACTTTGACTTTCATACTTTACCCTTTAAGTGCTATTCAACATTAATACTTTCCTCAACATGTTGGTAAACCTTATTAGTCATCACACTACACTTAAGAGAACTTTCCTAACAACACTTAAGTATCTGCAGGTGACTGAAGCACTGTTGATCAACATGATCATTGTATCATATTGTCGTCTTATTCACTAGAATCCACATTGCCAACTTGCATAACAGTACCTCACATGAAACCTAGGTTTGGTCATGTTTTTTTTCTTCCAACAGAGTAAACTTTAGTTATGTATTGAAGTAATTCAAGAGAGTGGAAAGCAGCATGTTTGACTAACTATCTGTGGAAAAATGAACAATCCATACCTGACTTTCTGAAGAGTTTTGTAGTTCAACACTACAGTCCATCAAAAAAAGAAAGTTGTGTATCAAAAAAGAATCATGACCTAGTTCGGTAATAACAATAATAAAAAAAGTCAAGCCGAAACCAATCAGAGAAATGTTGAAGTGTAATTTTGTTTGCATACAGCTGGAGCAGAACGCCACCAAAGCGAACATATCCAAAACACTGTGAACTGGAGGGTGCTTAAGACGTTGTAGTACGGCCCCTGCTCCTCCACATTGAGAGGAGTCAGTTGAGGTGGTTCAGGCGTTTTAACAGGATGTCTACTGGTTGCCTTCACCATTGGGTGTTAGACCCAAGAGAGCCTGGAGGAAGTTGCTGGGGAAATGGTCTTCTATCTTCTTTAAAGATAATGGATGGATGGATGCAGGAGGTAAGTATACATGATTTGCTCCTTTTGATGGCAACATCTTTCTCTTTCATTCTGCTAATGTGCTTATTGATCACTGCCATCACAATCCAAAGAAAACACAGCATGGATGTTCAGAGCCCAGATCTGTGGTGGAGGATGCTTGCTCCACACACGGTTTGTATTCACTACCGCTTGTGGGAAAATAGAAAATAAATAGAAAATAAAACACCTGTTTATTTCAATTACAAGGAACTTCATTTCAGATGTCAGGTACACGTTATGTTCCAGGAGGAAAGTAATGGACAAACATCTTTTTCTAAGACTTTTCTGAGTTGCAGACATTGAGTTAGGTTTCGTTGTGGCCACGGCCGATATAGTAGTTCTTGTGTAGTTTATGGGCCCACCAACTGTGTGGAGGTGTTGGTGGAGTGTCTCTGTGTGGTGGTGTGGGTGTGAATGTAGTGTCACTGTGGGACGCCTGCAGCAGCTGACACGGGAGAGCTGACGGCATTGGTGGCAGCAGACAGGACCGGAGAGCCAGTGAGAGCACCCAGGGCAGTGGAGGCTGGCAAGACAGAGAGACCTGAGGGAGGACAAGGGCAAAGAAAACCAACATCGAACATAGTTTGTGTTCAGTCACAAGATAAACAACATGTGCAAAGAGGATGGAGAGTACTAGGGCACACTGCAATTTTAACCGCCCTGACAGCGAGGGCTCGAGACTTCGAAGAGGAGTCGTCCCGTTGAGAATAGAAAATGTGTTGGGGACGATTAGAAATGGTCCCCTGGACTGGACGACGCAGGACTTTTAAATCTGTACATACCGTTAGTATTGAGCCCTTGTTCCAAATGTCATACACTCTTTTTACTACATATACACATCTGAGCATAAAAGTGAATGTAGTTTACATGGGAGTATTTTACGATGCTACAAATGTCATTGTTCATATTTACTGTAAACTTCCTTTTAATTGACCAAAATACATGTTACAATTTATTTCCTCATTCTAACATGGTTTTTCTAATGCAACTAAACAAAAAAACTATAGATGATAAGAATATAAAGAAAAGTCAACTTTATGATTTTGGGACGGTTCACATTCACTTTGGGGCGGTTCAAATATATATTTAAGGACGGTGCTGAAAAAAATTAGTCTGGAGCATTGCTGACAGCATTATATCAATTAATCAAATAAATAAATATTTATTAGTGCTGTCAAAAAATGTATTGTTCAATTAAACATATTTTTTATTGAATGTTTGAAATTCCATTATTTTGCCTCTTTGAAGCAATTATTACCATTTTATCTTGATTAGGAATCAAATGAATGCAAAGAACGTAACTTTATGAACTTATTTCAAGGAAATTAATGAACAATGAGTTGAAACCCTCCTAAAACAGAAACCCCATGCATTAAGAGTGATGTTACCATGAGTATATTATCTAGACCGTTCAGAAATAGAATAACTTAACGGTATGTTCACGTGTTCTCACCAGTGATCATGCTGGCTGTGCCAACAGCTGTGGTCCCACTGGGCAGGTTGGTTGATCCGGACACACAGGACTGATCTTTCATAATTGGGACTGCAGGAACAACAAAAAATAAACAGGTTTTTGCTACTGCGCTTTCAGTCAGAAATAAAAAACACTGACTGTTTGTCAGGGCTTACAGAAATAAGGATGATCCATGGCCTCGCGAGCAGTCAGCCGAGCTTGGTGGTCGTATCTTAGCAGCTTGTCCAGGAAATCCAGAGCTTCAGGGCTGACCAGATGCTGGTTTTCACTGTGCACAAAGCGCTCCCACCGCTTACGAGAATGCCTGAAGGCAACACAGACAGACACTTTTAATGATCATATCCACTAAACAGCATGCAATACATGATAAATGTGCATCAATCTAGCATGCAATGAACATATTTTTTTAATGTAAACATTTATATATGTGGAGAAAAGATGTGTTTCAATTAGGGCTGTCAAGCGATTAAAAAAATAATCTAATTAATTACAGGCTCTGTGATTAATTAATCTAAATTAATCGCATACTTTTATGACACTTTTATACCTGTTTATAAACAGCTGTATAGCCTGCTACAGTTTGTTTCTCTCTCTCTCGTTCTCTCTCTCGCTCTCCGTCTCTCGTAACTTCTGTCTCCACAACAGACAGCGCTGCACTGCCACATATGCCTATGCCGATTCATTCACCATCGTCGTACTCATATACTCATAGGCAAAAATATTGACACACACACACACACACACACACACACACTCACACACACACACACACACACACACACACACACGGGGTGGGCGGCGGGAGACGAGACAGCTAGCAAACAAAATTGAGACACACAGAGGAAGATTGAGAGATAGGCTACTGTTTTGAACCTATATTGTTGCACCACTAAATCAATAATGCCCAGACACTGCGGAGAATAAAGTAAGATGTCTTCCTACCTTCATGCTTATTTTCCATAGAGCCCTCGGCCCCACCTTTTCCTCTGCTTCTCTCTCCCTTTCACCCGTGCGGGCTGTAAGCTACAGGTGCAGCTCGGTGAAGCTCACCGTGCTGCGCACCACTTTTGCACCGGGTCAAAGGGCATTATAGAAGTGCGATTAAT
Organism: Ammodytes marinus; assembly: GCF_949987685.1. NCBI lineage: Eukaryota > Metazoa > Chordata > Actinopteri > Uranoscopiformes > Ammodytidae > Ammodytes > Ammodytes marinus. The sequence goes on from NC_137233.1 coordinate 20,571,515, forward strand.
CTGCGTTAATTTTTCTGTGATTAATTAATCGAAATTAACGCGTTAATTTGATAGCCCTAGTTTCAATGTAAACATTTATATACGTGGAGAAAAGACATCTGACAGTTTCATCTGGCGTGCTCTGCTACAGTACAAGGCTAACTTCTGAACCGTGACTTCTCCTCCAAACTCCTTATAGTGAGTGCGTTTACAGCCATCTCTATAATGTAGTAAGTACATCATACAACCCCACTTCAAAAACACTGAACTATCTTAAGCATATCTTTATAATACATGAATGTTTATTTAGTTTCCCCCGCCATAAGAATAGTTCAAAAAAGAAAAGCCTGCATCACCATCATGGGCCTGCAGTAACAGCTCTCACCGTCCCAGGATGTCATTGAAGCGAGGTTCCAGCTCTATATTGTACTTGTCGATGTAGTCATACAGGTCTTCAGTCCCCAGGACTTTGGCTATTCTCACCAACTACAAGAACAAGTCAAAAGAAGAAAGTCAACTGTTTATGACAGACTTCAACCCATTTATATTCAAACATTATTAATACCAGTCACATACAGGAAATAGTGGGTGGGTTCATGGGAGCAACATCAGTGAATGTTTCCACACTGGGGTTGGGAGGTATTAAGGTATTACCGTATTTAAAAATAGCAAAGGTATTCTTTTAATTACCGTGGATACAGTCATAACAACATGTGGTTGTGTGTAATGCCTGTTGCATGTACAGTCATATGAAAAAGTTTGGGAACCCCTCTCAGCCGGCATTATAATTGACTCTGCTTTCACAAAAAAAAGATAAAAGTGGTATGTCTTTAATTTACCAGGAACAGCTAAGTACTGGGATGTTTTCCAAACAAAGATTTTTTGAAAAGCAGTATTTGGTTGTATGAAATAAAATAAAATGTGAAAAACTGGCCGTGCAAAAATATAGGAACCCTTGTGGTTTTGTTGATTTTAATGCCTGTAACAGCATGTAAAACTGATGACTTTAAACACAAAGTTGGTTGGATTATGTTGTTAAGCCTTGAACCTCATAGAAATGTCTGTTTAATCATGAGAAAATGTATTTTAGGTGCCTAAATGCAAGTTGCACTTCTCTTTGACTCTCTGCTGAAGTGAGACAGAATGGGATCATCAAAACAGCTCCCAAAAGATCTGAAAAACAAAGATTGTTCATTGTCATGGTTTAGGGGAAGGCTACAAGAAGCTTTCCCAAAGGTTTCAATTGTCAATTTCGACTGTAGGGAACGTTGTCAGGAAATGGAAGGACACAGGCATAGTGGCAGTTAAACCCAGGCATGGCAGACTAAGAAAGAAACAGGAGCGGCATAGGTGGAGGATTGTGAGAATGGTTGCACACAACCCACAGATCACCTCCAAAGACCTGCAAGAATATCTGGCTGCAGATTGTGTATCTGTACATCGTTCAACAATTCAGCGCAATTTGCACCAAAACATCTGCTTTTTATAAAGACCAAATAACTTATTTTTTGTCTCATCAGTCCAAAGCATTTTCTTCCAATATGAAGCTGGCTTGTCTAAATGAGCTTTTGCATACTCCATGCAACTGTATCTGTGGCGTGGGCGCAGAAAGGGCTTCCTTCTCATCACCCGGCCATACAGATGTTTTGGTGCAAATTGCACTGAATTGTAGAACCATGTACAGATACACAATCTGCAGCCAGATGTTCTTGCAGGTCTTTGGAGGTGATCTTTGGGTTGTGTGCAACCATTCTCACAATCCGCCGCATATGCTGCTCTTGTACTTTTCTTGGTCTGCTAGACCTGGGTTTAACTGCAACTGTGCCTGTGTCCTTCCATTCCCTGACAACGTTCCTTAGAGTAGAAATTGACAATTGAAACCTTTGGGAAAGCTTCTTGTAGCCTTCCCCTAAACCATGACAATGAATAATCTTTGTTTTTAAGATCTTTTGGGAGCTGTTTTGATGATCGCATTCTGTCTCACTTCTGCAGAGAGTCAAAGAGAAGTGGAATTTGCATTTAGGCACCTAAAATACCTTGTATCATGATTAAACAGACCTTTATATAAGGTTCAAGGCTTAACAACATAATCCAACCAATTTTGTGTTTAAAGTCCTCAGTTGTACATGCTGTTACATGCATTAAAATCAGCAACACCACAAGGGTTCCCATATTTTTGCACAGCCAGTTTTTCACATTTTATTTAATTTCATAAAACTAAATACTGCTTTTCAAAAAATCTTTGTTTGGAAAACATCCCAGTACTTAGCTGTTCCTGGTAAATTAAAGACATACCACTTTTACCTTTTTTGTGTGAAAGCAGAGTCAATTATAATGCCGGCTGAGAGGGGTTCCCAAACTTTTTCATATGATTGTATATAAGAAATGCCTTAACCTCCTAGGACCTGAACTCTTGCATGGCATGCATTTTTTATTTCTCTTTGCTATTTGGGCTGATTGGGACCTAATGAGTGTACAAACCAAGAATTATCTTTTTACATGATGTAGTTTCTGAGAAAAATGATGTCCACATATGAGGACCGTAGTTTTAAATCAAGATGAAACACAATAAAGTAAAAATTGAGTAATCATGAACAAAACTATTTTTTTGGTGCCTGAACACAGCAGCATTTTTCCTGAGTGCAAAAACAAAATGAGAAACAACAATTGTGCCCCTTTGAGCAATATGGCTCATTAGAAAGGCTGCTAACAGTTGCAGGAAGACATATGTCCTGAATTGTAGCCAGAATCCTGGCCTTGGCCCTGGGGATGGTAGTCAAAGACCTGGCTTTGGCCCTTGGGTTGGTAGTTGGCAATCTGGCCTTGGCCCTTGGGTTTGTAGCCAGAATCCTGGCCTTGGCTCTTGGATTGGTAGCCAGAAACCTGACCCTGGAAGCCAGAATCCTGGCCTTGGCCCTAAGGATGGTAGCCGGAAAATTGGCCCGGGTAGCCAGAATCCATGGCTTTGGCCCTTGGGTTTATAGCTGGCTATCTGGCCTTGGCCCTTGGGTTTGTAGCCAGAATCCATGGTCTTGGCCCTTGGGTTGGTAGCCCGAACCTGGCCCGGATAGCCAGAATCCTGTCCTTGGATGGTAGCCGGAAAACTGGCCATAGCCCTGGCCCTTGGGTTGGTAATCAGAGACCTGGCCTTGGCCCTTGGGTTTGTAGCCAGAATCCTGGCCTTGGCCCTTGGGTTGGTAGCCAGAATCCTGGCCTTGGGAGCCAGAATCCTGGCCTTGGTAGCTGAAAACATGGCCCTGGTAGCCGGAAACCTGGCCTTGGCCCTTGGGTTGGTAGCCGGAAACCTGGCCTTGGCCCTTGGGTTGGTAGCTGGAAACCTGGCCTTGGCCCTGGCCCTTGGGTTGGTAGCTGGAAACCTGGCCCTGGTAGCCAGCAGCCTGGCCTTGGCCCTGGGGATAGTAGCCAGAAAACTGGCCTTAGCCCAGGCACTTGGGTTTGTAGCCAGAATCCTGGCCTTGGTCCTTGGGTTGTTAGCTGGAAACATGGCCCTGGTAGCAAGAGTCCTGGCCTTGGCATTAGGGATGGTAGCCAGAAAACTGGCCTTGGCCCTGGGCCTTCGGTTGGTAGTCAGAGACCAGGCCTTGGCCCTTGGGTTAGTATCCGGAAACATGGCCCTGGTAGCCATAATCCTGGCCTTGGCCCTGGGGATCATAGCTGGAAAACTGGCCTTGGCCCAGGCCCTTGGGTTGGTAGTCAGAGACTTGGCCTTGGCCCTTGGGTTGGTAGCCGGAAACCTGGCCCTGGTAGCCGGAAACCTGGCCTTGGCCCCGGCCCTTGGGTAAGGAGCCGGAAACCTGACCCTGGGGTTGAAATTTACTGAAATGTACTCATTGTAACTGTAAATGAGGGCAACCTCAGTGTCTCTTGAGTGAAAAGTGTAAGGTTATTGATTGATTGATTGATTGAAAACATATAAAAATGTTCAACAGAACTAAGTCCCGCTGTCCACATACAAGGATTTTTCAATAAAACTAACAGAATGAAGTCCCCCCGTCCACATATGTGTACATCATGCTTAGCAGCATGGTAAATTGTTACAGTTACTAGCTTTTGTACATTTTTTACTTCCATAACAAACATTGAACACTTTTATACATAATCTGAACAAGAATCAGCCATGAAATTTTATTAGATTTTTTTCCTGGTCGAAGTTTGGATCGGGAGTTTCCATTTTGGGTGTGATGAACTTTTGGGTGTGTTGTCGGCCATCTTGAATCTAAAGTATAATGTATTATACTCTTCTGCCACCACTAAGTGGCAGTATAATGTCCTTGTATGTGGACCACAGGCCCTTTTTAGAGCAACATTTTGCATTGTGGTCTAGACAGCCCAAAAAGTTGATGTCCACATAGGTGGCCAGGTCCTAGGAGGTTAAGAGTGTGTGTACATGTCTGTCTTTGAAGATGCCTTAAAAGTGATGACAAAACTCCTGTTAATAATGTAGGTCTTATTTGTCAATTAAAGAACCTGTTAAAAAAGCACAACGCTTTTTTTTTTAAACCTGCCGCGCTCACACTCACGCAATCACGTGACGGCCTTTTAGACAGAGAAAATAAATGACGACTGCAATAGAGTTTGTCCCTAAATAAAATGCCACTGCTGCAATTTTGCAGCATTTTGGTTATCGACCAAATGACCAGGGAGAACCAACTAATCTGGACAAAGCTGTGTGCAAGATTTGCATGAAAGAGGTGACCAGAGAAGGAAACACCTCAAATCTGTGAGCCCACCAACAAAATGTCCTTCTTTTCCCTCATTTGGAACGTGGATTGTGATGTGTTCAAGTGCTGTCAGTAAAAATGAGCACTTGGTGAAGGAAACGTCATATTGAATGGGAAGGTTTAAAGGAATTCAAAAGTGGATACCGTCCAACCCTATTCCACACTATTAGCTTCCTGTCTGTACTGTGTAAAAATAAAATAAAATAATAATCCAGCGTTAATGCTCAGCCAAGGCCTCGGACTGATCCACTGTGGCTAGCAACAAATCATCTACAAATGGAGAGCTTTAAGAGTGACTTAACATCTGCCTAGAAGTGGACTTCCTTCAAAAATATCCTCAAGCGCCACAAGAAGAGTGATTTTTCAGGTAAAACCCAACCCAAACATTACATCTGGAGATTGGCAGACAATTTGACACCACCATTCTTCACTTGGGAGAAGGTTCTCTTGGTGGTAGGCAGAGTTGCGTTTTTGCCCAAACATGGCGGTTTTGGTTTTGACCAAACAGTTCAATTTTGGACCAATCTGTCCACAGAATAAGACTTCAGGTATCTCCAGGTGCTCTCTGGCAAAGTTGTGACAAGCAGTTTTGTTCTTTTTTGAGAGCAGAGGCAACCCTCCCATGAAAGCCATTTTGACTGAGTTTTCTTCTTATTGTGGAACCATGCACATCTGTCCCAAATGCTGCAAGAGAGGTCTGCAAATCACTAGATGTAATGTTTGGGTTGGCTTTTAGCTGAAAAATCACTTTTCGTGTGGCGCTTGTGAATATTTTGGAAGGAAGTCTACTTCTAGGCAGATGTTAAGTCACTCTTAAAGCTCTCCATTTGTAGATGATTTGCCTCACGGTGGACCGATGGAGCTCAAACTTTTTTTTAAATAATTTATAGCTGTCCCCAGACAAATGTGCACCATCACAACTCTATTCCTGAAATCCTCAGAGATTTGTTTCCCTTTTAGCATGTCTGACCTGTATGGGTTCACTTTGGTGGGCCTAAACTGACCTGGTTTTATCTCCGTTATATCTAGTGCCGCCCAATTTCTTCCCTAAAGATCTCTCACTACATTGGTCCATTTCATGACTCAATGTGGCCCACTTGATTGTGTTTATTTGCTCAATTTAAGCAATGCAGCTTAGGGTTCACAAACTTTTGCACATACAACAGTTGTCAAATAATTTGTTTTATCTGTTTTAACAATTGATTTCTGGAAAAGAAAAATGTTGAATTGATAAACAAACATCTGTTATTTCATATAAAAAATACTGGTATTGATAAAAATTAATTAATAATGGTAAAAATAAATACAATTTCAAAAGGTTCAAGGGGTTCACAAACTTTCACATGGCACTGTATACACAAATGCATATAGGTTTATCTTAAAGGCAGACTATGCAATATTTTAATGAAAATATCAATTATAGAGTCACACAAAAATAATCCTTCTCAATGATCACTTCTGCCCCACTAGAATATGTGGTGGCGTGTTTGTCTGCACAGTCTTACTCTCTCTGGCTGTATTTTACATAGTAGAATTTGTCACAGTGCAGAAGCCTCTCCACTTCCTTGACTTGGGTTAGCTCACTGGCTAACAAACGATACCGATACTGGATCGGACCCATCCCTATCAACCAACCCTGCTTTGTGTTTACCTGGTCATAGTTATCATGGCCATGGAAGAAGGGCTCTTTCCTGAAGATCATGCTAGCCAACATACAGCCCAAACTCCACATATCCAGACTGTAGTCATACATCTGAAAGCATTTGAAGGAGAAACTGATTAAATAAATCCGATGCATCAAAAAGAATGCAACCCCTGTTCCCCTCTTCTAAAGCAAAGGGCCTCCAAGAAAGATATTCACCAACACCCATCAAATCAAATACTTCTAACAAACTAATTGTAGCTCAAACATCCAAGCTACCATCTGTACCTGATAGTCGACGAGGAGCTCCGGGCCTTTAAAGTAGCGTGAGGCCACTCTGACGTTGTACTCTTGTCCTGGGTGATAAAACTCAGCCAGACCCCAGTCAATAAGGCGCAACTACACATAAAGAGATGAAGCAGTTAGCAAATACAAACAAACAAGTCAACACAGCAAATTAGGTGGACAAACAATGCCCCCAAGCACACAATGGAGACACAATAACCAAGTTTGATAATTTTGCTGCAGTAGCGGTGCAGTTTTGTTTGGCGAACAGTTCAATTGAAAAAAACAAAACAAATATCTTTGTGTTTTGGCCAAGGTTGGTGAGACAGTCAGTGCGGTTACATGGGACTACTAGATTGGATTAATACCGAATTTGCCAATCGAACGGACCACGTCACTTGTCTGAGTATACATGGCCTTTCAAATATTCGATAAATGGCCGGAGCATGGCTGACTCCGCTACGCTAGGTGGCGCTGTAGCCCTTTCAACAAGTGGTTATAGAGCCGGTTACTTTCCAGCAACAACACTACTATTTATTACGTCGTCTCCTTCCATTTCCTTGTGAAATCTCCGAAAGGGAACGCTCGAACAAGTGCAGAACGTAAACTCCGATGTGCGATCCTATATACATGCAGGTAGAATGCCGACTATGAACGAGTTATCCAAGTGTTTTTATCCGACTTCGCTTGTCCGTTAATGTGCCGATTTGTATGTAACCGCACTGAGTGACGTTTTGGATGACTCACCTTGTGGTGTTCATGATCGATCATCACATTATGTGGCTTCACATCTCTGTGCATGATTCCCATACTGTGGCAGTAGTCCAGGGCCTACACACAAGAGCAAAGGGACTTGATCAGAAGGTTTATTCATCCCAGTAATACTTAAACAGCAAAAGGTCACAAGAAGATGCTAACTACTAAACACACACACACACACACACACACACACACACACACACACACACACACACACACACACACACACACACACACACACACACACACACACACACACACACACACACACACACACACAGGCATGCACCAAAACCTAGACAACGAAATAAAAGCAAAATAACATACTTCTTTCAAAAATGACAAGTTAATGCTTGGCCCCCTCAGGAGTCAGGACATTCAGAGGTTACAGATTATGAGCTGAGAGGCATCTGAAACATGGAGGAATTACCTTGAGGATCTCATACATGTAGAAGCGGATGTCATAGTCTGCCAAGGTCTGGTAAAGTTGCTGGAGGCCAAAACAAAGTCATTAGGCTTTCTATGGTCTTGTAATTAACAGACAGCAGACATTCATGGTACAGTCACATATGACACAAATTAACTTTTAGGAATGTCCTAGTTATTCAGGGCTCTAGACTGCAACCATTTTCTGAAGCCGGACCAGTTAAGATTTCATGTGGTCGCATTCCAGTGTGCCAGATGATTATCATTAGGTTGTTTTGGTGCCCCTCTGGTACAGCCCTACAGTAGGGTTAAGTATTATACTGCAATCTAAAGGGTATCCACACACTTTATGGCTGACCATATTATTATTTTCTAATATTATTTTTTTTAGCATTTTCCATGCTTTATTGACAGTTTTTGGAGAGACAGAGAGGAAATGGGGAAGAGGGGAATGACATGTAGAGAACAACCCTGGCCGGAGTCGGGTCTGCCGAACCATGACTACACACAAGATCGCCCCCCCCCCCCCATCTAGGATACACTTTTCAGTGGCTGCGGTAACAAACTGGTTCATCTGTCATGCACAGAGAGACACTGACACAGCTACCTTGTTAAAAAAAAAGTTATTACTGTTGCTCAAAAATACCTAAATATACATTAATGATTTCATCAACAGAATAAATTTTTATTCAGTAGCACAGTAGTTATCACAGATGATTACACCGATTTCCCCACAGAAGAATGTGAGCTTGTCTATGTCTGTGTGCCAAAAATAAAAGGATGCCACCAAATCATATGCAGGAACCACCAACTGAGAAAGTTGGTGGCATTATTGCAACCAGTGTGGAAAAAGTGTGGAGCCCTGTTATTGAGGATAGAACCAGAAGATGGCTGACTATCTGGCGCTAAAATTATAACACTGGAGGCAGGCTAAGAAAAGAGGTTTCCATTATTGTACACAACACTGGTTTAAGGGGGTTAAAATACATTTAGTTACCTTGAAGTCTGTGTTGTTAACATGTTCAAAGACCAAGGCAGGCGTCCGGGACTGAAAAAAAGAAGGTTGTTTTAAGCTGCAGCCTTAACCGATAACATCTACCAATAGACCCAGTAATATTAATCTATTCAACTGTATCGGCAACATTGTATTAGGCTAAGGCACTATTGCGATCTCTGCACAAACAAACCAGGCAAGCCTCACTGTCGGCAAGACAATGGCCAGATCTCCAAATGTCCATTTATTTTCTGCACACTTAAGACTGGGCGATAAAACAATAACGGTAATTCTTCATTGATATAATTTTTCGTGATAAGACAAGATATAATTATCCACCGGTGTTGGATAGGTGGTTTAGCCATATATGGCTATGTTGTTAGCCATATCACCCAGCGTTATGTACACATTAGAAAGGAGGGAACACAGCCAAGAAGTGGCCTGTTTATGTCAATGGCCAATCTAAATGGCAGAAGAGAAACAGTTACGTCACAAACACAGGTAACTAGTTGATAAAGATGCAGTTCAGTTGTAATTGTATTGACAGAGAACATCCCTCAAGCTACCTTTAAATGTCAATCAAACACTGCAAACCAACTACTATAAAATCCTGAATATAAGTCACACTTTTAAAACTTTTTTTTTTAAACTAAAAAGTGGGATGCGTCTTATATACCGGTGCGACCAATATAGCTGTATGAAATGTGAGGTGTGTTAGTTGTGTATCCACAAATGGCGCTATAACCAAGCTAAAGCTTTGTCACAGACATGTGTGGTCATGACCATCAATCGGCACTGCACACGCCACACTCACAACTAGCGGTGACGTAGGCTAGCTAGTCTTAGCTAGTGCCTAGCAGGACCGCAATATGACGGCTATAGTTAACGTTAAGCCTACTAAAAAGAGCTACACGGCTGCACCATGGACCTATTACAAGAGGGCTGCATAGAAGCCACACGTTGTAAACTTTAACGAAAGCAATGGAGATCTCGGTGACTCCTACAGCGACCTGGCCGCAGTCTATGCAGACAGGGACAGGGTTGATAATGACATTTTGGGATTTGATTAAAGAGGACCTATTATACTACTTTTCTGGTCTTAATTTCTTGTTTTACACTGCTAGAGCAACCTGACACGAATCACATCACAAAAAAGTATGTAGATTTTCGGGAAGCTCTTTCTCTTATTTTGGCGATCCAGCACGTCCTGTCAACACTTGAGTGTGTGTGCTTCGGCAATCTCCGCCTGTGATCGGCCATCTCCGCTCTCCCCCCCCCCCCCCAGCTCCTGCAAACACCACTCCGTTGTGATTGGTTACCTTCCTTCCGGAACACTTTCAGTGGCGGGAAGCGCGAGCATGGACCTATAAGGGCGCGAGGCAGACGCGAACAGGGAAGTGACAGCATTACCATACATGGAAACATCCGCGTGGTGACTTCACAAAGTTACATGCGACGTCACAAAGTTACGGAAGGGTAGACCCCTTTGAACACGTGACTTCTCGACTGGCTAGAATAGTGTTTAGTGCTCTGCACAGACACCCCAGACGGTCAGCAGGGAATACGTCGAAATGCATGTAAGTCATTATTTGATAATTTAGTATGGTTAAGCATGACTATGAATCATCATAACAACGTTTATAGGTCATAAAAGTCAAAAAGCATCATAGGTCCACTTTAAGCATTCAGCTACACACTGTATCAAATACGGTAACGCTGCCTTGTTTGATAAATTAATTTTAATCTAATCTTATGAGTTAATATATTTGCAGTTATTGTACCGGCAGTTAAACTATGGTTAACATGATTAGCTGGAATTGAAATCTGCTTCCCAGTTTTTTTTAATGAATTTATGTACCAGTAGTTTGCCTGTTATTTTCATTTAAATGGTGCGCAATTCAAATAAAGAAATGAAATGAAATACTTTTGAAATAACTTGTAAAAAAAATTAATTTATAATTAGCAATAGAAAACGTTTTCCCTCTGGAAGTCACCCAAAAAAAGACTTATATACCGGTGCATTTTATATTCTGGATTTTACGGTAACTAACATATTTTCACTTCTGCACATCTATTCATTTCTACACTATCTATCTATCTATCTATCTATCTATCTATCTATCTATCTATCTATCTATCTATCTATCTATCTATCTATCTATCTATCTATCTATCTATCTATCTATCTATCTATCTATCTATTCAAACATCATTCAACAGTAAACAAAGAATAGGAAGACTTTGTGTTGTTGTTTCCTTGTCTGTAAAAAAATGAAGAAGAAAAAGGAGCAAATTAAATTTTGCTGGCAGCTGTCCCTCATAACCGTGAACCAAATGTGTGACAATTAAATAAGACAAACCGATCATCTGCACAATCTGAAAGATTTAATTTCAGTAATAACATTAGTTTCACATTTTCCAATGTGAAAAATAACCACTACTTGGGAACAGTAATTTCTTTGGCCAAATTTCATCCATTAAATTGGAACATGATGACAAATGAAGTACTAACTATTTATGAATAAAAATCTGATAAGGTTTTGTAAAAGCATAAATCTTGATTGAAAACATTATAGATTTTAAATGGTAATGGAAGTCGTCATAATATAGTAACAGTTGCATCTAAGCAGATAAAACATTCTGCTTAATCCTATCTAATTTAAAGCCACAGCTAGCTAAGTACTTACTGACACATACTTCCCAAGCCCAAGTGAAATCACACACACTTGCACATCTGGTAGGCTCACCACGCTATTGGTACAGAAATAATATTTCAGAACCCCAACATAATTCTATTTTTGAAAAACGTAAAACATGTTATTAGGAAAACATATACATAATATATAGTGAACCTTTGCTGTACTCAAGACCAACAAATCAAGTGTTCTTGCAAATCAATGCACTGTACTTACTACAGGGTCTTTCACAATATCAATGAGGGAGATAATGTTAGGACCGCCACGTAGGTTCTCCAGAATCTTAATCTCACGCTTGATCTTCTTTTTCTTTACAGGCTGTTGGGAAATGGATGAGGTAGAATTAGTCAGATAGGATTAAATCAAGACATCATTCAACATATACTTTATGTATGTATTTAATTTTATTAGTTTGTATACATTTTATGTTGTCTCTTTTCTGTTTGTTTTTTGATCTCTTTAACGTAAGAACATTTTCACATGATTTAAGTGGAGGCTTCAAATAAGCCCAGTGGGTTTTCTGTCTCTCCCTGCACTATATTTGTTTGTTATCTTTGTCTTTCTGTACATTTTTAATTGTGCAAATAATAGAACAACTTAAAACCAAGCCACTGACTTGATGTAGAGAGACTAGCCTGTGTCACTGTATTGATTTACCTTGAGAATCTTCACCACCACCTTCTCATTATTGGTGATGTTGATTGCCTCAAAGACTTCGCTGTACTTGCCGCGTCCTAGCTTCCGCACAAGCTGAAAGTCATCCTGGTTTCTGTGAAGGAAGAAATCACAAGCAAACATCAGCTGGGTTTGAGGGGCTGTCAAGACAAGCAGCATGCTGGAAATGTTTCACGAGGGTCACGAGGCATTTATTTACCCCCATTCAACCACGTGAGACTCATAGTCCCAGTACTCCCTGGGCCGATGGGTGTTGACATCGGTGTAGACTCGGGCCCGGCTTGGCACGGGTCCTGACATGTCCGACAGCTTGGCAGAGTTAGGGGGGGAGTTCTTACTGCAGCGGAGGATAGTCGTGGGGAGTGAAGGTATGGGGTGATGATCTCAACAGGGAAAGGGTTTTGGGGTGGGGGGGCTTTACCTGAGGATGGGGACAGGGGAAGGGGGAGGGGATGGGAGGGGGGGGGTAGGGTAGGATCACCACAGGCACAGTAGGATAGCTGGAGAGAAAAATAAAGATTAGAATTGAATTACTGATTTATACTACAGTGCCTTGCAAAAGTATTCATACCTCTTGACATTTTCGACATACATTTATTACTTGAGACTGGGGCGGAGGTTCACCTTCCAGCAGGACAACTACCCTAAACATACAGCCAGATCTACTATGGAATGGTTCAAATCAAAGCATAGTCATGTGTTAGAATGGCCCAGTCAAAGTACAGACCTCAATACAATTGAGAATATCTGGAAAGACTTGAAAATTGCTGTTGACAGATGCTCTCCATCCAATCTGGTGCTGAATCTGAAGCCTGAGCTATTTTACAAAGACGAATGGGCAAAAATATCAGTCTCTAGATGGGCAAAGCTGGCGGAGACATACCCCAATAGACTTGCAGCTGTTATTGCAGAGATAGGTGGTTCTACAACGTATTGACTCAGGGGGGCTGAATACTTATGCACGCCACGCTTTTCAGTTTTTTATTTCTAAAAAAAGTTTAAAACCATATTTCATTTTCATTCCACTTCACAAGGATGCACCACTTTGTTTACACGAAAACGGTTTGGCTTAAAATTTTAAAGTTTTTCCTTAGAAAAAGTCCTGCGTTCAGACCAGGGCTGTACAGTGCGACAGTTTTGATCGCATTTGCTACTGAAATTGATCACGTGCGATGATGAATACAATTCCTCTCGCACGAGTGCTAATGAGGAGAGGCTGTCTTTGAAACACAGAGGAGTGATGCACAACACTGCTTAGAGGGCTCTACATTAACACTCGCCAAATGCGGGTGAATGTAGTCTTAGGCGAGTAAGTTATTAAGTCTACCCTCCACTTTGGCTGGTGAAAGATGTGTGCTCGGGATCTGTGCTCGGCGATTATAGCGTCTAACTTCACCAACGGTAAAAACCGGAAGGACGCGGCTCTTAACGCAGTTAAGTTAGCGCGTGTGCAAACAGAACATTTCCTGTGCGCCTTCACACTAAAAGCCTGTTACTAGCCAAATGCGAGTTGACTTTTATTTTGAAGCAGGTAAGAACAGGAAGTTAGCGCTTCACAGCCCTGCAGTGCGCTAGCAAGAAAATCAACTGCTTCAGCTGCAGAGAGCAGTCAACGGTAGTCTATTTAAACAAAGTTTGACACAACCTATTTAACTTGGCCTAAATTGTATAAATATGTTTACTAATTTATTTAAAGGTGCAGTGTGTAATATGACATCATCAAGAAAGTTCTACAAAGTTCTAGAATGCAATGCTCCCTGGGTAACCCCACCCCTTTAGAATAATAACAGAAGCTACAGTGGCCTTCAAGGACAAGAACAATTCTAAATTTTAAACAATGCACCTGATGACATTCCAACTATGACACTTTCAAGATGGCGGCACTAGGCCTTGGTCCAAAATATGCAGAAATATGGACATATATGAGACCCTTTCTAAGGAAAATAATTCAAAACGTTTTTTTCAGCCATTATGCACTAAATTAAATGTACTTATGGATATTATAATTACTTTCTACAAAATCTGCTAGGAAATAAAAACCCAAATTCTACACACTGCAGGTTTAATAGGCTATTATGTTCAATGTTTTAAAGTTTGGTTTTCATTAAAAGAATGAAATGTTCTAAAAATGTTTGTTATTATTAGCCTAATATAATAATTATATTTTTATATAACAAATATATAGATATAGACATTATTTTTATAGTTCTATGGGGGGAAATAATTCTGAATCAGCAAACAAATTGCCATTGGCAGGTTAGACTCTTTTGTCTAAATTGCAATCAGTGCACCCCTATTCATTCTTCTATAATTATTACTGCACACACTAGGATATTCATTGAGAATCTCAAATAAAACCAAGATGACATGCTCAAAGGTAAGTAGAGCGAAATGCAAGGGTTAGGGTCATGCAAATTTTCGATCATACTTTGTGTGCTACCAAATTTATTTTTGTGCTACTGAATTTTTTTGCTTGCTAGCACCAGTGCTACCACTTTAAAAAATAAGCGTACAGCCCTGGTTCAGACACAACATTGTTTTGAATAGACCCCTTATCAGTCTACTTCACACAGCGTCACTCCCCGCTCTACTGCGCATGTCCGTTGCAGAAAGAGACAAGAGCGACACGAGCCACAATCAATCATGTCTTGTTGTGCTGTTGGATGCACAAACCGTTTATTTTTTGTTTGAATGGTGATAAAGCTAGTAAATGCCCAAATGCACCGCTGTATAATTACATAAATGAGTTGTGAAATGTTTACAATAAGGACAGTGACCGGAGACGAGGCTATATTAATGGAAAGCAATGGAGGCTTATTTACAATGACCCAGACGTTATACATCTCCGTCCTCTTCCCTTGTGTTTGACTCTATGGTTTGACTCGGCAGTAGGGGTTTGCACGTGTAGCCGGTAAGTAGGCTAAATACCATTTAGGAAAAATCAATAAACGAAAACCGAGTGGGGTCGACATGTGCTAGCCTACTGTAGGCTACTAAAGCAGATAACACAACACATTGTGTTTGGTTATAATATTTATTCATTTAACTGCTCCACCATAAGTTTCACTTTCCTTTTCATCTCCGTCTCAAACAGCTGGTCTGATAAACTGGTCGGCTCGTGAGCCCAACGCCATGAGTCTGTCTAAAAACAGATGATCACTGGCTAGTTATGATCACTTTTAAGTTTTAAATCAAAAAGCAACATTATGAAATAAAGGCATCTCTGCCTCTCTCTGTCTATCTGTCTGCCGGTCTTTACTGCCAACAGCAGTCCGGTGTTCTGACATTTTCTGCTCGCTCGTCAGATTGTGCTACCTATCAGAAAATGCTACCCTACGTCATGGTAGCGTATAGACAATTACCTCATCAAACGATGCATCCACTACAGAATCACGTTATTTTACACCACTACTCACCCTATGTAGGCCTACACACAGTGTAGCCTACACTGTAGGAATATGGGGAGCATATTTTGATGCTGTTAGTGTTTAATAGCCTATATCAAATTATGCTAACCTATCAGAAAATGCTACCTCACGTAATTGGTAGCGTATTTGATCTGTAGACCCATTAACTATCAAATAATGCTCCCACTACAGAATCACGTTACTTACAACACCACTACTCACCCCATGTAGCCTACACTGAAAGCTGTATATTTTTATGCTACTTTATAACGTTATTATAGATTTAGTAGGGTATAATGTGAGATCAATTGTCTCTATCAAATAATGCTCCCGCTACAGAATCACGTTATTTTACACCACTACCTATGTACACCCCCCTCCCACCACCACCACCACCACCACCACCGGCGAAAACTTTCTCCACTCCGAGTCTGGTAAAGTTAACACATAGAAAAGCCTATCATTTTATTTCTATATTCAGCAGCAAAGCCAGTGTCTACATGCTCACAGGTCAAAAGGCACAATTTAAACATATGTGTAGCATAATTACGCAGTTAAAAACATGTTTTGAAGAAAATACTCGGTAGCAAAAAAAGGTAGCAGAATCTGACGGCTGCTCACGCAGGATTGTTATTTTCGGAATGCGCATGCGCAGAACCACTAGGGAGCCAAATCTGACGGGTAGCAGAAAATGTCAAGTCACCGGCCACTGAAGTCGTCGGGGCCATTTCTTCTCATCATCCACTCAACTGCCCGCAACGCGTATGGGCCATTAAGACGTTTCCTGTTCAATAGTGTTAATGTTTCCGCATAACCAATGTTATCACTCGCTGATAAACTGTTTTAGTAAGCTGACAACATCGCTATTTAACACCATGGACCTATAAAGAAACACCGCATCTGCAATACAACCAAACGGGTAACCATGGCAACCAGCCAAACAATTTTTCTTTCTGCAACTATGCAGAGCGCGCATCCGCCGTGTTGATAAACAGAAAAGGGGTCTATACTGGGCCATCTTATCGAGCTGTCAACCTTCTTGCTTGCTTTTTGTTTGTTATTCTATTGAGATGTAGTGACAGTTTAACTATAATGTTAACGTGATCAAAAGTGCATAATGTATGTCTCCAAAAAACAACAACAACATATCTTTAAATATCATATGGCAGCAAATTAACAAAAAATTCTGTCTGAAAACATATAAATGCCAAAAGCCTCAGCTTCTATGTCCCCAGAAATGTTTTAAACGAACCCACGCCCTTGCCACTCAATTTAATATAGCCAACAGTTCTATTTATAAATGCATCCTTCTTTCCTTCTGTACCGGTAACGCTTATATTTCAAGTGTACTGGTGTTATACATCTTTAATAGGCAGACATTTCCATCATCTTTTACTAAACCTCCCACCTTCGCCTTGCATCGATGTGATGGGTCCAAAAGTTATGAGGAGCAGTTTATAATATAACGTTATCGTTACACAGCTATTCGCCCGAAATTATGCAACGTCCGTTACGTGGACATTCACTGTAAAACTGAAAATGTATAGAGTGTTTGGAAATGCATTTTACGCATTGATAAAACTAGCTGTGCTTTTAAATGACTACCGTTACAGTGATAGCTTATCAGAAAGCTAATTAGCGCTAGATCATCCGACTGGAATAGGTATGTGGGAGCATGGTGTTGGTAATTTATCGGCTCTTGGCAGGCCCGAGTTGCTAGCCTGCTAACGTTAGCGCTCGCTAGTTTACAAATAAAACGTGAGTTAGCATTATAAACAGGAGAGTGGATATTTACAATTGGAGGAAACGAAATGATTCCCAATATGCGGAGTCTCTTGCAGCCAACGGTCCTTGCCTCCCTCCGCCGCTGGTGGGACTGTGTCAGTGCGTGATTTCTGCTGTATCAGAGACACAATATGGTTGTCAACCGCAACTCACGTATGCACTCACGTCCCGGAGTACTGCAACGGGGGCCGCGGAGGGACAAGCCATTTCAAAGTCGAAAATAAACTCACGTTCAAGCATAATATAGTAGCCTACTTGAAGAACTTTATCCACCAAGCATGCACCAACAGACCAGAGGGTCCGGTGGGAGGCTGTGCTGATGCTGTGGGTGATCAGTTGGTGCTTAGTGCTGGAAAAGTTCCATGCGTGTGACTTTTGTTTTGTTTGTTTGATTTTTCTCTCTCTTTCTAACTTTGTTTCTTTCATTAATAATAGTGCTAATATCGATTTATATTAGTGTTAAGGAAATAAAGGGGTTTTGAGGCCCATGGCTTCTGGTAGCAGGGGTGGGGTAAAGAGATGTGTTGATGAATTTAAAGAGGCACCGGTAACATGGCTAAAGCCCTGTCTGGATTTTGTAATCCCAGGATAGAGTGTTTGAGGTTAGATAGGTCTGATAGATCAGGTGGGGGTGTGCAACTTTTGTTAAGAACAGATTGCAATATACTGTACGTAGAAAAGTTCATGTTTATTCTTGTAGTGAGTGTTTGGCTGTGGGATTTGGAGTAGGCTAATCATAATTCTATATGTGCTAAATTATTATAACCCCTTTAGGTATTGTCATATTTTGATGATATAATGGAGAAGTTAAGGTGTCCTGTAATATGGGTTGGAGATTTTAATGCACATAATCCTTTATGGGGCAGTGATCACAGGGATCGCAACGGTGTGATAATAGAATTTTTTTTTTTTAGATAAGTATGATCTGGTAGGGATACATGATGGAAGGCCAATTATGATATTCTGAGAAATACATGTAGGCTAGTCATATAGATTTATCAAGTACTTCTTCAAATGTAGCTAGAATTGGTGAATGGGATGTAATGGACAAATATACTCTGGGTAGCGATCATTATCCAATTATTTGCATTATTTCCAATTATTTGCAGGTTTGGTAGGGATTTGAGGAGAGAAGTGGAAGACTTATACTTACTTACTCCTCTCCGTCCCCTATGGGACATAAGGCTTCAATGAGCACTCTCCATTGCATTCGGTCCCTGGCAGCAAATATCATTTTTGTAAAGCTAAATGGGATAAAATCCAGGAGAGTGCTTGAAGCTTAATTGGAGAGGTTGATAGTGAGGATTCTGTGGACAATTGGAATACTGCCATTATCCTCATGCTACATGTCATGAGACTGCTCTTTGTTCCATTCCTGTGAAGCATGGTGGAATAAAGAGTGTGACGAAGCTGTAAGGAACAGGAATGTAGCATATAGAAGATTTAAAAAGTATCCAATAATGTTTAATTCAACAGAGTATAAGAGACTGAGGGCAGTGACAAGAAGAGATATTAACAGGGCCGGCGCTAGCCAGGGGCCAGGGTGGGCCGTGCCCACCCAAATGTGGGCTGTGCCCACCCAATCAAAAATTTTATTTATTTTTTTTCTTCTTTTTTTTTTTTTTTTAGGTGGAAGTCCAGGCCCACTATCGGACGGACCTGGGGCCGGTTTCCCAAAGCCTTCGTAGAGCCTTCTTAACGCTACGTCATTCGTAACCCCTACGTAGAGTTCCTACTTAACATTTCGCCTGTTTCCCGAAACGTTCTTTGCTACGAATCTCTTTCGTACGTCCTACGTTGGTAAGGTTGGTCTGGAACGCCCGCAGAGCCTTCTTAGCTCTACCGTAGGGATGTTTCAGCTCTCATTTGTGTCATTTAACTAATAAATCTGACTGTATTTCATATCAAACGGACACAGCGATGACTGTATTAAATAACAAACTGTTAAAAACGATAACTGTATATAGCGTACATATCACATTTAAAGTAAGCTATATATGTTAGCAGAATACCATTCACTCTGATTCACAAAGTGTTCAAACTATAAGTAGCCTACATAGTCATCTAACTGACTTGACAATCAGCATTAACTGATTGGATGCGATGTCCGTCAATATGAAAATAGGCTACTTTATACGTGATACACTACAGCCTACAGTCGGATCGTTTTTATCAGTTTGATATTTAATACAGTCATCGCTGTGTCCCTTTGATATGAAATACAGTCAGATTTATAAGTTTAATGACAAGTGAAGTCCCTGCGATCGCTGTGGCATCGCCAGAGATAGGCTTGGCTACTACAGACCCCCACATTTCCTTCCGTAAGCACCATGCGTAAAACGGACACGAGTGACATCCCTGTTGCGCATGGAACTGCCACAAGTCATTCATGAAGAAAATAATTGCTGGAAACAATCTTAATCTCCTCCGCTGTTTCTATATTTTTCTATAGCCTAGGCTACCTTTTTTAAATCAGTAGGCCTATAGGCTATGGTAATACGTTCGACCAAGGTTAACACTAGAACCATCGCATTGTGTTCCACACACTGCGGAGCTGTCAGCTGAGCCGGCTCAGCTGACAGCTCCGCAGTGTGCGTCGGATTCTCCGCCTCAAAACATGTAAACGTGTGAAAAAATTAATGAATAATCAATTAAAGCTTACCTTAAAATAAGTGTGCCATGTTACTGTTTATTGTATTTTGGATTTTAGCTCATTTGGACGCTGTTTGGGCCGTCTGTTTTTATTGATATAGGCCATTGGCGATATTCTACTTTCAGTTTCCTTACTGACCCACCACGAAACGTGATTATTGTTCTTAAAGATACTTAGATTATAAAGCAAGAGGTGTTAAATAAATGTTTCGGCTTAGAAGGATTTCTAGTAATCTTTTATTCGCAAAGACTTGTCATGCAGCTTCGCATGAAATAAGCAGGAAATGGAAAATCGAACTCTGAGCCATCGATTTCAGCACTGGACAGCGCCCTGTACGAGCCACGTAGGGACTGTTTCTTAAGAAGACTCCTAAGAGACCGTTCGGGAACCACGACTACAGAGGTAAACAACTTTGGTAAGTCATAACGTAGGAGTCTTCGTAGCGCGCTAAGAGATGACGTTATCGGGAAACCGGCCCCTGTTCATTCGCTGTCCAAGAAAATGTCAAATAAAATTCAGACAATTAATTAATACTAAAGAATATACCATTACCATGCATTGCTTCTAATTGTATTATTGGGTGGGCACTGGGCAGGACAGCCTGCCTCCAAGTTACCCACCCGCTTATAGTGGTCACTGGTCAGCAGAGCTGGCCCGAGGCATAAGCGAATGAGCGGTTGCTTAGGGTTCCGACTGCCAGGGGCCCCCCTCCAATTTTTTTTTTAAGTTTGTGTGTTTGATATCAACATCATATTATGTAAATGTAAATTATCATACAATAAAAGTAATACAATGTTTTGGTAGATAGTTAATAGCTTAATAATTGAATCAGTTCATCTGGGAGGTAATCCGAGGTAAACTGATCACGTCTCTCCTCACTTGGCCCAGCAAGCTAGCATACTGCCCTCCATGGCGGGTTTCATAGTGTCGACGGATGTTAAATTCTTTGAACACCGTCACCGTCTCTTTGTAGATTAGACAAACTGCCTTTTCCTTGCACTGGACAAAAAAATTGTCATCTGTCCACTAATAATTAAAAAATAGGCCATGTTTAGAGGGATTGTTTGGGATCGTTAAAGCTCCCATATTATACACTTTTCGGTTCTATTATACACCATATTATATGGTCTTAGTGGTCCCTAATACGTTTTTCTTTAATTGTTTGCTGAAAAAAACTTTCAGATAATTTATTGTACTATGCTGATGTTCAGCTAATCTCACAATGGCCTATTTTTTAAAAAAGAGTTGCAGGTCCCCTCGTAAATATACAATCTTTGAGCTCCCCCCGCCCCCTGTCCGGAAGCGAAGCCAGATACGCCTCGCCCTCTGTCTGTCAGGGCCGTGGACCAATAAGAAATAGGGGTGTGGGCTGCACAGTGGAAGCTTCTGGCTTTACGGTTTGTGAGGTCAGAAAAGGGGATAATTCTGACTGGAGTGTTTTTGGGGGGAGGGGTGGGGGTTTCAGAAAAGGGGAGAGTGAGAAAAGGAGAGATTGTTATTTTTTTTGATATTTTGGCAGTCTCTAGGCACACCGTGGACGCATGGATATGTTGGAACACATTTAAAAAGTGCATTTAGCATAATATGGGACCTTTAAGCGGGCCACTCCAGTTGTTTAGGCGGGCCGGATGTGGCCCAGGGGCCGTAATTTGGGGACCCCTGGTATATACAGTTCCAGTGTAGTGTGATCACTGGATGCTTTTATATAAGGATTAGACAACATATTTGAGCAGTTGTTTCAAATGTCATCCATATTGTACCCACCACTAACTAATATTTAAAAACCCAAGAATTTAACTCCCAAAAAGACTGGTGTAAAATCATGGTATTAAACCTACCAACATTTAATAATCACCAACATGGCAATATACACTTCCTGACGTTACAGAATTTCAAAACAAAATGACTGGGCCTTTCGGATGTCACTCGGACTACTTTTGAGTTGGAGGAAGAAGTTTTTTGTTGTTGACCTGATCTGAATAAGCTACTAAATAAAAGTTATTTTAAAGAAAGATAACAAATGTCCTGGTTGGTTGATTGAGATTATTTTACTAATTTCTATTATAAATGAAATTGTTTCAATAATCTTCAAAAAGTAAGATTCATTCTGAATTAATGTCAAGATATTGGTTGAATCAAATGTGCAGATGAAGTCTGAAATTATTTTGCCTCTTTAAAAGAAAGTAGCACTGATTTATTTCTAGTGTGTTTGTTAATGTCTTTGTCCAGAAGGGGGCAGTGTTGCTCTATGTCAAGCAGCCACTCAGGGACAGAAGAAGTGCATGCCCGCTCCTCAGTAAAGGACTCTGTTCATCAGGATGACAATGAAGACATCGGGCAGGAAATGCTGAGGGTTTGTGATACTTTGGCATCCATCACGTTTATATATGATCTATGTGCAGTGTTGGGAGTTACAGTATTATTACTTTTTCTAGTAAGAGTTACTATCAGAATTTCAGTAATACTATAACATAATGAAATAACTTCTTCCAACGTTACTTTTATGGACTCTTAGGGATATTTTTTGTGAACTAAGCAGTGGCAGTGCAAACTCAGCAGAGGGACACACACTTACATCGATGGCGGACGGTGCATTGATTGAACAGATCCATTCATTTTACGGACTATCTAACCATTTGACAACCACTCAGTATAACACACTGTCCACTGTCACACATTTCATCTATTGACCTTTGATAATTAACGATTGAAAAGGAATAATGCGATATAGTCCCGGGGCTTTATGTACCGTTCTCTGTACGGCACACCTTACACGCTGGGACTTGCAATTAGCATGCACTCTGTGTAAATTTGTCCTTCAATGCTACCATCCTTCAGTGGATTTTCTTATAAAGAAGGTCGGCCCTAGCCTGGCTCCGCCCGCCCGCCTACTTCCGGCCAAATTTCATTTTCCCTTCAGTAGTCAGTCTGGGTGTACAGCGCATTTCCCAGATTCTCCGGAGAATCTACAGCCGTCCAATCAGCGAACAAAGCGAGTGGCTGAGAACGATGACGTCGAAGTCGCGCTCCAGTTTCAGTTGAATGCTGCGTTCCTTTATACTCGGAAGAAGGAGATTTCCGACTTGGTAGTTCCGAGTTCCGACCTGTCTGTGTTCCAGTGCATCTGCTCGCGAAAGTATGGACGCCTAAAACCTTTCTCGTCCAAATAACTAAACGTTAGGCTCTAACAAGTTACTGTTGCCAGGTACCGGTAGATTCATAGACTACAATATGTAGTGAAGTCGGAAATTTCCGAGTTCCCTGTCTTAACTGGAACGCACCGTCAAAAGCCGGCTCATGACACACGTGACGACCAAACGTGATGCGATTGGTTGGCTAATCCAGAGTGGCACTGGGCAGATCCAATAGTTTTAAATTTCAACAGACACCCGCCTCCAAGTGAGTGAACGTTTGCCAATAACAGCACTTCCAGACCTTCTGTACAAATGAAATGAAGTACGATGGTCTGGTTGGGCCAGGCTACTTCCAGACCTTCTGTACAAATGAAATGAAGTACGATGGTCTGGTTGGACCAGGCTACAGTAAATCCAGACTTTTTAAGACATTTAAGGCCTTGAATATTGAAACTTAAATTTAATGACTTTTAATACTTTTCAAGATCCGCGGCAACCCTGATTAAATAACCCAGACAAAACCATGAATCAACGCTTAAACCATAAGGTAATTTATTAAAGCAATCTCTAAAATTTACGTCAAC
Source organism: Ammodytes marinus (assembly GCF_949987685.1). NCBI lineage: Eukaryota > Metazoa > Chordata > Actinopteri > Uranoscopiformes > Ammodytidae > Ammodytes > Ammodytes marinus. The sequence goes on from NC_137233.1 coordinate 20,595,276, forward strand.
CGGAGGGCTGTAAAAGAAAAGGAAAACGGGAGGAAGCCTGGGACAGCCACAGTTGGACTGCGTTATTGCCCAGGTCTTCCTCCTAATGCGACATTGAGCCTGAGCCTCTCATCTCTACCCGGGACACTGGATGACACTACACCTACAGGAGTCAAAGAACCATGGAGAAGAAAAGGAGCAGAGGTATGATGAAGAAGCTCATGCTAAATGAGTGATACTGCTGCAAATGAGTATCTAATCCAATACAAATTTTGAATATCGAATAGTATCTGAATATCGATTTTTTTTCAAGATATATTATTTTTAGCCCATATTTCCCAGATGTAAACATAATGACTAATTACAATTTTTAAGCAGAAACCAATCATCTTGACCCCGTTCTAAAATAAATGAGGCAATATGCACCTGAATTTGAAGGTGATAATGTTCAGTGTTGTCGAGCAGGAACATACAGTGAAAACAAAATTAACTTTTTTTCATGAGAACAAAGAGGGAGTGAAGCGTCTGATAAGTAATGGTCACACATTTCAATTCAGGAAGCAATCTCTTCCAGGAATGGATCCAATCTGTGACCAGTCCAGCAAAAAGGTCAACCTATTGAAATGAGGTTAAAAACGTAAAGCTTCCATTGAAATACTTACAGTTGGTCTGAGACAAGCATGTTTTTTTCTTCTTCTCATTACATTACATTGCAGTGCTGAGTGGGGTCAATACTGTGGAATTTCAGCTGGATAGCTAGAGTCAATGAAACAGAAGAAACGTTACCTTTGATTTCTTAAGGCACTGGCTTCGTAGTGTTGGACTGTCAATGGGCGATTTCAAGAATGTTTAGTTTGTTTACGCCCAGAGTGCAATACTACTTACCAAGATAATGTTGTACAGCAGGGGTTTTCAAAGCGTGAGAGAGTGAGCCCCCCCTCAGAGAACAAAACATTTTTCTAAATCCCTGTGTTTTGAAAGATCTTTTTTTAAAAGATCAGTGTTTTAATCCTGCTTCCTTTAAGCGTGGATAGTAGTGACTGAGTGTGCAGCGGAGTGAGAAAGATAGGCAGACAGACTTGCCCAAATTATTGACTAGTTAAATGTCATTCACCCAGTGTTCTATTTCGTCCTTACTGACCGCCAGAGGCGGTGCATTAAGCACTGGATATATCCATCTAGCGCATGCGCAGTTTCGAGTACCTGTACCAAAAAAGTCACCTGTGACCCTCGTGACCCCGGAAAGGCTATATAGCCCGGTGTCGAAAGAGGAACGGTTCCTTTCATCTTCTCGCGATGCAGTGAGAGTACCGCGTGCGGACAACTCGTTCGTATTTTTGGAAGGATTGTGCTAACTAACTGCTAACGGTGCAGCCTCGCGACCAAAGAGGTCGGAGTAACGGTGAGTTCGTCCTCCAGGGGCTGTTTAGCTGTGTAGCGCTGAAGGAGCTATCGCCGCTACTTGACTGTAGCCGCTAAGGTATAGCCTCCCTTTGATAGAGACAGCTCGGCTGTTTTCTTGCCACATTTTTTTTGCTGGTAAACTTTTCGTTTTGAAAAAAAAAAAAAAGTGTATATCTTTTCAGTCACTTATCAGTGAAGGCTGCGCTCTTGCGTCTGCTCCTGGTAACACTGCTGTGTATTTATTTTCAGTCACTTATCGGTGAAGGCTGCGCTCTCGCGTTCGCTCCAGGTAACACTGCTGTGTATTTATTTTCAGTCACTTATCGGTGAAGGCTGCGCTCTCGCGTCCTCTCCTGGTAACACTGCTGTATATTTATATTTGAGCTCAGTCACTTACTGGTGAAGGCTGCGCTCTCGCGTCCGCTCCTGGTAACACTGCCTTGTATCTCTTTTCAGTCACTTTCCAGTGAAGGCTGCGGTGCCTGAGGTTTTCCTATCAGAACCGGCATTTCCAGTTCAGGGTACTTCCCTTCGGGCTTTCCCTCTCCCCGAGGGTCTTCACCAGAGTTGTGGCGGCAGCCCTCGCACCCCTGCAGGCGCAGGGCTTGAAGGTCCTGCCGTATCTGGACGACTGGCTGGTCTGTGCGCCGTCCAGGCCCCAGGTGGCCCAGGATACGGCCCGCCTGCTGTCGCACGTTGCCCGGCTGGGCTTGACAGTGAACCGATTAAAGAGTTGCCTGGACCCTTCCCAGCGGGTTACCTACCTGGGGTTGGTCCTAGACTCGGTTGCCATGAAGGCCTATCTTTCACCTCGGCGCGTGAACGACATCCTTCGCCTCCTTCCCCTCTTCAGGGCCGGCAGGAGGCTGCCTTTTATTCAGTTCCTTCAGCTTGTGGGCAAGCTGGCAGCTGCTTCAGCTGTAGTGCCTCTGGGCTTACTGTCCCTGCGCCCACTCCAAATGTGGCTGAACAGCCTGCACCTAGATGCCAGGTGGCACAGGCAGAGAGGGGTCAAGGTAACCCGGCAGTGTCTCATCTCTCTGGCTCCATGGAGGGGGAGAGCGTATCTGGCGGCAGGCGTGCCCATGGGCACAATTCCGGTGCGCCGGGAGTTGGTAACAACGGACGCCTGCCTCTCGGAGTGGGGCGCAGTGTGGGCAGGACTGCGCAGGGACGGTGGTCTGGCCGAGACATTGCACAACACATCAATGTGCTCGAGCTCCGGGCTGTGCAGCTGGCACTGGACAGTTTTTTACCCCATTTGACAGGCCGACATGTCCTGGTGCGGTCGGACAACATGGCCACAGGTTCCCAGGTGAACCACCAGGGGGGCACCAGGTCGGCACGGCTTCTCCGGGTATCCCAGAGCCTGTTGACTTGGGCTGCTCCCCGTCTGGCCAGCCTGCGGGCAGTCTATTTGCCGGGGGACAAGAATCGGGCTGCGGACTTCCTCTCCCGACGGAAGCCTCCACCGGGGGAATGGCGGCTTCACCCCGAGGTGGTGGAGTCGATGTGGGGCCTCTTCGGCAGGGCAGAGGTGGACCTCTTTGCCTCGGAAGAGTCGACACATTGCCCCCTCTGGTTTTCCTGGGCAGAAGCGTCCAGCCCTCTAGGGCAGGCCACTTTATGCGTATCCACCATTGCCTCTGGTCCTACCGACACTCCAGAGGGTCCTTTTGCAGGGCCACGAGCTCCTTCTGGTGGCCCCCTTTTGGCCGGGGAGACTCTGGTATCCTCTGCTGCTCAGGCTCTGCTGCAGCTCGCCATGGCGCCTCCCCGACAGGAGGGATCTCCTGTCACAGCTGGGGGGTCAGATATGGCATCCCGACCCCTGCACCCTTCAGCTCTGGGCTTGGCCACTGCAGGGCCCGACCCGCAGCTGAGGGATTGCACTGCAGCTGTCAGAGGTACTGTCCTGAGTGCCAGGGCACCGTCGACCAGGTTGCAGTATGAGAACAGATGGAAGCTGTTCTCCGACTGGTGTGCAGCTAGGGCCGTGGATCCAGTGCGTCCTTGAGGGTCTATGTCACTGCTATCTCCTCCTTACACGATAGGGTTGACAGCGCCACCGTAGGATGCCACAGGTTAGTGTCACTGTTCCTTAGAGGGGCCTTGAGGCTGCGTCCCCCGACAGCCATGAGGGCTCCGACATGGGACCTGCCACTGGTGCTGGAGGCCTTGTCGCCTCCCTTCGAACCTTTGGGTCAAGGGGGGTTGAAGTGGCTGTCCATGAAGGCTGCCTTTTTACTCGCCATAACCTCTGCGAAGCGGGTCGGGGAGTTGCATGCCCTTTCGGTGAGTGATACATGCCTGAGGTGGAACTCTGATGGCTCAGGGGTCACTCTATGGCAAAACATTGCATTTTTACCAAAGGTGGTTCCACGTAATCACCTCAACCAACCCATCCAGTTGGCGCGCTTCAATCCCTCAGCTGTGGAGGGTGGGTCTGAGCTGCTGTGCCCAGTACGGGCTCTTAGGGCTTATATTTCTGCTACCGAGTTAAACTCAGGCAAATGGTGTCACAAAATGATTTAGAGCTGATCATTCATGCTTTTGTGTCTTCGCGTTTAGACTATTGTAATGTTTGTTGTCATGTTTAAACAAGAAGGAGCTGTCTCGCCTGCAGTTAATGCAAAATTCTGCAGCGAGAATTCTGACCTGCTCTAATAGGAGGACCCACATATCCCCTATTCTAAAAGCTCTGCATTGGCTGCCAGTGTCCTTTAGGACCAACTTTAAAATTCTGGTTCTAACTTTTAGAGCTTTGCATGATCAGGCTCCATCCTATCTCAGTGATCTGATTCAGCCTTACACCCCTGCTCGGGCTCTGAGGTCTGTGGAGCAGAAATTGCTAATGGTGCCACGTACTCGTTTGCGGACCAGAGGTGACCGATCCTTCCAGGCTGTTGCTCCCAAGCTCTGGAACGATCTTCCCATCTCTCTGCGTTCAATATAGTCTGTTGACGCATTCAAACGTCAACTAAAAACCTATTTATTTGTGCAGGCTTTTGCCTAATTTGTTCTTGGGGCTGCTATGTTTTATCACTGTATTGTAATTGGCCGTTTAATGTATGTATATTTTTAATCTGTTGTTGCTTCCCATTGTGAAGCGCTTTGTGACCCTGGTCTGCGAGGGGCGCTATATAAATAAAGTTTACTTACTTACTTACCGCCAGTATTCGTCAGTCGGAGCAGCTTTTTGTTTGCCATGGTGGCCCTAACAGGGGTCGTGCTCTAACAAAGCAGAGGCTGTCCCACTGGATCGTGGATACCATAACACATGCCTATGGGACTAGTGGTCGCCCCCCGCCATCCAGGGTGAGGTGTCACTCAACCAGGAGCGTCTCAACATCATGGGCTGCCCTGAGAGGGGTGCCCCTGGGGACCATCTGTGCTGCAGCGTCATGGGCGTCACCTAGCACATTCTCCAGATTCTACCGTATCAACGTTGCCACTCCCCATCCAATGGGCGTGGTCCTGATGCCAAGCCCTGCTGTCTCCAGTCAGTAAGGTGAGTGCTTGGATTCTTCGTGACGTTGTTGGTATTGGCCATTCAGTGCTTTATGCACCGCCTCTGGCGGTCAGTAAGGATGAAATAGAACGCAGAGTTACGTATGTAACTCCGGTTCTATGAATCCTGGATGACCGCCAGTCAGAGTTACAGGTCACTCAGAAGTCTTGTGGTTCGCGAGAAGATTCTGGGAACAGATCTTCTTTCGACACCGGGCTATATAGCCTTTCCGGGGTCACGAGGGTCACAGGTGACTTTTTTGGTATAGGTACTCGAAACTGCGCATGCGCTAGATGGATATATCCAGTGGTTAATGCACCGCCTGTGGCGGTCATCCAGGATTCATAGAACCGGAGTTACATACGTAACTCTGCGTTTTTTCGCTAGTGCCTCCAATGTCCTGATGGAGTAAAAAGTGAAATGCATGAATCTGGTAGCCTGGAAATCCAGACCCTGATATCTTGAACGATAGAGGGTCTGGCCACGATCAATAGTAATTTCCAACTCAAGGGGCGGCTCCTACTCGTGCATTTCAAATGCCACTGCACGCAGTTGGATAGCACTACAACCAATCAGAGCGATGCACAAGGTGACGTAAGCCCCGTTCGTTTAGCGAACATGGTATGCTCTGAAAGTGAAGTATTTCACTATCATTTGTTGTCTTATTTGTGCATGATGTGGTAGCGTAGAAAATAAGTTTATAATTATATATACATGTAATTGAGCTCAAATACATCAACAAGTTGAACCAGGTGACATGATACACATAATTAAACACAAATATATTGCATGTAGTTTGGTAAAAGTGTGGTAATCATGATCTGTATATCCTGTATGCACCTGGTCCAACTTTATAATTTCTTGAGTGTTAAATGCCAGTTCAAGTTTTTCTTTTTGTTGTACGTGCTGGAGTTGTTCACACATTGAGCATATTAAATATCCACACTTTTATGCAATGAACAGTTCAGTTTTTTCTTTATAATTATCTTTTCTTTAGATTTCCCCTTCAGAACCAGTATTCGGGCAGATGACGTGACACATGATTTTTTGGTAATGAGTCTTAAATGTTTATATAAATGCATTTTCCCATTAAACCATCACATGACAGAGTGACATATAACAGTATTTCACTTTAAAATTATAATTTTGAATGGAAAATTTGTTTTGTGATGTTTGTATTTCAAGGTGAACGTGCAAAATGTCCTGCGGTGTGACTGTAACATTGATGACTCAATAAATGTAAATATTAGTCAAATAAAACAGAGACGTTTGGAGCAGCTAATAAATGCTAGTTTTCAAAATGCCAAAAAAGACTAAAATAATATTTACAGTACATTTAGTTTTGTAACGCAAATGCTGTCCTGCGGTGTCATATGATTTTCGATTTTTGGACTGGCATTTACATGGACATCCATAGGGGTCTTTAAGTCAAGCCCCCTACCAGGAAGTCCCCCAGATGTTTGGATGTACAAAGAAGGTTGAAAGGTGAGTGTCAATCATTTATTAATTTGATAAATTTCATAGTTTCTGTCAGACCATGAACGTGTCCATTTTTTCTTGTCCTGTGGTGTGACTGCTCTAGTTTTAGAAAAAAGATTTTTTTTTAAATTTAATTAATCATATTTAGGTTTAAAACAATGAACTTGTTCAGCTACTTCAAAGCTCAAGATCAGCCTTATATAGCACTGACACAAAATGGCTGCATAAGTGAAAGAGTCCTGCGGTGTGACAACCCCGTCCTGTGGTGTGACATAATTAAGTCAGATGTCTAGCTAGATTCTCGTCTGTTATTTTTTAAATATTAAAAATAAATATAAATATATCCCTGTCTAAATATAGGGGAAGGTGGGGTGATTTGTGCATTTTGGAAGTTGCAAAACCCATTGTTTCTAGAAAACCGTGGAAGAAATTGGAAATGTGACCACATATTTAAGAAGAGCCATCCATTTGACTCATCCTGTAAAGAAGGGAGACACAAGGAATAAGATATAAGCACATTTAAGCTCAAAAAACTGTGTTTTGCCTTTCAAAGTAAAATTTCCATGATCAAGGTTTTTTGATTATTGTGTCTGAACAATTATAGACACGTTTGAAAACATTTGACACATGTTTTAGTGCTTTGGTATGCTACACTTTGAGTCTATATAATTAGCACAATGTCAACCCTAAATTGCTGCATCATGCCTATTATCCAAAATTCTGGGGATGGGGTGATTTGTGCGCAAGGGCCTGGGTGAGTTATAAGTAAGTAAGTAAGTAAAATGTATTTATAAAAGCACATTTATGACAGTTTGCACTGTCCAAAGTGCTGTACATAGTGCATTCAGTAGGTAAACAATGAAGGTAAAATAACCATAACCAAAATAAAAGACGTAAAGCCCATACATCCACATAAACACAGATAGTAGTGCAGAGGTAAGTAAGTAGTGCAGAGGTTAATGGGGAGGAAACACCAGGGTGTACATATGGGTTTTGAGCCTTGATTTAAAGGCAGAAATGTAGGGGGAATCACATTTGTCAGGTGGCAGTTGGTTCCACAAGCACGGAGCAACTAGTGCAAAGTACATTTCTGAGAGTTGTGCCAGTGGCATGGCTGTATACGCTGGTCACCAAAAGAAAGTGATTGTCTACAGTAGCTCAGAAGAGAGTGACATCTCAATTCCACTTAACGACACCACTGATGAGAGTTCAGATGGCCAGAAAGATGATGATGGTGACTTTGACAAGACAACTTTTTTTCCGAAAGCTATATTTCTTAAACAGTTTATTCCAGATCCAAAGTTTTTATTGCCAGGGATGCACAACATCCTGAAATATATGTACATATTTGAGTTGGAGACATAACTGTCAAGGCCTCACTTTAAAATCACTTTGAGTAAAAAGTTGCACAAATCACCCCACCTTCCCCTATATATATAAAACAAATATTGTAAATATATTATTTAACAATTATTAAACATAAACATAACAATTTATCTCTGTCTTTATATCTATTTGAATGTTATGAATCATTGTTTGTTTTCTGCTGTATATTAACAGTCACTGATCATTGTATTTAAAGTGATTTTTGTCCATGTTTAGGCATGAGCAAAGAGAGGACAAAGAGGTATCGGGAAAGGTTAGCGCAGGATGAAGCCAGGCATGAGGAGATCCTTAGGGAGAGAAGAAGGAAGTAAATAAGTTCATAATAGGGAAATGCAGTTTATACATTCTCTAAGACCTACACTTGTGTGGAAAACATGTAATAGCTGCCTCTGTTCCTTCAACAGATATCAAGAAAAGAAAGTTAAAGGAGAAATTCCACCACGAAACATAAGCAGCCTCCCGAAACATAAAAAAGCAAAGCTTTGTGATGAATGGAAGAATACAAAGAGAAGAAACGGGAAGAAGAAGAAGGATCTAGCAGCCATTTTGGACATTACTCCCCCATCACCGGAAGAACTTGATGTCTCATTTAGTCCAGTTAATCTTTCTCCTGCTCATGGTTCTCTTTCCCCAATTCCAAGTCTCCCCAAAAAGGTTTGTCAACCCAAGTTGAGCGCAAAAATGAAGAGGCTGGAAAAAGAAAGCTAAAAGCAATGATATTGGCTGATCCGCAAACTGCAGAGGACTTCTTGTCCAGCAAAGAGGAGATGAAAATCCAAATTAAATGGATAGAGGAAAAGGACATTGAAAAATGTGACAAATTGCTGCCTCCTGTGCTCCCAGCTGTGAAAGGCATACTGGGAACACACCAGATTTACTCCACAACACCAGGGGCCTCATTTATAAAGCTTGCGGCGCACAAAAACCTTGCGTAGACGGGAAGAAATTTGCGGGAAAATGTGCGGTGGCAAACGTTGGTATTTATAAAGACATTATTTGCGGAGAAGTGTGCGTATTCCTACGCCAACCTTCGACCATGCGTAGAGCTACCGCAAGGTTTTCCTGACTCGGGGAATCAGCGACACTCAATGGCAACACCACGAAATAAAGCTCTGTCATCAGAAAAACACACAGCCGCAGAAAAAAATAAGACACCACTTCAAATGTTCAGTGTCTCTTGTTTTACTCTTTATAGCCATATGTTTGAGTATAATGGACAATTTGATTTTAGAATATAAACGTTTACATTTCTACCAAATTCACAATAAAAATATTCTCATTTAGAACATTTTCAATAAGTAGGCTAATGTAGAGATCAAGATTTAAGAAAAATCCAGACTGGTCTCTTAATTTTTTCCGCGGCTGTATAGTAGGCCTATATAAAAACAACTATAAAATAATCGGCAGCAAATGTATTTCACACTGTACAAAGCGAAGTTGTAGGTGTGGATAGGCTATACTAAAGGCCTATAATGTTGTGACACATTTAAGATGCAGTTTGAATTATTTATGAAGTCTACATGTTTTTATTAACATGTTTTATATAATTTTATAAATGCATATGTCGGCAGGTGTGTCCGCTTGGCCGACTTCGTGAAAAAGTTGTGTCCAAAGATATCATATGGCCAACAATTATGAATTGAAAAGGTGAATTTCGTTATGTCCAATTATCTTTTAAATTTAGGAAGTTATTACATTCATCTCTTTTTGGTAATATTTGACCCTGGTGAGTTTTTAAACTAGTTGATGTGTGGATCTCACGTGTAGCAAATACTGCCTAAAGTAGGCTATGAGCTAAAATTCCTTACAAATAATAACTACTAATTATAAAATTGCCACCAGCTTGTATGTGTTAATTTTGGTAGCACACGGGCTATAAATAGGGCTCATGGCAAAGCATAATTGTGCTACGATATGGCAGATTTAGCGCACCTTGAGGATTTGGCCAGAAGGCTGAGAAGAGAGCGTATTTTCCATGACCATGATGACCCTTTCGCGCATGGAGATGACTGGCTAATAAGCCGTTTTCGACTTCCGAGAGCAATTCTGTTAGATTTGTGTACTATACTGGGCCCTGCCTTGGAGAGAACGACCATGAGGAACCGGTCCATCCCTGTGCAGGTACAGGTATGTGCCACTCTGGGCTTCCTTGCCACTGGGACCTTCCAGCGCGAGATAGCTGATAGGGCAGGTATATCCCAGCCGTCACTGAGCGCGCTCATGCCAGCCGTCTGGGATAGCCTAATTGACTTAAGCCCTCGTTATGTCAAGTTTCCTTATACAGCGGTTGACCAGGCCAACATTAAAATGCAATTCGCAGCAATGTCCGGTTTTCCTAACGTAATCGGAGCCGTTGACTGCACCCATGTTGCAATAAAGGCACCAAATGAGAATGAGTTTGCTTTTGTCAATCGTAAGCATTACCATTCCATTAATGTGCAAATTATTTGCAGTGCCGATATGACGATAACAAATATAGTGGCTCGGTGGCCTGGCTCAACACATGATTCGTTTATTCTGAGGCAAAGCAGTGTGGGGGCACAGCTTCAAGCTGGTGCTGTGCGCGATGGATGGCTGCTGGGTAAGTTCATTATTTTCAGTAATATCTTACACTGCATTTACTTTGCACAATTTTTTATGGAATAGCCTACATTCAACTAGTTCTCATTACGCAGGTGATAGTGGGTACGCTCTGGCACCGTGGCTCCTGACTCCGTTCGGGAACCCGCAGGACGCAGCACAGCGGCATTATAATGCCATCCACGGTCAAGCCCGATCGGTGATTGAGCGCACCATCGGGCTCCTAAAATCCCGCTGGAGATGCCTGGACAAATCGGGTGGAATACTGCTTTACAAGCCAGAGAAGGTGAGCAAGCTTATTATAGATCATGCTTGTCATGTGTCTAAGGCTTTGTAATGCCAAAGGACCTTAATTGGTAATTGTCTAGCATTTTCATTGAAACCACTTTGTAACTTTCTCCCAACAGGTTTGCCAGATTGTCCGGGCTTGCGCTGTTCTCCACAACGTGGCACAGCGCAATGGCATCCCTGCGCCAGTTGGAATCATGCCAGAGGACGAGGACATGCCCCCCCCTCCCCCACCACTCAATCCAGCCATTGCCCGGGCCTTGGCCATCCGGGAAAATGTGATGCACCGTCTATAAAGACAACAAACTGGGTACTTTTTGGCAATTTCTTTTAATACGTTGCACATTTCATTCAACACATTGTGCACATTATGGACCTCTTTTGTCAGTTGCTGCACAGATGTAACAATTTCTTTTTGTATTTCCAGCACAGCATCCGTCAGAACGCGCGCACTGGCACGCGTTCCGGAGGAGACTCCACTTGGGCCTGGCCGTGGGGACATGGACGCACGGACCCCGCTTGGCCCTGGCGCCTCCTCTGCCGTCTCAAGAGCTTCAGCCACACTTGATTCTAAATAAATGAAACGGAAATCAATGAGTTGTCTGGTTGCTTAAATATTGTAATGCCTTCTTACTTTGCTTTGTTTAAAAAAATATGTTTAACTTACTGCTCTCTGGATCGGCTGCTGTGGCTGCTGCTGCGTCGCTGTCCCCCACTGCCTCTGGCACAATGCCGGACAGCACAGTTTCGCCAATCACGCCAGCTATTTTTTGATGGAGCGGTGAGGGTTCGTCTGCTTCCCCCTCACCCCCACCAGTTGCTCTCATGGAGTTGCGATGTGAAGTGATCGACTTTTTTGTCTCCACCTTCATATCTGACCACTTCTTTTTGATTTCGGCCACTGTCCTCTCGGCCGAGCTGACATTATTCACCGCCGTTGTGACATGTTGCCACTCAGTTATTTTTAATTTATTTGAAATTCCTCTGCTGAGGCCTCCAAACAAAACCTTTTTGCGGTGCTCCACCTCTGTTACGAGCACCTCCATTTCGCTTTCAGAGAACTTAGATTTTTTGGTCTTCTTCGAAGTCATTTTCCTCATGTCTGTCAATCGACCGTCCTCATTATATAGCGTCCATATTCATGAGCTATTTAGCATATGCCATGTATGGTAGATAGTGGGAGGAGAAGTGGGATGACACGGGGTGGAGATCATCTGCGCTCAATTCACCGCAGGTGGGTATTTATAAAGGGAATATTGCGTGCAGGTGTGCGCCGCACAGTTTTATAAATCTGAATTTTTTTTTGCGCAGCACATTTTTGGCTTTGTGCGGACGCAATGTTTTAGGATGGTTTCTACGCACACCGTTATAAATGAGGCCCCAGGGGAGGTGTTTCATAGGGAAGTAAGTTGCTTCTGCAGCAATCCAAAAGTGTGTGGCTGCTTCAAAGTCACAAAAGTCAAAATTACTGACTGTCCAGCTCAAGAGATGACCCCTATCCCATCCTTCTTGGATGAAGATGCTGAAAGTGACCAAGGCATATTGGAAGTGGGAAAGTTCATCATTGTAAAATATGATGAACAGCAATATGTAGGCCAAGTGTTGGATATTCAGGGAGAGGAAATACAGGTAAACTGTATGGTTCAGCACGGAAAGAAGAATGCCTTCAAGTGGCCCGACAAAGAGGATAGCATTTACTACTCCCGTACTGACATCATTGGAACAATTTCAGAGCCTGAGCCCTATGGTCGTGTTGCAAAATTAACCAACCTGGACTGGCTCATGTTCAACACATAAGTTAGCCATTAGATGTAGTCATTTCTACATCTTTTGTAAAATATTGTCTCGAAGAGTTTGTCATGTTTATGGTTTGATAATTTGTTATAAGTGATGCCTCCAGAATGTAAAAGTTCAATTGTTCACTGCATTCTTTGTTAAAACTGACATGAACTGATGATTTTAACATGCCTTGCTCATTATTTTAGAATGATATAAATGATATTCTCCTGATTAACAAGATATTTGTTCTGTCTCTTCAATTAAAAATAGAAATTAATGTTCTTTATGACTATGGTTCTAATTTGACGCCTCCAAAATGTTAATTGTTCAGTACGTCTTCTTCACTATGCTTTTCGTTAAAATTCATGCACTAAGTAATAAGATTCTAATGATATGTTGTATCTTTATTAATGGTAAAATAGAGGTACAAATGAATTTGTTTGTTACAAAAGTATTCAATAAATTTCACCTTAAATGTTCATACATTGTCTCTTTTAGTCCTGTGGTGTAACGGCATGTCCTGTGGTGTGACATCACTTTAAACACTATAAAATAACCTTTCCTACGCTAAGTAGTTTTAATAATTATGTGCATTTGAAAACATTGCATAATATAACTATCTAAAGAAAATAATAAACATTTTCAAATATTTGTTCTTGTTTTACACAATATTTCCAATGGAGCGAGTGATAAAAGATGGCACAAGTAAAGAACCTAATCCAATCCGAATTTTAGTGATCATCATTTAGTGATCATTCTTTAAGAATACTTCTTAGGACATACCTGATTTGTATTTGATATCAATAATATTTCAATAATTAATTTTATGGTAATGTCATGTCACACCGCAGGAAATTTTTTGTCTGAAGCTGGGAGAAAAGCTTAATAAATTACATAACGACAAAATAAATATGCTAACTGCTAGAAGTTTCAATATCAACAGTATTTGAACATTACAAAATCACACAATTCTCAAGCAATTTAGAACTTAAAGGCCTACTTCACCGGTTTGAATATGAAGGTGTATTGAATTCTGAGATCCTATGTAGTATACATGTGCAAAAAAAATTAAAATCGGTTCATCCTAGCCTGAGAAAAGGCCTATATTTCTCTTTCTCGTGACATCACAGAAAGAGAAATATAGGGTTAAAAAAAACGTACTTTGTAAATATTACTGTGATGTCAGATTTTTTTTTCGCACATTTATACTACATAGGATCTCAGAATTCAATACACCTTCATATTCAAACCGGTGAAGTAGGCCTTTAAAAAAAATGCTGTTTCACCCCTATTTGTCATCTACCCATTCGATGAAGTCACAGAGGCAAGGCTTATCCATAAGTATTTCTCAAAGGGCCATACATGAGGTTATCCTTGACTTTCTTGAAAAAAAGCACAACATTGTTCTGAGTCTGAGCACCATAAAGAGGAGGCTAAAGGAAGCAGGCCTAACTAGGAGGACAGATTATACTCCCATTGCCACTGTGCAAGCAACTGTTGCCCATGAACTGAGCGGCTCAGGTCAACTGTTGGGTTACAGAGCTATGTGGCAGACATTGCAACAAAAGCATCACCTGACACTCAAAAGAGATGATGTAAGAAATACGCTTTCCATACTGGACCCATTTGGAGTTCAACTTCGCTCTTGACGCAGGTTTGTCCAGAGGATATTTCACAGCGGGACCAAACCAAGTGACGCATGTTGATGGCTACGATAAACTGAAAAACTTTGGTATTGCCATCAGTGGCTGCATCGATGGCATTTCGAGGAAAGTTATGTGGCTCAAGAGTGGCAGCACTAATAATTATCCAGGGATCATTGCGCAGAATTATATGCAGTGTCTAGTGAGTTTGGACAACTTCCAGCCCGCCTTCACACAGACTGTGGAACTGAAAATGGCACTATGACTTCCAGTGACGTGCGGTGAGGTCAGTAAGAGGGTAGGCACCGAAATATGAAAAAAAAAACGTACCATTGTCAATGACGTCATCATTACGTCAAATGCCCCGTGACGTCATCCGTTGGTTTTCGCAGCAAACAATCTTGGTAGAAGACTCCGTCCGCGGCCGCCTGCTCCCTAGCCCAGTAGCCCGACTATCCCATGGCATGTCCATGGACTATCCTGCACAACACAACAACACAGACAGGAACACTATGTAAAAATGTAGTTCAACATCTGACCTGTTTACAGGCCGAGGGCAGTAATATACGCTAAACAGCGTCTAAACTGCCGGAATATTACAAGAAGAAGAAGAAGAAGTGCACCACGTGCCGGATGTCTTGCTACTTATATGCTGCTGCACTGAGCAGACGACCTCTTCTCAGTCTGAGTCTTCGCATCCAGGCTGTTTTGAAATATTGTCCGGCGACTATTGTTGGTAAGTTAATCTTGACGACAAAATAAAACATGAAAAAGGTGTTAACTTAATATATTAAGCTAAAGGCACCGATACTTATAGCCTACGTGACGTTGTTGTGTTATATTTTTTGTAAATGTATAAGCTCGGCTATTCAATGACCATAGCTAGCAAAAGCCAGGCAATATAATTGTGATTTCCCGCACTTTCTTTTCAGACTATAAAATCAAAAATAAATTGTGCAGGATCACTTGTATCGACTATCGATGAACCACAGTGCGTGCGTCGTGTAAATATTTAAAGGTTTTGAAGTCAAATACATTTTTATTTATTCCTGTATTTATCGTAAGATTGTTTGTAACGTTTAGCATCAGCGTTTTTATACTGAACACGGTTGTATTGAATTGATAAAAAGAGGCACTTTTATATTAACTAATTGTTTTGTTCTTTTTAGTGTTACTGTCCCTGACTCCCCAACCACCATGTCCAACAAATCATGTAAGAGAACTTCATTGCTTTGAGACTTGAACATCAATATCAAACATCTGCATGTATTTAATCAAAGTATAAATACATGTAAGGCTTAACTTTATCTTGACATCATGCATGCATGTATGTATTTTATTTAAATGTACACATTATATATTTATGTAATATCCCCATTGCTGATAAATATATATAGCTAACATTTACTTTGTTTCCACAGTGCTTGTATGGGTCATGGGAGATTCATACATTTGGCGAGCTGCCCAGGGCGGAGCCCAGAGGAGGGAGATGGAGGAGCCGGACCTTACAGTCTGCTGGTTCGGCAAGGGTGGGCTGCGGTGGGGTAAGCTTCTTCCTCTCTTTCTTGAAACCCTTAAAGGAAGAGTAGTGCCTGATGTACTCGTCATTCACTGCGGCGGTAACGACTTGGGGGCGGTAAGGAGTGTCAGTCTGGTGAATGCCATGAAGGAGGACCTGCTCTTCCTTCATGGCCTTCACCCGGCAATGAAGATACTCCTGTCCACCCTCACCCCAAGATACCGCTGGAGGGCTGACATTATTCCAGCCAAGATTGACGTGGCCAGAAGGTTTGTCAACCGTGTTATGGCCCAGTTTGTTCATGCAGTCGGTGGAGGAATTATTCCCCATACTCGTATTAGATATGACATTGCAGGACTTTTTTTAGCCGATGGAGTCCATTTGTCTCGTTGGGGGATGGACATTTTTTTAAGTAATGTTTTTAAAAGCCTTAAGGACCACCTTCAAACGCTGTAATTGGGAAAACAAAAAGAAGGTGGTCTCCGGTCCTGAGTGTCATGGCTAATATAGAGCTTTTGTTTAATCTTTTGGCCTAATACGGTTCACAAGCTGCTCTTCCTTTCCCCCTTTTTCCTTCCTTCATCTCTTTGGTATTTTCTTTCTTTTTTTCCTCTTAAATCTTTTCTGCTCTCTACCCCCCGCCACCCCCCACCTCCATCCTCCCTCCTCGAAGGACATGCTGGAAATCCAGACTAGGTGAGTCCCTTATCCAGTGCTGAACTGCTTTCTGCTACTCCCATCTGTTAGTCTTTATTCAAAAAGATAGCATTTGAGAACAAGGAAAATTATTGTTCAAGCGTTAACATTGTGTGGGTGCCCGTGTGATTCAGTGTCAGTGAGTGAGACTCTACTTTTATTTGTCATCCTCTTCTCCAGCCTCTGAGCTTTGGTGAGCCGCTGCTTGAACCCCCACTGGAACCCCCACTGCCTTGGCCAATCCTGTCCACAGCAAAGGACATGCTCCACTGCAGGTGAGTCCCTTATCCAGTGTTGAACTGCTTTCTGCTACTCCCATCTGTTAGTCTTTATTCAAAAAGATAGCATTTGAGAACAAGGAAAATTATTGTTCAAGCGTTAACATTGTGTGGGTGCCCGTGTGATTCAGTGTCAGTGAGTGAGACTCTACTTTTATTTGTCATCCTCTTCTCCAGCCTCTGAGCTTTGGTGAGCCGCTGCTTGAACCCCCACTGGAACCCCCACTGCCTTGGCCAATCCTGTCCACAGCAAAGGACATGCTCCACTGCAGGTGAGTCCCTTATCCAGTGTTAAACTGCTTTCTGCTACTCCCATCTGTTAGTCTTTATTAAAAAAGATAGCATTTGAGAACAAGGAAAATTATTGTTCAAGCGTTAACATTGTGTGGGTGCCCGTGTGATTCAGTGAGTGAGACTCTACTTTTATTTGTCATCCTCTTCTCCAGCCTCTGAGCTTTGGTGAGCCGCTGCTGGAACCCCCACTGCCTTGGCCAATCCTGATCCTCCTACTGGATTTTTCTTTTTAAATGTAAAAGAAACAATAAAGTGATTTGTTAAGAAAAAGGTAAACGAGTTGAGCTTGACTTTTGTAGGAACAAAACACTACAGACACATGTTCCCGTTGTAGGCACAGCTACCCCTTTTCAACCTTTTCCACCAACATGAATCCGGTTTGCAGGTGGTTCAACTAAAAAACCTTAAAGAACAAGTTTGTTTTTCCACATGTAAGAGAGCCACGTCATTAAGCCAATTTATACTTATCTGCTCTTTCATCAAACACGGGTGCCAACTTAAATCCCAACAACAAAAATGGTAGACCCCTTCACTTTAAAAAAAGTGTTACTACTGGCTTTGCTTTGCAGGCATACATACATATAGACATCCCTCCGAACACTATTGATCCATTCATCTGTACTGCTTGTAGGCTTAAGTTTGTTATCCTAGAATATGAAATGACCTGTGATCCTGTCTTGCGTACTTCAAAACTTATTGTGACTGATTTAGTACTGAATGTTTCAAGATATTGCAGCTATTTCTTTAATCTCCTGAAAGTATACAAGGAAAGAATGGGTGAGAAGAACACGTGTGAAAAACATACATACTACGGCTGTCAACTTTTTAATCAAAGGTGGGGTGTAAAGTTCAAATTTGCCATTAGATATGTGTGCTGCAGTCTCATAAGCTTATTCAAAGTAGTTTCCCTTCTGATCCTGCAGAGGGCGCTAGCTAATGTCGAGGACTCGAGGGCATATTAAAATATATTGGAACCAATTTTGGAATATGTTACAGCCCTTATATACACCAGACTTACAAAATAAAAATGCAAAGGTATTTCAAAATAGAGATTGAGCTGTTTAGGTGAAGTAATCAAGGAGCAACCAAGAAATATTTCTTCATGGTAGCAGGCTGTCATTTCCCTCCAGATATACAAACTTTTTCCTTCATTGATCTTACCTACGTGTCAGTGTCCCACCATGCTCTTTGTAGCCCTGGCTAGGTGTTTCCCATTCTCTATTCAGCCCTCAGCTCCACCCACAAGGACATGTGGAAAGAT
This sequence comes from Ammodytes marinus, assembly GCF_949987685.1. NCBI lineage: Eukaryota > Metazoa > Chordata > Actinopteri > Uranoscopiformes > Ammodytidae > Ammodytes > Ammodytes marinus. The sequence continues at coordinate 20,613,373 of NC_137233.1, forward strand.
AACCAGGACAGCACAGCAGGCAGGTACTGGGGCCATCACAACCAGTCCATTACAAATAATAATAATTATATTTTGGCACTATTAGGTATGCTGTTTTTTTTTGTTTTTGAACTAAGTGACTCTTCTGTCCATATATTATATATATTTAATTAAAGCTGCTGTAAGCGGAATGGTTCTTTTAGCTAACTTCCTGTCAGTTACTGCAGTTAGCAGGCTCGTCCCTACGTCAACATCACCACATTAATGCACTGCGGTCTTCGAGCAGAAAGTTATCTAGCATCATCTCAGATCCATAAGTGTGATAAAACCGGATAAAACATGATAAAAACCATCAAAACAGACATTGGGAAGGATTGTTACCTGCTCCGCCATTGTAGGCGCATACACATTTACCCATCTGTTGCTCTGGCGTGCACCGGCAGTGAGACCATGGAGTGTATATAGTATATATGAGTGAGAGGAGTGGCGGTTTGTAGCGTTCTCTCTCCTGATTGGATAAAAAATCGGGATACTACAACATTTTAATTAGGCTATTACTGCTAATTAGAATTACTTGGAGACCTGTGATATGACGTCCGCACTCTGTTGAAGTGATTGCTGTAGGAATATGGAGTGATATAACATATTAACACAAATAAACCGCTTACTCTATCTTTAATGAAGTACATTAGTTCAGCTTTTAATCTTTTATTGGTCACCTCCATTAGTAGGATATCAAAACAACAAAAGGATTGTATAGGTTTTAAAAGTTTTTTCAATAACTTCATAATAAAAATGTAATAGTGCAAACAAGTGTAAACGCTACTGTAAGAAGCCAAATATCATTTTACCATGCTGTACACCTCCCATAGGCCTAGGCAGCAGTATCCTGGAGTAGAAATGAAAGATAGTAGCTGTGAAAGAAAATATTCAGAATGGCCTGTCTTGGTTTTAAAGCCCACTCACCACGACAAGGTGCAGGCCAGGAGTGGGAACATATAAGACGGGACAAACATAAACAGACTGAAAAGCGCAAGACATAACAGACAAAAACATATAAAACAAGTGTTCTAAACCCTTTATGTGAACACGGGCGGTTGCATTTGTACTTGGGCCCTGAACGTACATGCAGGCTCTACGTCTCCGGAGAACCTATGGAGACAAAACTCTGGGGAAACTTTGATTAATTAAGCCATGTTCACATTATATGCGACAGACTGCCTCACTGAACTGCTGCCTCTCGCCTTTACTGTGAGCAAAGCAATAGAAAAAAATCATGCAACATTACATTTTTTTTTGTTTTTTTTTATATATATATATATTTTTTGTATTTTTTTGTATTTTTTGTTAAGAACATGTAGAAGAAGTGTTTTAAACCCTTTATGTGAACACGGGCGGTGGCATTTGTACTTGGGCCCTGAACGTACATGCAGGCTCTACGTCTCCGGGGAACCTATGGAGACAAAACTCTGGGGAAACTTTGATTAATTAAGCCATGTTCACATTATATGCGACAGACTGCCTTGCTGAACTGCTGCCTCTCGCCTTTACTGTGAGCAAAGCAATAGAAAAAAATCATGCAACATTACATTTTTTTTTGTTTTTTTTTATATATATATTTTTTTTGTATTTTTTTGTATTTTTTGTTAAGAACATGTAGAAAAAGTGTTTTAAACCCTTTATGTGAACACGGGCGGTTGCATTTATATATTTAATCCTGGGAGTTGGTGTGGCTGTTGAGTGCTTAGCTTAATTGCATACTTAGGGGGAAGCAGGGGGTCCTTTGAGGTGCTGAGCCCAGGCAGGGTGAGTATGGCTAGGGGCTAGGGGGACACATCAGGGGGGTCCTTTAAGGTGCTGAGCACAGGCAGGGTGAGTATGGCTAGGGGCTAGGGGGACACATGGGGGCTTCTTGGAGGTGCTGAGCTCAGGCGAGGTGAGCGTGAGTGTGGCTCAGGGCTAGAGGGGCCTACTTCCCCCTAGCCCTGAGCCACACTCACGCTCACCTCGCCTGAGCTCAGCACCTCCAAGACGACCCCCTGCTTCCCCCCAGTTAAATCCTGGGAGTTGGTGTGGCTGTTGCGTGCTTCTTTGCAGTCTCATGCCCCGTACAAGCAGGCTATGAGTGCATTTCTGGACAGTTAAATCCTTGGAGTTGATGTGGCTGTGGCGTGCTTCTTTGCAGTCTCATGCCCCGTACAAGCAGGCTATGAGTGCATTTCTGGACAGTTAAATCCTGGGAGTTGATGTGGCTGTGGCGTGCTTAGCTTAATTGCATACTTATTTGACAGGGCAGGCTGGGTGAGTGCGGCTAGGGGGACACAGGGGGGCTTCTTGGAGGTGCTGAGCACAGGCAGGGTGAGTATGGCTAGGGGCTAGGGGGACACATGGGGGGGTCCTTTAAGGTGCTGAGCACAGGCAGGATGAGTATGGCTAGGGGCTAGGGGGACACATGGGGGCTTCTTGGAGGTGCTGAGCTCAGGCGAGGTGAGCGTGAGTGTGGCTCAGGGCTAGAGGGGCCTACTTCCCCCTAGCCCTGAGCCACACTCACGCTCACCTCGCCTGAGCTCAGCACCTCCAAGACGACCCCCTGCTTCCCCCCAGTTAAATCCTGGGAGTTGGTGTGGCTGTTGCGTGCTTCTTTGCAGTCTCATGCCCCGTACAAGCAGGCTATGAGTGCATTTCTGGACAGTTAAATCCTTGGAGTTGATGTGGCTGTGGCGTGCTTCTTTGCAGTCTCATGCCCCGTACAAGCAGGCTATGAGTGCATTTCTGGACAGTTAAATCCTGGGAGTTGATGTGGCTGTGGCGTGCTTAGCTTAATTGCATACTTATTTGACAGGGCAGGCTGGGTGAGTGCGGCTAGGGGGACACAGGGGGGCTTCTTGGAGGTGCTGAGCACAGGCAGGGTGAGTATGGCTAGGGGCTAGGGGGACACATGGGGGGGTCCTTTAAGGTGCTGAGCACAGGCAGGATGAGTATGGCTAGGGGCTAGGGGGACACATGGGGGCTTCTTGGAGGTGCTGAGCTCAGGCGAGGTGAGCGTGAGTGTGGCTCAGGGCTAGAGGGGCCTACTTCCCCCTAGCCCTGAGCCACACTCACGCTCACCTCGCCTGAGCTCAGCACCTCCAAGACGACCCCCTGCTTCCCCCCAGTTAAATCCTGGGAGTTGGTGTGGCTGTTGCGTGCTTCTTTGCAGTCTCATGCCCCGTACAAGCAGGCTATGAGTGCATTTCTGGACAGTTAAATCCTTGGAGTTGATGTGGCTGTGGCGTGCTTCTTTGCAGTCTCATGCCCCGTACAAGCAGGCTATGAGTGCATTTCTGGACAGTTAAATCCTTGGAGTTGATGTGGCTGTGGCGTGCTTCTTTGCAGTCTCATGCCCCGTACAAGCAGGCTATGAGTGCATTTCTGGACAGTTAAATCCTGGGAGTTGATGTGGCTGTGGCGTGCTTAGCTTAATTGCATACTTATTTGACAGGGCAGGCTGGGTGAGTGCGGCTAGGGGGACACAGGGGGGCTTCTTGGAGGTGCTGAGCACAGGCAGGGTGAGTATGGCTAGGGGCTAGGGGGACACATGGGGGGGTCCTTTAAGGTGCTGAGCACAGGCAGGGTGAGTATGGCTAGGGGCTAGGGGGAGACATGGGGGGGTCCTTTAAGGTGCTGAGCACAGGCAGGGTGAGTATGGCTAGGGGCTAGGGGGACACATCAGGGGGGCTTCTTGGAGGTGCTGAGCCCAGGCAGGGTGAGTATGGCTAGGGGCTAGGGGGACACATCAGGGGGGTCCTTTAAGGTGCTGAGCACAGGCAGGGTGAGTATGGCTAGGGGCTAGGGGGACACATGGGGGCTTCTTGGAGGTGCTGAGCTCAGGCGAGGTGAGCGTGAGTGTGGCTCAGGGCTAGAGGGGCCTACTTCCCCCTAGCCCTGAGCCACACTCACGCTCACCTCGCCTGAGCTCAGCACCTCCAAGACGACCCCCTGCTTCCCCCCAGTTAAATCCTGGGAGTTGGTGTGGCTGTTGCGTGCTTCTTTGCAGTCTCATGCCCGTACAAGCAGGCTATGAGTGCATTTCTGGACAGTTAAATCCTTGGAGTTGATGTGGCTGTGGCGTGCTTCTTTGCAGTCTCATGCCCCGTACAAGCAGGCTATGAGTGCATTTCTGGACAGTTAAATCCTGGGAGTTGATGTGGCTGTTGCATGCTTAGCTTCTTGGAGGTGCTGAGCCCAGGCAGGGTGAGTATTGCTAGGGGCTAGGGGGACACATCAGGGGGGTCCTTTAAGGTGCTGAGCCCAGGCAGGGTGAGTATTGCTAGGGGCTAGGGGGACACATCAGGGGGGTCCTTTAAGGTGCTGAGCCCAGGCAGGGTGAGTATTGCTAGGGGGACACATCAGGGGGGTCCTTTAAGGTGCTGAGCACAGGCAGGGTGAGTATGGCTAGGGGCTAGGGGGACACATGGGGGCTTCTTGGAGGTGCTGAGCTCAGGCGAGGTGAGCGTGAGTGTGGCTCAGGGCTAGAGGGGCCTACTTCCCCCTAGCCCTAAGCCACACTCACGCTCACCTCGCCTGAGCTCAGCACCTCCAAGACGACCCCCTGCTTCCACCTGGTGGATTTCACACTACTACTTCTGTTTTAGTAGACTAGTCTATTTGTAGACAAAATCCATCCGTCGCTCTTTTCTCGTGAAGACATTGATCACAGCAGTGTAAAACTCATCCCTACGGGCCTTCAATTTGCACAGTCTCTGGCCCTCAATTGACAGAATGGCAAGGGCTGTAAGACGTGCTTGGCCGGTGCGATTCCGACTGTAGGTCTTGATCCGTTTCAGGGCTGAAAACGTGCGCTCAACCGAAGCTGTAGTTGCTGGTATTGTCAGGACCAGTTGCAGCAACTTTGTTGCTTCAGGAACTGTTGCTTCCAACTCATGCTCTCTGAAAAAGGCAAGAAGCTGTGTTGGTGATTTTCCACTCAGTTCTTGTGAGCCATACATCCCCACAAGATCACTTTTCAGCCTGACCAAGTCAAAGTACTTGGCATACTTTGACAGCTTCTGTAGTTTTCTGTCATCAAACTGGCGCAACATCTCTCCAAACTTTTTGCAATCTACCAGTCCAATGAAATCCAGATCGGAAAAGTGATCTACAAACCTGGTCTTCATCTGCACATTGACATTGTCCAGTATGCTGTAGTAGATGCGTGCTTGTTGTGCTTTGTTGTTGGACAGCCCATCTCGTGTCTCGTGGTGAAGGAGTTCCATCTCATCACATTTTTCCACAAAGTGTGCATGAAAACGGTCAAAATCTTGTCGCTTCCCGTCCAACACTTTCATGGTGTCTCTGATGCAATTAATGCAGAATCCGATATCCATGGTTTTGGACTGGAGGATGCGAAAGAGAGCATCGGTGTCATTGAAGATCCCTTCAAAAGCCATCAGCAGGAAACAGGTTGACCTTTTTGAGAGCCACAACTCAAACCCAGCTGCCATCAATAGTGTTTCATTGTCCCAGTTGTCTGGATTGTCAGCGATGACTTTGAACATGGCACGCAGATCAGGAAGGTGAAATAAAATCATCTGGACCAGTTTTGAATTTGAGCTCCACCTGGTGGCTGCTGCTCTGGGGATGCGGGTTTTGACGGTCTCATCCATGAGGTGTGTGCGTTTGGATGACTTGCTAAAAAAAGCTGAAAGACCCTCAGCTGTCTTGAAAAAGGTTCTGCACTCGGGGATGCATTTCGCGGACTGGGCTAGAACCAGATTCAATTTGTGGGCATAGCAATGCGTGAACGTAGCTTCGGGCACCTTCTCTTTAATCTTAGCCTGCACGCCATTTAGCTCTGAGGCCATAACGGAGGCTCCATCATAGGTCTGCGCCACCAGTTTATCGCAACAGTTGTATTTCTCCAATGTGCCCAAAACATACTGCGATACAGCTGCTGCTCTCCGGTCGTTGCTCACGTCATCAAATCCAAGGAATGCTTCTTTTACTTCGCCTTCACATACATAACGTAACACTACGGATATTTGGGCTCTATTTGACACATCAGTCGACTCGTCCACCTCCACAGCAACAAAGGGGGCCGCATTTATTTCGCTTCTTATGTCAGCGAGGAGCACGTCTGCCACTGAGTCGATCAGATCATTCTGTATTCTGTTAGATGTGCCAGAAAATACAGTTGATGTGCGCAGATGTCTAGCTAGCCGATCGTCTCTCTCCGCTAGCACATCCAGCAACTCCATGTAATTACCCTTATTACAAGAGCTAGCGCTTTCATCATTGCCACGGAAAGCAAGCTCCTGCTTTGCAAGGAAGCAGGTCGCATTTATTAGATCCTTCAAAACCTCTCGGTTTTCCCTTACCTTTTCATTGTGACAGCTGATGTTGAGCCTCCTTTGCTCATCAATAGCGAGGTCGATCCGAGCTTTACCGAAGCTTTTCATCTTAATATGACTCTGGACGTGAGCCGCCGACTTCTCATGCTTGCTTAAAGCTGCGGGCAGGTTGTTTAAATCACTATATCCCTTGTCAGTCCAAACCGTCCGGCTCGTCGAAAAAAGCAGGCAGGAATAGCAGTATAGCCGCTTATCGTTAGCACAACCACATAGCCAATCCTTTCTTACGTACCACTCTGTTGAAAACGATCGGACAATTTTTTGTCCCTTTTTTTCCTGCAGTAAACCGTCTAAGGCTGGCGTACACTTACCTCTTGATAACAGTTCCTTCTTTGATTCAAAATCCAGCTTGGAGAAATTCCTCAACTCAGAGATCTCGGGGGGGTCCACCACTGCCATTTTGCCTTTGTCTTTGTTATTTTCGCGGGGATTACGCTCCTTGCGGAGGGTTTACGTAGTAGCAGCAGTAATGACGTGAGCTGCGTAATGTTGTGTCCAGTAATATGATATCTCGATTTTAATTGGTCCACAATATGATATGTACGTAAAGGCTTATGTGGCATACCATTTACGTAAAAAAGGCACAAAGAATTATGCTTATTTGCGTACATGTTAAATAATACAGAATCAAGTGCGCATGCGCGAAAACTTTTTTTTTCTTGCCGTCCACAATGAATAGGCGCAAAGGCACTGATTCTTTGCCGTACACAATGAATGGGAAACAGCAAAGGCACAATATTTCTTTGGCGTAACTTACTAACTGCCACGTTTCTAATCAAAACGTCTACACTTTTTTAAAGTAATCGCGGATTACACGTAAAGATCGAAATAATTAACAGTAATAATACAAATATAAGTTTATTAAATAAAAAATATATTTTATTTTATTTTTTTATTATTTTTATTTTTTTTGCACACGGCGCCAGGGTAGGCACTGCCTACCCTGCCTACCCTGACCGCACGTCACTGATGACTTCCTGCTTTCCTACTGTGCAGACGCTTTTCTGCTTGCTCTCTCCTCCTCTTGCACTTTTTGCTTATATTCTTCTTTTTCGTCAATATAAATTTAGCAGCAGCTCCTGGATACATACAAATCAATGGGACTGTAATTTATTTTTATTTTTTTAATAGATACTACAGGCATTTTTAGAAACTTTTACGACCTCCTCAGCAGAACGTGAAGAGGCCTACCAGCAGGACAAGCCTGTGGTGACTGTAAGTGAGGCGCTAAGCTAAAGCTAATTAGCAGCAAGATGCCTCCCTTATCAAACGAGGAGTACCAAATACTCCTACAGAGGATTACAGCACTGGAAACAAAAGTGAATCAAATAGAAGTGAACGTGGAAGTGAATGGACTATGTGGGAACGACACAACTCTATCAGTGACTCGAAACAGTGGACAAGATCGAGCTAACGCACAGCTAACTAGCACCAGCAAGGCTACGAAGAAACAGAAGGACTGTGTTCAAGGCAGTGATAACCCTCCCTGGAATCGTCTTGGTGCAAGGCCAAAGAGATTGGAAAAGGGAGGACGGATAACCGGCAGGGCCGAGCGCCATGAGATGACTGATCTGGACAGCTGGCCTGCGTTATCACTTAGGCACAGTGCCTCCTCAACCCCGTGCCCCAGAGGCCGCAGCCATGGATAGCAGCTAAAGGGAGACGTAACAACAAACTGTGTTTGAACAAGTGTGCTAGTGTCAAATAGGTTCACCCCACTGTTCAGGGCTGTACAGTGCGACAGTTTTGATCGCATTTGCTACTGAAATTGATCACGTGCGATGATGAATACGAATCCTATCGCACTCGTGCGACAGGTTGATAATGAGGAGAGGCTGTCATTGAAACACAGAGGAGAGATGCACAACACTGCTTAGAGGGCTCTACATTAACACTGCGGGTAAATGAGTCTTAGGCAAGTAAGTTATTAAGTCCACCCTCCACTTTGGCTGGTGAAAGATGTGTGCTCGGGATCTGTGCTCGTGCAGCGATTCTAGGTATAAAAACTTCACGGCTGCATCTAGACCATATAGGCTTCAACGGCAATTGCCGGAAGGAGACGGCACATTACCGCAGTTAAGTTAGCGCGTGTACAAACAGAACATTTCCTGTGCGCCTTCACATTAAAAGCCTGTTACTAGCCAAACGTGAGTTGTGTTACGATCTCGACTTCCAAAGTCTGATCTGTAATGAAAAGCTAGTATCTAAGTTTATTAGTTATGTCCTATTAAACCTGCATTAACTAACCTGTAACCCAATGCTTTAACTACAACCCTTATTACCATCAAAGAGCTCCCCTACTCTCACGGCTTCTGCTGAGCGTCTCACCCGGGCTCCAGGAGGTGAGCGCGCGGGATCTTAACTACTAGACTGCCTTGGGATTCTCTTAGATAAATAAAAGTGTCCTACTTAAACCCACTGTGTTCAGCGTTTCAATTCTTCTAAACGTATTCGTCTATTTCAGGAATCTCGTTTAGGTGTGAAATGTAACACTTTCTATTTGCTCCTGATGATCACTCCCCTATTTTAGGCAAAGGATATCTTTCACAAGTTATTTACTGTAATTTTATGTACCCGATGTTTATTAATTCCACCTCCTATAAAATAGAACAGATATACTATTTTCAGCATTCAACTACACGCGTTAAACCTGGGAAGCCATTAAAAACAATTGTCTTTCTTTGTTAAAAAAGGTATTTGTTATGAGGTTGTGTTCAATAATGTTGTCAGTGTGTAGGCCGTAGCATGAGTACCAACTTACGTTATGTCCAAGGGGGCGCTTCCCGTTCTTCCGTGGAAAACTCTCTATCTAGGTCCGGTAACACTGTCTAAACTAATTGGTAACTCAGACAAGAGGAACGTTTTACTGGTTTTTATTTATTCACATGATATTAAGAGTACATCATATATCAGAATACAGAAAAGATAGAAACAAGATTATTTGCCTATTAACTCATCAAACGGAGTATTTAAACATTTCCCCTAATAGATGTTTTTCTTGGTATTTTTTACAGTTTGTCAAAACCCAAGACCAGAGTTAATGCATGCACTCCGATTTTAAACTTGCGCTCTAGCCCTATATAAAATGCATCCCTCTAGGTCTGTAAAAATGATAAGGACGTAAGGAAGATTGTTAACGACACCAGTCAGTAAATGGGATTTCCCCAATCTCCGTTAATTCCAATCACCATTCTATTCAGACCTCTATTCTAATAATCCCCACCTAAAAGTTTTAGAATTTTACCAAGTCATCGGTGTTCAGAGACAGAGAGAGAGAGAGAGAAAAAGTGCTTGGTGAGTTCCTCTCATCAAAAGTTACCGAGTTGATCGCTCAACTGACTATATTCCGTTCCTCCTCAGCTTTTAAAGGCCAGGACACACCAGTCCGACTTGTTTCTACTTGTTCCGACTACGCAAAAAATGGAGTCGGCCGTTTCAGGAAGCTCCAGGCTTCCCGTCGCGGCCAGAGAACACACCAAACTGACTGCTGACTTTCCGTACGCTCTGTTGCTTGCGCGGGACGTAATGTCTCCATAACAGCAGGCGGCGCTAATCTGTATTGTGGCCCGAAAAAATACGAAAGCCGGAAATGATGGGACAGCTCTCTAGACCATAAACATAGATAGAAATACGTATTATATTTATGGACCATAAGAGCACCATTTTTAGCAGAGAGTGTCGAGCATGGTGTCGAGCAGTCAACAAGGGTTGATGCATGTGAGTACTCTCAAAACGAAACGAACAAACACATTAAAACGATGGCTAGCTGTTGTTAGCTGTTTGTGCTACCCGCCTCACTTCCGGGCTTCACTGATTCGCTAGCCCTCCACCAATCAAATTGCTCCAAATGAAAGACGGTCGGCTGCCGATTGAACATGTTCAATCGGCTCAAAACAAGCCCGACGACCTCTACGTCTGCCGACGTCATGGCACACACCAAACAGATTCGTCTCCCGACCCCCTATCGACTCAACGACGGCGATTTTCGGGCTGGTGTGTCCTGGCCTTAATACAAGAGGAGGTCTCTCCTCTCAGAAGGGAGGAGCCTATTCAACCAGCACATGAAAATCACTCTGTATCGCCCCCTCTCTCCTGCTTCGTGAACATACCAAGTTACTGTTCTAACTTTCAAAAAACATCAACACTTCCTTTGTTTTTCACAATAAAACCCACATCACTTCAAACTCCCCGGAAACCAAATACAAACAATCCAAAATTCAAAATAAAACAATGAACCACTTTGTCTAAATGTACGAATGGAACAGTTTTATCACATATTCGTCCATAATACTCAACAGTTGACTTTTATTTTGAAGCCGGTAAGAACAGGAAGTTAGCGCTTTTTTCTAGCTTGAAAGTCAACTCCTTCAGCTGCAGAGAACAGTCAACAGTAGCCTAGTTAAACAAAGTTTTAAATAAGCCACTGAAAAGCTACTCCCAACACATTCACAACAACCTATTTAATTTATCCTAAATTGTACCAATGTGTATACTTATTTATTTAATAGGCTATGTATAATGTTTTAAAGTTTGGTTTTAATTAACAGAAGGACATTATAATAATAATACTGAATCAGCAAAAAATTGCAATTGGCAGGTTAGATTCTTTTTTCTAAATCAGTGCACCCCTATTCATTTTTCTACAATTATTACTGCACACACTAGGATATCATATTAATTGTGAATCTCAAATGAGACCAGGATGACATGCTCAAAGGTAATTAGAGCAAAATGCAAGGGTTAAGGTTATGCAAGTTTTCAATCATAGCCTACTTTGTGTGCTACCAAATTTATTTTTGTGCTACTGAATTTTTTTGCTTGCTAGCACCAGTGCTACCACCTAAAAAAATAAGCGTACAGCCCTGCCACTGTTACAAGTCCCTGAATTTCCCTCTGATGACCTGGATAACACAGCAGCTTCACACCGCAAGGTAAGGCCCGAAAGCCAAGAGCCACAGAGAGAGCTAACAACCGGGCTAACCAAGCTAACAACCGGGCCTGAAAATCTGATTGTTGGAGACTGTTCTGTTAGAGATATGAAAAGCATGTTTAGTGTTGATACCACTAAAGTACTCTGCTATCCAAATGATATGGTATCTGACTTAGAAAAAAGAATCCTGGACATTGCTGCTTCACACACAACTGTAAAGAACATCATTCTGCACATCGGGTCAAATGATGTTGTAAAGCAGGAGTCTGAAATGTTGAAACAGGACTTTAAAGATCTCCTGAACACGGTCAGCTCACTGAATGCTGAGGTGTATATCAGTGGTCCTCTGCCACCAATCAGAAGAGGACTTGAGAGATTCACTAGATTGCTGGCACTGAACACGTGGCTTTCAGCTAAGTGCCCCGACCACTCAGTGCATTTTATTGACAATTTTAACACTTTCTGGAACCGCAGGCAGTTTTTTAAGACAGATGGACTCTGCCTAAATAAGACAGGATTAGAAGTATTCATATCAAATGTATTCTACGTCCTGCGACACTCATCTGTTCGTGCCAAGGACAAGATACTGGAGAAAGCCAAAACACAGCATTGCAGCAGCGCCGAAGGACAACTGCCGGCCCCAGATGACAGCTCAGACCATGAGAGATATCAGGACAGAGAGGAGGGGGCTCCACCCATCCCCGTCTCCCCTGGACCCCGCAGGTCATCACCAAGCCGACCTCTCTCTCCTCCTTTCTCTCCTACACCCACCCTTTCTTCATCCTCTCCTGAGCTGGAGTTCATGGAAATTGTATGTACTCCCCGTCCTCGACGTCCATCTACCCCCCCACAACTCGTCAATCTTAGCCACAGCGCCCAGCTCATCACCCCTCCACGCACACCCCCTCTGATCCCACCGCGACGTCATCGGCAGCCGTCCCAGCCTGATGAGCCTGCTTGTTTACGGAATAAAAGCACTTGTTGATACGAACCGGGCCACGGCTACACAGTTATCGCCTTTGACTCACATGATAAGCCGGGGCCCTGTTTCTCAAGGTTTATCTCAAGAAACAGGAAACTCTTAAATTCTGCAAATGTATCAAATCTGATAAGCATTCCTCTTCAGCCACAATCGGCTGAAATAAATCGGGGTGACCATGTTTCGAACACACTAAATGTAGCTTTATTAAACATCAGATCCTTGGCTGGAAAAACATTTTTAATTAATGATCTTATTACTAGGCACAATCTTGATTTCATGTTTTTAACTGAAACTTGGTTAGACCAAGATAACAGCTCAGCTGTTCTCATAGAGTCCGCCCCCCCCAAAATTACAATTTTGTGAGTGAATCCAGAGTGCATAAAAAAGGAGGGGGGGTTGCTATTCTGTTTAAAGAATCTCTACAATGCAAAAAGATGTCTTATGGAAATTTTGATTAATTTGAATATGTGTCTCTCAAGTTAAATTCAGCCTCTAGAGCTATTTGCATTAGTATTTACAGGCCACCACAATACAATACAAGCTTTTTTGATGACTTTGCTGAACTGCTGTCTGTAATCTGTACTGAGTTTGACTGTGTATTAATCGTCGGAGATTTCAATATTTATACTGACAAACCTGAGGATAGATGTGCGAAAGAATTGTGCTGTGTCCGTGACAACTTTGGACTAAATCAGCATGTTGACAAACCAACTCATAACAAAGGGCACACGCTGGACCTTATCATTTCCAGAGGAATGAACATTTCAGACATAACAGTGGCAGATATGGGTCCCCTCACGGACCATTCCTGTTTATTTTTTGAGAGTAAAATGTCTGTGCACACAATTGATCAATCAAAAGTAATCAAAAAGCGGTATATCACAGAAAATACCAGTGAAACATTTATTCAAGCATTTTCTTTAATACCACCCCTCCCCTGTAACTCAGTTATGGAGCTTTTAGACAACTTTAACGGCAAACTTACAAGTGTTATAGATGCTATTGCGCCCACTAAGATGAAGGTTGTCTCTGGTAAGAAAAGATCTCCTTGGAGAAATGCCCCGCAGGTCAGAATAGAAAGAAAAGAGTGCCGTAAAGCAGAACGCAGGTGGCGAAAAACAAATCTCCAGGTTCATTATGACATCTTCAAAGAGAAACTGTGCACGTTTAACTCAGAACTGAGAAATGCAAGGCATTCTTTCTTTTCTGACATCATCACCAAAAACAACAACAATGCACGTGCCCTGTTTGCTACTGTCGACAGATTAACAAACCCTCCTGTGCCAGTAGCGTCTGAGCATCTTTCCACGAGGGCCTGCAATGAATTTGCCTCCTTCTTTACTGAGAAAATTCACAAAATTAGACAAGCTGTCACTGCATCAATACCAAGTTCAACATATGTGTTCCCTCTTAAAATCAATTCAAATGCAATGACAGAATTTGATCTTATAAACCACAAAAACCTGGAGGACATTATACAACACCTGAACTCCTCCTGTTGCCTTGACATTCTGCCCACAGGCTTCTTTAAAACTGTTTTTAGCTGTATGGCCTCAGATGTTCTACAAATTGTCAACATGTCCCTTCAGACAGGTGTATTCCCACAGGCCCTGAAAACAGCAGTCATCAAGCCACTCCTAAAAAAGAACAATCTAGATACATCACTCATGAAAAATTATAGGCCCATATCTAACCTACCATTTTTAAGTAAAATAATTGAAAAAGCTGTTTATCAACAGCTAAATAACTACTTAGCAATGAATAACTGCTTTGATGTCTTCCAGTCAGGATTTCGACAACACCACAGCACTGAGACTGCTCTGGTTAAGGTCCTCAATGACATCCATTTAAACACAGACTGTAAGAGCCAGATTGCATAAAACATAAAAAATTGTTTAATAATATTTGTGGAAGTAATATGTGTTTTTTTATAATTCATAGTAATTTACAGTTCATGTTATTTGCTTTTTATAAGTGTATTTTCAGCTAAAGTAATTTTGTAATATTTAATATGTTTAGGCCAAATGCTTTATTTTTGTGACGTATTACATGCGCCATTTTAGTTTGGAAGACAGCTGCCCATAGGCACGGGAGCATAATATTTCTTTACCGTGTGACTTGTGACTTTGTATATTTTTTGACCTTTTTTCAGTAAATCTTTTGAACCAGAAACAATATCTCATGTCATTCGCGTCAGAGTAAGTTACTGTGCCTACAGCTGGATTGTGGTATCGAAATTTGAAGTATACAGACGGAATGCCACTACATACATCCGCGGGAGTGATTGATGGTGTCCTCGTGATCGCTGCAAGCAGCCAGCGCAACTGACAGATCGCGGGGGAGAAAGAAAAGGAGGCATCGTCATCCAATGGAGTTACTCAGCGCAACTGTGTGGTAGGCTGTTGAGTGAAAGTAAACTTCAGAAAAGGTAATGAAAGGATGGAAAACCTATGAAAGCCTCAACAAATGCAAGTTTGATTCAAGATCATCGCTATTCTGTGACGTAATCGTCTTTCTACGTGCGCATTATGATTGCCGACTCAGCTAAAAAACCCTTTGATGTCTGCGTGTTCAGAAGTTGTGATGCACCTGTTTGATGAGGAAAAGTACAAGAAAGATATTTTTGGCTCATTTGCTCACAATTTACGCATGGCTTTGCTGATATGATGGCTGGAGATAAAGAGGTTATTAACGCTGTAGAAATGGAACCTAAAAGAACGGTCAAGTTAACAGAGAAAGCACTGGAGAATAAACTGCATAGGCTTATTGGAGCCAGAAGAGGAGTATTGGCTCGAATACTTATCAAAAAGAAAGAAGTTGAAAATTGGATGGCTGATGCTGACAACTTACAAAGAGTGCAAGAGTGTATGCACAATGACTTCACCATTCTCGTCACTGAGTTTAGAGATTTAAGTGAGCAAATAGAAGATCTTTTACTTGAAGATGAAAAAGATGCAGATAGAATAAACTGGTTTGAGCCTAAGATGTTGACTATCACCCAGTTTGAAGAAGAAACTGAAAAGTGGATGGATGCTTTAAGAGAAAGCAAAACCAACAAAGAAAAAATAGAGGCTCATGTGGAGGATATAGAAGATGGCATAGGCCCTGAAGATAGCGCATCACAAGTGCCAGTTTATGAAAAATTCCAAACAAAAAGGGGTTCTATTAATGGACGCTCATCTGTCGTATCTGTTCGCTCGTCAGTTTGTGCTGAAGAAGCAAAGCTAGCTGCATTGGTAGAACGTGCAGCAAACCTGCAGAAGAAACAGGAGCTTGAACTAGAAGGAGCACGTATTAAGGCCAAACTGGAGAAGCTGACTTTAGAGTCAGTTATTGCAGAAAAAAGAGCTCAAGTAAAAGTACTGAAAGAGTATGAAAAAACAGATGATGGCATGAACAGCTATGTCCGCTCACATGTAGCAGCCAGAGCTCAAGTGAAGGAGGAGGAACATGTAAGCTCGTTACCCATAAACATGCCTGTGCTTAAAGGTAAGAGTCCATCCAGGTTACCGCAAGCTACAGGTTCCCATGTTGTGAGGCCAAGACACACAGATAACACTGACAACCAAGGCAGAAGCAGTGATGGTTTACTTAAGATAATGCAGAACCAAAATATGATCACTGAAATGCTGGTTAAGCAACAGAGACAGGCTCAGCTTCCAGCTAAAGAGGTACCAGTGTTTAAAGGAAACCCGCTTAACTACAAATCCTTTATTAGAGCTTTCGAACAGACTATCGAGCAGAGAACTGATAACGATCAGGACAATCTGTATTACTTGCAACAGTACACTGCAGGCGAACCACAAGAGCTTGTGCGTAGCTGCGAGCACATGCCATCGCACAGAGGTTTCAAGGAAGCAAAACGACTGCTTCACAAGCATTATGGAGATGAGCTAACTATAGCTAGCGCATATATCGATAAAGCTTTGAAGTGGCCGCAGATTAAAACAGAAGATGGAAAAGCATTGGCCGCATATGCTGTGTTTTTGACTGGCTGTCATAACACTATGGAAGATGTTGAGTTCATGGAGGAGATGGATAATCCCACAAATATGAGGCTAGTGGTATCCAAGTTGCCATTCAGGATGAGAGAAAAATGGCGCAATGAAGCATTCAACATCAAAGAAAAGAGAGGACGCAGAGCAAGATTTGCTGACCTTGACATGTACAGTACATTGATCGTCAAGCAAAAATAGCTGTGGATCCACTCTTTGGTGACCTTCAAGACAACCGCACCTCTACACCAGTGAAAGTTCAGGAAAGGGGGAAGTTTGTCAAAAGTGGAGTTAAAGGAAGCAGCTTCGCGACCAATGTGTCAGTGGAAAACGAGAATCCAGATTCTATAGCCAAACAGATTAAACCGTTCACAGCAGCTAACGCCTTTGAGGCACCATGTCTTTTTTGTGAAAAGAATCACGCATTGGAGTCCTGCTTCAAGATTAAAAGGCTAGCAAATAATGAACGTGTTGAATTCTTAAAGACCAAGGGGCTATGTTTTGGATGTTTGACACAAGGCCATCTTAGCAAAACCTGCAAGAGGAGAATGGTGTGCAAGCAGTGCTCACATAAGCACCCAGACATTCTTCATCTGGAAAAAGAACCCACTAAGAATACATCTATGTTGACGATTGCTGATCACACTCTGACCGAAGAGAGCTCACTTGCGCAAAGTTCTACTACGAAAGAAGTAGTTGGCTACACTGGGGCTGGAGAGACAAAGTGTATGCTATCGATTGTGCCAGTGAAAGTGAAAGCCCGTAACAGTGGAAGGTACATAGAAACGTATGCCTTCATGGATGCTGGAAGTACAGCCACGTTCTGTACTGAGGATCTTCGAAAGAAGCTGAACCTGAAGGGAAAGCCAACTCAGATCTTGTTGAGCACAATGGGCAGAGATGAACCTGGTGGACAGAAGCTGATTAACAGTTACATGCTCTCAGACTTGGAGGTGTGTGGCCTGGAGAGTATGGATTACCTTCATTTGCCCAAGGTCTTCACACACAGCAACATCCCTGTTCAGAGAGAAAACATCCCCAGTCAACAATATCTGCAAAAGTGGCCATATCTGAGTGAAGTTAACTTACCACACATTGACGCCGATGTGGGCCTTCTCATAGGATGTAACGACTCAAAGGCAATGGAGCCGTGGCATATTATTAATAGCCAAGATGAAGGGCCCTACGCGGTGAAGACTGTCCTGGGCTGGATAGTGTGTGGACCTGTAAAGGATGAGAACATACTTACCAAGGATGTGACAGCTCATTACAGTGTAAACCGAATCTCAGTGGTGGAAGTAGAACAGCTACTGGTCCAGCAGTACAACACAGACTTCCCGGAGCGTCATTATGATGACAAGGAGGAGATGTCTCAGGAGGACAAACAGTTTATGCTGTCAGTACAAAAGACAACCAGGTTTGAAGATGGACATTATTGTGTAGGACTTCCACTGAGAAACGAAGCAGTTAAGATGCCAAACAATCGCTGCGTGGCGGAGCACCGAGCTGCTAGTCTGAGGAGAAAGCTGGCTAAGAGTGAAGCGTTTCTAGAAGATTACAAAAGCTTCATGAAGACCATTTTGGAAAAAGGCTATGCTGTTGAAGTTCCTCAAGAACAGCTTGCTCGCCCCACACCATGGGGTGTACCACCCGAAGAAAAAGAAAATCAGGGTGGTTTTTGACTGCACAGCCTCATACCAGGACGTGTCGCTAAATGGTCAGTTGCTACAGGGACCTGACCTCACCAACACACTCATTGGTGCTTTAATGAGGTTTCGAGAAGATTCGATCGCAATGATGGCAGACATTGAGTCAATGTTTTACCAGGTGAGAGTATCAGAGGAAGACGCCGACCTGTTAAGGTTTTTGTGGTGGCCGGACGGCAACCTGAGCACACCGGTTGAAGAGTATCGGATGGCGGTGCACCTCTTTGGAGCGACGTCGTCTCCTAGTGTTGCTTCTTATGCTTTACGGAGAACAGCGGAAGACAGAAGAGACAAAGCTGCACCAGACGCCGTCGAAACAGTACTGCGCAACTTCTACGTAGACGACTGCTTAAAATCAGTGTCCACCGAGGAGGAAGCAGTTGCCTTGGCGAAGAACCTTCAAGACCTGTGTGCAGATGGAGGTTTTAACCTCACGAAATGGGTGAGCAATAGCAGGAAAGTTCTGACATCCATCCCTGCAGAGCACCGTGGCAGCGAGCTGAAGGACCTCGATCTCGCTCATGATGCACTACCCACTGAACGAGCCCTTGGTGTACAGTGGTGCACAGAAGACAGTGTTTCCCACTAATGTATCATTCCGTGGCGGGCCGCCACACTTTCATTTTGCCCCGCCACACTTTCATTTTTTTAAATTTTTTTTATATGTATATTTTACTATTTAAAAAATATACATGTATACATTTCATTTGCAATGCGCGAGTTTCACTTGGAAACAATAGCATTTCCGCATAAAAATCTTTAACGTGTGATTCGCGATGTGATCTCAAGAAACAATATTTCCTTCAATCATGGACGTATTATCAAAGCGCCGCTTGAGGGATCGAGGCTTCAATCTCCCCGAGTCAATCAGCCCCTCCCCCTGCGGTGTCAACACGCGCTGTGACTGTATTGCCTTTGAACACTCTAATTTTTTCAAAGTAAACGCTTCGGACCCCGCGGGACACGCGGGTTAAGAGCATCGAGGGGGCGCCGAGAGGCAGGGGCTGGGACAGACGGTAGCTCGCCTCGCGGCGGACCGTCAGCTCGATCCCGAGATCCAACTACGAGCTTTTTAACTGCAGCAACTTTAAGATACGCTATTGGAGCTGGAATTACCGCGGCTGCTGGCACCAGACTTGCCCTCCAATGGATCCTCGTTAAAGGATTTAAAGTGTACTCATTCCAATTACAGGGCCTCGAAAGAGTCCTGTATTGTTATTTTTCGTCACTACCTCCCCCGAGTCGGGAGTGGGTAATTTGCGCGCCTGCTGCCTTTCCAGCAGAGGGTGCTCTGCTGGAAAGAATATTGTGAGCTATCCTTCGTGATTGTAGTCACAGTTATTTGAGTACTAGTAATTCAACAATCTAATAAAACAAAAGGGCGCTTGTGTTCACTCTTTTGAACCACAGGTAACCACCACCTTTGCTTCATTTTTTTGATGGCTCAAATGTGTATCATAGAAAATTATTTATTCATTAACCATTGATAAGTGTGTTAAACTCCATCTTAATCACCATTTATATAGGAATAGTGTTCCTCAAAGTACACCAGATTGATGCATTTAACATTTAAAAGGTACAACATTTTCTTCCGGGGGAGCATACCCCCGGACTCCCCTACGGGGGTCGGGCCAATGACCAGAAGGGGGATTCTTTCTGTGGTAAACTCCATCTACGACCCTCTTGGCTTCCTGGCACCACTGGTACTTCCTGCCAAGCTTCTCATGAGGGACCTGTGTAAAGAAAAACAAGGATGGGATGAGGAAATAAGTGGTAAGCGAGCGGAGCAATGGTGTAAATGGATGGAAGATCTCACTCACCTCTCAGGCTTCAGCATAAGCAGATGTGTGAAACCTGTTGACTTTGGAAGGACAAAGGAAGCACAGCTGCATCATTTTTCAGATGCGAGTGAGGTGGCCTATGGTACAGCATCGTATCTTGTCCTGGTCAATGAGCATGGTAGAACACATTGTTCTTTTGTAATGGGTAAGTCCAGGGTGGCCCCACTTAAACAAGTCACTATTCCAAGACTTGAGCTGACCGCAGCAGTTGTCGCAGTAAAGGTGGACAAGATGCTGCGAGAGGAAATGCAAGTCCCACTTCAGCACTCTGTATTTTGGACGGACAGTACAACAGTCCTCAAATACATAGAAAGTCAAACGGCACGCTTCAAGACCTTTGTGGCAAACAGGATTACCCTTATAAGAGAGGCTACCAAACCATCTCAATGGAGGTATGTCAGAACATCGCAGAATCCTGCTGATCAGGCCACCAGAGGAATGGACGCTAAGAGCTTGAAGCAAGGGGAAAAATGGATAAATGGACCACAGTTCTTGTTGCAGCCAGAGGGTGAATGGCCACAGAGACCAGATGAGGACCCTCAAACTCTACAAAATGATCCAGAGGTCAGGAACATCACAGTGAACACCATCAACGTTGAAGAAAAGTCTGACCCTGTGAACAAGCTGATTCAATACTACTCAAGCTGGGACCGACTGAAAAGAGCATTTGCGTGGATTTTGAGAATCAGGGAAACCTTAATCCACCTGAAAAACAAAAGAAAAGAGTTGCAAAGCTCCATCAGTCAGTCAGAAAAAGATCCAGAGAAATTGAGGGTACTAATCCAACAGCACATGGATAGGTACAAATCTACAATGGAAAGGAAAACACTTACCTTGGAACAGCTGATGGCTGCGGAAACAGAAATCATCCGTTACTGTCAAGATGAATACTTTTCAGAAGAAGTGAAGGCTCTCTGCAGTAATCTGCCTCTCAAGAGAAGTAGTCAGCTGTACAAGCTTGACCCCACTCTGCAAGATGGTGTCCTGAGAGTTGGAGGACGCCTGGATAGATCCGCTATGTCAGAGACTGCAAAACATCCAGTCATTCTTTCTAAACACTCCAGAGTTGCCACTCTCATCCTGCGTGATCTTCATGAAAGAATTGGACATAGAGGGCGCAACTACATGTTGTCACAGCTTAGACAAAAGTTTTGGATTCCTCAGTCTACCTCAGCCATCAGGAAGCTTATATCAGAGTGCATAGTCTGTAGACGACTTCGAGCCAGAGTTGGAGAACAAAAAATGGCAAATCTGCCAGAGGATCGACTTTTACCAGACAAGCCGCCGTTCACAAATGTAGGCATCGACTACTTCGGCCCGTTTGATGTTAAACGGGGCCGGGGCACTGTTAAAAGGTATGGTGTAATGTTTACCTGCCTCACCATCAGAGCGGTGCACATTGAAATATCAGACAGTCTCGACACCAGTTCCTGTATCAACGCCCTGCGTCGCTTCATAAGCAGAAGAGGCCAGGTCACCATCATGCGTTCCGATAATGGCACTAATTTTGTCGGTGCAGAGAAGGAGCTGCGAGAGGCCCTTGAAAACCTGAACCAATCACAGATTGAAAGAGCTATGCAGAGGAAAGGCATCAAGTGGATTTTTAATACTCCAGCGGCCTCTCATCAAGGAGGGGTTTGGGAGCGGCAAATCCGCACTGTACATCGTATACTCAATGCCTTGGTGAGAGAGCAGACTCTCACAGACGACAGTCTTCAAACTCTCATGTGTGAAGTTGAAAGCATAATCAACGACCGACCTATCACCAGCCCATCAGATGATCCATGTGATATTGAGCCTTTGACACCTAACCATCTGCTGCTCATGAAGACGCAACCTAACATGCCACCAGGAACCTTCAGCAAAGATGACCTGTATGCTAGGCGAAGGTGGAGACAAGTGCAATATCTTGCAGATCTATTTTGATTTAGATGGACTCGGGAGTACTTGCCTCTTCTCCAAGAGCGCCAGAAGTGGTCAAGTCTGAAAAGAAACTTCGAGCCTGGAGATGTGGTGCTTGTGGTTGACAGTTCATCTCCACGGAACACATGGACAATGGGAAGAATAATCCAAACCATACCTGACTCCAGTGGAACAGTACGCCGAGTGAAGCTTCGGACCAAAACCAGCACACTGGAGAGACCTGTAAATAAACTCTGCTTGTTGCAGGAAGCAGCGTGAAGACAAGAGAACTGAATCGTGAAAAAATGGACTGATAAGAAAAGAGAAACTTAGTTAATTGCAGTCTATTGTTTTAGTTTGATGGCTCTTGGTATTTTAATTTAATTTGATAATTGTTTAATCTTCCTGCTTAACCAATTAGGGGCCGGATATGTAAGAGCCAGATTGCATAAAACATAAAAAATTGTTTAATAATATTTGTGGAAGTAATATGTGTTTTTTATAATTCATAGTAATTTACAGTTCATGTTATTTGCTTTTTATAAGTGTATTTTCAGCTAAAGTAATTTTGTAATATTTAATATGTTTAGGCCAAATGCTTTATTTTTGTGACGTATTACATGCGCCATTTTAGTTTGGAAGACAGCTGCCCATAGGCACGGGAGCATAATATTTCTTTACCGTGTGACTTGTGACTTTGTATATTTTTTGACCTTTTTTCAGTAAATCTTTTGAACCAGAAACAATATCTCATGTCATTCGCATCAGAGTAAGTTACTAATAATAATAATAATATAATAATAATAATAATTTGAATTTATATAGCGCCTTTCAAGGTACCCAAGGTCGCTTCACAAAAAAGGGGGGAAGTACAGTGATTGTGTACACAGGGGGGTGGGGGCGGGTTAGAGGTCATAGTCCTCTGAGAAGAGGTGTGCCTTCAGGAGCTTTTTGAAGGACTCCACTGAAGTGGCACAGCGGATATGGAGGGGGAGCAGATTCCACAGAGTGGGGGCAGACGCACAAAAGGCCCTGTCCCCAAAGGTCTTGAGTCTGGTGCGGGGAGTTGCCAGCTGGTCCTTAGCAGAGGACCTGAGGGACCGCAGGGGGGTGTAAGGATGGAGGAGGTCAGAGAGGTAACGGGGGGCCAGAGCATGCAGGGACTTGTAGGTGAGTAGGAGGATTTTAAACTTGATCCGGGACTTAACTGGTAACCAGTGGAGCTGCATCAGGGTGGGGGTGATGTGCTGCCAGGGCTTAGTGCCAGTTACTGTGCCTACAGCTGGATTGTGGTATCGAAATTTGAAGTATACAGACGGAATGCCACTACACAGACAGTGGCAAAAGTTCTGTCTTAGTTTTACTGGATCTCAGTGCCGCTTTTGACACAGTTGACCACAGCATATTACTAGATCGACTAGCAAACTGGGTTGGACTCTCTGGAACTGTACTAAACTGGTTTGAATCCTACTTAAAGGATAGAGACTATGTGTCAATAGGCAATTTCACATCTGAGTGGACAAATATTGAATGCGGGGTCCCCCAAGCTTCCATTCTTGGCCCTCTTCTATTTAACATCTACATGCTCCCACTAGCTCAGATTATGAATAAAAACAAATTATGCTACCATAATTATGCAGACGACACACAAATCTACATAACCATATCACCAGGAGACTACAGTCCGATACGGGAACTGAGTAAGTGCATTGAACAAATCAATGATTGGATGTGCCAAAATTTCCTTCAATTAAACAACGATAAAACTGAAGTAATTGTCTTTGGTGCCAAAGATGAGCAATTAAAAGTCAGCGCACAGCTTACATCCATTATGTTAGAAACTACACCCCAAGCCAGAAATCTTGGTGTTGTTGTAGACTCCGACTTGAATTTCAAGAAACACATAAAATCAATTAATAAATCAGCCTACTACCACCTAAAAAACATATCAAGAATTAAAGGGCTTATGTCTCAGCAAGATTTAGAAAAACTTGTCCATGCATTTATCTTTAGTAGACTTGACTACTGTAACAGTGTCCTTGCTGGCCTTCCAAAAAAATCTATCAGACAGCTTCAGCTAATTCAGAACGCTGCTGCTCGAGTCCTCACTAGGACCAAAAAAGTAGATCACATTACCCCAGTTCTGAGGTCTTTACACTGGCTTCCAGTAACTCAAAGAATTGATTTCAAAATACTGATGTTGGTTTATAAAGCACTAAATGGTTTAGGGCCAAAATACATTACTGATATGCTTATACGTTATGAACCGTCCAGAGCCCTTAGGTCGTCTGGGACAGGTCTACTTACAGTCCCTAGAGTTAGGACTAAACGAGGAGAAGCAGCTTTTAGTTATTATGCACCAACAATCTGGAACAAACTCCCAGAGAACTTGAGGTCTGCTGCAACTCTCAGTTCTTTTAAATCGAGTCTGAAGACTTTTTTGTTTCCATTTTAACCTGCAATTTTCATTTTATTTGCTTCTTTTATTTGCTTTTAAATGTTTTATAATGTGTTTTATGTATTCTAATCTTGCCCCTGTAAAGCACTTTGAGTGGCCTTGTGTCTGAATTGTGCTATATAAATAAACTTGCCTTGCCTTGCCTTGCCTATGGCAGCAATTCCCTGTGCATTAAGATCACAACATACTGATGACTTTGCAGGAGCCCGCAGTCACATGTATGGTACCTCAACTGCAAACCAAAGAATCGGGAGCTGGTGGTCTTTCTTTAGAAAGCAAAGGTACAGGCCTTTTAAGGTATTTTCCAAGAACATATTTATAATATTGCTACTATGTAGGCAGTCCTGTATTAGTTTTTTTTCAGCTGTGTCTACAATCTGTAAGAATAACAAGACTAGAAAGACATTTAAATACAACAATACTGTTAAAATAGGAAGTGTTATAATATAACACATATATAGAATTTCTCGAGTTCATACTGGCCACAAAAGAGACCCCTTGCTAACATTTTGCTCAAAAAGACTCCAAAGTTTATCTGTTGCTTATCTGAGCTTTCAGTATTCTGAATTAATTAAATTAAGTGTCTATGTTACAGAATTAGTATTTTTAGTACAGAATTGCCTCTTTGCGTCTCCCCAGAGAGCATTTCCTTCCTGAGTAGTGGCAGAGGTATAGTAACAGATATGGGGAATCTCATACTACACTTGATGTGTCTAGCTTAAACTGCATATTAACATTAGATACCTTTTAGGATGTTTTTTTTTTTTATATAAGGTAGGTGTTGATTTTGTCCCCCATCACTAACATCGGAATCACATTTGGAAGGTATGTCTTAATGGCCAGTATTATACAGTTGTAATGATTACAGCAATTTAAACTTGTTTTAATGTTCATATTGGCACCTGACAGACAGACTTGAAAAAGCTGCCTGGAAGGCTCCCTTGGGTAGACAAAACACCAAACACCCTGTGACGTTGCTGCAGCCAAGGCTCCAGTCGCCTTTCATAGCAAAAGTGAAAGTGGCAAATTCTGACCCTACCATCTGATTTTCGCAACTGAAATCGAGACTCAGCAGACCAGGCAAGACTTTTCCAATCTTTTATTGTCCAATTTTGGTGAGCCTGTGCGAATTGTAGCCTCAGGTTCATGTGCTTAGCTGACAGGAGTGACACCCTATGGGGTGTTCTGCTGCTGTAGCCCATCTGCTTCAAGGTTGGTTGTGTTTTGCGTTCAGAGATGGTATTCTGCATACCCTGGTTGTAACAAGTGGTTATTTGACTTACTGTCGCCATTTTAACATCTTGAACCAGTCTTCCCATTCTCCTCTGACCCCCTGACATCAACAAGGCATTTTCGTCCACACAACTGCCGTTCACTGGATATTTTTTCTTTTTTGGGCCATTCTCTGTAAGCCCTAGAGATGATTGTGCGTGAAAATCCCTGTAGATCAGCAGTTTCTGAAATACTCAGAACAGCCCTTCTGGCACCATCAACATTGCCATTTTCAAAGTCACTTAAACCCCCTTTCTTCCCCATTCTGTTGCTTGGTTTTAACTTCAACAAGTTGTCCTGTCCAGGTCTACATGCCTAAATGCATTGAGTTGCTGCCATGTGATTGGCTGATAAGTTATATGTGTTAACTAGAAAATTACTTATTGAACAACTTATTGAAGTTAAACATATACATACATACATACATACATACATACATATATACACTCACCAGCCACTGTATTCGTCACCCAAGCCTTTCCATCTTTAATCCTGCCTAACAAGTCTTCTGTTCTTTATATGACTTTGATGTCTTTTTGGAGGGAAAAAAGTTACTTTGGCTAGAAAAAGTCAGAGTTTGAGGTTGAATAGGTTCAGGAAAAAAAATCTAATTAAAGAACATAATGAGATTTTCCTGTGAATAGAGTGAAATGAGCGTTTTCATTAATGGTAGAGATGACATTGTGTCTCTTGAATGCTGTATTTCAAAACGGTTGGTTGTCACACAGCCGTGGGCAGACTGTATTCAAAATCTTCAAATAGGTAGGTGCAAGCAAATTATACTTACTTTACTCTCGGCTGCTTCTTATTCATGTACAGCCTAATAAAAATCAGCTGAAAATTATATTTATTGGTCCTTCTGAATAAGCGTGAGTACAATCTTGCAAATGTGATGTTTGACTTGATATAATTTGTATGCAATGTCATAGCCTAATTTGTAGTTTATCTTAAAGACAACTTTTACATGGCTTCTATGGGTCGTGTGTCAGTACTGCTGAATATCGAATTTAATTAAACTGAAAATTGTGTGTGTGCACAAAGACACACACACACACACACGTTGGATATTTTCAATCAACCTCAAACGTTGACTTTTTCTGGCCAAATTAACTTTTTTCTCTCCAAATAGACAACCAAGCAGACAACTTGAAAAAAGTCAGCTAGTCACAGGCTACATGTTTTTCGGCTCACAAAGTACAGCCAAATTTGCACTTAAGTACAAATTCTTGAGTATTGAATGTGAGTTCCTTCCTTCTGGTTCCAAGGTGGAACTAACTGAGTTTGCTTTTCCCAGCAATGCTCGCCTGAGCTTCAAGCACACAACAGCACTGGCTAACTACATTACAGCTCAACAAGTATTTTCCTTGCTTTGAGACACAACACAACTGCTTCAACATATTTGTGCTGCTTGTCCCTATTCTGAGCTCGATATCTATGGCCGGTGTTCTGACATTTTCTGCTCCCTCGTCAGATTTTGCTACCTATCAGAAAATGCTACCCTACGTCATGGTAGCGTATAGACAATTACCTCATCAAACGATGCATCCACTACAGAATAACGTTATTTTACACCACTACTCACCCTATGTAGGCCTACACACAGTGTAGCCTACACTGTAGGAATATGGGGAGCATATTTTGATGCTGTTAGTGTTTAATAGCCTATATCAAATTATGCTACCCTATCAGAAAATGCTACCTCACGTAATTGGTAGCGTATTTGATCTGTAGACCCATTAACTATCAAATAATGCTCCCACAACAGAATCACGTTACTTACAACACCACTACTCACCCCATGTAGCCTACACTGACAGCTGTATATTTGTATGCTACTTTATAACGTTATTATAGATTTAGTAGGGTATAATGTGAGATCAATTGTCTCTATCAAATAATGCTCCCACTACAGAATCACCAGAATCGTTATACCTATGTACACCCCCCCACCACCGGCGAAAACTTTCTCCACTCCGAGTCTGGTAAAGTTAACACATAGAAAAGCCTATCATTTTATTTCTATATTTAGCAGCAAAGCCAGTGTCTACATGCTCACATGTCAAAGGGCACAATTTAAACATATGTGTAGCATAATTACGCAGTTAAAAACATGTTTTGAAGAAAATACTCGGTAGCAAAAAAAGGTAGCAGAATCTGACGGCTGCTCACGCAGGATTGTTATTTTCGGAATGCGCATGCGCAGAACCACTAGGGAGCAAAATCTGACGGGTAGCAGAAAATGTCAAGTCACCGGCAATTACGTTGGAGAAGAATGGTAATTATCTCTTAAAGAGGACCTATGATGCTTTTTGACTTTTATGACCTATAAACGTTGTTATGATGATTCATAGTCATGCTTAACCATACTAAATGATCAAATAATGACTTACATGCATTTCGACGTATTCCCTGCTGACCGTCTGGGGTGTCTGTGCCTAGCACTAAACACTATTCTAGCCAGTGGAGAAGTCACGTCTTCAGAGCGGTCTAACCCTTTGTAACCCTGTGACGTCGCATGTAACCCTGGGACGTCACCACGCGGATGTTTCCATGTATGGTAATGCTGTCACTTCCCTGTTCGCGTCTGCCTCGCGCCCTTATAGGTCCATGCTCGCGCTTCCCGCCACTGAAAGTGTTCCGGAAGGAAGGTAACCAATCACAATGGAGTGGGGTTTGCAGGAGGGGGGAGGGTAGCGGAGATGGCCGATGCACAGGCGGAGGGAAAGGAGATTGCCGAAGCACACACACTCAAGTGTTGACAGGACGTGCTGCATCGCCAAAATAAGAGAAAGAGCTTCCCGAAAATCTACATAGTTTTTTGTGATGTGATTCGTGTCAGGTTGCTCTATAGCAGTGTAAAACAAGAAATGAAGACCAGAAAAGTAGTATAATAGGTCCTCTTTAAGTTTATCTCTTAAGTTTTTGTTCCTAATGTTGGACTGTTAAAGAGGACCTATTATACTACTTTTCTGGTCTTAATTTCTTGTTTTACACTGCTATAGAGCAACCTGACACGAATCACATCACAAAAAACTATGTAGATTTTCGGGAAGCTCTTTCTCTTATTTTGGCGATCCAGTACGTCCTGTCAACACTTGAGTGTGTGTGCTTCGGCAATCTCCGCTCCCTCCGCCTGTGCATCGGCCATCTCCGCTACCCTCCCCCCCCTCTTGCAAACCCCACTCCGTTGTGATTGGTTACCTTCCTTCCGGAACACTTTCAGTGGCGGGAAGCGCGAGCATGGACCTGTAAGGGCGCGAGGCAGACGCGAACAGGGAAGTGACAGCATTACCATACATGGAAACATCCGCGTGGTCACGTCACAAATTTTTATGCGACGTCACGAATTATGAAAGGGTAGACCGCTTTGAAGACGTGACTTCTCGACTGGCTAGAATAGTGTTTAGTGCTCTGCACAGACACCCCAGACGGTCAGCAGGGAATACGTCGAAATGCATGTAAGTCATTATTTGATAATTTAGTATGGTTAAGCATGACTATGAATCATCATAACAACGTTTATAGGTCATAAAAGTCAAAAAGCATCATAGGTCCTCTTTAATCCCCTAAACTGCTTTCCATTTTACAAGCAAAGAAAGGTGCTGCTGGAAGAGACATTGTGCAGATATGAATACTCTACCCTCCAGGTATTTCAGTTTACTCCCCTGTTCAGCTTATGCTTCCCCCCACTTGGGGCAGTGTATGTTGTCATTCGTAAAACTACCTTTTCTCCTGAACAGTCTCCTCACACAGTGTGTGAGAGGGGGAAGATGGACTGCATGTACAGGCCAAACAGAGAAGACGTTCTCACCAATGTTTGACCCAAACACAATTGACAACATTGTCCAATGGAAGGAGTGGCTGCAGCACTGCAGTTCCACACCCTACAGTAAAACAGGGCAAAATGGATCCACTGTCTATTGAGACTGAGGTCAAAACAACTTCCCTTGAGAAACGCTCAGCCTCCATTGAAAAGCTTGTGAGTATCACCCAAGATTAATTTGCTTATTTCTGCAAACATACATACAGTACATCATCAATTTCAGTATATCCAATGCTTGAAGTCCCATCCTGCAGGAAGATAAATCTGTGGTTTATGTAGACTATAGTGAAAATTACAACTGCAAATAGAGCAGGGAGATCAAAGAGGTCCACTTTGGAGGATCACACTGACAAGTGACACTCCACACGTGAGTGCTCTATGTCCCCGGTCATCACCAGCAAACTTCTGGGGCTACTGCGCTCCCTCCCGTCCTCAGTTAGACGTGTGATTGTCCATGTCGGAACATGCGACACCACTCGTCAGCAGTCTGAGCTCATCAAAAAAGATTTTAACAATCTCTTTCATTTGTTAAAGTCCTGTGACAAGAGTGTCTACATTTCTGGTCCCATCCCCTCTCTAGGTCGTGGAGTGGGGCGTTTTAGCAGACTTCTCAGCCTCCACACCTGGCTTCAGTCCACCTGCACAGCTCTTAAATTTGGTTTCATCAACAATTTCGATCTGTTTTGGGACCGTTCTGATCTATTTAGGCCAGACGGTATTCACCCAAGCTGGCGGGGTAACCAAATTCTAACAGCTAACCTACAGCACACTGTTCAATCAACCACACATGCATGACTGTTTATCCCCTTCTCCCCGAAACATCCATCTTCACATCTGCCCACTCAGATCACTGTTCCCCCCGTCAGTTCCCCCTGCCGGCCACATCTCTCACTGACACTCACACCTGAAAGTCTCCCTATACAAACCATCATCAGCCACAGAGACTTCCATCATCACAATAACCTACACATGCGATCTGCCTGCCTCCGTCCCCTAGCCAAAGCACCCCAGCCTGTCCAAATGCAACCAAATCTCAAATTTGCTCTGTTTAACACCCGATCCCTAAACAGCAAGGGCCTCATACTCAATGAATTCATAACTGACAATAATCTGGACTTTCTCTGCATAACTGAAACAGGCAAAAACCACAGGAATATTTTTCACTAAATCAGACCACACCCGCTGGATATGCATATATCCAGTACTTGTAACTGTCATCATTAAGAAGATTCTGTAATTTAATAAGTATTTTCATATTATAAGACAAGCCTTAAGGAAATTCATTTTTGTTTATACTAATAATCTCATAATTGTGTTCGTTATTTAAGTTTAAAAACTTTATTTAAATGGTTAGTTAAATGACGTCACGTGTAAGGCGGATTGTTCTCTTGTCCGAGATTATTACTCTTTGTCAGATAGAGATGCGACATGAGAGGAGGTGAAAAGCTTGTGATATGCATCGCCGAGAAGAATCTTGTTTCAAAGTCCCTGTAATTAGCATGCAGCCAACGAGGTATGTTTTTTGTTATTTACCTGTATTTTATTTTGCTTATTTGACTTTTTATGTGCCGTCTAATTTATGATTGTATGTAAAGCTAATGCCGTGATTTCTGTTGTACTGTGTTTGCTCATCTATAGTTTTCACGGTGAAGTTGGAGTAAAAGTCTGCAATAAAACCCGTCAAAGGAAACCACTGGTGTCTGCCGAATGCTTTTAGAGGGAATTACTCGAGTTGTAAAAAAAAATCAGGGGGGATGGTGGATTGGATTTAACATTTAGGGACAGATCACTTGTGCTGATGACAGCGCATATGATGGGAGACCAACGGTGTACCCTTATGATTATTGTTTAAGCACAGATAGAGATAATTATTATATTATATTCAGTGCTTGAAATGGGGGTGGGGGTAGTGCCAGTACTCCCTTATTGACATATTAGCAAATCAGTAAACCATTGTAATATTGTGAATATTTAGTGAAGATGCAAAGATTCAACAGCCTCTCCATTCAGGTGTTGTGCTGATACAAATAGGCCTAATAGGCTGGCAAAGCTAGGCTACCCAAGATGCGAGCGTGCACAGCACGCGAGCAGAATTTTTTTGCCCTTGCAAGATCTTTGCACTTGCTTTATGCCACAGTTACTGTACAGTCCCTGACAAAAGTCTTGTCGCCTACTTTTGTCCTGACAAAATCTGACCTTTCTGTGTTCATTAAATTATCAATATTTCTGTAGTGAAGCAAATGTATTTTAGTATATTAAACATAATTTGGGAGGGTTTTAGCTTTCATATGAGCCATTTTTTAAAACCAATGGATTAATTAAAAGTCAGTTTATAAGCTGTTGTTTCTACAAAATTGATAGGCGACAAGACTTTTGTCAGGGACTGTATGTAGACACATCAATATTGTATGGGGGGTTCCATGATAGCACTGCTAAGCTTTCCACATCAGTATACAAACCATCTGCCAACTTCTATGAAAAGCAGAAATATTAAATTTTCTTAGGAAATAATAGATAATTATGATGTCATTAACTCTCAATTAAAAATCCACTTCTGCTGTCAGAAACACTGATATTAAGGAATGTTCCAGACAAAACTAGTAAAATTGCAAGAGGGAAAAATCTAATTTATGTAAAAGAAATAAAAAAATAAAACCTGTAGAACGCAATATGCAATCGACTTTGATTGTTCCTGTGAGAGATTTCATTCTTGCTGTTTTGTTTCCAAATGTTTGATGAATAAAAACAAAACGTTTTTATAAACATTACCCTTTAGTTATTTTTTTAATTCGCCCCTTGCATCAACCTGAACACATGTACAGTAGGCAGCCTGAGCCGATAGAAGAGAAGGCTTTGGGGGAGCGCTTGCTGAGGGGAAGAGACAGTGACCCCGATGTTGCAGCAGTTGCATCGTTGGAGGCGGAAGCAGCACTAGGCTTGTTTACAGGCTTAAATAAGCGATACGCTAAACAAAAAGTTCTGTAAGTCGGTTTGGATAAAGTAGGAAGTGAATGAGCTTTTGCGCACAGCATTTAATATCCGAAAGAACAAGTTAACGTGTGAGAAAAGTCGCCGAGTAGCCTACTAACTGCCTTTGCAAAGGGGAGACTGCGCTCTGTGGACGTGATTGACGGTTGACCACAGGAAAGCAGGTGGTGATGCGATGATTGATTTTGGAGGCGGGCTCTCGCCGTGCCCATCCAATCAGAAGCTACAAATGGTAATGGTATATTATACACATTTTTTAATTGGCTGAACAAATGTAAATACATTTCCCCAACCCTGGCAAGCGCCAGAATCGAGTGCTGAGTGGAGTGCCGGCAGCGTATATGCGCAGGTGTTACTAAATGTTGAAATAGTGGTGATATTTCTCCATTCATTGATAAAATAACAGGGGGGATGGGAAGGGGGGATGGCCGATTTAGAAGGAGGATGCTTTTGCGATCTCTATTTCCAAGGGAGTACTGCATATATCAATAAGCCACGCCTCCACGGTCGTGGTGGTGGAATAGCCACATTTAACGGCTAAAACTGAAACTAAAACAGCTATAAAACGCTTTTGGTGGCGTTTTGAAAAGCGAAAACTTCCGTTCTATTAGTACATGGTCTAAAGAAAAGTATGAGCCTTTGATTGATATTCAAAAAAATTTAGCGGAGATACCTTCTTGTTTGACGAAATTGTATTGGGAATGAATGGGGATGGGCTCTTATGATCTCCATTTTGTTTTACGGACCCGTCCCAGAAAGTCAAAGCGTGTAATACCAGGCGTGGCCACCTGGAAATGCTGGATTCTCGGAGAAGGCACAGTCCTCGGGGTCTGCTCTACACTCTGTTTGAACCTGGCCAATCAGAGAAGGCATAGCAACAGGCACGCCCCCTAGTTTCACGTTACACTGAGCGGACTGCAGTGTGAGCGCTGGCAGGGGGGGACAGGGACATGTCTGAGTGTGTAGCAGTATGACCATACATGGAAAATCCACTTTATTTACGTAGATAAAACCCGGAAACTAGACACTAGGCTGCCGCGAACTGCATTGGAGTGTTTAGGCTGTGCACAGCCACCTGCAGCCACCCCATACAGTAAGCAGGGAATTTGTCTAAAATGCATGTATGTCATTATCTGACACTTTGGTGTCATGTATCATGACTGTATACCATTATAATAGCATTTATAGGTCAGAAAAGAAGAAAAAGCATAATAGGTCCTATTTAAGGATGCAATTGTTTATTTGATGAGCATAAGCTAATAAACTGGTTCTAGAATTGTGGTTCTTAAACTGCAGCCTCCTTTGCCCGACTTGCCAACCTTGGGAAAATATTGGAGGGGTCTGGCTGCAGACCTCCCCTGTCAGGCCTCAAAACACACTGGCCAAGGAAGCGCCTCGAAGCGGGAGCTGAAAATCATTTCTTTGACCACACCAGGACCGAATCTCCCTGCGCCTGTCTGCTCTGAAAGCGCTGGTCTTACCAGGTCCATTTGTTAGTAACAACCTCAACCTTAATTTCAGTCACTATAGTGGGCAATAAAAAAAAAAAAAATTTGAGTGAACATACAATTCCCTACATTTTACTCCTGTATACTACAATGCAATGCGGTGGTGTTTAAATGCCTTTCGCCTCCGTTTGTGCCTGAGAAGCAGCAATTTTGCCAGCAGCAGCCAGACAACAGGACATTTTTTTTAAGTGTTATATATATATATATATATATATATATATATATATCATCATCATCATCAACTTTTATTATTAGACTCAAGTTCCATTTAAAAAACATACAATACAAGAAATAGACAACACACATAAATAAGAATAAAAACACATACCGACCACTTATACCAATGCCTCCTAAGGTATGATTGGTAGCGAACTGCGCTATAACTTGGGTTTGACAGCAGCATTATGATGACATTATTAGAGTCATTCAAACAACAGATAAAATGATACATATGGTTCCTCAATAGAGCTTGTGAGGTGTTAACACCTGCATTGACAAATAGCTCGCTTGCACTGCTACACCTTGGTCTTTTAAGCAAAATCCTAAAACAATCGTTGTACGCAACCTGTAGTCGGTGCATATAGATTTTTTGAATTTACCCCATAAGGGGGCAGTATAAAGGGGAGTGCAATATGCTCTAAAGAGACATATTTTAACATGATCAGAACACATGTGAAATTTTCTTGCCAACATATTGGCTTGGGCATATAATGACCGACACTGTCTTAAAATGTCGTCATCGTCAGACATTTGATCTGTTATAAAGTGCCCGAGGTACTTGGCTTTATAACAATCACAAAGCTCTTCCCCAGAAAGATAAAATTGTGGAAAGTGGAGGTCCTTATCTCCCTTCGCCCTACATATTATCACACTGCTCTTATTTGAATTGTATTGCACATCATCTTTGACACCATATTCCGTACACACATTTAACAGCTGCTGAAACCCAGCACTACTGGGAGAGAAAATGGCCAAATCATCCGCATACATTAAATGGTTAATCACCGTGTTACCGCCAGAGTGACCTGTTACTCTGGCGGTCATCCAGGATTCATAGAACCGGAGTTACATACGTAACTCTGCGCTCTATTTCATCCTTAATGACCGCCAGAGGCGCACCGCCTCTGGATTAAGCACTGGATGGCCAATACCAACAACGTCACGAAGAATCCAAGCAATCAGCTCACTGGTTGGAGACAGCAGAGCTTGGCATAGGACCACCCCCATTGGATGGGGAATGGCGACGTTGAAAACCTGGAAAATGTGCTAGGCGATGCCTTGGCACAGATGGTCCTCATGGGCAGCCCTCTCAGGGCAGCCCATGATGCTGAGACACTCCTGGTTGAATGGATGGCGGGGGGCGTCCACTGGTCCCATGGACATGTGCAATGGTATGAACAATCCAGTGGGACAGCCCCTGCTTTGTTTAGAGCCTGACCCTTGTTAGGGCCACAATAGCAAACAAAGAGCTGCTCCAACTGACGAATACAGGTGGTAGCAGAAATATACAGGTCCTTCTCATATAATTAGCATATTGTGATAAAGTTCAATATTTTCTGTAATGTACTGATAAACATTAGACTTTCATATATTTTAGATTCATTTCACACAACTGAAGTAGTTCAAGCCTTTTATTGTTTTAATATTGATGATTTTGGCAAAAAAGTAAAGAAAAACCAAAAATCCCTATCTCAAAAAATTAGCATATTTCATCCGACCAATAAAAGAAAAGTGTTTTTAATACAAAAAAGTCAACCTTCAAATACTTATGTTCAGTTATGCACTCAATACTTGGTCGGGAATCCTTTCGCAGAAATGACTGCTTCAATGCGGCGTGGCATGGAGGCTATCAGCCTGTGGCACTGCTGAGGTGTTATGGAGGCCCAGGATGCTTCGATAGCGGCCTTAAGTTCATCCACAGTGTTGGGTCTGGTGTCTCTCAACTTCCTCTTCACAATATCCCACAGATTCTCTATGGGGTTCAGGTCAGGAGAGATGGCAGGCCAATTGAGCACAGTAATACCATGGTCAGTAAATCATTTACCAGTGGTTTTGGCACTGTGAGCAGGTGCCAGGTCTTGTTGAAAAATGAAATCTTCATCTCCATAAAGCTTTTCAGCAGATGGAAGCATGAAGTGCTCCAAAATCTCCTGATAGCTAGCTGCATTGACCCTGCCTTTGATAAAACACAGTGGACCAACACCAGCAGCTGACATGGCACCCCAGACCATCACTGACTGTGGGTACTTGACACTGGACTTCAGGCATTTTGGCATTTCCTTCTCCCCAGTCTTCCTCCAGACTCTGGCACCTTGATTTCCGAATGACATGCACAATTTGCTTTCATCCGAAAAAAGTACTTTGGACCACTGAGCAACAGTCCAGTGCTGCTTCTCTGTAGCCCAGGTCAGGCGCTTCTGCCGCTGTTTCTGGTTCAAAAGTGGCTTGACCTGGGGAATGCGGCACCTGTAGCCCATTTCCTGCACACGCCTGTGCACAGTGGCTCTGGATGTTTCTACTCCAGACTCAGTCCACTGCTTCCGCAGGTCCCCCAAGGTCTGGAATCGGCCCTTCTCCACAATCCTCCTCAGGGTCCGGTCACCTCTTCTGGTTGTGCAGCGTTTTCTGCCACACTTTTTCCTTCCCACAGACTTCCCACTGAGGTGCCTTGATACAGCACTCTGGGAACAGCCTATTCGCTCAGAAATTTCTTTCTGTGTCTTACCCTCTTGCTTGAGGGTGTCAATGATGGCCTTCTGGACAGCAGTCAGGTCGGCAGTCTTACCCATGATTGCGGTTTTGAGTAATGAACCAGGCTGGGAGTTTTTAAAAGCCTCAGGAATCTTTTGCAGGTGTTTAGAGTTAATTAGTGATTCAGATGATTAGGTTAAGAGCTTGTTTAGAGTACCTTATCATGATATGCTAATTTTTTGAGATAGGAATTTGGGGTTTTCATGAGCTGTATGCCAAAATCATCAGTATTAAAACAACAAAAGACCTGAAATATTTCAGTTGGTGTGCAATGAATCTAAAATATATGAAAGTTCAATTATTATCATTACATTATGGAAAATAATCAACTTTATCACAATATGCTAATTATATGAGAAGGACCTGTATGTCATGACTCACGGCTCGGCAGTCTCTCCTCCTCCTCTTCTGTGTTTTCCCTCATCTGTCTCCTTTTTTTTGTTGTTCCATGTGTCGGCCTCCCTGTTGGCATGTGGGCATGGTGGCACTCCAGGGCAGGCTGTTTCCAGGTGTGGATCGTTGGGCTAATCTGGGCTCTCTATTTAAACCTGTGGACTCCAGTCATTCAGTGCCAGAGTTTACTACGTATCAGAGCGTTGCCTCCGCTGTTCACCTGTCCTGCTCGCCTGCCTGAGGTTTCCCGGATTACCCACCTGCCTATGCTCGCTGCGCCGCCCTGTCGTCCAGTGTCCTGCCAGCCTGAAAATAAACTTTGTTCTAAAACTGACTACCTTGGTATCTGTTCTGCTTTTGGGTCCTACCTCGAGCTATCATAACAATATAAGCCCAAAGAGCCCGCATCGGGCACAGTAGCTCAGACCTGCCCTCCTCAGCTGGGGGGCGGGGAAAGCATGCCAGCTGGATGTGCTGGCTAAGGTGACTGCGTGGAAGCGACTTGGCGGGAACGCAGCCTTTGGCCACAGGGTGATACATGAGCTACACCTCCGGCATGTACCGTTCCCAGATAGGGCATACAACTCCCTGACCCGCTTTGCAGGGGCTAAGGTGAGTGAAATTGCATCCCTCATGGACAGCCACCTCGACCTCCTCTGGACCGAAGGCTTAGAGGGAGGTAACATGGCCTCCAGGACCAGCGGGAGGTCCCATGCCAGAGCCCTCGGGGCCCTAGGGGGACACAGCCTCAAAGCCCCTCAATGAAAGAGGGACCCTAACCTGTGGCATCCTACCATGGCACCATCAACCTCCTCGTGCAGGGGAGCAGATAACAGCCACCTCAACTCCCAAGGTGGAGTGAGAGCAGCCACTATCCAGAAGGGGCTGCAGAACTCCAGAACAGGGGACACAGCGCAGTGCACTGGGTCCACAGCTCTAGCTGCACACCAATTGGAGAAAAGTTTCCACCTGTTCCCAAACTGCCTCCTGGTCGATGCTGCCCTGGCATTCAGGACAGTTACCCTGAAGGTGCAATCACTCAGCAGTGAGTCGGGCCCTGTAGTGGCCAAGCCCAGAGCTGAAGGCGACGTGGGTCAGGATGCCAGATCTGACCCCCCAGCTGTGACAGGAGGTCCCTCCTGTCAGTGGGGTGCCCAGACGAGCTGCATCAGAGCCTGAGCAGCAGACCAACACGGCAGTGTTACCGGGAGAGCACTGTCTTCACCGGTAAGTGACTGAATGGAAAAGCACCCTTCCCCTTTCTTTTTAAAAGAAAGAGTTACCAAACCAGTTTTTGTAACCTAGAACACAGCTTAGCTGCTTCTATCCACAAACAAAAAAGCTATAATTAGCAACTATGAATGCTGGAGGGGAGCTGAGGTGCTGCCTCAACAACAAAGTAGCTTAGCACTGTACAGTGTTACCGGGAGAGGACGCGAGAGCGCTGTCTTCACCAGTAAGTGACTGAGTGGAACACATAGCAGTGTTACCAGGAGAGGGCGCGAGACCGCTGCCTTCACCAGTAAGTGACTGAATGGAAGAAAATAGATTCAATGTGAACCCTGCTGCTAATTACCAATACAGACGGTGGCTCTAACAGTTGAGAGACAAGCGTCTGTTGTGACCATCTCCCGGCGGAATGGAATGGCGCCCATGGGCACGCCCGCCGACAGATATGCCCTCTGTCTACATCGAGACAGAGAAGGGGAGACACTGCTGAGGTACCCTGAGCCTCCTCTGCCTGTGTCTCTGTAATGGTGACAGGGCTGCTGCCACATACCACTTAATATACGCAGAGCCAGGGAAGGCCCAAACGGAAGAGCCCTGAACTGGTACACCTTGCCCAGAAATGCAAAGGGGGAGGACCCCCTGTGACCCCGGGCAGTAGGGACGTGAAAGAAGCATCTTTCAGGTCTAATGACACAAAC
Organism: Ammodytes marinus; assembly: GCF_949987685.1. Lineage (NCBI taxonomy): Eukaryota > Metazoa > Chordata > Actinopteri > Uranoscopiformes > Ammodytidae > Ammodytes > Ammodytes marinus. Next base: position 20,652,218 of record NC_137233.1, read on the forward strand.
CAGTCCGTCTGAGCGATAGCCTGGAAGACATCTGCAACACGCAGAATGTGGAAGGGAAGAACATTGAGGAACTGATTCAGCCCTCTCAAGTCCAGAATGGGGCGAACCCGTCCTCCTTCTTTGGTACCAGAAAATAGGTTGGGTAGACCCTATCGAGCATCGATTAGCGCCCCTTAAGGGCCCTGGGGGGGCGGAGTTTTTTTTTCATGTCCATTCCAATGGACGCCAGGACACGATGCACGTAAAATGCCATAAAAACATTAAAAATAAAAGGCATATACTGTATGTCCTCAGGTATGGCCTAAACATCTGGAACTGGATGTTTATGAGTCTGTAAGTTTCTGAACATGCACAACTTGATAGGTGTATCACAGTGAGGGTAGGGAACAGCAGTGGGGTCATCACCAGGAAAGCCCAGTGCCTACTAGAAGAGAGGGAAATGCTATGACGCAATCTGAACATGCACATGAAGACAATATATGTAGGATTGTAGATAAGATGACATAACAAATAAATCAGTTTTGCCTTCAGTAAAACGATCATGGAACTTCCAACACATAACCATGCTTTTTATAGTAGGCTAATTAACCTTTAACAAGGTTATTCGCCCGACTCCTGATGTCCATTGCAATGGACATCGGACTTTGAAAAAATCCTACAAATTAATTACGTGACATATGTTCAAAATAACTTCAAATATTATCACTTGTAATAGTTAAAATTACACTGAGAGCACGTTTGTTTGGCTAGCATGAACATAAATTTAGATTTTAGATTGAAAATGGGCAGTTACTCTTCCCTCTCTGGATCGGCTCAGCCATACTTGTCTTGCCAGATGTCTGTCACTCTCTCAGAGCATGCTCAAAGTCATTACATGATTTTGATTGGATAATCAGGATCCAATCAGTAATTAGAGTATTTATTGGTTTAGAGAAAGAAATATGTCATGCCCATTCCAATGGACGCAGGGTCTGAAGGGGTTAAAAAGTTATATTATAATCAATACAAAGGGTGGGTTCCGAAAAAACACTCTGCAGTACTACCAGGAGAGGACGCGAGAGCGCTGCCTTCACTGGAGAGTGACTGAAAAAGAGATACACTGAACGATCCTTTTTTCTTTCTTTTTTAACAAAAATAGTTACTAAAAAAATGTGGTAACAACCGAGCTGCTTCTATTAGCAAACAGGGAAGCTATAATAATAGCTACAAGCGCCGGAAGGGAGCGGACACGCTAAGCGCTGTACAGTGTTACCAGTAGCCAAAGTGACTGAACTCAAATATACAGTGTTGCCAGGAGAGGACGTGAGAGCGCAGCCTTCAACGATAAGTGACTGAAAAGAGATACACAGCAGTGTTACCAGGAGCGGACGCCAGAGCGCAGCCTTCACCAGTAAGTGACTGAAAAGAGATACACAGCAGTGTTACCAGGAGAGGACGCGAGGGCGCTGTCTTCACTGGAAAGCAACTGAAAATAGATTCTCTTTTTTTTTTCAAAATGAAAAAGTTTACCAGACAAAACATGTGGCAATTCAGAAAACAGCCGAGCTGTCTCTATTAAGGAAATCACAAGGGAAGCTATATGTTAGCGGCTACACACAGTGGGGGAAAGCCAATTAAGCTGACCCACCATCAAAGTAGCGGCGATAGCTCCTTCAGCGCTACACAGCTAAACAGCCCCTGGAGGACGAGCTCACCCGTTACTCCGACCTCTTTGGTCGCAAGGCTGCACACCGTTAGCAGTTAGCCACGAACAATCGTCCGCACGCGGTACTCTACTGCGTCGCGAGAAGATGAAAGGAACAGATCCTCTGTAGACACCGGGCTATATAGCCCTTCCGGCATCACGCATGCGCTAGATGGATATATCCAGTGCTTAATGCACAGCCTCTGGCGGTCAGTAAGGATGAAATAGAACGAGACTCACCAGACCAGGCATGATTTTTCAATCTTCTATTGTCCAATATTGGTGATCCTGTGATAATTGTAGCCTAATTTTCCTGTTTTTAGCTGAAAGGAGTGGCACACGGTGGGGTCTTTTGTTGATGTAGCCCATCTGCTTCAAGGTTGGTCGTGTTTTGCGTTCAGAGATGGTATTCTGCATACCCTAGTTGTAAAGAGTGGTTATTTGAGTTACTGCTGCCTTTCTATCATCTCAAACCAGTATGCCCATCCTCCACTGACCTCTGACTTCAACAAGGCATTTTACGTCCACACAAATGCCACTCACTGGATATTTTTTTCTTTTTCGGACCATTCTCTGTCAACCCTAGAGATGGTTTAGAGTGAAAATCCCAGTAGATCTGCAGTTTCTGAAATACTCATACCAGCACTCCTAGCACCCTCAACATTGCCATGTTCAAAGTCACTTAAAACCCCGTTCTTCTCCATTCTGTTGCTCGGTTTCAACCTCAATAACTTTTCCCGTCCAGGTCTACATGCCTAAATGTATTGAGTTGCTGACATGTGATTGGCTGATTAGTAATATGTGTAGTAGGTAGTTTTTTCTCAAATTGTGGCAGTGGGGTGAAGTGAGACAAATGCTGTGGGGTAAAGTGAGTCAGTGTCTGTGCCCTATTTTAATGAATCCATTATATTTGAGGTAGCAAGTAGACTAGTTTGAATAGGACAAAAGACAATGCGGGCCAGAGGTGGGGGTTGAATGGTTATAGGGGTGTCAGCAAGGGCATGGTTTGGCAGGTATGTATCTGGGGGACAGAAGAGTGACCTTTAACTTCAATGGACTCTAAGTAATATGTCTTTAACAAATGCAGAAAAATATTAATCAAAAACTCAAAAGATGGAAAATGACAGCTGGGTCTAGTCCTGTGTTCTGAGTCCCAGCCTGTTCAAGCTGGTCCTGATTGTCCCCAAAGTGATCCCCAGACACTAGCTGGCTCTAAGGGTCTTGTGTTCGGACCCCAAGACGGTTTTTTAAACTAACTGGATCTATCTTTCATTTGAATGATAATTATTGAATATGAATTATATGTTGTATTTGATCAGAGTTACTTTCAAGTGTTTAGAAAAATGTTTTACTAAATTGACCTCGTCCGACATTAGTTTTGGAATATTTGATTTTCAAGCTAGCTGTCAGGATTGTAACTCTTACAGCATGTGTTTTTATGGTAGTTTAGAGTGGAAAGAGCAAGTGGTTCAGTTTACCCCCTTGATTTTTCTGGTCCGTCTCAGTTTACCCCGAAGCTGGGGTAAAGTGAGACACATGACAACTTTTTTTGAAACAATCATATTTTCACTGCTGTTCGTCCTGAATAAATTCTGATAACGTACATTGCTAGGAAGCATCCTGAATTAATGGGAAATGTGTACATTTGACTGATAAACCATTTTAGCTCGCTAAGAGGAGAGCAAATGTAAAAAGTGTCTCACATTACCCTGTTCTCCCCTATATGTATAATAATATATATATTATTATTTATTTATTTTTATTACTTGTTGTTATTTTTGTTGTTGTTGTCTTGTCTATGACAGCTTGTCTTGTCCCAAACATGTTCATGTAGTCTTGTCCCACACACAATGGTGTTTTTGTCATGTCTCTCACTGTTTTGTCAAAAAAAGAAAGAAAAGGTTGACAGGTCTGAGGTTGATGGACTGATTTTGTGAAAACGTCGAACCAGTATTAAGTCATCATTACGGAGGGGCGCGTGCCTGTGTTCCCACAGCCCCATGGTCCCACACTTCAAATAATCTAACTATATAATAGAGGAAAGTATGTCTGTGTATCGGTATCATTCCTATTCTAACCTCTCCCTGTCCCTTTACCCTTATCACCCAGCTGTGATTCCAGAACCAAATCGCCAATGTCAGGAGCACAAGGCTGAGGGACCATTGGACTGTTGGAACATAAGGCCTAATTTTGAGGGCAAACAATTAATTGAAATGAGGGACCAGTGTGACCAGTGGGCTGTGGGAACATAGGGATGACCCCATCACGTTGACCTCCGTTGCCTCGTCTGTCATGTTCATTGTAAACACTGAGGTTTCAGCAGCGCACCTTTTGCCTACTGCCGCGCTGTTCCTCATACAAACTACAGAGGCTATTTCTATACGTAGGCCTATGTGCCTATCAGCTTATGTTTGCATTGCAACAATTCAACGTCAGTGTCGCGTTTTTATATTCCATTTAAATGGTAAGTCATAAACCAACTTACTGTCACAATGTTTGCATTTTAACCTAGTCATTGAAAGTCAAGTGAATCATCTCTTTAATTGTTTCGCTACTCACTCTCACTGCCGGTCACTGTGAAGCATGTAACGGATGCTACAATGAACAGCTGTGGCTCCGAAGTCACACCCCTAATGCATAGACTGTACGCAGTCTGCTAACTGTAATGTTTGCTGAACATTTGGCCAGATGACAATATTTGAAAACAATCGGATACAAATACACATGTATTAAGACGTGGTGACATAAAGCAAAAAAGCAACCGTTCCAAGGCCCTGAGCTTTAGGAGCAGTGTGAGTGCAGGCCGGGCCTGGTCAGTCATGGAAAGGGGGTACAATCGCTTTAGCATGGCACAGATCAATCGGGCCAAGTGTGAGTGCGCCCTTAGTCTTATGACATAGAAGCAGATACAACATGTAGTTGTACATTATACCACATTCAGTCATGAATAAAACATTAAAAAAAATCTCCATGGCTGCATCCACTGTCTCTCTCCCCCACTCTTCACCAGATACACACTGACACCCACAAAGAGAGGAATGAAAAGAAGTCAGTGCTAGAGGGCAGCATGAGAGAAAAGCCTCCCCCCTGGTTGTCAGAATCAATATTGGCATGTATGACAAAGACGGAGGGTCTCTAAAGAAAACTGCTAGATTGAATATGGCGCTGGAAATGACAAGTGACAAGCGAGCCACTGTCTGAGGCTGACAGATGAGCTAACGACCAGAGACCTCCATGACAGATGCTCTCCAACACGTCAAGGAAAGAGAAGACATGGGGGACCAAGATGACAGCACCCACAATCACATTAATTCTCCTAAAAAACAAAAGAATGGCCTCTGAGAAAAGGAAACTCGCCACACGCCCCCCTATAGCGCTACATTTAGAGAACAAAGAGCCCTGCAGCTTTCAAATTCGATCAGGTTTATATAACCTCCTCAATTAAAGAAAAAAAAGAGTCTCATTTAATTTTTTACCGTCACCTGTGGGATCTCACTTCTCGGTGCCAGATAAAGTAGTTTTAAAAGGCAGATTAAATCAGTTTTAATTATTAGAAATTGTTGTCCGAAAAACTCAGCTTTACCATAATCTTTGTTGTAGAGGCACACAAATCTACGGTGGCGCTGAGCATTCACCAAATAAAAAAAAGTTTCACAGCAGGATCTCGTAATTACGAGATAAGGATCACCCTCTCATTCATCAATAACGATGTCTGTGTGTGTGTGTTTGTGTGCAGACGAGGTGAACCTAGCCATAGGAAAACATAGGCAATAGCCTTGGTTTCCGGACTACAATGGGCCCCATAATCAATACACTTATTTTAAATATTTGTTTACTGTTCATTCATTAATCAGCGATCGCATCGGGTACTGTTTTTTATTTGGTGAATGCTCAGCGCCACCGTACAAATCCAATGTTGGAATGAATATAAATTCCTCAAGTACTGTATTTAAGTACTTATTTTAGGTACTTCATAAATATTTATGTTTCATGTACCTTTTAACTTCTTCTCCACAACATGTTCGAAGCAAACATGGTGACTTTCAATTTAATTTGGTTGCTTACAATAGTTACTCTTTAGACTTTCATATATTTATCGCAAATATTTGTATTTACTCTTGACTTTACAATTACTTCAATATAAAACATTGTCCTGTTCTCCAGAGTGTGTGTCCTGTGTGATAAATTTCCTTTTTCTCCCCTTACCTTGTTTTAAAGAGCTGGTAAACCCATGAAATGCAATGTTTGCACATCCTAGTGTGTGTAGTGGCAATCACCTTCAACCTGCTAAATAGTCTTCAGCCTCAGAAAAGCTTGATTTCCATTCAAATTCCAAATTGGCATCAAAACAATTCCAGCTCAAGGAGGACTATTTTCTTTGGAGTGGACACAGTAGGGGGAAACAACCAGTGCTCTGCTGATAGCTAGGACGATGCATCGTAGAGTATTTTTTATTGTATGAAGAACAAGAGTATCTGGAGAGGCTCAATATTTATGTGTTCCTCAGGTGTATGGATGAGGAAAAGTATTGTCTAAACTAGTGTAGTTATCTGCCCATACATAATGAAAGAAGACAAACAGTCAAACCCAAAAGAATCAGCGAGAAGTGGAAAAAACGGCTACTAGAAAAATTATTCAAGATGATTTTTAACAGCAACAGGGACTGAGAGCAACTTTGTTAAATACGAAAGTGATGATCAGCGATTGCCCTAAATTTGAATATTATATATCAATAACGTTTTAATGCTGAAATTGTATGAGAGTCCCTTCCAGTTTTAACCCAGAAGAGAGGGTAGCAGCAGTGAGTGGAAATAACCAGCAGCACAGTGGACGCAGAAGAAGTCCGCAATACTTGAACACCAAGAAGTTTACTTTACTTTAACTTGTATGTTTGCCTTGAACATTTCTTACTCTGAAAAGTACTTACACTATTATTTTATCTACCATCTTCCTTCTCCTGCATAGAGATCCGACTTCTTTCAGCATTGTTTTCCGCATCGTAAAATGGAAAAATATGGCGTAGATTTTAACATATTTAATGGCCGCCACAATCGAATTCTCATACTTTTGCGCAAAAATAAAATAGTTTTGTATCAAATTTAAACCATTGTGTCTCCGGTTATACTGGGTCTATCTTCATGAAACAAAGACTGGCATAGAGCTTCAAGTCAGTACTTTTGATAGAAGTACTGTCCCGAAGTTGGCTTGACTGTTGTTTTTAGGCAGCGCCGGCTTGATCAAGTCACGTGAACTGGTCACGCCGGCGTGACTGTTGACTCCTAAAGGTGCCAACACACTGCACATCGCCGCGCGGCGAGTTTACATAGAAAGTCAATGTATTTCGAGCGCCGCCGCGCGAACCGGCGGCGAGCGGTTCACGCGGCGCGAATGGGGCGGCGCGGCCGCCGCAGAAGTTGAAAATATTGAACTTTTCGCCGCCGGCCGCGATAGCCAATCAGCGTTGAGCTCCTCCCGACGTCACTCACTTCGGGACGACGGACAAGAAGAAAGAAGACGAGAAGAAAACGAAAATGGATGAAAAAATAATAATTAGTGTCCACGGCAACTCGGTGCTCTATGACACCACCAGCGTCCTCTACAAGGACCGAAACAAGAAGGAGCAGGCGTGGCTCAGGGTGAGCGAGGAGGTCGGGCCTCCTGGTAAGTTATGTGAATATTTGTCTGTTGCCTGTGTACAGCTATCAGCTTTGCTTTATTATATAAACCAAGTTAGCACCTATTAGCATTTGGGTAGAGCAGCATCAGCACAGCAGACTTTCCCGCTCAGCACCGGTGATTACCAGCATAAAGCCCCAGAATAGAGCAGGCATTCCTGCTTATTAGCACCGTATATCAAGAGCATAAAGCCCCAGCGTAGTTCAGGCTTCCATTAGCACTGGTTATCACACGGGACAGTCCGCTGTAGCTTGTCACGCTACCCGATGCAAAAGTTTACGTAGTCTACATGTGAAGATCTTGTCAGTGAGCGCATATTCTGTTTCTTGTCAGTCGAGGCATGTCGCAGGAGGTGGAAGAACTTGAGGGACACTTACCTGAAGGAGAAAAGGAAGGAGGGAGAAAAGAGTGGGCAGGCAGCAGGGCAAGCTAGAAGGTGGAGGTTCTCTGCGATCATGTCATTTCTCGACCCCTTTATTGCCCCGAGAGAGTCCAGTGGCAACATGGCTCGGGGGGTCGAGGAAGACATGATCGCAGAGGACAGCCTTGATGCTACAGCAGGGCCAGGAGACGATGAGGATGAGGACCAGGGTCAAGCAGCAGCAGCAGCAGCAGCAGCAGCAGCAGCAGCGCCATCCTCAATTGACCACGGAGGTTTGTTGACAAGTGTAGGCCTATTGTGACATAAACCTGTTTTGAAAAAACTTTAATAGGGCTGCGCTTTTAAGAAAATACGTTTTGTAATTATTTGTATTGATTGATATTACCATTAAGAGCAGAGATTTTAATATTTTATATCACGGTTCTCTCCCAGAACACATTTACATGAATATGTTATGATTTTGGCAGATATCACATGTCAGAGCTGAACTATAACCTGTAGAAATGTGTGCATTTGTAGAATGCGTTATGTGTTATAATAGACATCCTGAAATGACTTAAAGGTCACATATTATGCTAAATGCACTTTTTAAATGTGTTCTAACATATCCATGGGGCCACGGTGTGCCTAGAGACTGCCAAAATATAAAAAAAAATAACAATCTCTCCTTTTCTCACTCTCCCCCTTTCTGAAACCCCCACCCCTCCCCCCCAATATACTCCAGTCAGAATTCTCGCTGACTATTACGTAATAGTCGGCACAGCCACATCCCCATATTTTCTTTATATGTCCATGGTTCCGATCAGAGGTGGGTCGTAACGCGCTACATTTACTCCGTTACAAATACTTGAGTAACTTTTTGAATAAATTGTAATTTTAGGAGTAGTTTTATTGCAACATACTTTTACTTTTACTTGAGTAAATATTTTAAGAAAGAACGGTACTTTTACGCCGTTCCATTTGGCTACGTGACGGTCGTTACCTTATTTTTTTATATATATTTTATTTATTACATGCGAGAGCTATTTCTCTCATGATTTCTCTCCCCGGGGACGTCTTCAGCCAACATCTCTATCACGTGACTATTTCAACCAATAAAAACCACATTACAAAAGCTTGCCAATCAAATGCAGCCACTTCAGTCACATGACAAGTGTTGTCATGTTGTCATAGGGCTCAACCATGGGCTCAACAATGTCCGCGGACTTTTTTAAAGGCTGCGGTTCCGCACCGATGTTGTGTCCGTGGCCTTGCCATGTAGGTTAAACGCATATTTTACCGACTTTCGGGGTGAGTCGAGAAAATGGAAGAAACCGCTGATTCCGAGGAGCAATAGCCACACCACTGGCCTCAAATACAAACTCACACAATGCCCCAGTCTGGCTGTGTGAGAGTCTGAGAGTGGTCTCTTTGTTCAGCCACTCTGTAGTTTCATACGTTAAGTGAGTGTGCCAGCAGGTTTTGATGTGTAACGAAGTTTAATTTTGTGTTTTATATTTTTGGGGCTAAACACAACCTAGATAATTTTCTCAGGGCCAGTGACATATTGTAGGAATTTGTTTTAAAATGTGTATGTGCAAAACAATTGCAACAGTGTTATAAGTGTATTGGTTTTAATTAATATAATTTTGGACAAGCCTAATTTATTATCATTTTATTTGAAGGGTGATGTATTTAATTTGGCAGATAATTAATTTATTATTGTTTGAGTTCAAGGGTTATTCATTTGATTTTTAAATACCTTATTTATTGTTTTATTTAAAATTATGTTATTTAACATATCTTTATTTGAACATTGCTGTTTTATATTATGTTCGTGTCTATTCTGTACCGTTTGTGTTGCTCTGTATATTTCAAAAATAAATCCGGAGTAATTCAATAGGCCTACTTGTACTCTTGAGTACTTGAGTAGTCTTTTCACTGCATACTTTTTTACTCTTACTCGAGTAATAATTTTTACGAGTACTTTTACTTCTACTTGAGTAATTATAATCTTAAAGTAACTTACTTTTACTTGAGTACATTTTTTGGCTACTCTGCCCACCTCTGGTTCCGATGCATCCCCCCACATTAGTAACCAGAAATTTCCACCGTGCAGTAGTCTAGGATAACCCCACCCCCCCATTTCTTATTGGTCCACGGCCCCGAGATCCCGTGCCCGAGATCCCATGAGATCCTCTGAACATTTTTCCGAGGGACAGCCATGTTGCTTTCCCCGCTAAGCGACAAGATGCCCATAGCCTAGCCTAGCCTGAATGTTACATACACCAACACAGAATGCTTTTGCTCATACTCCACCAATTTATCTTAACCACAGCTGTCTATGCCTCGTTTTTAATAACACAACGGATAGGAAGCTACTTGTGGGTTTTTGCAAACAGTGAAACTGAAAGAAATGTTTTTATTGGTATTTTTGCCTGACTGGTGTATAGCTATTTAGCTTTGGGACAAGCATTCAGCTTTTGCTCATAAAAACATAATTCTATTACCCACACCAGTCTGTAAATGCCTCGTTTTTAACAGGACAAAGGATTGTAACTTAATAGTGTGGAAGTCAATTTTGAATATATTTTTTTCACTGATGTGTGTGGTATTTTTAGCTGGTAGCTCGGGCTAGCTTCGAGACAAGCAATGAGATTTTGGTCATAAAAACATCATTCTTTTACCCACACCAGTCTGGAAATACCTCGTTTTTAACAGGACAAATGATTGTAACAGTGATGATTAATAGTGTGGAAGTCAATTTTGAATATATTTTTTCACTGATTTGTGTGGTACTTTTAGTTTATTCTATTGTCTGAGTCTTATTTTTAGCGTTAGCGCCCATGTAGCTTCTGTTGTAGCACCAAGTTTTGCTCATAACACGCTGTTTATACTCCCCACAGTCTGAAAATGACTCGTTTTTAGAAATCAAACTTTGGAGCTACTGTTTTCACTGGTTTTAATCATGTCAGGTCATGTCAAACTGTTCTCTTAGCTTAGCTCCGGGCCCTCCGAGTAAACACTCGCAGTCACGACTCACGTAGTGTCTCTCTAGTATCGCGAGCACGGCAGAGACGGTGGGAGAGCCCCATGGCCATATAAAGAAAGCCCGGCAGAGAGGTGGGAGGGGCCAGCCAGATCGCACAAATATAGGTCATCCTGAGACCAGAGGACAATCAGGGTATAGAGGCTTGCTACAATAAATTATCTGAACGGGTTTTTCAGCAAACATCTAAAAAAAATAAGTATTAGGGACTACTTAGACCATATAAAATTGACAGCAAAGTGCATAATATGTTACCTTTAAATAATTTATATATACTCCTATGCAAAAAAACAACAAATCTTTCTCACTACCATAGGTCAGTCCTCAGGCAGTGAAGCCACAACTCCTGCCGGACCTGCCCCTGCTGTTGCACCAAGAGCACGTAATGGTATGTACCAAAAAGAAGCTGGATTGCCTTTATTTTTACCCTTTGTTCATGCTGTGTTGCATGATTGTTGTTTTCCCCATGATAATTCTGCTGTTTGACTTTCCTTGTCATGTGATTGTGGCTTGATTATAGTAAGTTATAACAAAGTTATAATACATTAATAAAGTCTGATTTAATGTTCACACAGCAACAAGAAGGACCAGGAAGAGGCCGAGGGAGCTCTCCGAGAGGCAGGACACACTGGAGCAGCTGCTGGTGGAAAGCCTGCAGAGAAGGCAAGCCCTCCAGCCACCCCCACCAGGACCCCCACCATGCCTGGACCAGCAGTTTTTAAACGGCCTGCTTCCTTCCCTGCAGAGGTTGACACCCGAGGCCAAAGAACATGTGAAATTTCACATACATAAATTAATCTATGACTCGAGCACAGTAACGCTCAATTTGGAACCATTGGGGTAGTAGCTTATTAGCAGCTCGGGTGACAATCTATGCAGGGAATGAACCAGTGCCTGCTTTTTTTTTTTTTTTTTGCAAATCAATATTTATTTTATTTTTATGTTTAAATCTTTATTTTTTGTAATCAATTATTAAATATATATGTCTTTAACTTTCTTTCGTCACATCCTTTCAGTGTAACCTGGCAAAATGAATGCTGATGTATTGAAAATGTAGCATGCACAGACACAGATATAAATTGTGGTACCTGTAAAAAAAAAATACAGCAATATTGCAGGATTTATGCTCATTTGTTATGTGTGGGTGGCTCTTAAAAGAGCCGTTTTGGGAGTGCGTACGCACTATACGTTGTTCTGCCACGACAGCGTTCCTTCTGAGGAGAAGAAAGAGGCGAAGGTCTCCCGAACCCTGATGGCCTCTCTCGCGGCGTTGTTCATAGCCACTCTTCCCAGCCCTGGCAGCGGCTCCTCCTCACCAGCCGGGAGGCCCCCTCCAGCGGTCGTCTTGTGCAAAAAGTTGTGAAGAACGCAGGTGGCATTCACACACCTTTCTGCCAGCTCGGGATGCAGCTCGATAACACGCCGGTACATCCTCCACTGTGAAGACAGAATACCAAAGGCATTCTCCACCACCAACCTTGCCCGGGACAGACGGTAATTGAATACCCGCCGCTCTCGGGGGAGGACACGTCCAGGGAATGACCTCATGAGGTCGGTCCGGAGTGGAAAGGCCTCGTCCGCCACGAAGACATGAGGCAGCGGTCCTCTGCACTCAGCCCCAGGGAGTGCTCTTGCAGCAGGGAGCTGGAGGGTGCCAGCGCGGAGGGCCTGTCCAATGCCGAGTTGGCCAGAATGCCTCCATCGCTGGTTCTCCCGTAGCCACCGACATCGATCACCCGGAAGCACTTGTCGGCATCGACCACTGCCAGGAGAACAATGGAGAAAGTGCCCTTGTAGTTAAAAAACTGCGACCCAGAATTTGCAGGGGCTTTAAGGACCACATGTTTCCCATCTATGGCACCACAACACAGAGGGAAGTTCCACCGCTCCTCAAACTTCTCGGCTATCACTTTCCAGTCCTCTTCAGTAGGCACAGCCATGTACTCCTCCAACAGGCTGTCCCAGATAGCTGTGACCACATCGGACACAATGGAACCAACGGTGGAGGCCCCGACCCGAAAGCTACTGGCGATCGTCTGGAAGGAGTCACCAGTAGCCAGGAATCTGAAGCACAGAAGAAGAAAAAATAAATAAATTTCAAGTTTCTGTTTATACCAAATACATTTTTTTTATAATAAACCTGTAGTTGTAGCCCTACTATTTCACTGATATGACTGCACAGGAAAAGTGTGTTTACACAGTGGATTTAAATGAGTTTATTTTCATTTTAAAAATGATTAGAGGTCATAACATAGGATTTACTCAGGAATAGTATCCTACAAAATGCACATTCGTGTTCATTCATCACCAGTGTTTTTTTCACTATGGTTTTATAATGTTGTCTTTCACAAAGGCTAATGTAAGGTACATTATTTTTTATTTTGATCACTTTTATTAAGCAATTATAAACTTAGAAAACTGCGACTCACCGGAGACAGATGGACAGGCGCTCCGCAGGTGAGATGGAACGCCTGAAGTTGGTATCCAGGCACCAACCCAGGCTAGCAACTCTTCTAACTGCGCTACATTCAGCCTGAAATAGCGCTGGAACCTGCAATCATCCAAGCGGAGTTCCTGGAGATGATGAAACTCACCCAGCTGTGCCCGCTTGCGGAGTATATCATGAACCCAGACACGACGACGGCGTTTGGGTTTAGGTCGTACGTACAAGTACCAATAAGCGGCAGCAACGGTGAGTATATCGGCCATGGTTGATGACGAGACGAAGTAAAAAGCGGGAGGAAATGTATTTATACTGGATGTAAATAGCGGGAAGAAACTGGGCGTGCACATTCAATGAGTCATCGGGCGGCGGACACAAATGAGCCAAAATGATCACGCGGCGCGGAACCTGCGATTCCCGCGGCCAACCGCCGCGCCGCGGTGTGCAGTGTGTTGGCACCATAAGGGTTAAGGAAGGCTACTCTAAGCCCGCAGCGGCAAACTGTCAGAATGGGCCGTTTGTGGTGAACTGTCGGAGCGAGCCGGTGAAAGCGTATTTTTGTCTCCCAGAGATGCAGGCTTTAATATTGCCTCCAGTTCATGAATGCAGGGCGCTTAGTCGATAGGGAAGTGTGCATTGTCATGGCAGCAGCGCTGCAGGAAACGCTCTTTACTACGTTTCCTTTTACAAGACCACACCCGCCGTTAAACCGTGAAAAGGGGAGGGAACAAGGCGTTACCTGCCGATTGGTTATGCCTGCTCTACAGTTTTGCACACATTTTGAGTACTTGAAGACTAAATTCTCTTCAGCTCCAACACTTACCAGTTTCTTCAAGGGGTCACTTCTCCCAGCTGGCTGGACATCCAGGTACAGAGTGCGCCCTCAACCCCACCAAAAGGAGTCTGGTGGCCAACCATGAAGCAAGTTCACAAATTCACTCGGGCCCGCCAAACATGTGCAGAGCACAAATTGTCCAGTCCGCATCCATCTGGTCTACTACAGCCACTCCAAATCTCCCCTGTCTTCAAGGTTATCAGTCTGGTAGGTTCCCAAGGTAACACAACAGTATTAGTTGACAGTTTTCAAAATCTTCACATTGTATCCCTATGGCCAAGCTACTCACTTCAAAGATGACAGCAGGCATGATGATGAGGGATGTGTTCAGAATTGAAGAGTTTTAAGTGGACATTGCCTCTGTCTGTGGCCCAATTAATGTCTGTTCTTAAGGTCTGGGCTTCCTTTTGTGATGATTAAATGTTTTAACCTTATTACTTTTAGCAGTTATTTTATTCAAAACGTGTTGAATTAAACTGGAATAAAAACCTGGTTTATCTATATTATTACCTTCACACATATTGCACTGAAACCTAGCCTTAAGCTTGGTGAGGCTCAAGACTCTAGGCCTTTAACTTTTCCCCGTCATCCATGTGACCATCAACATCTGTCCCAAGATACATTCTACACAATTCAATATAAAACAATAGGAACATGGTTCTTAGAATAGCAGCAGCTTCATGAGAATATATTATTGCTTAGAATGAGTTTCTAAAGCCTCATCTATCCAATTGTAGAGCATATGGTGGGTCCAGTCAAAGCAGAATACAGGGATAAAGACATCCTGCGGTGTCTTTTATAAATTCATGAACTTTTGGCCAACAGAGTCAGGTGAGGTCGCACTTTAGGAAGGGGATGGAAAATGTGTTCCTCTCAATGCAAAATGGAGGTTAGAGAAATGGCACGTATAATATTCACTTAGTATGTTAATATGTCTGCATCTTTCCAGGCAGGGCCTTTAACATATTATTCGTCTCCTCATGAAGGAATTCAATTCCTGGGAGAGAGAAGCGCTGGGGGCCAGCAATAATCACGCTCCTTCAGAAGCCTTTAAGCCCATGTTATGATGAAGGCTAACTGTCAAGTGCTAAATAGAAAAACATTATGTGCTCTCTTTTCGGGAAATACACCTGTCCTTCTGTATCAGTTGCATGCATATCCCGAAAAAGGCTGGAAACACTATCTGTCACTTTTACTTTCCCAGCACATTTCTCTTAAAAGGTGGAGAAATAAGGCACTACATTGAATGCTGTATGGGTCACAGCTCTTTACCAGTATGGAATGTGTTCCCTCAGCTTCCAAACCCCACCCAGCCAATGGAGAAATAAAGGGCTTGAGTACAATCCATGATGGGAAATATTAGATTGGCTGCTTAAACCTGAAGGCCAACTCTCTTCCTGTTTCAAATCACACAACACACAGGGCCTTTGCAGTGGCCTACTGCAAAGACTTAGTCTGGCTCCGCCTACTTCCGGCCAAATTTAATTTTCCCTTCAGTAGTCAGTCTGGGTGTACAGTGCATTTCCCAGCTTTCTCCGGGGAATCTACAGTCGTCCAATCAGCGAACAGAGCGAGTGGCTGAGAACGATGACGTCGAAGTCGCACTCCAGTTTCCGTTGAATGCTGCGTTCCTTTATACTCGGAAGAAGGAGATTTCCGACTTGGTAGTTCCGAGTTCCGACCTGTCTGTGTTCCAGTGCATCTGCTCGCAAAAGTATGGACGCCTAAAACCTTTCTCGTCCAAATAACTAAACGTTAGGCTCTAACACGTTACTGTTGCCAGGTACCGGTAGATTCATAGACTACAATGTGTAGTGAAGTCGGAAATTTCCGAGTTCCCTGTCCAACTGGAACGCACCGTCAAAAGCCGGCTCATGACACACGTGATGACCAAACGTGATGCGATTGGTTGGCTAATCCAGAGTGGCACTGGGCAGATCCAATAGTTTTAAACTTTGACAGACACCCGCCTCCAAGTGAGTGAACGTTTTCCAATTACAGCACTTCCAGACCTTCTGTACAAATGAAATTAAGTACGATGGTCTGGTTGGACCAGGCTAGCAAAGACTGAGAGGCAATGGGAAAATTTAAAGTGGGGCATCACATGAGTAGGGTTTTCCCTGTGAACGCAGCCAAGGCCACTATGAATAATATGGGATTCTCAAGAAAACGCAGTGTTTGGAGAACAGCCGGGAACCCTGAAACACACTAGCAGTCCCTGATAAACTTTAGAAAGAAAAAAGAAAACACTGTGATAATAATGGTTAATTTCAGCCCATAATTAGGGAAATCATATTCCTCTAATTAATTTCAGGGCATAATTATATGGCTCTTCTGAGAATCTTAATCAAAAGTCATCTGAATTGCTTTCCATAATGTGCATCGTAAACAGCTGGTTTTTAGTCATTACATTTGACTCTCCAGTGCTTCTGCATACATTCTTTATTAGTAAGCCATACGGCCTCCACACACATCCTGCGTCTACCTCTAGACCGCGTCGCCTTACCTTACTGCTGCCTCTCTCGCGCTTTTCTCGGACACACATACGTCTCAACTGCTGCTGCTGCAGCGCTGCTTCTAAAAGCCCTGTCTTTCTACATAGAGATTTCATAGATAATTCCCATTAAAAAGTTTTTTCATGTCATTTATGATGCATATGATTTATATTGAGTCTGGACAGTAATCCGTGCGCCCCATTGCCTTATTTTTGACACATTTTCGCTTGTTGGAAATTTTATTTTGAAAGGGACACACCAGGAAATGGTGAAACTACAGCAAAATCAGTTTAATCCTAGATGGTAAATAAACATAATATTTTGGCAGGTATTTTTTTCTGTAGTACATTACATCCAAATTCCCACACTCAAAAAATACATGATACTCATCACCAACACAATTGGAATCACAGAGGTTGCACAATCTTTCACTTCTTTCCAGCCCTTTGTACCTTCCAGTGACTTTAGGTATTCTGGTGTTATTTGTTCTCAAATTGCAGATAGCCTGCCTGGACTTTTGGTTTTCATACAGCAGATATTTTTCTAATTTAAACTCTTGTTTAAGTTCTATGTACGTGTCACAGGAAGTCATGCTTGTAAGCTCGCTCTGCCACCTCTGAATGAATTGATCTTGCAACCTCTGCTCAACAGTTCTTTTCAGCCAGTTAATGTTGTTGTACTTTTGAGTTATCCAGATGTATGACAACCCGCAGTCATCCAGTATCTGTTTCACCTGTGATACCCATGGTGAAGCATACACACCGCTGCTATGCAAGCTGTGTAGCTGATTGTACATGATTTTACTAAGTTTACTTTCTAACAGTCTCCCCCAATATCCAATTATTCTTTTTTTAAACTGTAACACAGAGTGGGTACACTCTATCAGTTCTATGGGTTCTCTATCAGTTAAAGCAGAGAGACCCGAGAGAGACGCGCGGCTCTCAGAAAAAAATAGGCGAGCCTCCTGAGGTAAAGGGGAGCGTTGCTGCAGACGTGCCTCTGACGTGCGTCTGCAGCGCCGCACAGGTTGGATGTGTGTCCGCTCTAGGTTGATTACACGGTCAGTGACAAAAAGTCCGACGCAGACACGCAGTAGACGCTCAGTAGAGGTAGGATGTGTGTGGAGGCCGTTAGGGAAGCCAGAAAAATTCCATTATGTGCAACAGAGCTGAAGTAGGATCTCCTTGAAATACAACTGACCTTTAGGCATAACTTAGATAAACATAATCAGCAACAACAGCAATGAGGAGGGACAGAGCTGTCATCATGATCTTTCTACAGTAGATCTTTCAAAGTGCTGTAATGAGTATGCCCACTGTGACTTCTCAGGGTGGCAAACAGGTTGTCAAGCTTATACAGTAAGTGGAGCTCACCTGTCTACAGTTTAGTGTTGGCATGCCAAGTGGTGGGGCAAAAGAAGATGACAACATGGTGCCACTCACATCCCAAGAGGGGCCATGAGGTTAGTGTAGATGTTTTTTTTTTACTGTAAAATTCTATTTAATAATCGCTGATAGAACATTTGAAAATGCAGTTAAATTTCGCTAAAACCAGTTTGATCATCTTTAATTATGAAAGGCATATTTTAACTTTTTTAAATAATCAACTATATGATTGCAGCATACAATGTGGGCAGGAAAGAGTTCCAGTCTATATCTGAAAGAGAAGGGAGGTCGAGATTTCCTAAAAAGTGTTGTTTTCAGTCCTTACTTGAGGTGAACTCAGATGTATAGAGCTGTTTCTGTAAGGGCTTTTCTTTCAAAATAGTTATTTCCAGAATCATCTTTTGGAGAGGAAATTTGAATAGAGTTTTGTCTGCCAGCAGCAAGACGTGCAAGCAATCGCCCCGGTTTAACTCCAGGGTTCTCAACTCTCCACGCCACACCTTGCATTTCTCACGCAAATTATAACTCTGCCAAACTATTTTTTTTTTTTTATATAGCTTCGATAAATCCTGACCGTCACCACCATCACCATACGGTTCCGTTAACCTTTCTCTGCAACGAGCTCTTGGGTCCAACACAGCCACACACCAGTCAATCAAACTACCAGGCGTTCAACCAATCAGAAAGTAGCAAAGCACTTAGGGGTAGTGTTGCCACCCGTCCTGTTTTTCCCGAAATTGTTCTTTTTTCACCAACCGTCCCGGGAAAAGAAAAATCTCTCCCGGGACACAATTCTTCCAATTTTTTGGGGAAAATGCCAGAACCTCATTTGATTTCCTTCGTTCAGTAGTTAAGGCCGTTTCACACGGGCCGAGGCGTTTGTTGCGCCCACTAATGCATTCTCAATGGAGAGGCGAGCGGGCAGAGAGAAGGCGCAGCGTTTCGTCAGGCGGCACGACAAACGTGCAGGGGCGGTCTTAACGATCTCGGGCCAGTTTCAAGACCCTGTGTGGGGCCCCCCACATTTTTTTTTCTATGAATAATGCATGCTCCCCGCAGAAATACAAAAGATTGTGGAAACCAGTTGGTTCATAGACGGATTATGAGATAATAGGCCCAGATTCTTAAAGCACCCCCCCTCCCTATCCAGTCAGGTACATTGACTTTTCCGCACAGATACATACATTTACTGGCATAAACATATTAAGGGAGTCAGTGTTTCCCACAGGATTTTGGGATACTGTGGGAGATATCCTGTACCTTGTTGCAACAGAAAGCTGGAAAGCTACTTTGTATGAACAGTATAGAATTTACACGTAGAAAGCTTATTCCTGTATGTGTGTGGGGGTCTTAGAGGCCCCTTATGAAGCCAATAAGACATAGCTAATAATGCTTTTGTTTTGCACTTGCTTTTCTATTTTTCACCTACTAGTTGAGGGGCCATGATGATTTATTTCCTTATATTTAGGCTTTTCCTTTTTAGACCCTGTTATTGACATAAGTGACTGGGCTCTTTGACAATGCAACATTTAAAGTTACTATCAGTATCTCTGGCTTAGGGCCCCGGTTGCATGCAGTTTTCTTCTCAAAGTGCACCAGATTGATGAATTTTACTTTCCGAGGGAGCATTCCCCCAGACTCCCCTACAAGGTCCAGGGTCCCCACCCCAGTCTCCCTATTTAGCCTATACTGTAAGAAGCACTGTAGGTGTGTATGGTTATTAAAGGTCATTACACTGGGCAGTCTGAACTGGTAGCCTAATAATGGCCGAGCCCTCCACCCCAAACATCAAGTGTCCCTTTTTTTCCTTAGTCCAAGGTGGCAACCCTACTTGGGGGTGGGTATCACCCTAATTAGGGGTGGGAAAAATAATCGATTTTCCGATTAATCGCGATTCTCTCTTGAACGATTCCGAATCGATTCATAAAAGTTAATAATCGATTTATAATTTAATTTAATATTAGTATTTCCTGCACCACTGCGCATACACACCAAACAAGTGCGAGTTGTTAAAAGTGGCGACAAAAGGGCAGAGAGCAGCAAACCCATATGACCTGCACTGGCTTTGTGTCTGTTTACGTTTTTGTGTGAGAGCTGATTTCCAAGCCATACTTTTTGCACAATGTGTTGAAATGACATAGAAAATAATAGAATATAAATCCTATAGAAACATGATTCACAAGAGTAGAAAGAAAATTAAACTGAATCGGTTTAGTTTTTACATACTTCCATATTGTGTTGAAAGCTGCATTGATTATTGCACTGGTCATAGAAAGTCATATTTGTGACAAGAAAAGCTTTTTCTCTATTACAATATTAGAGAAGGTAATTAATCTGTTGATTGTATTTAATGATCATCACAAAAGTAGGAAGAGATTAGCAAACTCTGAGTTTTTTTTTGAAAATCACACATTGGTATGTACGTAAAAAAATTGCATCGAGATGCATTGAGAATCGATTTTGAATCGAATCGTTGACCTCGGAATCGAATTGTGAGGTGCCTAGAGATTCCCACCCCTAACCCTAATAGTAGGTTAACACATCATACCGGCTTTTTCAATGAGTGATGGTCGTAATTCAGCGAAGGAATTTACATTTGCGGAGGCTCGACGTCAACACCCAAAGTAAGTAAGTAAGTAATTAATTGGTTTGCTGACGCTGTGTAGGCCTACTTACATGGATGGGTGCCAAGAAAGTGATATTATTTTCCCCAGTTTAACTTACTTGACACAGGTTTATTAAGTGCTGAGAAGCCATGTCCACCGTCCCGTTCAGGTTAAATAATGTCAAATTCACTGTCAAATTCCAACTGCTCATGTTCGACTCTTAGTCTGTGTCTTAGTCTGTGTCTTAAGATTTAATATTGATCCCCAACACCCGTCCAACCCAACCCCCCCCCCCCCCTTTCATCATAACATTACTACAATAGGCTATATTTGAACTAAAACAAAGAAATTATACTGAACTGAACTTGTGTTAAAAACCATTATTATGCTTTAAATTAATAAATAAACCCCCCCAAAAATGTGCGCGCTCGCATGGGAAATCCGCTTCTGTCTCACTCTAAACAATTTCCAAAAGTTGAGAACCCTGTATCTCCCATTTCTATAAGTCTGCTGACCGGGCTGACTTACATGTAATTCTTAGTCATTATTCAAAACTAAATTATTTTGAGGAACCTGGAACCAAATGTAAGTCTACTGTGGGCCCTGCTGCTGTTAACAACAGTGAAACAGGGACTTTTCGGTATAGCTTCCCAACATCAGACAGTGTTCAAGGAATCCAATGTCCCTATCAGTAAAGTTCGTAAATTCAGTTATGAGAATATACCTTAAAGGTGAAGTGAGTGATATAATTATGTTAATATACGTGTTAAATCGCGTGAAAACAAACAATGATTTCAATCTCATAATATTATGAAAAATGTGTGGATAGCAGTCAGTTAGGGCCGTGACGTCAGTCGGCCAGAGAGCCTGTTTAGTTTCCGTTCTCTTCTCCCTCGGTCAGATGTGTGAGCGTTGCCGCAGTAAGCGATCATTCCACATGGAAACGTGTGTAATGGTGAATGGTGCAGGTTATGAATATGGCCCGAGATTCCTGCCTACACCAACTCCTTACAAAATAAAAGAATGCAAAGACGGAGACTTCATTCGTGGATTGTACTCGAAAAAGGGTAGAGAAGCACACGCTCTTCTTCTACATGTTTCACACTAGACTCTACAACAAAACAAAGGGAGGCGCCACCTAGTGGCGCCACAGGTATAAAACCGACTGTTACATATGTTTATCTGAGTTTAAATGTGAATCACCCGTGTGTGAGTATGTACATGCAGTCCCGATCGCTGTTATAATATAGTTTGCATTGGATTCGCGGGTAGCAACAGCTGTTGTAACGTCTCCTCACGAGCGGAGTTTAAAACTGTGTTCTTTTCCCGCGATCTATATGCGACTGTGCCTGTGAAAGAAGTAAAATAAAGAGCGGATAAAACACTACTACTCCTCTCCTAGTCTCATGCTTATAGTCTGACGCCTTTGGCCATAAGTGGTATTCTGGCCGACAACTCTGAAGTGAAACCAGTGATACAAGCATGGAATGAGGGTGTGGGGGCATTGGAGGGAGGCGGGATGGTATGATAGTGCTGTAATTCTCAATTGCAGGATCGGTAAAGGCTGTTACATACTCCGCGAGAAGAAAGAACAAAGTTCTCGGTGACAGAGCTGCGAGAAGAAAATTACGTCATTTTCTTCTCTCAGCTCTTATTTAGCTGTTCTCGCAGCTTGTTCTTGACACATCACCCGGGCCGAACTTACTTCTCGCAGCTTGTCCGAGAACTATTGTGTGATTGGTCAGTCTGAAGTCAATGAGGAAAGCGAAGTGAAATCAGCTGGCGCTACCGAGTCAATTACCATGGTAACAATGCGCCGCGGTGAGGAGTTCGGCAGTTGAGTTCTCGTGAAGTATGTAATGTCAGACCAGAAAGAACTTCTCGCAGCTCTGTCACTGAGAACTTTGTTCTTTCTTCTTGCGGAGTATGTAACAGCCTTTAGAGTCCCTTTAACTAAAGCCCCTTTTACACAGCCAGTGAAAGACGGCAAAATGCAGACCTTTTCGCCCCTCGCCCTGCTGTGTAAATCGCTCAATTGCGAACGGGGTACGAGAGGCGCAACAAATTGTGCTGGGACTTTTACTACCTCCGTGTAGGGTTGCAGCGGTGTGGACATTTTCATACCGAGTAGTACACATGCGAGAACACCGGTGTTACCGGCAACACCACCGACACAGGTACAAGAGGCAACAAAAAATGGGCATGTCCAAAACTCTCCACTGGTATTTTTGCCCATTCATCTTTGGCAATGAGCTCCAACTCTTTCAGGTTGGTCTTGCCATCTTCTTGACCTTCTTCTGAAAATTTGCTAGAGGTATGAATCATTTCGGTTTGGACTGTATGATTAGGCTTCACCGCAGATTCCAAGAGAAGACACCCAGTGTTTCCCCCAGCGCTTTATAGTTAAGGCGGCCGCCTTAGCAAAACCAGCCCCCCGCCTTGACTACTGACCGACCAAAAAAAAAAAAAAAATTAAATCTTTATTTTTTTTATTTTTAGTGCTGCACAATTAATGTACTAGCAAGCGCGATGTGTGATTTTTCATGGTCAGAAATGCGCGAAAGGCCGTGATTTGCGGTAAATAAATGTGCACAGATGTCTCCAAGCGTTTCTCTCTACTCAGACTATCAGCTGCTCTGTGTCGGGGGCTCTGCGCACGACTACGGCATGTACGCGGGAAACAAGCAGCAGAAAACCGACATTTAACCTGTGGCGATAATAAACGCAGTGCGGTTCTATGGGGATATTTAGCTGAACAGAAAGAAGTGCTCTGCAAAGCTAGACTAGTTTAAGACTCCACATCACCGTGGCAACACAACTTATCGGCTCATACAGCGCAGAGAAAAGTCTGAGAGCATGAG
This sequence comes from Ammodytes marinus, assembly GCF_949987685.1. NCBI lineage: Eukaryota > Metazoa > Chordata > Actinopteri > Uranoscopiformes > Ammodytidae > Ammodytes > Ammodytes marinus. The sequence continues at coordinate 20,675,613 of NC_137233.1, forward strand.
AGTGATGGCCCAGGCACCTTTCAGTAAGTTTACAGAAGTGCACACTGTAACTGTCTTTGAAATGCATTTAGTAATTTTAAGGGGAAAACACATTGTATTATTTCAATTATTGAATTATTTTTAAAACAGCATGCTAGTGTAGCCATACAAGATTTATTTTTCTGAATTTTAAATGCTGCTTTATTTTTATGTTTTAAATTTGGAAATACATGTTCCAAAACAACCAATAACCTCTGTATTTAAAAAGAAATCAAGCAAGTAGGCTAATAATAACCATATATGAATTAATCGCATCACAGTATGCCTATTGTCCACAATAATCTCACAACAGCCCCCCATCCAAAAAGGAACTTTAAAAAGCACTTTGATACACATGTTAAGTGTATGGTCCATTATTTTTATTTAGTGTGTCTGCATGGTATTGCACCAAAACAGTAGAACTTTTCTTTAATTGTATTTTGTACCGTCACACAAAATGTGCACATAGCAAACAAAATTGCACAACTGTAAGGTCAGTGTCATTCAAATAAACAGAACTATTTCTTTAGGGCGCATTGGCATCTTTGAGCAAAATACCCCCAAAATTTTCGCCGCGGCGCAAAGCGCAGCGCCTCCTGTACGGCTGGACAGTGACCACCTTGACTAAGACATTTCCTGGGGGAAACACTGGACACCTGTCGTCTCTGTAGGGCACTTACTTTGATCTTAAACGTTAGATCGTGCAATTTATTTTTGAACAAAACAAATGCTTACTGTCTGTAGATCATTTGGTTAAATGATTATGCAGTTTCTTCATAATGAGCCTCCGTACTGTGTTGCCTCATCCAAGAAGAATGCCCGGTTCACTATTACCTCCTGTCTGTATCGAAGTGCAGTTTATTGAATGCTTGGATTAAATGCAGTCGTTTAAACTCGGTGTGATCCTTAACTCATACCAACTGTTAGAGCCATGGAGAGGATAGGCATGTGTTAATAATATATTTTGCTTTAATTAATAATAATTATCATAGCTTATATTTAGTTGTATATTTAGGTCTAATCAGTAGATAGGGTGTAAGTATGCTCTTATTTTGTCACTTGTTATCACAAGTGGTCACTGTTGTAAATCGTAGCTTAGTGTCGTACAACTGTGGTAACTTAGTCGCTTGTGGGCTTCCTGCATGGTTATTGTGTTATTCGGAGCAGGACGGGAGCTACACTTTCTGACCGTAGCCTTACACAAAGTTTGTTCATTGTTGACTATTTTTTGGGGAAATAAATTCACTACTTTTATATGTTACATTGGCCTTGGATTTTCTTTTTGAGCACGAGTCCAGAATCCTACGTCCTGCAAGAGTGGCAAACAGGTTGCCACTACACCAACCCAAACAAACTGTCAAGAGCAGGGGTGTCAAACTCATTTTCACAAAGGGCCGAATTACGACATGATAATCACACGAAGGGCCAGACATGTCGCTTACTGACATGCCTTCTTTTTAATCCAAAACTCAAACAACATATCTAGGTTATATAACCTGTGTACATACGAGGCATAGGCTAGATTTTGTTTACATATTTTGGGGGACAAATTATATGTGGGGGGAATGGGGGTGCTCCCCCAGAATTTTTTGTGCGTCAAACACTTAATTTCCTGTATTCTGGTGGATTTTTCTGTTTCGGTTTTCTGTGCCTTTTCTGCGTCAATTTATTGTGGAAATGTCTTTATTTTTGTAAAGGAAAAGACAACATTCAGGTTCCTGGTGAAACAATTATAAAGGACTATAATGCAGTAAGGCTCTCAGGCATCCTGGGTTCTTGGATTTTTCAAAACTTTCTGCACATTCAAAACACATCATGTTTTTTATTTTATTTTTTATAGGAATCATGACCCAGCACCAGTGTTAACTATTTATGACACTTTACATTGGTAATGAAATGCAAAGCCACCATTGGAAACAAAAGGGGTGGGCTATCAGCGGCTATCTAACGTTACTAGTGAGCTATATTGTAACTTCAGGCAAAAGTTAGAAACCAGATAATGTTAGTATTCATCCTTAGACAGTTGACACAATCAATCATCATATTAGCATGCTATTTAGCCACATAGATTGGCCTATTTACAGCCATTAGAAAATTGACATCTTTTCTTCAATGCAAGTTCATCAATTCATGGCTTAAAATCCTGAGTTGTGGAACTTTCAGCAGACATTCCTAGTGGTAAGCTATGCGAGTGTCCTAACGGTTGGGAGCGTGTGCGACGTGCGGAGATGGCACAGGCTCCGCATGAGAAAAAATAAAAAAATAAAAAAAAATCATCATAATTTTTTTTTTTTCTCGCGGGCCAAATTGAATGGAATTGCCGAATTGGTTCGCGGGCCAGATTAAATATTGAAATGGGCCAGATTTGGCCCGCGGGCCAGAGTTTGACACCCCTGGTCTAGAGTGTTGTCATTAACTGTTGTCGTGCACTTTGAGGTGTGTCGGTGTTGCAACGTCATTTTGCCGGGGCTTCAGCTCAAAATGTTTCGAGTGAAGCTACGGGTATATTTGGGGTGTAATTTCCACTGGGGAAATTGTAGGACAACTACACAGCAGTTTTAAAAATAATGCATTGATGTTGAGCTCATTCAGTCGTGCCGTACCGTCCTGTGTCTCTGGGCATAAGCGGACTCTTGTGGGACTGCGCTCATGTGATTGGCTGAAAACAAGGAAGACAACCGATTTGCTATAGGTAGTTCCTGGTTGAAAAAAACACATTCGTTAATCCAGCAGACATGAGGGGAGTCTCTTAAAGGCCTACTTCACCGGTTTGAATATGAAGGTGTATTGAATTCTGAGATCCTATGTAGTATAAATGTGCTTTTTAAAAAAAAAATCGGTTCATCCTAGCCTGAGAAAAGGCAGAAAGAGTGTTTTTTTAACCCTATATTTCTCTTTCTCGTGACATCACAGAAAGAGAAATATAGGGTTAAAAAAAACGTACTTTGTAAATATTACTGTGATGTCTTTTACTGTGACATCACAGTAATATTTACAAAGTAAGTTTTTTTTAACCCTATATTTCTCTTTCTGTGATGTCACGAGAAAGAGAAATATAGGGTTAAAAAAAACACTCTTTCTGCCTTTTCTCAGGCTAGGATGAACCGATTTTAATTTTTTTTGCACATTTATACTACATAGGATCTCAGAATTCAATACACCTTCATATTCAAACCGGTGAAGTAGGCCTTTAAATCCACACATAAATACAGACCAATTCACACATGAATGCAAGGAAGTTCACAAATTAAAAGCATTTTGTAAATTCAAATGTAACAGTTTGTATATGTGGCACTGTTGATTAATTATTTATTATTTGCCCCCCTTTTAAATTTTAAAGCTACAACAGAGGTTAACTATGGTGTTTAATAATATACCGCAAGGTATTTTGAATGGGTATATTTTAATCTAGGCAAATTCGTCTTCGCCAGCAGAGGGCGCTCTAGGCCTTGCACTTGGCTGTGCATCGGTGACTGACGAGCAGTGTTAATTTTGGCAGCAAATTCTGATTTAGTACAAAACGTATTTTCTTAAGAGTTACGGTACCAACATGGTCAACATGTCAAGCAGTGTGGTATGTTATAGAGGGAAAATGAGAGAAGAGAATGCAATTTGTATATGTTTAAGAAAACAGCATTTTTCACAAGAAATATCTTGTTTCACAGGTGTAGCTGTAGCATTAGCTTCCTGGCTTTATATTGTTTTTATGACTTGTACAATTGTAATTTCCCTGATGACAAAGACTAATCTAATGGCATATACCTGTGTGTAGTAGGGATGATTTTCTTTTAAACCTTCCAGACTCTGCAGGTGTCCGGAGGAGTCTTCCAGCCACTGTTGCACCCCACCATCACCTTGGCCCCACCATGGACATATAAAGAAATGGACACCGGATTGAATCACGACGCCCATTCATTCCTATGAAAGCTGCTCATTGGCGCAGAGAAGCAACAAGGAAGCATAATCCGGAAATTCCATGCGGCCCGGAAGCATGACGTAGCATGGACGTAGCTGCACTATGGACCTATCAAGAAAGAGGGCTGCAAGTGTAGCGGACTGGAGGCGGGAGTAGAATCATCCTCGTTCTGTAGCTTCTAGCCTGGCGAAAACAAACTGAAAGCCGTTAAAAGCCGTTGGGCTAATAAAACGCTTGAGGTGGCGTTTTGAAATGAGAAAACTTCCATTTTAATAGTATATGGTCTAAAGATAAGTATGAGCCTATATCTGCAAAACATTTCTATATCCAGAAATGTTTTGCAGAGACACAATCTTGTTCGCCGCTTGTACTGTGTGGACAGGGAAATCTGCCTACGGACCGCATGAAAATATCTCCTCCCCCAACCATGCAATACCAATGGGTTGGCCACATGTCCATGCTGGCTGCTCGGAGAAGGCACAGTCCTGGGGGCCTGGGCCCCACTTGTAGGGACACTTAGAGGCTGTGTTCGGAAGGCCATACTAACGTCCTACTCATACTCATTTTGACTTCAATTCGAGTATGTGACGGTTGGGTATGCGAGTTTGGGTATGTGAGAAATCCCCGGATGAGTACTAACTTCCGGGAAGATTTTGGGTATGGATCGATTGTATACTTTTCCTACTCAACCGCCCCACAATGCACTGGGTCAAATCTACCCGTCCAGGAAAATTACATTTTTTCGAGCAAGTTGCTAGGCAACGACATTGTTTGGGGTCTGCGATCTGACAACTGTACGTGCAGTTATTCTGAATGACTCATTCATAAACGCTTACAATAGATAAGAGATGAAGATAAATACCTTAAAACATTAGTTACGTGAAATGAGTGATGCGAGTCTGATAGTGGAGAGAGATCAGAACAGATCGCTGTTCCACACACCACGGCTCGTCCAGCTCAACTCACTGACGGCTGAGTGCTATCTGATGAGCCGGACAGAGAGTGTCGGAGGGATCCTCCTCCTCAAAACATAATTATAAAACAAGAGGTCCAAAACACAGATGATGAACACAGGACTGTAAAAATCTAGTTCAATATCTAACCTACTAGCCTGGTCCAACCAGACCATCGTACTTCATTTCATTTGTACAGAAGGTCTGGATGTGCTGTAATTGGCAAACGTTCACTCACTTGGAGGCGGGTGTCTGTCGAAGTTTAAAACTATTGGATCTGCCCAGTGCCATTCTGGATTAGCCAACCAATCGCATCACGTTTGGTCGTCACGTGTGTCATGAGCCGGCTTCTGACGGTGCGTTCCAGTTGGACAGGGAACTCGGAAATTTCCGACTTCACTACATAATAGTCTATGAATCTACCGGTACCTGGCAACAGTAACTTGTTAGAGCCTAACGTTTAGTTATTTGGACGAGAAAGGTTTTAGGCGTCCATACTTTCCCGAGCAGATGCACTGGAACACAGACGGGTCGGAAGTTCGGAACTCCCAAGTCGGAAATCTCCTTCTTCCGAGTATAAAGGAACGCAGCATTCAACTGAAACTGGAGCGCGACTTCGACGTCATCGTTCTCAGCCACTCGCTCTGTTTGCTGATTGGACGATTGTAGATTCTCCGGAGAACTGGGAAAATGCACTGTACACCCAGACTGACTACTGAAGGGAAAATTAAATTTGTCCGGAAGTAGGCGGGCGGGCGGAGCCAGGCTACGGTTATATGCTAAACAGCGTCTAAACTGCCTGAATCTTACAAGAAGAAGAAAAAAGTCTTCATTGCTTGAGTCAGGCCCGGTTCTACGGGGTGCATGAGCATGCATTGCACCCTCAAAAATATTGTGTGCACCCTCACTTGAAAAAAGGAGGGAGTGAATTTTTTTAATAAATATGATAAAAATAATAAAATACTTGCTCACAAAACAAATTGTAATTAACCTTTGACCATTTCCATTAAATATCGCTGTTTTCTGCATTTACTTTGTTCACTAAACCGATAAGAACATTATTATTATTCGACTGGCAACTGTGGCTAAGCGACCCATCTCTACCGATCTCTACTAGTGCGCTCTGCCCCGCCTGAACTATTTCGCTTTCAGCGATTGCAGTGCAATGGTTATTCAGCATAAAGTTAAAACACTCGCTCGCCCAAGACTGATGTTAAACCGAAACACAACACAAAAGCCTTACGCGAGCGAAGCAGTGATTCACCCGGTGAAACATGGGGTGAGACTGTGACTGACTGTGGGTAAAGGCGCGTGTCCACCTGCGTCAAGTCATATTTTGTTCTGACGCGACGACGTATTCGCCGCTTGGGGGCGGGGGTTTGTGGGCTGGACATTATACGGTGACAGCGGGAAAATGTATCTCTAGATATGAAACCATAGCAACGGCAATAAACAATTTCTCGCCGCAGAGTTTCCATTGGCTGCCGCCCCACTTTTTGACGTTCTCATTTGCATAAAGTATCCAGCGAAATACTTTTTCGCCGCGCCGCTGTCGACCATTCGCCGCGACGTGCCCCATAATGCCTTGCGGTGGCGTTTCTGCCGTCTGACGTAGTTCCATAGGAAATGAATGGGCTTTGCCGTCGCGTCAGATAACTTGACGCAGGTGGACACGCGGCTTAACGGTGTCATCACCTTGCCGGTGAGAAAAGCTCTGTGGCTTAACGGCTAAAATGATAACCGGCCGCCGGGGATATCATGTCTGCTAACGTTGTTCAGGAGAGGCTTCCGCGATCGGATTGCATTTCACGAGCATTAAAACACAGGCCGTTTCTCAATTCCAAGTACACAGAGTACGGACTTGCGGACTTCGAAGTTCGAACTTGCAAGTCCGGACTTCTAAGTACAAACTTCCGAGAACGGGAGCACGCACCTGCAATTGGAACGGCAGCGGACTCGATGGCGTCATCACCTCGGCTCGTTAACTGTGCTACAGAGCTGGGATGCGGTGGAGACGAGCCCTCCTCAGTTGTCTATCTCACGTCGTATGTGTTTTATTGTTATGGCTTGTTTTTAACCTTTCAATTTATCGTTTAATATTGATAAATACACTTGACTGTAATGAGTTAATTATCATTTTACCACAGGGTGGAAAGTTGAAGCCCCTTAAAGCTACACACAACATATATAACAGGCTAAAATGTTTTAAAAAAACCTAGGCATGTAATAATTCATAGGCCCTTTACTGATCAAACAAGTAAAATGTTTAATGGATTTTTTAATTCTGATAGACTTTAACACTTCTTAGCAGACAATACATATTAAATACATAATTGCAATTGATTGTACTTAAAATAAACAAATAAGCATGGCATATACTGGTATATCTATCAATAGTAAATATATATAGCGCCGGAAAAAATTAAGAGACCACTCCGGATTTTTCTTAAAATTTCTTATCTCTAAATTACTTATTGAAAATGGTCTGAATGACAATACTTTAATTGTGAATTTGGAAGAAATGTTGTCAGTACTTTATAGTATAAAATCAAAATGTTAATTTTAAGCCAAACATATGCCTCTTAAAAATAAAACAAGAGACACTGAACATTTGGAGTGGTCTCTTAATTATTTTCCAGGGCTATATATACACACACACAATAAACATAAATAATATAAATAGTAAATAACTGAATCAACGATGTTAAAAATATATTTATTATTATTTTTAGAAGCAGCTCACAGCTGTACACAAAGCTCGACACCCCTGTGCCTATCCTGGCTGTCTTCTTTTCTGGAGGGGGACCTGAAGCCAGCCTTCAGGCTCTCCAGGGATAGCTTCGACAGGCTACCCCCATCAGCACCTCGACCTCATGGCTCCATCCATGGGCTTTCTTCCGGCCGGGGCAGCAAGGCCAGCAGCGTCCCAAATTCAAGCTGGCCTGTGGTGCGTTGTGCAGGGTGACGGTCCATGGCGTGGTGGAGGCCATCCTCCATCGGGTCATCCATTTCCCCAAGCCAGAGGAGATGGAGGAGGTGGGGGCAGGCTTTGCTCGGCCTTCAGATCTGCTGCCGGGGCATTGATGGGTGCCATGTCAGAGTTCTGCCACCTGCAGAACAGAAGAAAAGCTACTTTAACAGGAAGCTCTTCACTTCCATCATCCTGCAGGGTATCTGTGATGCTAAGAGCAAATGTATAGACATTTACATCGGGAACCCGGGGTCGGTGCATGATGCTCTCGTGCTCCGGCGTTCCCCGTTCTACAATTAGGCCCTGTACCCACCTACTTCTTGCTGGGTGATGGAGGGTACTCCTGCCTGCAGCGTCCCGTGGCCATCATTAGGCTCTACCGCCACCCATCCATGTGAATTTTGATTACCAGGTCATATTGAAGCCCGGTACAAAAGGCCAGAGGGCGCAACATTGTGGAGAGGTTGTTTGGGATCATCAGAACATGCTGGTGGGCCATCTTCCTTAGGTCTCTGGAGATAATAATAAGAACATGGTTTGTAAATATTCCTAGCTTTGTAAATAAATGTACATATTTGTAATGACATGTTTTATTCTCCTCTGTGTACAGTTTTTAATATTTAAATTAGCTGATTTTAACTTGCTTGGCATGTTGAGTTTAACCATGTTTGAAGTCTATAAATGAGTCAACTTTCAGCAGACATCTTCTGTTTTTTATGCTAAATAAAGTAGCGATTTTCTTCTTGAAACTCTTGCCTCCTGAAGTCCATTTGTAACTGAATTTGCCAGTATACATGTGAATGTAAAATATAAAAAACACTGTTGCTATCAAAACAATTTGCTCAAAAAACATAGCTAGTATAATAAAGTATACATAAAAAACATAGGGTGAGGACAGTATTTGCAATTACAACTTATGTAATATATTAACATATCAAGCCAATACATTTGACCAATACATGATACCATTGAAATGTAGAGCCTTAGCATTGATTTGTGATTTCAATCACAGGGAACCCCTGCTTTGATTTGACAACAATATTATCTATTAACATGTGTCAGAAATAGGAGATAAATGCGATGGACCTTAGGTATCCCAGGTTAAGCAGTGTCCCACATTAGGGCAATTCACCATACGGTTATGAACCACAACTTTGCACCCCCAAACGGGACTAGCTGTCCCTGTCCCAGGGGGAAGCTAGAAGTCCCCCGGGGCAAGCTAGCTGTACCGCGGGGGAAGCTAGAAGTCCCCCGGGGCAAGCTAGCTGTACCGCGGGGGAAGCTAGAAATCCCCCGGGGCAAGCTAGCTGTCCCGCGGGGGAAGCTAGAAATCCCGTGGGACAGCTGGGCAAGCTAGCAGTCGGACGTTTACGGAGCTAAGTAGGATTTGACAGGTTGGAGAATTAAATGATCATCTAATAAAAACTTCATAACAACATACCGGTATTCTGAAACAAAAGTAGTATTTATAAAACAGTAATAATTATGCTTACAGTTGTGGGTTTCTCCGCCTTGTCCGCCTCTGCCTCCTTGCTCTGCTACTACGCTGCGAAATGCATTCTGGGATATCTAACAGCCCCAAGTCCGCACAAGTCACCACCGATGCATCCTCGATAGAATGGCCAGTTGAAGAACACATCAGGAACACTTCCGGGTACTTGACTTGATGCGAACTTTGAATTGGAACAGTACTTGGGCTACGGTTGATGACGTTTTACGAGAACGCAAGTTCACAAGTACAGAAAAGAACGCGAATTGAGAAACGGCCACAGAGCCATGTCGGCAAACTGACAGCGCAACGAGAAAAAATAGAGTGCGCCGCTTCCCTCCGTTAGTTTCAGTCTACAGCCGAAAACAATACAATCACCACCTAAACATGGATATCGTTTAAATAAAGCCTCTTGTTTTTATGATTATTAAGGCTTTGATGCAAATTCTGAAGTCTGAACATTTCGGTGGCAGCTGTGGTGCAGTTTTTTTCAGCAACTCAGACACATGCTTGCCCATAGGCGTAGATTTGGGTGGGAGGGGGCACAGGGGACGTGTTCCTCCCCAATAATCAGAAGAGTTAGCCTACATTTTTCCCCCTCAAAAAGTAAGAAAGACAACCCTATTCTCCTCAAAAGAGGTAAAAATAACAGTTCAGGATGTTGAAACATTGATATATCTCTCCTTTCAAAGTTTTTTTTTATTAAATGTTAGTAACAACGGAATTGTAGCACAGCGAGTACAAATTTTTTCCCCTTTTTCTCCCGAAATATCTCTCCTAATTGTTGATATATATTCCACTTTAAAGTGTCATAATAGTTCACACACTGCTGCTGTGTCATGAATAGTGAGTCCAAAAAAAATAGTTTTTGAACAATACAGTATAGTAAATATTTGAAAGCAATTGAATTGAATTGAATTGAAAATGTTTTTATTTCGAACAAGTAAACAATAAAAGACAAAAAAGCAATAATAAACAATAAAATAAATTAAACAAGTGGACAGTTACAATAAAGTAATATTTACACACAATGAAAACCACAAATGAAAATAAACTGTCTTACACTTGCTTTACCTGTTCGAAAAGGGGTGAGAAGAAGAAAACTTATTTAATCTCACCCCTTCTCCCTGATTTATATATCTATAATGACTATTGGCTTCCTTATTAGTGATATAATAATATTTCAAAATTAATAATACATATTAATATATATTAGTTTTCAATATGATACAATTTGTTACCAATTGCATATTTATCTAATAATATCGTCGTATTTATCTAATAATATTGTCAAGTAATCTTATAATAATAATAATATCTGATTAAACATTCAATATTATATAAATACCGTCAAATATATACAAATATACATACATGTAAACATATACACTATGTTAATCTTCATCCCTGTACCTTGTGAAAATCAATTCTTTGTATTTTATTTTAAACTGGTTAATGTTTGGACATTCCTTGATCTCCCCACTCAAACTGTTCCATAGTCTCACCCCACATATTGAAATGCAAAACGTTTTCCTGGTCGTACGGACGTTGTTCACTTTGAAATTAAATTTTCCCCTTAAATTATAACCCCCCTCACGATCACTGAATAATTTTTGTATGTTTAAGGGTAATATGTTGATTTTAGCCTTAAACATTATCTGTGCAGTTTTAAATTCCACCAGATCTGTGAATTTTAATAATTTTGACCGTATGAATAATGGGTTAGTATGATCCAGATATCTCACATTGTGAATAATGCGGATTGCTTTTTTTTGGAGAATAGTAAGTGAATGTAATGACGTTTTGTACGTGTTGCCCCAGACTTCTGTACAGTAACTGAGGTATGGTAAGACTAGTGAACAGTAGAGAATACGGAGTGATTTTTGATCTAGAACCTGTTTTACTTTGTTTAATACATAAATGCTTCTTGATAGTTTTGATTGTACGTGTGTAATGTGTGATTTCCAACTGAATCTATCATCTATTATAACCCCAAGAAATTTATTTTCGTAAACTCTTTCAATTTCAACTCCATTTATATTGATATTTATTTGCGTGTTCATTCTATAGTTACCAAATAACATTATTTTTGTTTTGCTTAAGTTTAATGATAGTTTGTTTTTATCAAACCATGTTTTTATTTTGCTCATTTCCTTATTGATGATTTCTTCTAGTTGTTTTAAATTCTCCCCAGAACAGAAAATATTAGTGTCATCAGCAAATAGAACCAACCTCAAGACATTGGAAACATTACAGATATCATTAATATACAGGATAAACAGTTTCGGACCCAGCACTGAGCCCTGGGGTACGCCACAAGAAATGTCCAAACATGACGACGAACAGTTGCCCAACTTCACGAACTGCTTCCTTTTGCTCAAATAGCTTTTTATCCACTCCAATACTATCCCCCTTATTCCATATCTTTCCAGTTTATTGAATAAAATGTTATGATTGATTGTGTCGAAAGCTTTTCTGATATCAATAAATACTCCTACTGCATATTTTTTCTGTTCAATACAGAATGCCTGAGAGCCTTACTGCTTTTTATAACATTATATTAACGTCACTGGGAGCCTGTTGTCTTTTCCTTTACAGAAATTTAGACATAAATACAGAAGGCATTAATAAGTACATAAAAATTCACCCGAATGCAAAAAATGGTATGTTCGAAGCACATTTTTTTCTGGGGGAGTACCCCCAGACCCCCACTTATGTTGAAGCGAAGCCTAAGCCCTTGTGCTTGCCACCCAAAAATTATCACTGGCCCCATCCTGGCCACCCCAATGAAAATGTTCTGGCTCCGCCACTGCCCAGAAGTGCTTGTCTATCTACTGGTAGAAAGGCCTGTGTAAAAAGCGAAGTCTGAACTGAAGCTGGGTAGCTGGTTTTAGTGTAGTACTGGTGCACCCCCTGTAATCTCATTCTGTTCTGGAACCGGGCCTGGCTTGAGTATACTCAACTGAAAACGTTTCGACGCACCTCGCATACACAATCGATCTTTGAGTAGACAGTATATAGATGGTGAGTATGTAGGATGTAGGACGCTAGTATGGCTTTCCGAACACAGCCTTACGCGCCCCACACACATCCTGCGTCTACCTCTGGAGCGCGTCGCGTTACCTTACTGCTGCCTCTCTCGGACTTTTCTCGGACACACATGCAACGTCTCAGCAGCTGCTGCTGCAGCGCTGCTTCTAAAAGCCCTATCTTTCCACATAGAGTTTTCATAGATAACTCCCATTAAAAATGAAGTTCTTTCATGTCATCTATGATGCATATGATTTATATTGAGTCTGCAGTAATCCGTGCGCCCCATTGCCATTTTTCTTCTTTTCTTTTGCCATATTTTCGCTTGTTGGAAGTTTTATTTTGAAGGGGACACACCAGGAAATGGTGAAACTACAGCGAAAGCTGCCAGTATGAAGTCAATATGACTCTCAGCAGAGTATTTCAAAAATCACTTTACTGATTTATACGGGAGAGAGAGAGGGGGGTGTGGTCGGGGAAGAAGAAGGCCGTAGACACAGATAGAGCAACGGAAAACTGTTGCGCTCATCATGATCTTTTTTATTTCTTCAATATATTGGATCTCTATATGTGTCATTTATCCAAAAATGAAATGCCAGAACTAATTGAAAATTAGGTTTTAAATCCCTCGGATTTTGATTGCACAATTAAATCGTGAAATAAAGGGATTATTCGCGTATACGACTGAGGGATGTTTTATTTTGAAATAAACACACCGGGTAAACGTGTAACTAGAGTGAATGCTGCTGGTATGACTGTCAGCAGAGTATTTCTCTATCAGTTAAAGCACAGAGACGCGAGAGAGACGCGCTGCTCTCAGAAAAAAATAGGCGAGCCTCCTGAGGTGAAGGGGAGCGTCGCTGCAGACGTGCCTCCGACGCGCCTCAGCAGTGCGTCTGAGGTTGGATGTGTGCTCGCTCTACGTTGATTTCACAGTCTGTGACCAAAAGTCAGACGCAGACGCGAGGTAGTAGAGGTAGGATGTGTGTGGGGCGCGTTAGCCTCAATCACCCCTGACCCACAACAGTCACAAGTAGCAGCGATATATGGTTTCTCTACTAAAATTCTCAGGCCTGCCTTCTTCACCTGGACATTCACGTGTGATGAACCAACATGATCATGCAGGTAGATCTGAACTGAAGTGGTGGCTGTGGCTTGGCTAATCCAAAGTGCATACGAGTAGGTTGCTAGGGCATCGCTCTCATGTGTTTTGCCCCAGAGCACAGCTGGTGTCCTCAAAGCACAGTTCTTTGGATGGCATATGGTGCTTACAAGAGACGGAGCAGGAGAATTTGGAGAGGTGTGGACAACTCGATGAGCTATTGATCCTGTTATCCTTCCAATCCTCTGCCTGTGCCATAGGGCACTGCTTGCCTGATTTACCGTCTCCCTATCAATTCGCTCCACTTCTGTTTGGGATAGGTTAAGATCAAGGAACCATGGCTTCGCTGGTGTTAGAAATGCTTTGTGTGCTTTTAAGCCGAGAGAGCAACTCCAAAAGCTGCAATTTTTGAGATGACGTTGCCGATGGTACTGGTAGTGCTGCTTTGCTGGAATGTTGCCTGGAGGATGTGCTGTAAAAATCAATATCCTTCAACAGAGATGGCTCAATCTTTTTGGTGCACATCTGGTTCCACTCACAAGCGACGCTGGTGCATGCCACTTTATTGAAGCCCAGGCGCACAGAGAATCCAAGCTTAAAAGCACAGCCCCCACATGAGAACAAGTCTCACCAAGCCTGATATGAAAAAAAGAACAAGATTTCACTCAAATTAAACAAAGAAACACAGGACACTATTATTCTACTGTGCAAAAAATGTAAAGGGTAAACATTGCTTTTACTATCCATATGCACATTATTTTACAATAATCTGCCTTCAAGGAGTAGTCCAGAAGCACTTTCATGACTTTAAAGATTCAACAACTTTGGTGTAGGAGCCTAAATTCCTATTTGTTTTATTTAGGTTAATATTTTATGATAATGTTTGGATTAATATAATAGTTAATTATGGTCATTTCGAATATATACAATTTTATTTTGAAGTCTAATTTATTTAATTACTTTATTTTGAAGTGTTAGAGGAAACTGAAAAATGTTTAAGTTACATTAACTTACCCTGCCATACAGTTACAGTGTGCAGCAACAACTGCCCCATTGCTCCTCACTGCAACCCATGCCTGATGAGGCTTTTGTGTTTACCCTCCAGGACGGCTTCACCTCAGCCTTAAGGTGCGAACACACCAAACGCGTTGGGTGCGGTGGCCAAAGCGCCCAACGCACCTGATCTGGCGCTTGGTCATTTTGTGTCAAAAAATGGTTCAACGCGCCCAACGCTACGCAGCTAGTCTCCCCCGATATATTTATTCCCCTAATCAACCATGGCTGCGATCAGACCCGACCCGACACAACAGCGTTCATGTCCACACAAAAACAACAACAACACGGCCAACAATTGTGCCAAAAGACAAATAAACAGCAACTGAACGGAACAAATAGCCTTAAAACAGCATTGCAGATTCATGCCACTCGGAAATGAACACAAACATCAAGGCAGCACCATACCAAACACATTTACAGCAGCATTGTGCACAGGGCAGTAGAAAATAAAGGCAAGTAGCCTACATTACCCTACCTGGCTGTGACGGGACCGTGGCTGGCGTAGATATAGGCATAAACACCGGTGCTTCGCTGTACTCGTTGTGAAAGTTCCCCGGACTTAGCCGTTATGTTTGGGTTCATTATGGAGGTGGTGGCCGCACACAACCGGGTGAGTTAACTAACGCTATCCGACCGGTGCTAACTTGGTTTATCGGCTAAAGCACAGCCGCTATATTCACTGAATTAACCAGGAAGCCCATTCTCCTGGCTCACTTTCCCCACGTCTTCTAACCCAACCCCGAGCGGCTTCATATCACCAGCCAGCCGCATTTCCTACTCGGTGTTTCTCAGCCTCTGTGTTGTCCTCCCACCCATGCTCCCACCGTGCCAATGTCCGTGACATCGGGTCAAGCTCACCGCTGATTGGCCAACGCGGCTAAACGTCACGCGTTGGAGCGTTAAAAGTTCAATTTTTTGAACTCGTGCGATGGTGCGGTGACGCTTTGGTAACGCGGCTACGCGGCCAACGCATCATCGCGCCTAAACCAATGGTTCCCTATGCAAAAATAGGATTTTTCAACGCCGTTTGGTGTGTTCGCACCTTTAAAGATGGTACAGTCCGGCCCAATCCCAAATGACTCCCTAGGCACTCCCACTCCGTGGGCGAGTGTCACTCGCTGTGGAGTCACCCTCGCAGCTGTGGAGTGCCACTCGATCATTAAAGGGAGGGTATAACAACGGCGCGGCTTTGGCAAGCCCTCGCCTTTGTTAGACGGAAACAGGAAGTTTGTTCAGTCTTTATTTCTCTCCATTAAAGAGGACCTATGATGCTTTTTGACTTTTATGACCTATAAACGTTGTTATGATGATTCATAGTCATGCTTAACCATACTAAATTATCAAATAATGACTTACATGCATTTCGACGTATTCCCTGCTGACCGTCTGGGGTGTCTGTGCAGAGCACTAAACACTATTCTAGCCAGTCGAGAAGTCACGTCTTCAAAGCGGTCTACCATTTCATAATTGGTGACGTCGCATAAAAATTGGTGATGTGACCACGCGGATGTTTCCATGTATGGTAATGCTGTCACTTCCCTGTTCGCGTCTGCCTCGCGCCCTTATAGGTCCATGCTCGCGCTTCCCGCCACTGAAAGTGTTTCGGAAGGAAGGTAACCAATCACAACGGAGTGGGGTTTGCAGGAGGGGGGGGGGGGGAGGGTAGCGGAGATGGCCGATGCACAGGCGGAGGGAGCGGAGATTGCCGAAGCACACACACTCAAGTGTTGACAGGATGTGCTGGATCGCCAAAATAAGAGAAAGAGCTTCCCGAAAATCTACATAGTTTTTTGTGATGTGATTCGTGTCAGGTTGCTCTATAGCAGTGTAAAACAAGAAATTAAGACCAGAAAAGTAGTATAATAGGTCCTCTTTAAATAAAATTCCACCGCATTTATATTTTAAACACTAATATATAAATTCGGTAACGATAAGAACCTTGTATTTTTTTAGGCCTGTTTTGCTATCACTTTACCTTCAAGTCCAAGTTATTTTATGCTTAACCTGTACACAGAACATTTCAGAAAGGATATGATAATCTTATACAAAGCATTGACCTGAAACACTCATTAGCCTACATTCATATAGCTTATAATAATATGCATGTGAGGATAAAATGTAGTATTGAATAAAAACTAACTCACTCCCATTCTTCTCTGCATAGTTTATTTTTTGTAAAACATTTTCTAACTGCATATTCAAAATTTTACCAGCCCAGTGGAGGACACGTGTGGGTGTTTGATCCGCTGTTTAATTATCCTTTTAGTTTACATGCACAGCAGCATACAAAACCAGGGAAAATAACAATAGTGTGCTAAGGCATGTATTCCACTTGTCATGATACGTTAATCTGCCATTACGACCCGCAAATCGCGTCAGTTAATTAGCGTGCATAAATTATAATGCACTGCAAGGGTGTTCATAAATAAGAAAAGTCATGCATAGACGCTCCGGCTGACTGACGTCACCGCCGCTATTACTACCCCTCATCGGCTTTAAATAACAGTAACACAAATCTTACTAACAAGAAACAATAATCACTGTCCCTTATTAACTTGTGGGCGTTTTCTTAATCTGCTTCGTTTTATCCACGGTCCTGAAAATACACTAAAGATAAAGTGGCATAGTGAATTCAACAAGTGTAAATCAACATGTTCGTTCCAATATGCTAAATTGTAGGCTACCCTCCGGTACCGTCATTTAGGGCTTTGCATACAAATAATCAATCAAATGTCTGTTTGAGGTAAGAGAACATTTCATTTATAATTTGGGAAACACACTCCATGGAACTCTCATTTGTAGGTTTGGCTCTTCAATTCCGGACATAATTGATTGGCGGACACCTGTGTCAAACATAGGGCTGAGCCAACATCGATGCAGACTCAGTGATCGAGGGCTTTATAACCCACTTACACTCGAGGCTTGGTGGTTTGGGACGGCACTCAATATGGCGGGCCCTCCCCGCGAACGCGCAAACGGAGGGATAGTGAATAGGGTGTAGGGGGTGGATCTAGATTGGGCCTCTGTGTCTAGGGGTTTGTGGTGATACACTACTTGCACCCATCCGCTGGTGAAAAAAGTGTGGGCGTCCAAGGAGCGGTTGTTTTTTTGCTGAAGCTGTGTATATTCCTGGAATGACACCATCAAGTGAGTAGTCTATTTGGTTCCCATGTTGCGATCTCCGCCTCCTAACTGTCAGGGCTTTTAGGAAAAGAGCTGGCAAGGCACATCATACTATTAATAGGCTAAGTATCCTCCTAAAGGTGAACACACCGGGCGCGTTGGGTGTGGTGGCGGCGGCGTTGAAAAATCCTATTTTTGCATAGGGAACCATTGGTTTAGGCGCGAGGATCCGTTGGCCACGGCAAAGCGGCGCTTTGACAGCAGAGACAACTTATAGTATTCCTGTCTATGTGTACATTACACTGGATATCATGTAATAGGCCTACTGCTGCTTGCACTACACACTGTCCACAGACTTAGGCCGTGTCTGAACTGCCATACTAGCGTCCTACATCCTACATACTCATGCATACTCTCTACTCAAAGATCGATTGTGTATGCGAGCTGCGTCTAAACGTTCTCAGTTGAAGTATACTCAAGCAATGAAGAATTTCTTTAAGATTCAGGCAGTTTAGACACTGTTAAGCTTATAACCGCCCTCTACAGGTTAGATATTGAACTAGACTTTTACAGTCCTGTGTTCATCATCTGTGTTTTAGACCTCTTGCTTTATAATAATGATGTTTTGAGGCGGAGGATCCCTCCGACGCTCTCTGTCCGGCTCATCAGCACTCAGCTGTCTGTGAGTTGAGCTGGACGAGCCGCGGTGTGTGGAACAGCGATCTGTTCTAATCTTTCTCCACTATCAGACTCACAACACTCATTTCACTTAGTGACTCTAATGTTGTTAGGTATTTATCTTCATCTCTTATCTATTGTAAGAGTGCATGAATGACTGCACGTACAGTTGTCAGATCACGGAACCCCAAACAATGTTGTTGCCTAGCAACTTGCTCGAAAATATTTCATTTTCCTGGGCGGGTAGAATTGACCCAGTGCATTGTGGGGCGGTTGAGTAGGAAAAGTATACAATCGATTCATACCCAAAATCTTCCCGGAAGTTAGTACTCATCCGGGAATTTCTCACATACCCAAACTCGCATACCCAACCGTCACATACTCAAATTGAAGTCAAAATGAGTATGAGTAGGACGTTAGTATGGCAGTTCAGACACGGCCTTATTGCGGTGTGTACTTGAGCTATACAATCAGACAGCTAGCAGGATGAAGCTATTAAGCCAACGGTAAAGCTAGCGGGCGCTAATGCTAACGACTAAACCCCGCATTCTCTCATTTCAGTCGGTGTTGGTTATTATAGGAGGGATAAAATAAAGCACATTACAGACATTGAACTAACAAACGGACAGAATTATTTTTAAAATAGGACTACTTATATTTCGGACGGATGGTGTCTCTCAGTCTTCCTGGCACAGTCTCCTCCACACTCCAGTAAAAAGGCTTTGATCACACTAACACAGGGGTTCTCAACCTTCTGCAAGCTGGGCCCCCCCAAAGCTGGGTCATTGCAGTTGGGCCCCCCCACCGACCCTGACTTTTTTTTTAAATCTCCTTAGAAGAGAAGAAAATAGTAGCCTAAATAGAACATACACAGAATAAATTCTACAATAGGTATACCTGTTATGAAAAAGCTTCACAAAACAAAGTCTATGATCAATGGGAAACACTGCTGTCTGACAACCCAGTTCAGAGAATGTTTCAACTATTGAGTCTTGGATTTGGAAAGTGGCCAGATTTAGCTCAAAATGCTACCTGCGATTAATGTGCTGTGCAGCCTGAACGCGGAGTTGTGTGGGCCAAGGTGGGCCACAGAGCTAGAGTGGGGTGGCCATCGCACCCCTGAATGAATAGCATGTGATATGCTGTACAACCAATTCAAAGATGATTTATAATCCCAAATGCCCAAATCATGTTAGTATCCATTGTAATGTTTGTCAGAAAACTAAACCCTTGAAGGGGGTTCTGGGGGCATCCCCCCCAGAAGATTCTTTTGTGTTTTTAACATGTAATCTAAGCATTCTGGTGCATTCTGGCGAAGATAATAAAGGAAAAAGTCAATATTTATTTCAGCTCAGATGAATAGTAAAATTAGCAAGACAACATAACTTGCTAGCAGCCAGATGCCTAACAACTGCACAGAGGGACGAATGACCACTAGCTTTTGACCAAATATCTTGCTAAAAAAATAAACCTTTATTTATGAAATTCTGCCCTAAGAAGATGTTACACTCGCTAACTACAAACTTAATTTTTTTTATTCAGATTTCAAAAATCTGCTGGGACACGTGCCCATACACATGCATGGGTGGCACGCATGTCATAAGCACACTTATGCTGTTTTCAAGACCTTTGCTGACCAGAGACCAGTTCTAGTGGCCACAGTCCTACCATTAATTCAGTACTTGAAAATTGCAAACTGATCTCATATCAGTGGATTGGAGTGTTTGTGTGATGAACTTGGCAAAAAAATTGAAAAAAAAAAAAAAAAAAATTAAGATTTTTTTTTTTTTTTTTTCATCCCCCTCACGCCCCCCCCCCCCCCCCCCCCCACCGGTTGAGAACCACTGCACTAACAGATTGCAAACCTTTGCTGGAGATAGCCTAACAAAAAATTAAGTAAATCCATTCAGCCCTAGTGTGCTTCGAGGCTGGGGTGTGATGGTAGCTTGAGGTTGAGCTCACACTGCAGCTTGCTTCTCCTCTGTTGTTGCATGAGCGAGTGGAGGCTCAGCCAGGTGTGTGTGGTTACCAACGGGGCGTCTTGATTTGCCAATCAACTGCCGAGTTTCTGGTGAGCTTTCCCGTGGGAGTATTTATGATAATGAAAACCGACCGATTTCGTCATCAGTCGGTGTTTTCTGGAACAAACCTTCAAATCCCCCCTTTTTCGAAATAAGTGTCCCAGAAGAAACTGACATATTTGTCTTTTTGAAGCTTGTGTGTGCTGGTAGGGACGCCAATAACCTTAACAGTGTGCTCAAACACCGGCAATGTTTGGTTTTTCATAATGTCCCCTTTAATAAAGTTTGTTTCAAATAAAAACAATTTAATACAAAATCTGTAGTTGTAGGCATAGGCCTATTACTTAACTGATATGACTGCAAAGGAAAACGTGTTTACACAGTGGATTTTAATTTGTTTATTTTAATTTTTTTTTAAATGACGAGGTCATAGGATTTACTCATGAATAGTATCTTACAAAATGCACATGCATGCAGTCCTTCAAAGAATTGTCATCAGCAGTGTTTTTTTCATTATGGTTTTATCATGTTGTCTTTCACATTATGGTATAGCCTACACTATTTTTTATTTAGATTATTGTTATTAAGCAGTTATCAACCCGCGACTCACCGGAGACAGATGGACAGGCGCTCCGCAGGTGGGATGGAGCGCCTGTAGTTGGTATCCTCAGGCCACCAACCCAGGCTAACAAGACATCAAATTGGGCTACAGTCAGCCTGAAATAGCGCTGGAACCGGCCGTCATCCAGGCGGAGTTCCTGGAGGAGGTGATGAAACTCACCCAGCTTTGCCTTCTTGTGGAGAGTCGCATGAACCCACACACGGCGTTTCGGTTTTGGTCTTACATACAAGTACCAGTACATCGCTGCAACGTTCGTTATCTCGTCCATGGTTGATGAGAGATCGAAAAATGCAGGAGGAAATGGATTTATAGGGAAGCAACCGGAAGAAACGTGGTGTATGGGCGTGCACTTCCGATGAGGCTGCCGGCGGCGGCTGAGGTGAATATGGCCCAAATGATCAAGCGGCGAGCCTCCTGCGGTCACGCGGCCAACCGCCAGCTATGATGAGGCGGCGGTTGGCCGCGGCGGTGAACATGGCCCAATATGACCAAGCGGCGAGCCTCCTGCGTTCACGAGGCCAACCGCCGCAGGCGGCCAGTGCGGTGTGTTCCCAGCTTTTTGGTTGTTTCTGACGTTGATTCACACTGTTGAACATCACCAGTTGGCAAATGCTCAGTAAGGCTTGGTTTTCATGTGTTTGGTTGATGATGTTGGCACCATGCGTCATCATATCAACTAGAGTAGCCAAGGAACGAGGGACAGATTCCACTCGACAGTTTTTTGAAAATTAGCCATTAAACTGTGTTTTCATCTTCATTACCTCTTTGTGAATAATCGTTGCTGCTCGAGCTAGAATAATTGCTTCATCCTCAGCATCATTTTCATATGCCTTCCGCAAGGCAATACCGATATCTGTGTTGGAAATTAGAAGTAAGTCATGTCCTTCTTTAAATCCTTCTAGTTCAGGAAAGTTTGCCAGGATTCGATCCTTAAAGCGTGATGAATGTACATATGGATATGTCACACCAAGTTGTGGTAGTCTGTCACTATATAGTTTTATTAGGTCAGCAAGTTTGAATACAGGGGAAGTGTGTTGAATGTGGCTTTCATCTAATGTATCTTGTATGTATGTCAGACGCTCAGCAAAAGCACAAGCTTTGTAACACTTTTTCTCTGGATCTTCTTTTTTTGAAACTTATTTGAATGATTTTGCAATTTTTTACATAAAAAAAAAAAAAAAGACAAAACAGAATAAGTAAACACATACAATACATACACACACACCCCACCCCCTCCCTCACATAAACAGAAGTAAGAAAATAAGCTGTAAGTAAACACAAAACAAAGCTAAAACAAAAACAAAACTGGGGCAAACCTCACACAATCTAATTCCCTATGTGCTGGAGCACTGGGCCCCATACGGCGGAGAATCTGTGGGGGTGGTCGGACAGCTCATCGATGTGCAAAATGACCACCAGTTCCCTCAGCCAATTGTCGAACTGAGGGGCCAGGTCGGATTTCCACAGTTTTAAGATACATCTTTTAGCAATTACCATGCCATAAACTATGATTGTACGTGCATGTGCCAGTTTTTCCAGGGCTGTGGAATGACCAAACAGAGCGGTTTCCGGATCAGGGGTTAAGGAAACATTTAAAACATTAAAATACCATTTAAATACAAGACACTAGGGATGTCCATGGTTAACTGGTTAACCGCTAAGAAGATCTTTAACCGGTTAATACTATAGGTTAGACGGTTAAAAAATTAAATAATCTAAATTTCTCTGAAATCCGGACTCTTATTTTGATATCGCTAAACCAGATGTAAGAATACCAACTGTCAGTAAAGAATGAAACGAGAAGTGGAGGCTACGCTCAACTTTATAATAGGTCCATGGTACACAGTAAATTCCCCAGTGTTAAATATGCAGTGTCAAACTCCATTAACTATCTGAGTTAATACAAGTCCTTCTCATATAATCAGCATATTGTGATAAAGTTCAATATTTTCTGTAATGTACTGATAAACATTAGACTTTCATATATTTTAGATTCATTACACACAACTGAAGTAGTTCAAGCCTTTTATTGTTTTAATATTGATGATTTTGGCAAAAAAGTTAAGAAAAACCAAAAATCCCTATCTCAAAAAATTTACATATTTCATCCGACCAATAAAAGAAAAGTGTTTTTAATACAAAAAAGTCAACCTTCAAATAATTATGTTCAGTTATGCACTCAATACTTGGTCGGGAATCCTTTCGCAGAAATGACTGCTTCAATGCGGCGTGGCATGGAGGCAATCAGCCTGTGGCACTGCTGAGGTGTTATGGAGGCCCAGGATGATTCGATAGCGGCCTTAAAGGCCTACTTCACCGGTTGGAATATGAAGGTGTATTGAATTCTGAGATCCTATGTAGTATAAATGTGCAAATTTTTTTTAAATTGGTTCATCCTAGCCTGAGAAAAGGCAGAAAGAGTGTTTTTTTTAACCCTATATTAATCTTACTGTGACATCACAGTAAGATAAATATAGGGTTAAAAAAAAAATTACTTTGTAAATATTACTGTGATGTCACAGTAGGAGAAATCACAGTAATATTTACAAAGTAAGGTTTTTTTTTAACCCTATATTTATCTTACTGTGATGTCACAGTAAGATTAATATAGGGTTAAAAAAAAACACTCTTTCTGCCTTTTCTCAGGCTAGGATGAACCAATTTCAATTTTTTTTTGCACATTTATACTACATAGGATCTCAGAATTCAATACACCTTCATATTCAAACCGGTGAAGTAGGCCTTTAAGCTCATCCACAGTGTTGGGTCTGGTGTCTCTCAACTTCCTCTTCACAATATCTTACAGATTCTCTATGGGGTTCAGGTCAGGAGAGTTGGCAGGCCAATTGAGCACAGTAATACCATGGTCAGTAAACCATTTACCAGTGGTTTTGGCACTGTGAGCAGGTGCCAGGTCTTGTTGAAAAATGAAATCTTCATCTCCATAAAGCTTTTCAGCAGATGGAAGCATGAAGTGCTCCAAAATCTCCTGATAGCTAGCTGCATTGACCCTGCCTTTGATAAAACACAGTGGACCAACACCAGCAGCTGACATGGCACCCCAGACCATCACTGACTGTGGGTACTTGACACTGGACTTCAGGCATTTTGGCATTTTCTTCTCCTCCAGACTCTGGCACCTTGATTTCCGAATGACATGCAAAATTTGCTTTCATCCGAAAAAAGTACTTTGGACCACTGAGCAACAGTCCAGTGCTGCTTCTCTGTAGCCCAGGTCAGGTGCTTCTGCCGCTGTTTCTGGTTCAAAAGTGGCTTGACCTGGGGAATGCGGCACCTGTAGCCCATTTCCTGCACACCCCTGTGCACTGTGGCTCTGGATGTTTCTACTCAAGACTCAGTCCGCTGCTTCCGCAGGTCCCCCAAGGTCTGGAATCGGCCCTTCTCCACAATCCTCCTCAGGGTCCGGTCACCTCTTCTGGTTGTGCAGCGTTTTCTGCCACACTTTTTCCTTCCCACAGACTTCCCACTGAGGTGCCTTGATACAGCACTCTGGGAACAGCCTATTCGCTCAGAAATTTCTTTCTGTGTCTTACCCTCTTGCTTGAGGGTGTCAATGATGGCCTTCTGGACAGCAGTCAGGTCGGCAGTCTTACCCATGATTGCGGTTTTGAGTAATGACAGGCTGGGAGTTTTTAAAAGCCTCAGGAATCTTTTGCAGGTGTTTAGAGTTAATTAGTTGATTCAGATGATTAGGTTAAGAGCTCGTTTAGAGTACCTTTTCATGATATGCTAATTTTTTGAGATAGGAATTTGGGGTTTTCATGAGCTGTATGCCAAAATCATCAGTATTAAAACAACAAAAGACCTGAAATATTTCAGTTGGTGTGCAATGAATCTAAAATATATGAAAGTTCAATTATTATCATTACATTATGGAAAATAATCAACTTTATCACAATATGCTAATTATATGAGAAGGACCTGTATAACAACAGCTGGAGTAAAATGCCTCCTAGTGTTGGTGTCAATTTCGGTAGTTAAAAACGGGGTGTAGAAAGTACTCTATAAAGCTTTAAATAACACTATACAGTGTATTTTTAACTCTATTTTGAGTTAATTTAACTCAAAAATTTTAACACTTTGAAAAGAGTTAATTTAACTCCAATTCTGAGTGGGACCAAATACACTCGGAAATAGTGTTTAATTGAACACTTTTAGTGTTATTTTAACACTTCAAAATTTACTGTGTAAGCTCCCAGTCACGACTTATGGTCACATTACAACACTCCCGTGTCATATGTTTGTATAATTTAATTAACAGCGTGGGCTCCCGCTAGCTTAACAAAGCGCTAGCATTAGCCTTCTTGAGGTGGATGCTGTCCTGCATCTATCACCGTCTCAGTGAGTGTGTGAGGGAGTGACAGACAGCCAGGCAGTGAGTGCCCGCCCCCTGCACAGACACAGGTCTGCCATGATTGTGTGCCAGGATCAATAGCGAAAATCCGTCATAAACAAAAGCGTTAAGGATCATTATGCAGTACTGATAACATCGGAGCTTATCAATATTACGGTCTTTCAAAATGTTGCCCCGTGCTCAGCACTACTTAGCACCGTGTTTCGGTGGGCTACCCATCCCCTAAGCCTGTGTGTGTGTGTGTGTGTGTAAATGTCCCTTTTCAGTCACTTATTGCACTTTCTGCTCCTACATTCGCATACTAAACCTCTTCTCACAACAGACAAAGGCGCCGTGTGAATGTCAAAATGTAGGCATTTAAATTGGCTACAGGTCCCTGAATTGTTTTTAAATTAATATGCCGGTCCTTGGAACAAAAAAAGGTCGGGAGCACTGCTATAATGCTTCATGTATTTCACTATAAATAGGCTACATTAAATCTTAACGGTTAACCGGTTAATAACCGTTAATTCTGGTGGTTAACCGGTTAAAGAAAAAATTCTAAATGGCCATCCCTACAAGACACCAAAATTTGTAAAGATTTGGACATTCCCAAAAGTGGTGAGCAAGTGTACCCTCTGCAATCTTACACCTGTTACATAAAGATTTGGGAAAAAGTTATGCAGTTTAACCTTAGAATAGTGCAATGTAAGTGTGACCTTGAATTGAATTAACTGAAGCCTCAAGTTTATAGAGCAGGAATTTGTTGTGAAAATAAGACAACCAGGAAGGCATGAAGGACAGAGTTTCCAGTCAGGAGGCAAAGTTAATAAAGTGATCTTTATTTCACCAAAAAGCAGAATAGATGGCTCCGTACAGTCAAGCGTGCACGGTCCTAAATATGAGAAGTCAACCTAGAGTTAAGTTCCCAGAAGAAGGCGCTTAGACAAAGATGCGCATAGTATATATAGAGATTCCTCTTGTGAGGTCTCATAGGTCAAAGTCAAAACATGATGCAGGCGGGGCGTAGTTAATTTACGTGGCCTGGTCCCAGAGCACTGAGTATGGCCACTCAAACCGGCTCTCTCTCGTACAGGGGTCATCCTTCTCTTCTTATCAGTGACGATGTATGCATGTTGTATGTGTGCAAGAAGTGGGGGCCCCTTGTCAATCTAATCTATACAACTCTGTCTTATTCTAAGTGTGTGTGTGTTTAAGGTCAACCAAAGTTCTCTCCACGTTTCACTTCTGCAATCCCACAGTGCTATGGGTCAGTATAAGTCCCCTTCCAGTGTCACTTCTCTAATCTATGTACAAACAGCCGAAATAAGACTGTCTGGTGATTCAAACTCTCTTAGTGACCTTTCACTAAATCTGAGTTTGTATGTTCTTAACAACCAACTGTCAAATGTGTCTTGTTATGTAATGATGTACTTCTTCATCTGCCCCTTTGTCTGTTCTGTGTTTGTAAGGTCAGTCTGAGTTCCCTGTAAGTGTCACTTCTTCTTTTGTAAACAGACAGCCGCAATAAGACTGTCTGGGTGATTTCCTACTCAATCTAGGGCCTGCTGATTTAAAGCTATCATGTGTAATATATGTATTATGAGTGGGCATCTCTAAAAGTTAATTTTCTCTACAATTTTATGCTTTTTAGCACTCCCTCCCAGATATTGTCAACTATTCCAATGTTTAAGTCTTTTTCCCAGGCTTGCTTTATTTTTAAAGTGGATTTGTCCTGCCGGCCTAAAAATATTCCCACAAAAGATGAAATCTGTTGCGATAGCTTGAGGTTGGACCCAAAAGCAGAACAGATACCAGAGGGGTATACTACAAAGCAAACTCAACAGAGCCCGGCTCTCTTTTTTTGATCTGGTTCAACATAACACATACCCTCGCTCAGAGCTAACCGGTATCACGAAGGCAGTTATCAACCTCTTATGTTGAACGAGGGTTTCAGCTTCAGGCTCTGTGCGCGTCCCAATGAGAGGGGGCGTTTGGCCGTCATTTGACTCTGCTTCCGCACAGACTTGTCAGAAAATTGGGCTACTGAATTGATTAATTTATTTTACAGATTGTTCTCGCAGTGCGTAACGTGACATTATAAAGCAATTAAAGGTTGAACTCGGATTTAAACAGTACACCATTTAGCTTAGTTGATAATCCTACACTTAAGAATCTGATTTAAGTCTGACACTGTCCCTAATGAATAGCATAGCCTATGTGGAAAATCACTTTAGTTTAAAAAAAAATTAATACAATTTTGATTTTGATTTAGGCTAATAGCCCTTTATTTGCATCTTATAAATACCATTAAAATAAATAGCCTAGATACAAAACCTGTAGGCTAGTCTGTATTTTCCGGACAAATGTGAATCTACTGTGAGAAGCTTAACCTGCGAGTCTGCAGCGATGTCCAAACTGTGACAGCTGTCACCTGTCACGTCCCAACTGTAATCGCTACTGATGAAAAGAAAGAAGCCTACAGTGAAATAATGTTGCAAACTGTGATTTTATAGAACGCTTCATTAAGAGCCAGTGTGTGTAGATCGCCAGGTAAAATCATTTGAGGTGAGAGCATAGAGTGGCGCTGCATACGCTATTTTACATTTTCTGCATCAATAACTATGCATGTGGCAAAAAGCCGCAGCGCGATGTTACAGTTCACTCTAATGTAAGCCTTATGTCACGGCTTCGTTTTGTTCATTAACTTACTGATCAATAAGTTTACTTATTTAACTAGTTTACTCAGTGAGAAGTATCGCTCAGACAATATAGGCTAGTCAGGTCCGCGGGATTTCAAAAGGTGTAGTTTCCTTAAAGGGCAGCGCTCTAAGAGCCGAATTTAAGCTCAAACTCTGAAACAAAAACTGGTCTGAGCAGGTTAGCCGTGCAGCCTCTGTTACCACGGTGATCTAGCCAGGTAAAAAGAGAGCCACCTTTCGTGATACTGAAAACTCTGGCTTTAGACTCAACAGACCTCGCTCAGCCCTTAATCTCGCTTCGTAGTATACCCCACAGGTAGTCAGTTTAGAACAATGTTTATTAGGCAGGCAGGCAGGACACTGGACGGCTGAATGGCGTGGCGATAAGAGGCAAATCCGGAAACCCGCAGGCAGGCGAGCAGGAAAAGTGAACAGCGGAGGCAACTGGCACAGAAGGAAAACAAGGAGCAGAGTTAGAACTCACTCCAACTGGAGACATGAAGAAAACAATAACAAAAGATATTCCTGATCTCGGGTAAGTTACCGCTCTGGTACGTAGTAGACTCTGGCGCTGAATGACTGGAGTCCACAGGTTTAAATAGGGAGCCCTGATTAGCCCAACGATCCACACCTGGAAACAGCCTGCCCAGATTAGCCCAACGATCCACACCTGGAACAGCCAGCCCTGGAGTGCCACCACGCCCACATGCCAACAGGGAAGCCGACACATGGAAAAACAAAGGAGAGACAGACGAGGGAAAACACACATAGGAGAAAGAGAGACTGCCGAGCCGTGAGTCATGACAAAATCAGGTTTTTAGCTTCTGGTGAGCCTAGCAACGTTTTGGACAATGGATCATCTGCGGGCAGGCACTCAGAGGATGGTATATTCTGTCTGACATAATTCCTCACCTGTAGGTACCTGAAAATTTGAGCTTTCGACAGTGAAAACTTTGATACTAACTGATCAAATGAAGCAAAGTGACCATTTATATAAAGGTCCTCTACTGTTACTATTCCCTTCCGGCTCCAATCTCTGAATGCTGAATCTGTGAACGATGGGGGGAAGGCATGGTTATGCCAGATTGATGGTCGTTCTTGGTAGTTATTTTATATAATAAAGTGGTCTCCTCTAAAGGAGGCAGGTGGTCTGGGAGAAGAGAAAAGGAGGGCAGTAGAAGTTTTTGGGGCCAGGCTTTTTTCAATGGCAAACCAGGGGGGCAGTTCAGTTCTAACATCTTTTTCATATGTAAATTTCCAACACTCCATGACTCTAGCATTGGCAGCCCAGTAATAATGTAAAAACACGGCAACCCCAGTCCGCCATGCTCCCTGCATTTCTGAAGGTGGGCTTTTGAGATCCTATGTGCTTTATATCCCCAAATGAAAGCCATTATAATGGAATCAATTGACTTAAAGTAAGATTTAGGAATGTACATTGGCACATTCTCAAATAGATACAGAAATCTCGGCAGGGAAACCATCTTTACTGTGTTCACACGGCCATTAAGGGAGATCGGTAATGTTCTCCATTTCTCTATGTTCTCCTTTAGTTTTAGATCTTCTTTTTTTGATTCAGACTTTTCCTTTCGACATGCATTATACAGAGTAGCCAAACACTTTGCATGATATTTTGATTCACTGGCCACAAGATCGCCAGATGAAACTTTTGCGATGAGGCGTTCATCAAGGAGTTCTATAGCACACTGTTGTACTTTCAATCCCATTTCAAGGGTCATTGCTGCATGCAATGGTTCAGTAAGACTCTCAGGCTTCTCACAAAACAAAGGGATCAGTTTCACTCTTTAGCCGGTGAGGTCGTGTGCCTCTGGCTTGTTCATCTCCGCCACTAGTTGATGGTTCATATGGATGTTTTCTTTTCAATGCACGCTGTAATCTACTCTTGCTGTACTGCAGACGGCATGTTGGGATTTTTGATGGAATGTGGTTTCAAGTCCATCGCCTTCATCAAGTTGAGAAATTTTGAGATTTCTAGACAAGCACCCATTGTCACTAAATAGGTGCAGATCTTCCGCTAAGCCAATATAACCAGCACCAACACAACTTCTCTTGGAGCTTGCAGGAAAACATAACCTTTCAGCTCTATCCTCCTGGCATATAAGACACTTTTTATTTTTTTTATTTTTATGCTTTATTGATATTGTAGAGACAGAGTTGAAATGGGGCAGAGAGGGGAGTGACAATGCAGAGAACGACCGCTGCTGGCCGAGGCCCATGGGGGGGACGCCCTACCAACTGAGCTAAGGGCGCCCCGCATAAGACACTTTGACCAGTCTGTTCTTCTTACAGGTGGAGCTAGTTGTTCTGTCACAGGTGTCACAAGTTTTACTGTTGATGCCGTGTCACCCTGAGAAGAAAAAAAACACTGATTTAAATTACCTTTAATTTTTTTAACATCATTCTGTAATACATAAACAGGTACACAGCTCTTAGACAGTGACTGTAGCGTCAACTGTCTTTATACACGCACTAAATTTAAAAAAAAAATCTTATACATTCTTATTCTAATATGGAAATAATCCTTACTAAATCTGACAACTTTCTCTTAAAATATGTATTGGAATAACAAAATAAAGCCTTGTTGCAGTAATAACTAGGGCTGTCAAGCGATTAAAAAAATTAATCTAATATTACAGGCTCTGTGATTTAAAGGGGACATATTATGAAAAACCAAACATTGCCGGTGTTTGGGCACACTGTTTAGGTTATTGGCGTCCCTACCAGCACACACAAGCTTCAAAAAGACAAATATGTCAGTTTCTTCTGGGACACTTATTTCGAAAAAGGGGGGATTTGAAGGTTTCTTCCAAAAAACACAGACTGATGACGAAATCGGTCGGTTTTCATTATCATAAATACTCCCACGGGAAAGCTCACCAGAAACTCGGCAGTTGATTGGCAAATCAAGACGCCCCGTTGGTAACCACACACACCTGGCTGAGCCTCCACTCACTCATGCAACAACAGAGGAGAAGTAAGCTGCAGTGTGAGCTCAACCTCAAGCTACCATCACACCCCAGCCTCGAAGCACACCAGGGGTACGTTCCAATACCCGTTCAACAGGCCCTCGTTCACTTGCCCTCGGGGGAATCCCCGCTGCCATCTTAAGTGTCGTTCCAATAGTCTGGAAACTGAAGTGAACTTCGTGAGATAGACCCTCGGAGGGCTGAGTGATCAAGTCAACATGGATGGTCACTCCGAGGTGGATATCACCCACAGTGCATTGCAGTTCGTCTTCTTCTTCTTCTCCTTTTATTTTCCGGTAGACTGTATGCTTTTAGGGACATCGCGGCCACCCGCAGGACAAATATATATATATATAAATATATTCCAAAACGCCTCAATTAGGCTATCCTATTTCCATACGAACAATCCAGTGAATGTATTGCAGTTTACACATTGCTGCTATAACACCGATGGCTGCCAATTAGAGGACTATTTAAAACAAATGTTTTTGGTTGAAAGTATAAATAAGAAAATATGTCGGAGCAAACTATTTACATGTGTAAGTAACAATATCTTGATAATCTGAGTTACCGTGTCGAAATTCAATGTTTGTTATGCTATGGAAATGGCTTTCTGCAACATAGGCTACCTTAGCAGAATGTTATAATTCTGTATTATTTGCATTCAGATTTACCTATGTAACTGACGGTCCATTGCGACTACAAGGGCAAGTGGGCAAGTGGGTTCCATTTAAATCCTCCGCTCCTCCCCCGCCCAGTCTCCATCCGCTCTCCAAGTTCCCTCCGTGCAACGTATGCTGTTACGTCATGCCAAGGGCTGAGGGTAAATGAACAAGGGGAAGTGCAACTACTATTGGAATGCAGGGTAGGGCTGAATGGATTTACTTCATTTTTTGTTAGGCTATCTCCAGCAAAGGTTTGCAATCTGTTAGTGTGATCAAAGCCTTTTTACTGGAGTGTGGAGGAGACTGTGCCAGGAAGACTGAGACACACCATCCGTCCGAAATGTAAGTAGTCCTATTTAAAAAAATAATTCTGTCCGTTTGTTAGTTCAATGTCTGTAATGTGCTTTATTTTATCCCTCCTATAATAACCAACACCGACTGAAATGAGAGAATGCGGGGTTTAGTCGTTAGCATTAGCGCCCGCTAGCTTTATGCTAACGGTTAGAGCTGTGATTCTTTTGCAGTGACAGTTATTTGGCTCTTTTGTGAGCTCACGTTAGTCCTGCCGTGACAGCCCCTGAGTGAAAAACAGACAGTGAAACTGTAGGGTGTGTTGGAAACTGAAGAGTATTTTTTTAATAGCTTCATCCTGCTACCTGCTAGCTGTCTGATTGTATAGCTCAAGTACACACCGCAATAAGTCTGCGGACAGTGTGTAGTTAGGGTGACCAGATCCCAATTCACCAGATGTGGGACAAAGACTACGTTTGTGCGGGAGAATGCGGGACAGTGACATTTTTTTTAAGCAAAATAAACCTGTAGTTCAAGCAGCAATAGGCCTATTACATGATCTCCAGTGTAATGTACACATAGACAGGAATACTGTAAGTTGTCTCTGCTGGTGTTTGTTTCCTGTCCATTATATTTCAAAAAGCACACAGTATCACTCAGAACTGGTTGCTTATCGAGCCAGGGCTGTACTGAATTTGTTGTAGCTTTGCCATAACAGATGTATGATGTAGGCCTATACATGTCAGCTAGGCTACATGATGTAACTGAATGTGCCATGTTTTACAGGTGTCTGAGTGACCTGATGGAGCCGGAGCCACCAAGACCGTCACACTATCCGTTCCTTCAGAGGAGGATGTGTTCACTGGGTGGGACAGGTGGTCTTCTTCAGGGCCTAACAACAACTGGACAGTAACATAAAAGTTATGGCTTTGCTTCTGTTTGATATGTACACTTCATATTTTCATTCCACTGGCTATGAATAAACTGCTTTATTTTTAAGGATGTTTTTGGTCTTTTTAAAATGTAATGATACTGTTTTATCAGAGAAAATCTTCAGCGAGATGAAAATGTGAGTTTCAAGTAACCCTTTACTACAGGTAGCAAACAGTGACAGTAAGCAACACAATACATTTTTAAACGGTAACTTTATTATGAATGAGTGATCACAATGATACATTATCTACTAGATATTGAAATGTTGTCAGATAATTTGCAGCTCTGACAAACCTAAAGCATAATTATTTCAACCATACATTTTACAAAAGATAATGCCTTTCCAGTGAATCTTGACATGATTCAGGATACATTCTTTTCCATTATGGTTACTGTACATTTTTACATGTCAACTCAGTATCGGTTCACAATCAAAGCTTTTTCACTCCACTGGGCTGTAGATCATTCCACAGACCTGTAAAGACAAACGTAAAACAGGGTGTATGTTACCAGTTTAGAGAGTTTATGCATAAATACTTAGCTCAAATTATGTTATTGACTGTGACATAATTAAACAGTATTTACCTGAGGATAATGTCAGGGAAATCAGAAATCTTGATGCCATTTTCACAGTTTTCAGCTCAGACTCCTGTCTGAACAGGTTCAGTTGTACATCTTTTAGTTTAGAACTGGTTAGTGTGCCGATATTTGTGGTAGAAATGAAGCTAAACATGTTTACATTGGTCTCCATGCTGCATTGGCCAAAAGTAAACAAAACTGACAGCTGGGCGTGTGCCATGCCCATGTAGGTAGGTATAGAGTAAATGAGCAGGGCGGTGCATGCACGCTCATGTAGATCTGACCAGTCAGAGTAGACTAGTATTCTTGCGAAGGGGGGTAAGCTGTCAAAACCTACCTTTTGAGATAGAGGGCAGAGAAGGCTGGAAAAGGCGATGAAGAAATGGGAAATGGTAGAAAACTATTGGGTCTTTTGAACAATAAACCATGAAAACCTTTTCTAGTAGACCTTGGAAATACACCTTTAAAACCGAGATTTTGCATAATATGTCCCCTTTAATTAATCTAAATTAATCACATACTTATATGACACTTTTATACCTGTTTGTAAACAGCTGTATAGCCTACTACAGTTTGTTTCTCAGTCTCTCTCTCTCGCGCTCGCTCTCCGTCTCTCGTAACTGCTGTCTCCTCC
This sequence comes from Ammodytes marinus, assembly GCF_949987685.1. NCBI lineage: Eukaryota > Metazoa > Chordata > Actinopteri > Uranoscopiformes > Ammodytidae > Ammodytes > Ammodytes marinus. The sequence goes on from NC_137233.1 coordinate 20,709,737, forward strand.
CCTCAGCCAGCTTTATACATGAACTAGCGCCGAATTTTCTCAAAAAAACAAGCAGACAAAATTACGACTTTCCATCTCCCACAACAGACAGCGCTGCACTGCTACCATTTCGTAGCCTACTCATAGACAAAAATATTGAAACGCGCACACACACACGGGGCGGGTGCTAGACAGCTAGCAAACAAAATTGGAGGAAGATTGAGAGATAGGCCTACTGTTTTGAACCTAGCCTACATTGTTGCACCCACTAAATCAATAATGCACGGACACTGCGGAGAATTAAAGGGGACATATTATGCAAAAACTCGGGTTTAAATGTGTATTTCCGAGGTCTACTAGAAAAGGTTTTAATGGTCTATTGTACAAAAAGCCCATTAGTTTTCTACCAATGCCCATTTCTTCATTGCCTTTTCAGGCCTTTTTTGGCCTCTCCCTAAAAAATTTGGTTTTGACATCTACCCCCCTCCTAGTCTGCTCTGACTGGTCAGATCTTCATGGGCGTGCATGCACCGCCCTGCTCATTTACTCTATACCCACCTATATGGGCATGGCACACGCCCAGCTGTCAGTTTTGTTTACTTTTGGCCAATGCAGCATGGAGATCGATGTTACCATGTTTAGCTTCATTTCTACAGCAAATGTCAGCACACTTACCACTTCTTCTTTTTTTTTAAGATATTTTTTGGGCATTTTTATGCTTTATTGATAGTGCAGAGAGACAGAGGTGAAATGGGGCAGAGAGGGGAGTGACATGCAGAGAACGACCGCGGGCGGGAATCGAACCCGGGTCTGCTGCTGGGCCCGGCCCGGGAGGGGGACGCCTTACCAACTGAGCTAAAGGCGCCCCACACTTACCACTTCTAAACCAAAAGCTTTACAACTGAACCTGGTCAGGCAGGAGTCTGAGCTGAAAACTGTGAAAATTGCATCAAGATTTCTGGTTTCCCTGACATTATCCTCAGGTAAATACAGTTTAAATATGTCACTGTCAATAACAGAATATGAGCTAAGTATTTATGCAAAAACCTCCTAACTTGTAACATACAACGTTTTATGTATGTCTCTACAGGTTAAACTGGGGAATGATCTACAACCCAGTGGAGTGAAAAAGCTTTGGTTGTGAAGCCATGCTGAGGTAACATGTATACATGTACAGTAACGAGGCAGGAAAGGAATGTATCATGTCAAGATTCACTGGAAAGGCATCTTTTGTAAAAAAAAAAAAAATGAAATAATTAGTCATAACTGCGAATTATCACAATTATCTGGCACCCTTTCAATATCATTTTTATTGTGATCACTGATTTATAATAAAGTTTGACTGTTAAAAAATGTATTGTGTTGCTAACTGTCACTGTTTGCTTCGTGTAGTAAAGGATTACTTGAAACTCACATTTTCATAGTCAAGATGTTGGACTAGTTTTCTGACCGATTTACATGCATTGACTTGACGTTTTTTTTAATTCAACCCTTTATCTCTCTCAAGATTTCTTATAAAACAGTATCATTCATTACATTTTAAAAAGACCAAAACCATACTTAAAAATAAAGCAGTTTATTCAAAGCCAGTGAAATGGAAATAAAAAGTTTACATATCAAACAGAAGCAAAGTCATAACTTGTATGTAACTGTCCTGTTGTTGCTGGTGGGCCCCGAAGAAAACCACCTGTCCCAGCAGTGAACACATCCTCTGAAGGAACGAATAGTGTGGTCCGTCAGGTCACTCACATCTGTAAAACATGACACATTCAATGTTATATCATGTAGACTAGCTGAAATATACATCATACATCTGTAGTTATGGCAAAGCTACAAACTAATGAAAATATAATTTTTCTTCCATTATTAAATAAGATTGGCTACTAATAAGTTCAGTATAGCCCTTGCTTAAGAAGCAACGAGTTCTGAGTGATAGGCTGTGTGCTTTTTGAAATATAATGGACAGGAAACAAACATCAGCAATTTACAGTATTCCTGTCTATTATATTGTACATTATACTGGAGATGTAATAGGCCTACTGCTGCATGTACCACGACTGCTTGCATAACTACACACTGTCAACAACAAATAAATACTATTCAGTTTCCAACACACCATAGTTTCACAGTCTGTTTTTCACACAGGGGCTGTCATGGACGGACTCACAGATCAACGGTTAAGCTAGCGGACGCTAACTCTAGCTATATACTACTGTAACCAAGCATTTTGGCCGTCCCTATACTTCAGTATTATAGGAATAAGGACTCGGAAAACTCCATTCACGGAACGGAACGAGCCACTTTATTGAAGCGCTCCCAACATAAGTCAAAACAACCACATTACAACAACACTTCCGTGTTCCACCTTTTCACAATAAGAGCCTACATAAGAAATAGCGGCATTATCTCGTTTGGCGTTGGTTATTTTAGGAGGGATAAATTAAAGCACATTACACACATTGAACTCATAAACGGACAGATTTGTTTTTAAATAGGACTAGGCTACTTACATTTCCAGAGGAGAGATGGTGTCTCTCAGTCTTCCAGGCACAATCTCCTTCACACTCCAGTACTATAATGGCAGATCACACTAGATTGCCAACCTTTGCTGGGCATAGCCTAACAACAAATGAAGTAAATCCATTCAGCCCCGGGCTGGGGTGTGATGGTTCTATCTATGGTGATGGTAGCTTGAGGATGAGCTAACACTGCAGCTTGCTTCTGCTCTGTTGTTGCATTAGCAGGTGCAGTTCCAGGTGTGTGTGGTTACCAACGGGGCGTATTGATTTGCCAATCAACTGCCGAGTTTCTGATGAGCTTTCCCGTGGGAGTATTTATGTTAATGAAAACCGACCGATTTCGTCACCAGTCTGTGTTTTTTGGAAGAAACCTTCAAATCCCCCCTTTTTCGAAATAAGCATCCCCGAAGAAACTAACATAGTTGTCTTTTATAAGTTTGTGTGTGCTGGTAGGGACCCCAATAACCTACAAAGTGTGCCCAAGCACCGGCAATGTTTGTTTTTTCATAATATGTCCCCTTTAAGTAAGATGTCTTCCTACCTTCATGCATCCCATAAACCGTCCATAGAGCCCTCGAGTCGGCCCCTGTCCCCTGCTTCTCTCTTTACCTTTCTCCCTTTAACCCACGCGCCCAGCCCGGCGAGCTACAGGTGCAGCTCCGCACCACTTTTGCACCGGGTCAAAGGGCATTATAGAAGTGCGATTAATCTGCGTTAATTTTTTTAATCGCGTAAATTTTTCTGTGATTAATTAATCGAAATTAACGCGTTAATTTGACAGCCCTAGTAATAACATATTTTTATTAAGCACCTGCTACTTTTAGTTAGCATTTACTGTTAGCATCTTATTTACATACATACATTTAACAGTTATACTCTTTCAAAAAAATGTAGATCAAAATATACAATCAGTGAGCTATATGTTAAGGACACAATTCATATTTTAAAACAGAAAATTATCTTTACCTTTTTTTTCTTGATCTTATGGTCACATAGTTAGGGTGGCCCCGAAGTGTCAAAATGTCCCGACTAACTGTTTCCATAGAAACCAGAGTATGGAATGCAGGTAGGAATCAGAATTTTGACAGGCGCATTTTGATGATGAAATCATTTAAATGATCGGTAAATAAAACTAATTGTAATCAGCCGTTAATCAGATAAGGTTATTATGGAGTAAATATTTATTTGGAACAAAGTATTTTGAATAAAATATGTATTTAAATAATTCATTCTTCGTATCTCAACATTAAGACTGAAGTTGTGGGACCTGTTTTGCACAATACAATGGGTTTTATATTCATTTAATCACTTCATTTAGTTATTACTTTCATTGTTTAAGTCAATGTGGATGATTACACTTTATATGTTCATCAAAAATCACATTAAAAATGTAAATATCATGATCAATGTAAATTTGCATATTCTGGCTAAAATGGTCACCTTCATGAAATAAAGTAAATAATATTCAGAGGGTCTCTAAACAGTATTTGTCTGATATAGGACCTTGAACAGATACAATTAGACACCAAAATGAGGTTTCTACGATAAATAGATTCAGAGATATTGAGGATTTTAGAAGAAAGCGGCTCATTTTGGTGGCCATTTTGGAAAATGGCCGCCACGGAATGCTCAATTCGAATCCAGCTTGGCACTATAGCTAAAATCATTAGTATTTCCATATTCTAGCTACATGCACAGTTTCATGCTTTTATCACAAAATGCACAATTCTAGGTGAATGTGGTACTTACCCGCTGGGCTAATTATATTCTTGTGATCTCACACACACACACACACAGCAAAGTAGGGCTAGCCTAATTAATGTCAAAGTTTCAACCTAGTCTTGTGTTACGGCCGGCCATCCCAGGCTCGTTCAGCCGGCCAGTAAACATGCAGATAAACCAAATGAAACCATGAATCAAAGTAATAAGGTGCTTTATTTAAAACAATCCCACAACACAACTCGATAAGGAGGCTGCAAAAGAAAAGAGGTAAACGGGAGGAAGACCTGGGGAGGCACAGTTGGACCACAGTATTGCCCAGGCCTTCCTCCAACTAAACTATAACCCCGGCCCCTCTAAACTACGAATAAACAAACAGAACACAACCTAGCAGCCCCCCATAAGTAAACCATAAGACTAAATAAACCACAAGCAGCAGGTCAGCAACACACCGTCCTCCAGTCAGGCAGGCAGAGAGAGAGAGAGACCGTCACAGGCCACGCCTTTAATACTCTGCCGGATTGGGAGCACCTGCCCCCAATCAGGCCCCAGAACACCTGAGAGAGGGAAAATGAAGGAGGCAAGAGGAGGGAGGAGAAAACAAGGCGGGAGCCGTAACACTTGTACTGTTTTTACACAGCCGTATATTGGGAACATTTGGAACGTGGGGACATTTTAGAGTGTGCAGCAGTGGCAAATTGTAACCACTGGACTGAAGCCATCTCTGAAGCCACATTAATCTCTCGGCCAAAGCAAAGACACACACATTATGGTAGACCGATCAGTATAAAACTGCAGTCATGGTAACAAAGACATGATTCTACTGCTATATAGGTTGATTCATCATGATTAGTAACCAACAATGATCAATGACAGTATTACTCTCTTTCTTGTCTCACTAACTTGCGAACTGACCGTAAACATTGAGAAGTTATTAAGTGTTGCCACGATGTGGATATTTTCCCACCGGTACTCCCGATTCACACCAACCAAAGAGCATTAAAGGTGCTGTAAGCGGAATGGTTCTTTTAGCTAGCTTCCTGTCAGTTACTGCAGTTAGCAGTCCCCTCGCTCGCCCCTACATCACCACATTAATGCAAGCAGCAAGTTATCTAGCATCATCTCAGATCCATAAGTGTGATAAAACATGATAAAAACCATCAAAACATTGTGAAGGATTTTTACGTGCTCCGCCGTTGTAGGCGCATACACATTCACCCATCTGTTGCTCTGGCGTGCACCGTCAGTGAGACCATGGAGTGTATATAGTATATATGAGTGAGACGAGTGTCGGTTTGTAGCGTTCTCTCTTCTGATTGGATAAAAATTTTGGGATACTACAATAAGTTTATTTGCCGATTACATGCAAAGCAGCGGACTGAGAGATGGGCTTTATGAACCGCGCACATTATGTAAGTGATCACTGTATGAATAAAGAGCGATTTTACACTTATATTAACATAAATAAACCGCTTACTTCACCTTTAAGCTACTCCACATTTGAAGAAAAAGACACGTCAGCTCTGCAGAGCGCATCATGAGAACCAAACTGCGACTCCATGCATGAGATTTTGGTTGGTCTGATAACTGTTTGCCCGTGGGATATAAAGGAATGCATGCGGTTGCATGCTAAAAAAAAACTCTGCTGTGCCTACCTAGGGGCAGGGATTGCATCAACAAAAAAGTATAGGCCAATTTAGCGAAGCAAGTTGTGCATGCACTATTAAAAGGTAGCTTTGCTCTTTTTTTCTCCCTTTAATTTTCCCATTGGCCAGTACTTGTATTGTAGCTCTCTTATCAAACCAATCAGGTGACTGTGAAGGAAACAGAAAATAAAGAACTTAATGTATCCTAATCAAGCAGTTTGAGGCTGCAATCTTTATATGTTGCTGCTTGTTGCGGTTCTGTTCTGTGTTAGAATTAGGAGTTAGTAGTGTGTTAGCTTAGTCTTAAGGGGAGAAGTGTTACGGCTGCTGCCTTGGGTAGGCTGTCGTGTGTTGTATCATGTGTCCTTGCAGGCTCTGCCCCAAAGCTGTGTCATCAGGTACCTGCAATTGGACGGCACCTGTCCCGCAGGCAATCAAGCGGCTCCAACTTTAAAACCCTTCCCAGCCTGACACTCGAGGCGCAGCTGACTCGATGCCTGTTTGGGTGCAGCTCACCTCGGCCCTTTGTTTTGTGTGGTTGCTCATCATAAGAAGTGTCGCCTATTGTAAATTGTAAAGTCTTGACAGACTCGGTTCGAAAGTGCTAGGCCTTAAGGTGCGAACACACTGCACTCCGCCTTTACATACAAAGTCAATGTATTTCGTGCGGCGATAATGGGCAGCCGGCGGCGCGGGAGTTGAGAATATTTAACTTTTTGACGCGCGCCGCGATAGCCAATCAGCGTCGAGCTCCTCCCGACGTCACTCGCTTCGTGACGACGGACAGAGGAAATTAAGATGGATGAAAACATAGTAGTCACAGTTTGCTCCCATAAGTTCTGTGAATAGCCTCTGTGTCTGTTCCCTGCTGTGTACAGCTATCAGTTTTGCTTTATGAACCAAGTTAGCACCGGTTAGCTGGGTAAAGCACTATCAGCACAGCAGAGTAGAGAAGGCTACTCTGGTCGGGCGGCGGACACAATATGACCCAATATGATCACGCGGCGCGGAACCTGCGATTCGCGCCGCGGAGTGCAGTGTGTTCGCACCTTTAGAGTACTGATTTCATCTTCACTTGCACTTAGATCAGGGGTGTCAAACTCATTTTCACAAAAGGCCACTCTACGACATGATAATCGCACTAAAGGCTGTTACATACTCCGCGAGAAGAAAGAACAAAGTTCTCGGTGACAGAGCTGCGAGAAGAAAATGACGTCATTTTCTTCTCTCAGCTCTTGTTTAGCTGTTCTCGCAGCTTGTTCTCGACACATCACCCGGGCCGTACTTTCTTCTCGCAGCTTGTCCGAGAACTATTGTGTGATTGGTCAGTCTGAAGTCAATGAGGAAAGCGAAGTGAAATCAGCTGGCGCTACTGACTCAATTACCATGGTAACAATGCGCCGCGGTGAGGAGTTCGGCAGTTGAGTTCTCGTGAAGTATGTAATGTCAGACCAGAAAGAACTTCTCGCAACTCTGTCACCGAGAACTTTGTTCTTTCTTCTCGCGGAGTATGTAACAGCCTTAAGGCCAGACATGTCGTTTACTGACATGCCTTCTTTTTTAATCCAAAAATAGAACAACATATCTAGGTATAACCTGCGTACATACAGGGGTATAGGCTAGGTTTTATTTTGAAATTTGGGGGACAAATTATAGGTGGGGGTTATGGGGGTGCTCCCCCAGAAATGTTTGAGCGTCAAACACTTGATTTCCTGCATTCTGGCGGATTTTGATCCACCATTCGGTGCCTTTTCTGCATCAATTTATGGTGGAAATGTCTTTATTTTTGTAAAGGAAAAGACAACATTCAGGTTCCTGGTGAAACAATTATAAGGAATAAAAATCAGTATGGCTCTCAGTCATTCTGGATTGAGCCCCAATATTTATTCTCCTGGATTTTTCAAAACTTTCTGCACATTCAAAACATCATGTTTTTTTAATGTTTTTTTATGGGAAACATGACCCAGCACCAGTGTTAACGGTTTATGACATTTTACATTGATGATGAAATGCCAAGCCACCATTGGAAACGCAAGGAGTGGGCTATAAGTGGCTAGCTCACTAACTAACTAATTAATGTTAGCTAGCCACTGATAGCCCAGTAATTTAAGGCAAAAGTTAGAAACCAGATAATGTTAGCATTCATCCTTAGACACAATCATCAACATTAGCATGCTATTTGGCCCATTTAGAGCCTTCAGAAAACTGACATTTTCTTAGACGCAAGTTCATCAATTCATGGCTTAAAATCCTTAGCTGTGGAACTTTCAGCAGACATTCCTAGTGGTAAGCTACGCGACTGTCCTAACGGTTGGGAGCGCGTGTGATGTGCAGATATGGCACAGGCTCTGCATGAAGAAGATTGGCTGGCCGAATTTAATGGAATTGCCTAATTGATTGGCGGGACGGATCAACAATTGAAACGGGCCGGATTTGGCCCTCGGGCCTTGAGTATGACACATGTGGAGTAAGGGGACAGGGAGAGGTTAGAATAGGAGTGTTAGGGGTCTGAGAACATTGAGCCCTGGGAACATTGCTAAACTCCCGTTCAAATTTAATGCATTGGAAAAAGGCTAATGACACTTACCTGTATCACTCAGAATACAGATTTGATTTGTGTAAATTCAAATGAAAAGGAAGCAACACCTCAGGTATAAGGGTTGCAAAGCTATTTTAATTGAATTGCATTCTAGAAAATAATCCTAAACTAGATTAAGTAATCTGCGGATAAAAAGTACCCGTAACTGCGCAGTGTGAGTTACATCCTCATTATAATGAATAATAATGTGGTCAGTGTCTTGACAGAGCAAAATAATACAACACCTTGGAATAGGGCAATAAAAATGAAGAACAGCCTGCGGGAATGACAGGCCATTAGTGGGGATCCATGGTCACTCTAAGTGGGAGATACCAGGATGATAGGTAGTTAAAGCCGAATCTCATTTTATGTGTAATTCCTGAACGAATGAATGCCAGGGTGTTACACATCATCAGACAAAAAGAATAGGTAATCTGCTGGAAGTCGTTTAATAGACAGAGCGAGAAAAATAAATGGAGACTAACATGAGGGTTAGAGGTGGGGCATCCACATGTCATGTGTTGGCGGAAGAGAAAGGGACGTGTAAATTGAAACACCAGCTCCTGTATAAGACTTGGCAGAAAGCAGAAAAAGCAATTTCTTTGTTACGCCATCTGTAAATTAAAATAAGGACTTTAGACATGTACAAAGTGACCCTGTTGTTGCTTTGGGAAAAGGTTGGACCAAACACAATCAGAAGAGACATGAACACTGGTGGGACTGCTGTCTGGTACTGAGCGATGGATGACTTTCTTTTATTACTTGTATCCCCTTTAGTGGTGTTAGGAGATAGATTGAAATTTGAATGACACAACTTTAGAAATGGTGTATTTTTCTGATAAATCATTGGTAAAGCAGTACTTGGTCTGAGTATAACACCATTTTGAAGAGTGGGTTCTATGTGTCCATAAACAACGATGGTTTTACATTCCTACACTAAATAACACTAGTGCAGTGCCCGTAGGAAGCAGGTAAACAAAGAAAGATATTAGACAGTACATTTGGTTGCTATCATTGATGGCTAATTTTATACTGTTGAAGGTTATTATCAGTAAGTTACTTTGTAGAAGTTGGCTATAGAGTAGGGCAACATTCCTTAGTGTATTGTGTGAAGATAACCACAAACTAATTCCATGTGTTTTGTTAAAGGTGCAGTGTGTAATATGACATCATCAAGAAAGTTCTTCAAAGTTCTAGAATGCAACACTCCCTGGGTAACCCCAACCCTTTAGAATAATAACAGAAGCTACAGTGGCCTTCAAGGACAAGAACAATTCTACATTTTATACAATGCACCTGATGACATTCCAACTATGACACTTTCAAGATGGCGGCACTAGGCCTTGGTCCAAAATATGCAGAAATATGGACATATGAGACCCTTTCTAAGGAAAAAATTAATTAAAAAAAAAACAGTTTCAGCTATTATGCACTAAATTAAATGTACTTATGGATATTATAATTACTTTCTACAAAATCTGCTAGGAAATAAAACCCAAAATTCTACACACTGCAGGTTTAAGTGATTTGAAACACAACATATGTTAATTAATTAAGTGTTCAAGCCTAAAGAAGTATCGAGCTGTACAGGTGTTACCTATACAATCTGATATTATGGTACCCTGCAAACTGCCATCCATTTCGGTTTAGCTTTTAAATGGATATAAAACATTTTGTGGAAGCATCCGAGACCGTGCTGTCAATTAACGTTAACGTGTCAGTAGCAGTCGCGCTTTCGGTTTAGCTTTTTTAACGTGTCAGTAGCAGTCAGCTGTGTGTGTGGGACTTGGGCGCACGCTCGGGCTTTCGGGTTAGCTTTTAAATGGATATAAAACATTTTGTGGAAGCATCCGAGACTGTGCTGTATTATTACAGTGAAAATAGCGTAAAGTGCAGTCTTTACCACTAAAGCGGACAGGTGGAGCAGGTGAGGAGTTGTTGAGGAAGTAACAATAGGCTGTGTCGGTATGCTGTGTGTGTCCCGCTCGTCAGATGGAGATTACTTCATGCTCCGTTCTCACCATTCTCACTGTGGCCTTCAGTGTGCGCACGTACTTCTAAAAACTTCACAATGAAGGATGAAGGATGCACACCTTCGTACTTCTAAAAGCTTCACAATGAAGGATGCACACCTTTGTGCTGTGCGCAAGCAATATCCGGAAGCTCATGCCGATCTGACAAAAACTCAGAGAGATATGCGAGCCACAGACAGACAGACACACACACAGACAGACAGACGTTTCTTGCTTCATAGATAGATGCATCCACTCAGCCCAACGAGGGCAGCAGCTGGATATAAAAGATCAAATCAAATCAGTTACAGCCCAATATCACAAATAGACATTTGCCTCAGTAGGCTTAACATTACATACAGTATGACACCCTGCCCTTAGCTCGGCTGAGAAAAAACTCCCAGTAAAAACCCTTTATCGGGTTCCCAAGAGACCTGGGGCCGTTTTAACAAAACATATGAAGGCTCACGCCCAGGCCACAAATCCCACGTCTACTGCTCGTATGCCTATTTTTCCCCCAGCAAGCGTGTTAACAGACTACAGCAGCTGCAGACGCACTGCCGATGTGCGTTGGGCATCAGCAGCGACGATCCACTTCACCTCAGGAGTTTCGCCTATTTATTTAGGCGTGACTCGCATCTATCTGCTTAAACATACCTTGAAATTATATCTTGACATCATACCAGCAGCATTCATTATAGTTTCACCATTTCCCGGTGCACCATTCAAAATATACTACAATTGGTGAAGCTTAACCTTGCATCTGCACACATAACTCAATACACACATTGTTGTAATGTAATGCATTATTTCATTCATTAGCAAATTCATATTTTTGAGTATAATACTCCTCCTGCTAGTGGACAAGCCTCTCCTATGCCTAAACGAGGCTGTGCTGTTTCTTTAACAGACTATTTTCCAGACTTAATTACTCATTCAACAGAGATGCTGTAGGACCAACACCAGCTAGAGAAGGACTGGCAGAATTACGGCCTGGAGACAGGAATGTAGCCATCATCCACAACTGCACTGGCTCTGTGATATATAAATAGTTTCTTTATTATTAAATAGTTATATGTATTTATTATATTGCCCTGATATGCAGCGGCACTAGCTCTGAAATATATATTTTTTTAAATTATAGTTGTCAAGCTCATGTGAATTATGAGGCATATGCAAAATTATTCGTTTTATTATAATTATTATAAAATTATGTATTAATTTATTAAACATGAGACTCATAGAATTATGATTTTCTCATAGTTTTGAATCATTATAATGCAAATCTTCAATTAGAAAACGTACCTTTCAGGTCTAAAGACCACTAGACCAATATTCTCCTCAAGCCCTATTTTATGCTGGTGTGAGCATATCAGAGGAAAATACACCACTGAGGCAATAGGAGATCAAGTAGTGAGTAACTATAACTAATTACTTTTTTAAAGTAACGTTCCCAACACTGGCGACAACAGTGGCAAACATCATCAAGAGAGGCCTGCTCCACATGGGGGGTCTGGCTGACAAGGTGGTGGTTAGGTAACGCCGTTATTTTAAACGGCATTATTCCAAACACTGGTTGTCGCCTGCATGTGGCCGCATGTGGCAATGAAGCCTCTCACAGTGTGGCGAAAGGCTCTGGACAGCTTTCTGTGCGGGCTGTTTGTGTAAAGCTGTACACAAACAGCACCTCTTGGCCGAGGGACTTGATTTTTGCCTGGTAAATGTTGTAGACACGCTCCAGGATGGCCCGAGATTGCACAGCCCCGCAATGAGTAGCCCTCTGGCATTCATTCTGCATCACGTTGATGGGCATGACGGTCAGGTTCAAAAAGTAGGGTTAGGGACTGAGCGTAGTACACAGCTTATGAGAAACTGAAAGTAAACCTTCCCATGACTGAGTCAACCTCTATCTATGCCGTACACAGTATACACACATTTATTCTACTCCCAAGGCTCACTTCTGATGCCTGTGCAAAGAAACATTATCTGAGTCCTGTTTTTTGTTTTTTTGCATTACAATCTTTGACATCATCCATCATTATAAAGTTCATTATCAAGATGTTTTTCTAGGCTGCCATTAGTCTTAGCTAACATGAGGTGATTGATGTGGCCTGCCACTGAGGAAAATTCTGCTTGATCCCCTGTCATTAATCTAGCTTTTGTGTGGTGTCATCTTTCTGCCTCTTTCTTCTACAGTAGTTCTACCACAAAACCAGGTTATGAAAGTGGCATTCACAAGAAATGAAGACAAATAATAATTGAATATAAAGAAAAAAAAATTGTCTTTTCTATATACATCAGCATTAATAATCTGTTCACTTTAACTGTTTCAAGTAAATTAAAACGTTAAAGGTGCTGTAAGCGGAATGGTTCTTTTATCTAGCAGTCCCCTCGCTCGTCCCTACGTCACCACATTAATGCACTGCGGTCTTCGAGCAGCGAGTTATCTAGCATCATCTCAGATCCATAAGTGTGATAAAACATGATAAAAACCATTAAAACAGACAATGGGAAGGATTTTTACTTGCTCCGCCATTGTAGGCGCATAAACATTCACCCATCTGTTGCTCTGGCGTGCACCGGCAGTGAGACGGGTCTCGGTTTGTAGCGTTCTCTCTTGTGATTGGATAAAAATTTCGGGATCCTCTAATAAGTTTATTTGACGATCACATGCAGAGCAGCTGACATGAAACTTTATGAAACGCTCACATTATGTAAGTGATCAATGTATGAATAAAGAGCGATTTAACACTTATATTAACATAAATAGACCGCTTACTTCACCTTTAAATTGATCGCATTTTACTACAGTAAAGTTTAGAAATGTCACTGTCTTGTCTTAGATTAATGTTTTTTTGCATTTCATTTGGCTGGTAATGAACTGTGAAGGTGTCTGAGACGAAAACCCACTTTAAGGAGGGGTTTTGATGTACAATGCAGATACCAAAGTTGACCAATTATTTTATTTTTCTTAAGATATTTTTGGGGGCATTTTTATGCTGTATTGATAGTGCAGAGAGACAGAGGTGAAATGAGGCAGAGAGGGGAGTGACATGCATAGAATGACCGTGGGCGGGAATCGAACCCAGATCTGCTGCTGGGCCCAGCCCGGGGGGGACGCCCTACCAACTGAGCTAAGGGCGCCCCTAAAGTTGACCAATTTTAAGCAAAGCTCCAAGGGTATATTAAATACAGTAGTCTCCCAGGAGCATTAATTCATGCCTGATTTCCCACCTAGAAAATACCCCAGAAAAGGAATAGACTTCGATCTAGGGTTAGAGATTAAATCTGCCAGCCACTGGTTTAATGCATTTTGGGAGTGTACATATCCTTGCTCAGGATAATAAGCAATGTAAAGCGCTTTGAGTCTGTGATAAACGGAGATATAGCGCTATACAAGTCCATTTACCATACCAAGCCTTGAGAGTTGTAACTTCTGACCTAGACAGTGATATACTTATTCTAATGCAGCAGACCATATCCACCTAAATATTTCCATAATGCAGACAAATAGCATAAACAAGTTGATTATTAAACACTGCTCCAACCACAACACCACAAATGTTTACCGTATAATAATATGGAATAAAGAGTTGACACTGGCTTGTGTTTAAAATGAGTATCATCTTCATACTTATTAAAAATTATATTGCATCTGGTGGTAACCGACAGATTATTTGACAGTTGAAGTGACATGGAAAAACTCCAGAGCAAATGGGGAGATAGAGGAGGATGACATGCAGAGATCGGCCTAAGTGGAACCCGAGTCTGCTGCGATAAGGACTGAGCCTCAATATGGTACGCGCTCTACCAACTACACCACGGAAGCGCCCGGGGAAAGCACTTTTTTGAAAACAGCTCAGAGTTCAGTCTCTTCTATTGTCCCTGCAGAGATGATGCCTGCGACCTTTGGGATGACCCATCTAATCCCAAATGATTTCCCCTTAAATGCCCCCTCTCCCTCCGCCTTGTGACAAATGAACCCTCTCGTATCCCCTACATCTTCATCCCAACATACTGACATCAGCCTGCATGCTGTGGAGAAACCTGTGTGTGTGTGTGTGTGTGTGTGTGTGTGTGTGTGTGTGTGTGTGTGTGTGTGTGTGTGTGTGTGTGTGTGTGTGTGTGTGTGTGGACCGCTACTTGACAGTGATGGATGGGACCTGGCCACCACCTCCACCCTCTTTGCCACTCAGTTCAGTCAGCAACCAAGCTTTATTCATGAGTTTGGGGGCAGCGAAAAAAGATTCTAAAAGGTATAAGAATATATTAAGGCGCTGTCATGGATGACGGAATTTGTCTTGATGTTATACTTAAAGTCTGTGGTTAATGGAAAAAGGAATAGAAACCCTTCCCAAACACCGCCAACTCTGCTTCCACACAACTTCATCTTTCATGGGACTGATTACATGGCTAGCCAGACCTGGAACAAAGGGAACTGTTGGTTGCTTCAGGTTAACCCTATACTGCTCGTATTCCTAATGAGGCACATTTACAATTTAGGGTTAGTATGTGTCATTTTTGGTTAAATATGTAGTGTCAACCTATTGTATAATCAGAATCACAAACTTAACTATGAAACTGCATAAAATCGAAGCACATGGTTGCATATGATCCTGGCTCTGATTCTGAGGGCCTAGTCAACATGGATATACTATCACATCCACTTTATGCTGACTTACCTGTTACATAGTCATTCAATATTTATTCCATCACTCATTGCAGCACTGTATTCTTGTTTACTTACAGAAAGTTTTAACAAAGTTTCAACCGGGGTTGTATATAGACATTGCATGTTTTTTATTCAGTGCATACATATTTTATTAATATATCTTTCTTCGCTGACTGGTGTATGTACACTCACCGGCCACTTTATTAGGTTGTTTGAAAGTCACAGCCTACCTGAGCATTGTTGCTGACCATGTCCATCCCTTTATGACCACAGTGTACCCATCTTCTTATAGCCACTTCCAGCAGGATAATGCACCTCAAAGCTCAATTCACCTCAAAATGGTTTCTTGAACATTGACAATGAGTTTACTGTACTCCATTGGCACGGGAGATTCACATAATGGATGTGCAGCTGCCAGATCTGCAGCAACTGTGTGATGCTATCATGTCAATATGGACACAAACCTCTGAGGAATGTTTCCAACACCTTGTTGAAAGTATGCCACGAAGAATTAAGGCAGTTCGTAAGGCCAAAGGGTCCAGTACTAGCAAGGTGTACCTAATAAAGTGGTCGGTGAGTGTATATATCTGTGTGAATACTGAGAGCAAAGAATGGTGTGACATTCCTTGAACATGTACAATATAAGGCTTATTCTGAATTGAAAGATATGATTGTATTTATGTTATGGTACAGGAGGATATGTATTTTAGGAATATCAAAACAAGTCCATTCTCTACAGTGAGCTGAAGGTTTTTTCTCCTCAAAGACTCACAGCAGATAATAAGTCAGCACTGCAGGCTTCAAGCTGGTACGTTCCCAGAAGCCCCGAGGGGCCCTGAAGAAGTGTTTCTGGCACATTGAAGTGTACTCTTTATATATCTCAATGCCACTCTGAATACACTCATTGACCAGCAAAGAGCTGCGCTCCATTTTGTGTTCACATACCAACATTTGTCTGGTCCCTTATAGCGACTGCATATGAATCACACATGAAAGGAACTAAGTGAGGAAGTATTGAGCCATAATGTTGAAAAAAATGCTCTGTCAGTCTCTGGCTAGGTATATACTGGAGGGCCATGTGACATTTCAGTGTAATAGGTCAAGCCATTGAGGAGAAAAATTAGTAATGACGGATTAATTGACAGACAGACTTTCCTTGTTATATATAGTTATATTAGAAGATATTGTGTGTGTGTCACTCCTATTCTTACCTTTCCCTTTCCCCATACCACCCAGCTGTGATGCCGGTGTCTTGGCAATTTCTGCTACCTATCAAATGTAGCTTCCTAGTGGTTCTGCGCATGCGCATTCTGAAAATAATAATCCTGCCTGTGTGCATGCATCAAATTGTGCAACCTTTTTGGCTGATGACGGTATTTTATTTTAAACATGTTTTCAACTGCGCAAATATGTTTTACATTGTGCCTTTTGACCTGTGAGCATGTACACGTGTACATGTAGACACTGGCCTTGTGGGATGATCGGGATGACCCCCTTTTCATACATGCTCATAAAAAAACATAGAAGAAACACAGAATAACTGTAAAACACTTTCCAATTTCCGATCAGTGTGACAGCTGACAAGACAGGAGGCTAAGTTTAGCCTGGCTGTTAACATGGTAACTTATGTGCCTCTACTTTTGTGCAACCGAATCATTACATGGCTAAAGTAGGCCAGGATAACTGGAATATCCCGGCTTAATCCCTTATCTTGGTTTCATGCAATAGCCCCCTGGAAGCCTGCTGGTAATAATGAAAACAAAAGATACAGGGAGTGCAACATAGTTTTTTTGTTATTGATAATATTGCCTCATTATCTCAGTTTGTAAAGCGTTACTGTACTACATCATTTTAATTTGTGCTCAGTGGAGCAATCAGCAACTGCAGCCCCTAGGACAGGAGGGCCCTTCTTCAGGTCCAGTGTGGCCAGGACTCTGCCGTAACAAAACCGAGACACATTAGGCAGCTTCCCTTCATTAATTAGGTGACTAATAACAAGATTAAAGAGACTCTGTTAGGGAAAAACACAGCACACATGTTGTCTACTAATTACTGTGTTAATGACCTCCTTCTACCTGCTGCTGTCTTAATACGATTGTGTTTGTTTCTGGATGAGCAGGATTTCATCGAGCTGCACTACAGAGCTTTACAGCTCATTTATAGCGGCGGTTTTCGTATATGGGCTACTGACAAAATAAAAGTGAAAATTAAGTTGGAGAGAGGGTATTTATACTAGAAAAAACGTATGTGGTAACCAGCTATTACCTTCTATGCCTGACAACGTCACCTCCAATTTGATGGGCAGGAGGAACCCGTTTACATTAGCTATGAGTGTGTCGTTTTTACCGATGTATCTTCCCTTAACATGAGCAATGACTTGAGGCATGAATTGGTGCAAAAATATAACTTATTTATTGAAGTTGACTATACTAATACTGTAGCGTCGGAAGCAGGTCGGAAGTAGCGTCTTTCTTGCGGAAGCAGTTCGTTTTCTAGTATTATTTTGAAGGCCTATTAGAAACATATTCGTAGAAGAGCTATGCTACAACCGATTAGAAGCAGAACAAAAAACAAAGAGTAAACACTTCAAAAGCGAGGGGCATTTTCAAAACAAGAAACGAGATACAGTATATCCCCCCATTCCCCACACATCTTTATATTTCTTGTTATTTTACTATAGAAAACCTACTTTTAAGTGATAAAAATAATTTACAAATCTGAATAAAGGTGGTTTAATATTTCTCCCTTCACATAATGAATATGATCGGCCTAAAGGAAGTAAAGGGTCTAATAAAAGATCCCTTATTATTAGTGTAGATGGCTGTGATGAAATTTATTATGATGTGTAACATGTAACATACAATTTCCAGACCATTTAGGTAGATCACTGAAAATAATGATTTAATCTTAATGGTATAAAGGTATCACTTCACCACGAATTAATGTGACTCAAGTTTGTGTTCACTTCTAAATAAATCTATACAGGAGAGTTAAACCTGCATGCTAATTATTGCTTTCTAAATTATTTCTGTGTCAAGGGTTGAGATCAGTGGAGGTTTAACTCTGATTAAATATATTTCTGCTTAAATGCATACACTGTGGAGTAGGCCCAATGATTAAACATACATTAAAATCAAAAACAATGGATCGTAATTAAATTTTGAGCGGTGATGTCAGACTTTTGTGTAACCAATTGGGGAAACGCATCAAAGGAACGGGGTTTAAACCCCCAATTAGCGCACTCAGCTCCGCCTGTCAGCAAGACGTTTCCCATCAAACATTTTGCTCCTGCAGCCCCTGGAACTCAACTGCAGCGACTTGCTCCTAGGTCTGTGTCCGTCTTGATCCCGCGGGACTTCAAAGTCTCATGCAGCCGAGCCGCAGGTGCAAGTCGGACAAAAAGTCTAACCATAATGCTGTGCGCTCAGCAAGACGTGCGTTATAATTGCGTAGGTCTGAGCAAGATGGCTCCTAGTCGAACGAGCCTACTGTGTTGACACCTTTTATTGCTTCCTGCCTAATCACGTGCCGGTCATGACATCATGATTCCCACACTTCCATTTAGTTATCCAACTCAATCTTTAAAAATAAAGAATGTAGCGTTTTTTATTGTCCATTCACTTGAAACACCTGCCAGGGCACTAGAATACATTTTTCCACTAGCAGCACTGGTGCTACAAACTGATGAAAGCAGAAGCACATTATCCCCCCCACCCGCCTCCTTTTCTTTGTACGGCAGTGCATTAATCAATGAGTTATGCAGCCTAGTGTGATCTGTTATTCGAATTTTTAAAAAGGGATTTCCTCTTTTGCTAGTATATTATAGGCAGTGTTGAACTTGATAAGCATTTCATTCTCCTTTGTTGAGTGATTCCTTTCATCTAACAGCTGGAAACAGGTCGGGAGAGCCTCAGCATGTCATGCATCGGCCCCGGCAGGTTCTGTACTTCTTACTTTCAATGTGACACTTAAGGTTTTAAGTTTTGAATGTGTTGAGCCTGCTGTCTCAATCTTTAATCGTCCGTTTCCTTGTACACAGATATACACATGTAGGCATGTGGCGGTGTCGCAAATTACGCACAGGGGTTTCCCACAGAACGACAGGAGGGGGAAGTAAAAAGTACCCTTTTCTAACAAAATTTGCAGCTCAAAATGGGCTTTTAAAGTGGGTCGACCCGCTTACAATGGGCGATTGCCCACTTTCACTCAGCAAGTGAAGCGTGAAGCGAAGACAGAGAAAGAGAAACACAGAGACGAGCTCCTCAGAGCATTTTTCCCTTGTGCACCTCATCAACAGAAATGCTTTCATTCGCAGTTGTCTGCATCGGGGCTCATGTCTCAGCTGATCACGGGCGTCAACAATGTTTGTCTCTTTCTGAAGACGGGTCCCAAGTTGGGGCCGATAAGACAGTTGCTGTCTTCCCAAATCAGCAACAAAGGCCTGCTCTCACAAAGACGTTTTTGTCAACGCGGCGATGATTCTTGATCGATCTCATTTAAACTTTATACACATGTGTAGGTCACTTCATTTTCCCTAAATGTTTCATCTCTTTTTTTCTTATTTCTCATTATTTCTTCTTCCTCCTTCTTCTCTACCCCCCTTGTCAGACTATTGTTCCCAAGTCTTCTTCATAGTCAGGCCTGAGCTATCTCGCTAAACCTTTATACATGTGTATGTTGGTACCCTAAGGCTGTGTACAAAATTTGGTGAGGAGAGGTTGGAAATCCATAAAGTATTGGACATTTTCAAATGTGTCCTAATCACTACGGATGTAATATATTTTTGGCCACAAGTGGGATTATGGGGGCGCTGTTTCCCCGGTATCTCTCTGAACATTTCCCATTCATTCTCTATGGCTGTGTTCGGAAAGCCATACTAACGTCCTACTCATACTCATTTTGACCTCAATTTGAGTATGTGACGGTTGGGTATGCGAGTTTGGGTATTCGAGAAATTCCCTGATGAGTACTAACTTCCGGGAAAATTTTGGGTATGGATCGATTGGATACTTTTCCTACTTAACCGCCCCACAATGCACTGGGTCAATTCTACCCACACAGGAAAATGAAATATTTTCGAGCAAGTTGCTAGGCAACGACATTGTTTGGGGTCCGCGATCTGACAAATGTAAGTGCAGTCATTCATGGATAAGAGATGAAGATGAATACCTAACAACATTAGAGTTACTAAGGGTGTATTCACACATGACGTGTTTAGTTCGGTTGAAACAAACTCAGGTGCACTTCTGCCTTCGGTGCGCATCTTTCAGACATGTGTGAATACAGCAATCGCACTCGGGGGCGGACCAAACAAACGCTCCGAGACCCAGCTGAAGAGGTGGTCTCGATGCGCTTCCATACGCACTCTGCTGCAGTTCGTTTGTGGTGTGAATTTGGCCGAACTCGATCCGACCCAATTGCAGGAAGCACTGTGCCTTTTCTTTTTTAATAAATCGCCGTCAGCTTCACATTATGGGAAAGTGTTGTTGTCGCCGTTGTTGGGAAGATTAGTTGTGGTTTGACCGGGAGCCCCGAGCGAATATATTACATTTGATAGACAGGACGCGTAAACATGCTGATGTGTTCAGCGATCAGATGAAGGAGAGGGGAGCGTCTCCCACACAGTGACAACAGGTTCACGCTGAGCTTTGTATGAAGTGTGTGTTTTTATTTTGCTTCCCATGTTACGGGACCGTCAATACTATCCCTGTGTCAGTTTGGAGCTGAGCCGCACCGAACTCACAACCAGCTGACACACGGCTAAATCAGCTGTGTGTCAGCTTGAGCCTATTCCTCGCGAGCCGCCCGTCCAGCAGCAAAAATACAGTAAATATTATGTTTCACATCGTAGGCTACAAGCCACACATTGACACAGGCCTACATATTATAACCATATGAAACAACAATAATTTTATGTTTTTTTATTTATTTATAGGCCTATTTATTTATTTATTATGTTGAACCCCATATCGTATCAGTTATATATTTCGCAGTTTTCACTTCGTGCTTGCTTCTCTCCACCTCAGAATGTCTGTCCAATGAATGAATGGCCTCAGATCACGTGTGGTTTTGCTTCGTAATGCTGGTTCACTTGCAAAAGGGGCAATATGAAAGTGGACCACACCAAACAAAAAAAATCTAAACTCTATTTGGTCTGGACCAAAGCAAGTGAACTAGCGGACTTTCCCAGTGTGAATACACCCTAAGTGAAATGAGTGATGCCAGTCTGATATTGGAGATAGATCAGAACCAACCATAGATAGTATAATATACTATTATATACTATACTATTTTATATTATAAAATCAGATCAGAACTGAATGCTGTGTTTCACACACCGCGGCTCGTCCAGCTCAACTGACAGATGAGCCGGACAGAGAGCGTCGGAGGGATCCTCCGCCTCAAAACATAAACGTGTGAAAAAATTAATGAATAATCAATTAGAGTTTACCTAAAAAATAGTGTGCCATGTTACTGTCTATTGTATTTAGGATGTTAGCTCATTTGTACACTGTTTTGACTGTTTTCATTTAGGCTATTAACGATATTATAGGTTACTTTCAGGTTCATTACTGAGTCGCCACGAAACGTGATTAGTGTTCTTAAAGATACTTATTAGGGCTGTCAAGCGATTAAAAAAAATAATCTAATTAATTACAGGCTCTGTGATTAATTCATCTAAATTAATCGCATACTTTTATGACACTTTTATACCTGTTTATAAACAGCTGTATAGCCTGCTAGTCTCTCTCTCTCTCTCTCTCTCACTCTCTCGTAACTTCTGTCTCCACAACAGACAGCGCTGCACTGCACTGCCACAGATGCTTATGCCGATTCATTCACCATCGTCGTACTCATAGGCAAAAATATTGAGAGACACACGCACACACACACACACGTTTACGCGGACGACGAGACAGCTAGCAAACAAAATTGAGACACTGGGAGAAAGATTGAGAGATACTGTTTTGAACCTAGCCTACATTGTTGCACCCACTAAATCAATAATGCACAGACACTGGCTGCGGAGAATAAAGTAAGATGTCTTCCTACCTTCATGCTTATTAAACCGTCTATAGAGCCCTCGGCCCCCTGCTTCTCTCTTTACTTTTCTCCCTTTCACCCGCGCGGGCTGTGTCTGCTTCAGGTGCAGCTCGGTGCAGCTACGCACCACTTTTGCACCGGGTCAAAGGGCATTATAGAAGTGCGAATAATCTGCGTTAATTTTTTTAATCGCGTTAATTTTTCTGTGATTAATTAATCGAAATTAACGCGTTAATTTGACAGCCCTAATACTTATATTATAAAACAAGAGGTCTAAAACACAGATGATGAACACAGGAATGTAAAAATCTAGTTCAATATCTAACATGTGGAGGGCGGTTATACGCTAAACAGCGTCTAAACTGCCTGAATCTTATAAGAAGAAGAACTTATTTATTGCTTGAGTAGCCTATACTTCAACTGAAAACGTTTCGACGCACCTCGCATACACAATTGATCTTTGAGTAGACAGTATGTAGTATATAGATGGTGAGTATGTATGGATGTAGGACGTTAGTACGGCTTTCCGAACACAGCCTGTGGTAGTTTTTGGTCAAGGGCGGCCATTTTTCTTGAGCTATCTCGCTAAAACTGTATGCACATGTGTATGTCTATCCAATAAGGCAGTGTACACAATTTGGTGATGATAGATTAGAAATCCATAAAGCTGATGTCACGTCACTGTAGTTCAGGTTATGCAAATTAGGGGGGTGGAGGTGGAATAGGCCCCCAGGACTGTGCATTTTCCGAGCAGCCAGCATGGCCAGGTGTCCACGCCTGGTATTACACGCCTTGACTGTCTGGGACGGGTCCATAAAACAAAATGGAGATCATAGGGAGCCAGGCCCATTCATTCCCAATACAATTTCGTCAAACAAGAATGTATCTCCGCCAAATTTTTCTGGATATCAATCAAAGTCTAATACTTTTCTTTAGACCATGTTCTATTAGAATGGAAGTTTTCGCTTTTCAAAACGCCACCAAGGGGTTTTATAGCCGTTTTATTTTCAGTTTTAGCCGTTAGGCGTGTAGCCGCTAAAAGGAGTCGTAGTGAAACAACCGTTTCGGTTGGCGGGAGGAATCTTCGTTTATCACTATATTACTTTACAACGACGGGCTGTAATTTAAAGATTAGAGAATCATCGGGGATTAGTAATTTATACTTCCATGGTCGATAAACAATCCAACTGTGCTCGTCCCGCTTAGCTTAATGCTAATATATATATTATAACGTTACACTGCTCGAGAATGAAACGTACCCTGCGCGTCATGCTTTAGGGGCGTGCCAGGCTCTCATGAAAGCAGTATAGCAGCTTCCTTGTTGCTTCTCTGCGCCAATGAGCAGCTTTCATAGGAATGAATGGGCGCCATGTTTCAATACGGTGTCCATTTCTTTATATGTCCATGGGGTGGAATAATGGCTGACCCCTATGGTCCAAGAGGCTTTATTGTGGTGCACCATGAGCTGTACGTGTGTAAGAAATTTCAATTCAATCAAAGTCAGGGGGTGAGGGGCGTGGCCTCTCAAACATTGCATCTTTTAGCAATGGTTTTTGCATTTGAGGCGCCCCTTACGGGTTTGGCTCTAAACGCCTTAGGGGACATGCTACCACATGTGTTCTGCACATATCCAGAAAGTTCTATGATGATAGGTCCTATGGTCAATGAGTTATGGCAAAATAGCTGCCATTTTTTTCAAGCTACCCTACTAATCTTTTAGGGACCTCTGTAGCTCATTGCCCTGGTGCTTTGTGTTGTGGTTAAAAACCTGTTTTTGCTAATTAGCAAAAAATATTTCCAGGCGGACGTATATGGTCCCAGATACTTTTTTATAGAGGACCCTCACGTGTACCTGTGTGAGAAATGTCTAATCAATCGGACACACTGTGTCAGGGGCGTGGCCTCTCAAACTTTTTTCATGTGTAGAAGATGTGTTTAAGAGGTATTAAAGTGCAAGATATGAGTTAGTAGAGCATAAGTAGTAGCATAAGTCAGAACGTGATGAGCTAGTTCAACTGTGCACGCTATCGAAAAAAGCTTTTGATCAGAACTGGTTAGACTCACTCCCAGCTCTAAAATGCTTTGGAAGTGCTCGCTGACAAAGTCTATTCATACAAATCCTACCCTAGCAATGCTGACTTCAGTGAAGTGGCACAGGCACTCACACAGACACACACCTGTCTGAAAGAACCTGGGTCCTTCAACCACAGCTACAGATGGAAACAGAGACTCAAGACGAAGATGTATAACTATCGCACATACCTGAAATCACACAGTTCGTCATCTGATGAGCTGACTGTCTATGCTAAGAAAAGAAAGTCCCCGATGGATGCCCATCCAACAAAGAACATAAAGAAACCCAGGCGAGCTGAGTCTACCCATTACCCATCTCTACCTCTCAACGAGACCCCAGAGTCCATGGAGCAAGAGAGAATTGCCCTCTTGTCTGAGTTAAAGAAAAGGAACAATAAGAGGGAAGATGGCTCAGACATTCGCATTTCAGAAGCAAGAAATTGTCGACAGGAAATCATCTTTAGCTTAGTGTCATTGAAAGATGGCCAGGACTCCTGTGGACCTGACAATAGTCTCTGAGTGTTAAATGCCTAGATTATCACTCGTTAAACCAGCAAACTTGTTGATCCGTACGTACATTTACAGAACAAAGCTGTGAAATTACAGCAGAGTGAACTGTAACATCGCACTGCGGCTTTTTGCCACATGCATTCAGTTATTGATGCAGAAAATATTAAATAGGCTACTGTATGCAGCGCTACTCACAAAGATTTCTATCAACTGACCTTCACATCCCCACCATTGTCTGTGGTGTCAACTAAGTTGCACTGTGTGGGTGTCTATTGAGCAGTGTAGCCGACTTTCTAATTGGACCACAGGAGCATTGTTGCTAAAGAGAGCAGTGAGGACACTGATGAGCTGCTAGAGACATTCACGTCATCCACCGTAGCCATCCTCTCACAGTCCCACTGTTTACTATTCTGCTTTTTACTCCTATGAGGGATCATAGATGGAAGCCATTTTCAGCGCCTTTCCTCCCAGCTCCCGCTCACCTCACCACCAAAGTCAATTTGCACTGCAGAGACATGTTGGAAAATGGGGTGGAAAGACATGTTAAAATAACCCCCCTGCTTGAGCACGGGTCGGTCCATATTCCCAGAAGAAATTAAAAAGAGCCTAACTGGGGGCTTCCATCAGGTTTTTCATCCATGCAGCTACACAACTGTTACAGTCCCCACCGGACACTGACACACCTGGGTGCTTTTTAAGTCCACAATGTTTCAAATATAAGGATTGGAAAAGTGAACACTCGCATGATGAATACCAACTTTTCACACTGGAAAAATAAATCGGTACATTTTTATTTATAGAGAAAATCGTGTTTTTTCTGGTCCATCGCATGTAAGGTCACCCAAAGCCCTTTCAGTGGCTTTTACCATTTATTTGTGGCTCGTCAAATTCACTTTTTGTAAAACCTCCATCACTGCAGTCTGAATTGATTGTATCAGCAGGACAAGGTCAGATAGATAGATACATAAATTATAATTAGTGTGTCATCTGTGTGATGAAGACAATCTCCAAATTAATTTTGCAGACTTGGAGAGACAGAGTGCGCTGGTTCTACCAGTCAACTGGACAACTGCTGTTAAAAATTATATATCGCTTAAAAACATGTCTTAACTTTAGAAACATCCATTCCTGCTTGGAGCTGCAGCATACAAGCCTGTGTTACCACTGCCACTGGGTAGCTTGATCTGCCATATGCAGGGAATATTCATGGTGTATGAACTGTATCAAGCATTTTTTTGGTTTGCATTTTGCAATTATCTGCAATAAAAATTGTTATGGGAAAGCTGATTATGTTGTTGTTGGTCATCGGGAACACAGACATAAGAACACGTTTATTTATGACCTTTCAGGAAAAAGCCACTTGTTAGTCTCTGCAAAACACTCTGCTACTTTCTGCTGACATGTGACTTTTTTGTATTATGTTTTGTTATTATTTCATGTGCACGGGTGCAGTGCATGTGTAAGCGCTTACAGTACATCTACAAATCACAGCAATGAAAAAATACAATGTGAATTGTGAGCACGGACTTGCGCTGACGTATAATAACGGCACAGGGATAGAAGAATTGAGAATACCTTTTATTAACCTTGTTTTTGTTGCTGATTTATTGGAAGTACAAGATGGAAATCTCTTGGGTGGAAAAAAACAGTGTGATTGGCACTTTTATAAATTAAAGAGATGGAGGAAGATGGCATTTGGAGTTTCAAATTAGCTAAAGTATAACCTTTTTACTGTGGTTCCTGTCCACCCTATAATTTGGTCAATGTTAATGACGGCTCCATTTACCAGTGATTGCCCATCAAATGAACGATAAGAAATCAGGTCAGGTTATTAGCCAGGCTATGGAAGAAGCAGTCATACCTTTCTTTACCAAGTTGGGGTCAGAATGACAAATTAGACCATTTTGATATAAACGTTATCTATTAAAGTGTATTAAAAAATAAGAAAAAGGCAAATAGCAGCCTGTCGGTGGGATCACAAACATGAGGATCCACTGATTTGTCCATACTGATCATACAGCACACAATCTTAACACCTAACCCGTTTCTGTTCCCATAAAACCCACACATTGGATTATAAATCAAAGCCAAATAACGGTGAGAAGAAAGTCCCCTGAATAGGATCACTCAGTGGGAGTAGAAAGCCAGCAATAAAGATCTAATGGAAATACTTTCCAACAGTATCAGAGATCATAAGACCTAGGAGATTAGGACAAAGAGGGGAAAATTAGACCCTACATTACATCACTGGGACAGTGTCAGTGGTGCCCGGGGAGATAGGAGGAATTGATAGGTAAGGTACATAATTGAATGAAACATTATCAGGAAGCTACATTGACGAGTCATTTTCCCCAGAAACCCCCAGGTTCCCCCTGGCCTCCTCTTGAAGAGGGTGACGGCATATGGAAGTGTATTAACACAACAAACATTTGAGAGGACAAAATTGACTAGAGCACTAGTAAATTATACCGATCATCTTCAGAGAGTGCACAGCTATGGATTTCTAAGATCAGAATTAGATTTGTAGACGGGGGAGGACAGAAGTGTGAGCAGATGATTTTTTAAAAGTTAATAGTGGCAGTGTTAGCTTCATGTAACACCTATTTCTGGTGTGATTTTCTGATCTAAATGTTGGATTTCCTCATTTCATCTTGTACTGTTAAAATAATCAATTGAACTAATAAATATTCTGAGAACCATGTTAGCGTGATGTAAAGGTATTTGAATGGGTCTGATTCAACGGTTTAAACAAATGCGCCAAAAATCTAATAATAAACTCTGCAACTGTAAAGAGATAAGCATTTTGAGCAGTGCCCAAACTTTTTCAGTTTTTGTTGGCAATGTACATCCATTACATTACTGGACATAAATTCAGAGGACAAGAACATGTGACTCCCTTCTCAAATCATTCAATTTAATGACAACTAAAGGAATTCCTATTCAAGTATGGTCTTCTTTTGGGGAGCGTGTCTATGTTCCCACTGCCTTTATGCACCCACATTTCTAAGTAATCTAACTGTATTAAAGTGTGTGTGTGTGTGTGTGTGTGTGTCCGTCCAACTCCTTTTCTAACCTCTCCGTGTCCCCTTACCCTAACCACCCAGCTGTGATGTCTTGACCTAATCGCCAATTTCAGGAACATAGGGCTGTAGGAATATAGGGCCTAATTTTGAAAAAAATAAAACTAGATCTTACAATTGTGTGAACATAGGACTGACCCCTTCTTTTGCATGGAATTATGATTTACATAACGCTCAAAGTAGATAATTTATGATGAGCATTTTGTTGTAAACTTGAATTCTACCGTGACTCCCAATAATAAGATTAATTTTTTGCAGGGTTTTGTTTGCTGCCAGTCAACAATCAGTGTGATTTGTGTGTGTGTGTGTGTGTGTGTGTGTGTGTGTGTGTGTGTGTGTGTGTGTGTGTGTGTGTGTGACAGATTATGATATGCATCATGATTTGCTGTAATACACTTGGGGAAGGCAAATTATATTATGTGCTCTTAGCCCACCATTGCTACAGATACTGTAATGCCTCATTTCCACCGAGTGGAGCGGGTCGGAGCGGAGCTGCTCAGAACGGAACAGCTCGCTTTTAAGAATCTCGGTATGTGTTTCCACCGCCGACTCTAGCGGTAGGGCGGGGTTTAGGCTGGACTGCGATAGCCGCCGCCAGAATATAGGTCAAACTATCGGGCTGTGGAACAACTGTGGTCAAGCCAGCGGTCTCTTGTTTTTGCTTGGTCAAACCAGACGTTTCTTTATTTATTCCCCCCGTGTTCTGAGCCTATTACGCCGGTAAATGCACAGAGACGGCTCGGTGCAAGCCGACTGAGACAGTGAGCGAACAGCTACGTGACATCGTAACAGTGGGACACAGTAGCCCACTGATTAATTTAATGACGAGGAAAAACACCAAACAATAAACAGCGCTGCGCTCCCATTTTTCGCCAAAACACAAGACTCTCTTTACTCTTGCTGAGGTTACACACGGCGGAAATGATTCTTTCGAGCAATCAACAGACGGCAGTGTGTAGCTCCACCTTTTCGGCCCCCTTTCAGCAGGCTGGTACCTCAACGGAAGAGTACCGAAAATAGGAGTGGTTAGACTCGCTTATATCCGTACCCTACCCAACTTTTGGCAAATGGAAAGCCAAAATAACCGGACCGAACCGGTGGAATCGAGGCATAAGTCAATGTCAGCGAAAATAACTTCTGAGGGTCCTGCGGGATTCCAGTTTTGCAAACCCACAATGGTCAGTACCGGAACCAAGCCGTGACCCTAAATTGACATCAGATTAAAAGAACACAGACTACAAAGTCACTCACTTTTAAGTGCTTTAATTGTGCCTTTTGTTGAACTAGCTAGCAGCCTATATCGCTGTAGTATCAGTGATGTCCCTCCTTTTAACCATTCCACCATGTCCCTCAATTACTCTCCACTATATAGTCATACATCAACGGTGTCATTCTCTGCCCTACCAATCGATCAGTACAATGAAAATAACTAGGAATGAAGGATTAGGTTGAATATATTCATAATTATCCTTTATGTTGTGCCTGAGTGCAAAACGCACACAAAGATTGATGACTCAAACAACCTCGGTATCAGCATACCTATTATCAATCGGTGCAAACGGAATGTTTTCAGCAGTTACTCTGTCCTAGATAGCATACTGTTTATCTGATAGCCAAAAAGATTCATTACCTTCTCTGCAATGAGAACAGGTAAGCATGAAATACAGGTCACTGCTGTGATTAAATTCTAAAGCCTATATGGGTCAAATGTAATCCACAGCAGCACTGTTGCAACAGTCATCCATCAGATATCAAGGAAAATAAAAAATTATTACAAGTTCATTTTAGAAAAGATAGGCTATTTGTAGCAGGTCTAGTTCGTACCTGACTTTATCATAATTTTTATGTCTTTAGACGTCTTCAGTGTTAATTATAAGACAAATTTAAAAAAATTGTGCTTAAAATTAAGGCAATGTGCAGGCATTTTTTTTTTAAGAGAAAAAATTAAGTGAAGGGAAGTTTCCTTCTCGACCTATGTTCCTCAAATTGGTGATTACGTTCAGGCCTTATGGGACAGGGAAAGGTTAGAATAGGAGTGACACACACACACACACACACACACACACACACAGAAACTACTCATGTGGGGGGCCAGACTTTGCTACTACGCCCCTCTGCCTGTTTATGTTATTGAACTAGCTTAGTAGTCAATGACTGATAAATCATTGTAGTCATGCAACATGATTAATGCCACAATACAATTAGGCCAACCTTACATTACATATCTCTCTCATACATGTCATAGGACATTCACAACAACAACAATAACAGAAAAAATCAAAATCATGGTTGAATGTTGATGCATCTTAGCGTGGTCCAACCAGACCATCGTACTTCATTTAATTTGTACAGAAGGTCTGGAAGTGCTGTAATTGGCAAACGTTCACTCACTTGGAGGCGGGTGTCTGTCGAAGTTTAAAACTATTGGATCTGCCCAGTGCCACTCTGGATTAGCCAACCAATCGCGTTTGGTCGTCACGTGTGTCATGAGCCGGCTTTTGTCATGAGCCGGCTTTTGACGGTGCGTTCCAGTTGGACAGGGAACTCGGAAATTTCCGACTTCACTACATATTGTAGTCTATGAATCTACCGGTACCTGGCAACAGTAACTTGTTAGAGCCTAACGTTTAGTTATTTGGACGAGAAAGGTTTTAGGCGTCCGTACTTTCACGAGCAGATGCACTGGAACACAGACAGGTCGGAACTCGGAACTACCAAGTCGGAAATCTCCTTTTTCCGAATATAAAGGAACGCAGCATTCAACTGAAACTGGAGCGCGACTTCGACGTCATCGTTCTCAGCCACTCGCTCTGTTCGCTGATTGGACGATTGTAGATTCTCCGGAGAAAACTGGGAAATGCACTGTACACCCAGACTGACTACTGAAGGGAAAATGAAATTTGGCCGGAAGTAGGCGGGCGGGCGGAGGCAGGCTAGATGCATCTAGCTTTGTTTGGTAAAAATGGATCTGCATGTAGAACTAGTGATGACATGCCAAACATTTATAGTATGTCCGTCAATGCACGTACGACATGCACAATACTATAGCATTTATTTTATTGGACTAAATTGGGTCTAAAAAGTGCCACCGTCTCTCTCTCACTCACACACACACACACCACATCTCTCTCTTTTATTCTAACCATTACAAAGTGAGAACTTATCCTACACTTGCTAATTTCTATTCCCAGCTGCTAAACATACAGCCAAACATACCCTGCGTTCCAAATCACATACTCTTTCTTTTTACTACACTACATACTAAAGCAGAGAAGAGTTTTAGGGCCACAGGAGAGAAAAGAAAATTAAATAATGAAGATTTATTTTCATTATGTCGACATTTCAAGAATAAAGACAAATACTCCAAAATGCTAATGGAGTTAGTGGGGCATTTATGCATTTTCAGCATACTACAATTGAGGTGCATGTACTGGGACATCCTAAATCTTTTTCTGGCGTACTAAATAGTATGGAAGTATAGGGATTGGAACGCAGGGATGGAGCTGCTCTGCTCAGCTGCCCTGCCACAAACTTGGTGAGTATTTCGAGTTTTTATTACAACTGCTTTTTCCATGTATTAATAATTGTGAACATCCCTCTTCTATAAATCAAGCATTAAACTGGTTCACTATGGTTTTCATGACAGATCACGCTGAAATCATACTGTACATGACTAATGTTGGCAAGGTTTGATAGTTTTTTTTTTACGAAGCCAGATTCAAGCTTAGCAAGGTAACTTCAGATTTAACCCTGTTTTTTTCAGTATCAATGATATGAGCTCCCTCATGATGTTCCTTGCTCCTCCTTCTTTCTCCTCATTGCTCTCAGGTGCTGGTTGTCAGCCTGATTAGCCCTGCTGATATTTGAGGGCCAGCTGTCTCGCACAATTGTGGCAGCCCCTGGCTGCTTTGTTTGATTCAGAGTTGCTTTTGTTTTGTGACTGTTAGTTTAGTTTTTCTGTGGCTTAATTCATTAGTCTAGGAGAAGGAAATTCTTCCTCCATCTTTTGTTCTGTTTAGTCCACCAGTTGCTTTGGGTTTGGTTAATAAATGGGTATTATTATTTAAACTTTAACTCTGGTTTCGTGTTTTTCTTTTTATCTTTCTGGGCACTATAGTATGAGCCATGTGTCTAAACGCACCGTTCACAGCAGAAGCGATGCACGTAATGGCCATGGCTTTTAAGTTCTAATGCCTGAAACGCGCTGCTTGATCATATTTTGGTTCATCGCGTCCATCGCCTCTAATGCGCCTAGCTTCCCTCCCGCTATTTTATTTCCCCCCATCAACCTTTTTTTTTTGGCATTTTTATGCTCTATTGATAGTGTAGAGACAGAGGTGAAATGGGGCAGAGAGGGGAGTGACATGCAGAGAACGACCGCGGGCTGGAATTGAACCCGGGTCCGCTGCTGGCCGAGGCCCATGGGGGGACGCCCTACCAACTGAGCTAAGGGCGGAATCGCCTGAAACGTGACGCTTCATTTTTAAAGAACTGACAGTGAATACAAACACACATAACATACAGATCAAAGCACATCTAAATTAGCAGCCACAGTCCATGGTCAAAACATAAATTTTAAATAAAAATATCTGCTGTCTTGCGAAAAGACAAGTGAATGTCAGAGTACAATAAAAAAGAAAAATATCCATATCCATATCCATATGCACAGTAAAGCACTATAAAGCAGCATGCCCATTAAATAATCTTAGTACAGGGTCCCAAATCTTATCAAACACATCTCCTCTATCATCGTTATAGTATCTCAGTCACTCTAAATGCAGTGTGTTAGACATATCTCCTAACCACAGGTCGTATGTAGGCACCGAGTCCAACTTCAATAGCCTTCTTCTCATATTTACTAATTAAAGATAAGGGACTTGTAGCTCCCAGAATTGCCACAAGAGGGTTAGGTTCCAAACGTTTCCCAAAAGCCTCAGAGAACCATTGAAAAATACTTTTCCAAAATTAATGGAGTTTGCTACATAACCAAAATGAGTGTGCTAAATAACCTCTCATGAATTTGCTTTGATTACAGCTGAGACATTAGGTCAAAATTGGTTTAGCTTCTCCAGGGAATAATAAAGTCTGTGGACTGTTTTAAACTGTATCAGATTGTGTCTAACATTAACTGAACATCTGTGCACATTCCTTAAACATTCATCCCAGATATCATCATTCAATCCCACATTTAACTCATCTGCCCATGCCTGCTAACGCTCCTCAGTAGGGGAGAACGGGGTAATTTGTCATACGGGTTGGTTGTCACAATCGTTATATCTCGGAACCAGAAGGCGCTGTCTGTGAAATTTTGATATGTAAATATCCATAACTGGGATCAGAGGTCACCTACATAGTCTTCCTTGGAGTTAGACTGCTGCATTTGAGGTAAGACGACTGTTTGTGTTTTTCATGTCAAATTGAAAATATTTAGCTCCTCAGTATTTTTCTTCTAGGCTTTTACACAATGGGTTTATAACAAAACACTTGTTACCCATACAAAGTGTGAAGGGTAAACTATAGTTTAGATTGTGGTTAGCAAGCTAATTAGTTGTCAGATGGTTGTTGGCCTTGATGTTAGCAAGAAATTCAAGTTGGGGTTGGTCGTCAAATTTTTTGGGGGGTTGGTTGTCACATGTTATCTCAAGGCTGCAGCCAGAAAATGAACCCAATAACGAAATAAATTGTCAAGCTGCATCCTCACTGACACCCCAGAGAAGGAAAGAATAGAGCAGGAAAAGGCAGCTAGCAAGCAAAAGAAAAAAGGGCAACAAAATCAAAACAACCCAGTGCATCCCAAACTAGACCAGCTGCCAAGGCTACATTAAGTCAGTGTCACCAAGTCTCACGCTTTGGCCGTGAGACACACGCATTTCAACCAGTTCACACGCTCACACGCCACACCTCCAATTTCTCACGCAGAGAAATGAATCCCCGTAATATTTTTTTTTTTTCGGTACTTTTACTTTGAAAGTCTTATTTTGAAAAGCTAAACGGACTGAGTTCCGTGACATCCTCTTTCTGCCATGCTTTCTGCATGCGCGGTGTCTTTATAGGTCCATGGCCGTGTGCAGCGCGTAGCCGCAGCAGCCACTTGGCAAACCACCACGGCCACGCCCCCCTGCGTTACACTACAAAACTAATAAAAACCCTCCGCCTCCCAGTCCCGCCCTTTGTTCAAATTATATGGAAAATTAAAGGCCTACTTCACCGGTTTGAATATGAAGGTGTATTGAATTCTGAGATCCTATGTAGTATAAATGTGCAAAAAAAATTAAAATCGGTTCATCCTAGCCTGAGAAAAGGCAGAAAGAGTGTTTTTTTTAACCCTATATTTCTCTTTCTCGTGACATCACAGAAAGAGAAATATAGGGTTAAAAAAAACGTACTTTGTAAATATTACTGTGATGTCTTTTACTGTGACATCACAGTAATATTTACAAAGTAAGTTTAAGTAAGGCTAGGATGAACCGATTTTAATTTTTTTTGCACATTTATACTACATAGGATCTCAGAATTCAATACACCTTCATATTCCCACCGGTGAAGTAGGCCTTTAATGACAACAAGGACGCCGGTATGAACAAAGAGGTAAGAACACCTTAATTCAAATCAGTCACTTCACTTGATATATTTCAAGCTTGTTTTGCATTATGTTATTGGGCTGGTTGACACACCAACACATTTTTGTTCTAAAATGTTGTCAACATTAATTGAATGAATGTATTGAGTAACTAAGCTTAGAGCAGGTTACTGTGGGAAAAATATGTTCTGAGAAGACATCAAGTGTCATAGATTTAATATAATAATGGTGAATTGAAATTGGATAATTGGATAACCCATACAATGTTGAATACACATACTTTGTGCTGAAATGTGTGACAATCAACAATACTAAAATGTGTTTTTTTGGGGTTAAAAATCTGTTAAAGCTTGAGTTGGCTTCATGTTTTTATCAACAGTATAATAGGCTGATATTCATACCAATAGATACATTTAAGCCTGTTTGGTGGGCACATGCCCTAAGACCAAATGCTAGTATAATTCTGAGCATATTTTATCATTCAACCCTGCATTTGAAAGATGTCAGGGAAGAAGCAGAGAGACCTGTTTTCAATGTGGGCAACGAAGGGGCAGCCCCCTTCCAAAGTTGCAAGGTCAGAGGAGAGCCAGGAGACAGTGGAGGAGTGTCAGGAGATAGTGGAGGATGAGGAGGAGACAGTGGAGGATGGCGATGAGGCAGTGGAGGAAACGGTGGAGAAGGCAGCGGAGGAGATCAGGAAACACCAGAGAGCTTTTAGTGGAGCAGCCAACTATAGGTGTGCTTTTAAAAGTGAGTGGTCAACCAAATGGCCATTCATAAGCGTAGGCACCACCAGCTCCTACTATTGGTGTTCTGTGTGCAGACAGGAGAACTCCTGTGCCCATCAAGGTGTTACGGCTGTGAACAGACACGTAAAAAGCAAGGGACATAAGGCCAAAGAACAGGCACTCCAGTCAGCGAGCATTGCACAGTATTATGTCCCAGCCTCTGTTGGTGGCATGACAGCACAAGATGCTAAGGTAGGCTACATGAAGTTCAAAAAAGGGGATGGGCTTTACTGGCTGGATGTTTTACATGATTGCGCTCTTAAATTAACCCTTTTCTGTTGTAGACAAGGAGAGCTGAGGTAAAGGTGGCTGTGGCAATGGTGGAACACAATGTGCCATTTGCCGTTGCAGATCATTTCAGCCCCCTGATAAAAGAATGCTTTAAAGATTCCCCCACTGCGCAGAACTTTAAGTCTGCCCGCACAAAAACATCGTGCATAATCAACGAAGCTGTGGCGCCACACTTTAAAAAGAAATTGGTAACGAAGATGAGAGAACATCCCTTCACATTAATAACAGATGGGTCAAACGATACAGGTATAACTTTGACAGCAATATTTATATTTGTCCTTTACATTATTTGTCCATCACCAATTATATATCTTATAATTCATAGAACTTAAAGGTACAACGAGTAAGTCGGCACGTTGGCGACACCTTTGAACAAAAGCGGTAGTATTTTTACGACGCCAGCTGTCGTGAAGCTGTTTTCTAGCTCGTGCAGGGCCTCAAGATTCAAATAATCAGGAAGCAATATAGTGCGTGTCCGTGTGTTGAAAGTGTGAGGGCACCGGACTCTTTTCGGCTCGGTGAGAGTGGTTAGTGACACAGCATCAACTACACCTGATTGCAATGAGTTGATCCATTGTCACCTCTCACGGAGCTGAACAAGTCCGTGTCCCCACACAAAGCGAATGAACGAGAGACGGCAGTTAGTTATGGATCACGATGAGGTAATGTGTTTATGTTGTTGTAAATAATGACTATTTCAGATGAATAATGGTCATCTGATGATGCTGGTGAGGCAAAGTAAACTTTGTTTTAGTAGGCTACCGCTCATTCATTTAGGATAAAACACTGCAGTCTAGGTTCGCTGCGTGAAATTGTGTATACGTTGCTTGGCAACGCCCTCCCGCCCGCCTATCACTCTCCCTTTGAGCTTTTCTTCATTGCATTTTATTTTTTTTTCTTTGATGGTTCAGCCCCGTTATCAGTCATTATGACGACAAATAACTGTCTCAAACAAGGCTCCCGCTCCCCTTCTAGGATGACCAGATCGCATTTCCATTACTTTTCACACGTCCCGCAAATTGAGACGTTGTCCCGCATTGTTATTGAAAGTGAGCCCCCCTTTTTAAATGCGTGTTTTATAATCTGGCATTTATCCGATAGCTGTCAGGAGACAGCAGTCTCCGTTTGTCTGTGTGCGTGTTTGTCTGTGTGTGTGTATCGGGCTGCTGGGCTCAGTGGCTCTGTGAAGGTGCTGCCTGCAGTGCTTCAACGTTCACTTTCCTGTTACTTCAAAATAAAAGCCAACTCACGTTTGTCAAGTGAAATGCTAATGTGAAGCCAGTGAAATGCTTTTAATGTGAAGCCGCAGCCTTAATGCTCTATTTGTTTAACAGTAGCTAACTTAACTGCTGCACGCTGATCTAAAGATAGTGTTTTTTTAATTTAGAAAGCCGTGTCTCTGGCATTACCGGTGGTGACACGAGTTTATTTTGCTAAAAAAACGGCACTTTGTCCCGCATTGTCCCGCACAAACGTAGTCTTTGTCCCACATCTGGTGAATTGGGATCTGGTCTCCCGCTCCCCTTCCCTCACCTGGAGTGATAGGCTTTTCAATTCACGTTCCTGCGCCACACTGAAATCTGCGACCAATACGGATATGTGACCATAGAGCATGCACGCGTGAACCGAAAATCGGACTGGGTGTACGACCAGATCAAATGCAGTAATAAAAACTATATAAAAACGTCTTTCTTTGCACTGATGGTCTCGTTTGCTGTTAAAGGTAATTTATGATTATCAGAGGAAAAATTAGGCTGTTTAAAAGATATTTAAATGTTACTCGTTGCCGCTTTAAGTCTGATGTCTAGCTTTCATCTGATCGACATGTACCATTGCAGGACGAGACAAGATGAACCCACTCACTGTGCGGGTATATGATGATGACACCAGAAAAGTGGTCCTTAGGTTTCTGGATATGTGCACCACCAGTGGGAGTAGCTGTGGCACAGCTGAAATCATATATACCAAAATGAATGAGGTATTGGAAAAACATTCCATACCATGGGCCAATTGTGTGAGTTTGTCCGTGGACAATGCACCTGTGAATACAGGTGCAAAAAATTCAATAGCGTCCAGAGTTCGGAATGAAAATCGGAACATCTATGTTCATGGGTGCCCCTGCCACATCATTCACAACACGGCAAAAAAGGCTGGGTTGGCGTTCCTGGAGGCAAGTATTATCATGTATGCTTTCAATGACCTATCTGTTAAGCCTAATGCCATGTTAAATGGTTTGTTATGCTGTAATAAATGTATGACTAAAATGTAATGCGATTGGAAATCATCATGTATTGCAGGTGTCTGGATTTGATCCAGAGGATCTGACTGTGGATGTGGGCTACTGGTTCAGAGGTAGCACCAATCGAAAAGGTTTCCTGACTGGTATGTGCTTTAACCAGTTCCAATATAGTACAAATGAAATGCTGAACATTTTGATTTGATTTGATTGAAATTAAGATGCAATATTCTTGTTATAGAATTTTGTGAGTTCCATGGGAGTGAATACATGGAAATACTCCAACACATCTCTATTCGGTGGTTGAGCCTGGAGAGGTGTTTGACGCGAATCCTACAGCAGTATGAGCCACTGGCCAGTTATTTCAAATCATCAAGTAGGCCTCATTTTTCAATTATACAAATGCAGGATTAAAAGATTAAAAGAGACCGAAATTAAACTTATGTAGTCTGCACAACCTGTGCTTTTTTTATTCACAGATGAGAAACAACCGAGGTTCCGGAGGCTGTTGGAAGCATTCTCCAACCCAATGACTGAAGTGTACTTGCTATTTTACCAATCAATAATGCCAGTCTTCTCCACCTTCAACCTCCTCCTCCAGAGAGAGAAGTCCTCCATCTTCCTCCTGCACAATGAGGTAAAATGGGAGGTTCAGGATATGATTCTGCCAATAATGTGATTTAAGTTGGTTCCTTTTTTCATTAAGTGCTATGTCTTAGGTCTAATGTTATTTTGAAAATCTTTTCTGAAATACAATTTTGTAGATGACAGATTTCCTCCGCAAGCTGTTTTCAAAGTTCCTGAAGCATGTAGCACTGCTGGGCCAGGGAATGCAGGAAATCCTCTACAAGGACCCAGCAAACCAACTGCCAGGTGGCTCCAAGTTTTACATAAGCAGATACATATGCACTATCCACTAACTGACCTCACATAGCCTTTTTGTGAGAGGGCTGCTTGTCAAGTTATGAGTTTGATCATGTCATCACTGATATACTGGGAGATACTTAACGATGTGTATTGAAGTTAGCTATTGTGGTTGTTGATTATTGTAAATTAACTCTGTCAACAAACTTGTGAATGAAATGTTATTTTAAACTAACATGTAGTACCTGTTCTGAAGTAATTGATTGTTGTATTGTTATTGTATCTCCCTGGCAGGAGAAAAGCTGAATATTGGCATCATCACCAGAGCAACGCTCAACAGGCTCCTTGATGCCGGAGACATCACACCGCATCAAGTAGAGAAGTTCCAAAAGGCAGCACTGGCATTTCTGGTGAGGGCTGTGGAGTATGCCATGGCCAAACTACCCCTGAACGAGCCCCTCCTCAAACATGCAATGTTTGTTTACGTCCAGCAGAGGACAGAGTGTGGAGTGGAGGATGCCATTTACTTTGTTGACAGGTTAGGGTATAAAGGTTCTTCTGATCATTTTGAATAGATTTTACATTTTACATTTTGATGATCACATCTGAAAAACAAACCCTCTTGATCCAGCTACTGTAACTATTTAAGATAAGTGTACATTGTATTCTTTTTAGATATGCTGACCTTCTCCCATATAATGGACCTCAGGAGAAAAACACACTGGCAGACGAGTTTCTCGACTACCAGAGCATGGAGATTCCCATGCCCCAAGATACAGGCACATTGGATCTAGAGAGCTTTTGGGGTAACATGGGAGAAAAAACCAATAAGGTAAGAATTAGTCTGCACTCTTTGACATACACATTGACTTGCTGTATAAGAAAAAACTAATACTAAATTACCAAGAGTAAACAAGCTTCCTATGTGGATTTTTCTAAGGTGACCGGGATGAGCAGGTTTGGGAGGCTCTCCAAAATTGCCAAATTGGTTTTAGTACTCCCTCACTCCAATGCCGATGCTGAGCGTGTGTTCTCCATGGTGGGGCTCAATAAAACGAAGACCAGGAACAGTCTGACTCTTGATGGAACCCTGTCCTCCATCATGACTGTGAAGATGGCAGGCCTCGAGCCTGACTGTTACAAGTGGGAGCCCCCTACTTCTGTGATAAAGGCATCTAAGTCTGCAACTAACAAATACAACATGTCATTGTAAAACCATATATTTATGTTTAACCCTCCTGTTATGTTCATTTTCCAGGAACAGCAATGGTGTCTCTCACACACACTTGCACCTGTGTCTGTGTGTGTAAATTATAATGAAATCAATGTATATAATGTAGCCTGTGCGCATACTGTATTTGTTTCTTGTAATTTTGTAATCTTGTAATTTTGTAAATAAAATATGTGGATTTTCTGAATATGACTTGTTTTATCACAATTCCAATTTATTTTAATTTATTGTGCTGGTTTATAATGAAAAATATGTACAATTGCTTCCAAATATAATTGGGTGGGAGAGAGAGACTGCAGCTGCCAAAACACGCAGTTTTTGGGTCGCTCCACCGCCCCAAAAAAAATCTCACTCCAAACTTTTGGTGAAACTTGGCAGCCCTGATTAAGTTATGTAGGCCTATTTGTCAACTTGACAATGCAATTAAACTTTCAAATTTAGTTCTACTTTCTTGCCTTCTTTTTAAGATTATTAAGTACGGGTCCACTGTTTACAGGGGACCCGTAATTATTACTCTCCACCATACTTATTAAGTACGGGCACTCAAGCATTGAGGGCCCGTAATTATTACTCTCCACCATACTTATTCTGCTTCTTCTTCTTCTTCTTCTTCTTCTCCCCCAAAAACTGTTACACGCAGACATGCCAAAATTTCGCACAACGTGCGTCCCCACCCCCCGGGGTGTGCTATTATACAGTTTTTCCGAATTCCGCTAGGGGGCGCTGTTATGAAGTCCCCACTGAAAAACTTTGAGAGGCCACGCCCCGCACACCGTAACTCCGATTGACTTGAAATTTCTCACACAGGTGTATGTTAGGGTGCTCTACAAAAAAGCCTCTTGGACCATAAAAAGTGTTCTGGGAATATTTTCGGCTAATTAGGATAAACTGAAAAACAGCGTGTTATCCACAACTTTCGGGAATTTGACTGTATCAACACCAAATTTCTCGTGAAGCCCCGGGGGACTACAATAAACATACCCGTAAAAGATTAGTAGGACAACTTGAAAAACATGGCCGCCATTGACCAAAACGTTTACGCAGGGGCGGGGCATAATAACACGTTGGCCATAACTCCTTAACCATAGGTCCTATCATCATGAAACTTGCTGGGTATGTGCAGAAGTCATGTGGTAGCATGTCCAATCAAAGCATATCGAGATTAACCCATAGGGGGCGCCACAAATGGGCGGGGCTTAATAACACGTTGGCCATAACTCCTTAACCATAGGTCCTATCATCATCAAACTTGCTGGGTATGTGCAGAAGTCATGTGGTAGCATGTCCCTTGAAGCTTATCGCGATTAACCCGTAGGGGGCGCCACAGGGGCGGGGCCTATCCACAAATTGGCCATAACTCCTTAACCATAGGTCCTATCATCATCAAACTTGCTGGGTGTGTGCAGAAGTCATGTGGTAGCATGTCCCTTGAAGCTTATCGCGATTAACCCATAGGGGGCGCCACAAAAGTCACCCGACTCCGATTGACTTGAAATTGATTACACATGTACAGCTCATGGTGCTCTACAATTTCGCTCCGAGGAATTTTTTTTTAATTTCCGCTAGGGGGCGCTGTTCTTAATCCCTGAATGAAGAAAGTTTGAGAGGCCACGCCCCGCACACCGTAAGTTTGATTGACTTGAAATTTCTCACACTGGTGTATTTTAGGGTGCTCTACAAAAAAGCCTCTCGGACCATAACAGTCAACCTGGAAATACTTTCGGCTAATTAGCATAAACTGAAAAACAGGGTTTTATCCACAACTTTTTTAAGTGTTACTCTATCAACGCCAAATGTCTCACGAAGCTCCGGGGGAGTATGACGCACGTCTCCGAAAAA
Organism: Ammodytes marinus; assembly: GCF_949987685.1. Classification (NCBI taxonomy): domain Eukaryota; kingdom Metazoa; phylum Chordata; class Actinopteri; order Uranoscopiformes; family Ammodytidae; genus Ammodytes; species Ammodytes marinus. The sequence goes on from NC_137233.1 coordinate 20,751,398, forward strand.
TATTAGTAGGGTAGCTTGGAAAAAATGGCCGCCCTTGACTAAAACGTTTACGCAGGGGCGGGCCTTAATAACACGTTGGCCGTAACTCATTGACCGTAGGTCCTATCGTCGTGAAACTTGCAGGATACGTGCAGAAGACATGCGGTAGCGTGGCCCTCTAAGCTTGTCGAGGTTAACCCACAGGGGGCGCCACAAATGCCAAAACCGTCATTCGCCAATGCAATGTTTGCCAGGCCACGCCCCTTTCCCCCTGACTCCGATCGACTCATCGTTTGTCGGACGCGCGCGGCTCGCGTCGCTCCACGGTAGAGCCTCTGGGACCGCGGGGGTCGGCCGTGATTTTTTTCCTTCCCCGATTCGCGCGGGGGCGGCCCGTACTTTCCAAATCTCCGCGGGATTTCTAGTTAAGTACGGGCTCCTAGTTTACTAGGAGCCCGTAATTATTACTCTCCACCATACTTATTCTTCTGACTTCTTCTGACTTCTGACTTCTGACTTCTTCTTATTCTGCCTCACATTTTCTAGCTGCTTCTCCTCCCACACCGTTACACGCAGACATGCAAAAATTTCGCACAACGTGCGTCCCCACCCCGCGGGGTGTGCTATTATACAGTTTTTTGAATTTCCGCTAGGGGGCGCTGTAATGAAGTCCCGACTGAACGAACTTTGAGAGGCCACGCCCCGCACACCGTAACTCCGATTGACTTGAAATTTCTCACACAGGTGTATGTTAGGGTGCTCTACAAAAAAGCCTCTGGGACCATAAAAATTCTTCTGGGAATATTTCCCGCTAATTAGCATAAACTGAAAAACAGCGTGTTATCCACAACTTTCTGCAATTTGATTGTATCGACACCAAATTTCTCGTGAAGCCCCGGGGGACTACAATAAACATACCCGTAAAAGATTAGTTGGATAACTTGAAAAACATGGCCGCCATTGACCAAAAACTTTACGCAGGGGCGGGGCTTAATAACACGTTGGCCATAACTCCTTAACCGTAGGTCCTATCATCATCAAACTTGCTGGGTATGTGCAGAAGTCATGTGGTAGCATGTCCCATCGAAGCTTATCGCGATTAACCCATAGGGGGCGCCACAAATGGGCGGGGCATAATAACACGTTGGCCCTAACTCCTTAACCATAGGTCCTATCATCATCAAACTTGCTGGGTATGTGCAGAAGTCATGTGGTAGCATGTCCTTCGAAGCTTATCGAGATTAACCCATAGGGGGCGCCACAAATGGGCGGGGCTTAATAACACGTTGGCCATAACTCCTTAACCATAGGTCCTATCATCATCAAACTTGCTGGGTATGTGCAGAAGTCATGTGGTAGCATGTCCCTTGAAGCTTATCGCGATTAACCCGTAGGGGGCGCCACAGGGGCGGGCCTATCCACAAATTGGCCATAACTCCTTAACCATAGGTCCTATCATCATCAAACTTGCTGGGTGTGTGCAGAAGTCATGTGGTAGCATGTCCCTCGAAGCTTATCGCGATTAACCCGTAGGGGGCGCCACAGGGGCGGGGCCTATCCACAAATTGGCCATAACTCCTTAACCATAGGTCCTATCATCATGAAACTTGCTGGGTATGTGCAGAAGTCATGTAGTAGCATGTCCCTTGAAGCTTATCGCGATTAACCCATAGGGGGCGCCACAAAAGTCACCCGACTCCGATTGACTTGAAATTGATTGCACATGTACAGGTCATGGTGCTCTACAATATAGCCTCTCAGAATTTTTTTGTAATTTCCGCTAGGGGGCGCTATAATTAAACCCAGACTGAAGAAAGTTTGAGAGGCCACGCCCCGCACACCGTAAGTCCGATTGACTTGAAATTTCTCACACAGGTGTATGTTACGGTGATCTACAAAAAAGCCTCTTGGACCATAAAAGTCAACCTGGAAATATTTTCGGCTAATTAGCATACACTGAAAAACAGGGTTTTAACCACAACTTTTTCCAGTTTTACTCTATCGACACCAAATTTCTCACGAAGGCCCGGGGGACTATGTCGCACGTCTGCGAAAAATATCAGTAGGATAGCTTGGAAAACATGGCCGCCATTGACTAAAACGTTTACGCAGGGGCGGGGCTTAATTACAAATTGGCCGTAACTCGTTGCCCGTAGGTCCTATCGTCGTGAAACTCGCAGGATACGTGCGGAAGACGTGCGGTGGCGTGTCCCTCTAAGCTCGTCGAGGTTAACCCACAGGGGGCGCCACAAATGCGAAAACCGTCATTCAACGACGCGATGTTTGCCGGGCCACGCCCCTTTCCCCCCGACTCCGATCGACTCGTCGTTCGTCGGACGCGCGCGGCTCGCGTCGCTCTACGGTAAAGCCTCTGGGACCGCGGGGGTCGGCCGTGATTTTTTCCCTTCCCCGATTCGCGCGGGGGCGGCCCGTACTTTCCAAATCTCCGCGGGATTTCTAGTTAAGTACGGGTCCCCAGTGTAACTGGGGATCCGTAATTATTACTCTCCACCATACTTATTCTTCTTACTTCTTATTCTTCCGCCAGATTTTCTAGCCGCTTCTCCTCCCACACCGTTACACGCAGAAACACAAAAATTTCACAGAACGTGCGTCCCCACCCCACGGGGTGTGCTATTATACAGTTTTTTGAAATTCCGCTAGGGGGCGCTGTTATGAAGCCCCGACTGAAGAAAGTTTGAGAGGCCACGCCCCGCACACCGTAACTCCGATTGACTTGAAATTTCTCACACAGGTGTATGTTAGGGTATTATTACTCTCCACCATACTTATTCTTCTTACTTCTTATTCTTCCGCCAGATTTTCTAGCCGCTTCTCCTCCCACACCGTTACACGCAGAAACACAAAAATTTCACAGAACGTGCGTCCCCACCCCACGGGGTGTGCTATTATACAGTTTTTTGAAATTCCGCTAGGGGGCGCTGTTATGAAGCCCCGACTGAAGAAAGTTTGAGAGGCCACGCCCCGCACACCGTAACTCCGATTGACTTGAAATTTCTCACACAGGTGTATGTTAGGGTGCTCTACAAAAAAGCCTCTGGGACCATAAAAGTTCTTCTGGGAATATTTCCCGCTAATTAGCATAAACTGAAAAACAGCGTGTTACCCACAACTTTCTGCTATTTGACTGTATCAACACCAAATTTCTTGTGAAGCCCCGGGGGACTACAATAAACATACCCGTAAAAGATTAGTAGGACAACTTGAAAAACATGGCCGCCATTGACCAAAACGTTTACGCAGGGGCGGGGCATAATAACACGTTGGCCATAACTCCTTAACCATAGGTCCTATCATCATGAAACTTGCTGGGTATGTGCAGAAGTCATGTGGTAGCATGTCCATCAAAGCATATCGAGATCAACCAAAAGGGGGCGCCACAAATGGGCGGGGCTTAATAACACGTTGGCCCTAACTCCTTAACCGTAGGTCCTATCATCATCAAACTTGCTGGGTATGTGCAGAAGTCATGTGGTTGCATGTCCATCGAAGCTTATCGAGATCAACCCATAGGGGGTGCCACAGGGGCGGGGCCTATCCACAAATTGGCCATAACTCCTTCACCATAGGTCCTATCATCATCAAACTTGCTGGGTATGTGCAGAAGTCATGTGGTAGCATGTCCCTCGAGGCTTATCGCGATTAACCCATAGGGGGCGCCACAAAAGTCACCCGACTCCGATTGACTTGAAATTAATTACACATGTACAGCTCATGGTGCTCTACAATATAGCCTCTCAGAATTTTTTTGTATTTTCCGCTAGGGGGCGCTATAATTAAACCCAGACTGAAGAAAGTTTGAGAGGCCACGCCCCGCACACCGTAAGTCCGATTGACTTGAAATTTCTCACACGGCTGTATGATAGGGTGTTCTACAAAAAAGCCTCTTGGACCATAAAAGTCAACCTGGAGATATTTTCGGCTAATTAGCATAAACTGAAAAACAGGGTTATATCCACAACTTTTTCCAGTTTTACTCTATCGACACCAAATTTCTCACGAAGGCCCGGGGGACTATGACGCACGTCTGCGAAAAATATCAGTAGGATAGCTTGGAAAACATGGCCGCCATTGACTAAAACGTTTACGCAGGGGCGGGGCTTAATTACAAATTGGCCTTAACTCGTTGCCCGTAGGTCCTATCGTCGTGAAACTCGCAGGATACGTGCGGAAGACATGCGGTGGCGTGTCCCTCTAAGCTCGTCGAGGTTAACCCGCAGGGGGCGCCGCGAATGCGAAAACCGTCATTCGCCGACGCAATGTTTGCCGGGCCACGCCCCTTTCCCCCCGACTCCGATCGACTCGTCGTTTGTCGGACGCGCGCGGCCCGCGTCGCTCTACGGTAAAGCCTCTGGGACCGCGGGGGTCGGCCGCGATTTTTTCCCTTCCCCGATTCGCGCGGGGGCGGCCCGTACTTTCCAAATCTCCGCGGGATTTCTAGTTAAGTACGGGTCCACTGTGTACAGGGGACCCGTAATTATTACTCTCCACCATACTTATTCTTACTTCTTACTTCTTACTTCTTTTTATTCTTCCTCACATTTTCTAGCTGCTTCTCCTCCCACACCGTTGCACGTAGAAACGCAAAAATTTCACACAACGTGCGTCCCCACCCCCCGGGGTGTGCTATTATACAGTTTTTCCCATTTCCGCTAGGGGGCGCTGTAATGAAGTCCCGACTGAAAGAACTTTGAGAGGCCACGCCCCGCACGCCGTAACTCCGATTGACTTGAAATTTCTCACACAGGTGTATGTTAGGGTGCTCTACGAAAAAGCCTCTGGGACCATAAAAATTCTTCAGGGAATATTTCCCGCTAATTAGCATAAAGTGAAAAACAGCGTGTTATCCACAACTTTCTGACATTTGACTGTATCAACACCAAATTTCTCGTGAAGCCCCGGGGGACTACAATAAACATACCCGTAAAAGATTAGTAGGACAACTTGAAAAACATGGCCGCCATTGACCAAAAAGTTTACGCAGGGGCGGGGCTTAATAACACGTTGGCCATAACTCCTTAACCATAGGTCCTATCATCATGAAACTTGCTGGATATGTGCGGAAGTCATGTGGTAGCATGTCCATCAAAGCATATCGAGATTAACTCAAAGGGGGCGCCACAAATGGGCGGGGCTTAATAACACGTTGGCCATAACTCCTTAACCGTAGGTCCTATCATCATCAAACTTGCTGGGTATGTGCAGAAGTCATGTGGTAGCATGTCCATAGAAGCTTATCGAGGTTAACCCATAGGGGGCGCCACAGGGGCGGGGCCTATCCACAAATTCGCCATAACTACTTAACCATAGGTCCTATCATCATCAAACTTGCTGGGTATGTGCAGAAGTCATGTGGTAGCATGTCCCTCGAAGCTTATCGCGATTAACCCATAGGGGGCGCCACAAAAGTCACCCGACTCCGATTGACTTGAAATTGATTACACATGTACAGCTCATGGTGCTCTACAATATAGCCTCTCAGAATTTTTTTGTAATTTCCGCTAGGGGGCGCTATAATTAAACCCAGACTGAAGAAAGTTTGACAGGCCACGCCCCGCACACCGTAAGTCCGATTGACTTGAAATTTCTCACACGGCTGTATGATAGGGTGTTCTACAAAAAAGCCTCTTGGACCATAAAAGTCAACCTGGAAATATTTTCGGCTAATTAGCATAAACTGAAAAACAGGGTTTTATCCACAACTTTTTCACGTTTTACTCTATCGACACCAAATGTCTCACGAAGCCCCGGGGGACTGTGAAGCACGTCTCCGAAAAATATCAGTAGGGTAGCTTGGAAAACATGGCCGCCATTGACTAAAACGTTTACGCAGGGGCGGGGCTTAATTACAAATTGGCCATAACTCGTTGCCCGTAGGTCCTATCGTCGTGAAACTCGCGGGATACGTGCGGAAGACACGCGGTGGCGTGTCCCTCTAAGCTCGTCGAGGTTAACCCGCAGGGGGCGCCACGAATGCGAAAACCGTCCTTCGCCGACGCGATGTTTGCCGGGCCACGCCCCTTTCCCCCGACTCCGATCGACTCGTCGTTTGTCGGACGTGCGCGGCTCGCGTCGCTCTACGGTAAAGCCTCTGGGACCGCGGGGGTCGGCCGTGATTTTTTTCCTTCCCCGATTCGCGCGGGGGCGGCCCGTACTTTCCAAATCTCCGCGGGATTTCTAGTTCTTACTTTTTACTTTTTACTTTTTATTCTTCCTCACATTTTCTAGCTGCTTCTCCTCCCACACCGTTGCACGTAGAAACGCAAAAATTTCACACAACGTGTGTCCCCACCCCACGGGGTGTGCTATTATACAGTTTTTCCGATTTCCGCTAGGGGGCGCTGTAATGAAGTCCCGACTGAAATAACTTTGAGAGGCCACGCCCCGCACGCCGTAAGTCCGATTGACTTGAAATTTCTCACACAGGTGTATGTTAGGGTGCTCTACAAAAAAGCCTCTGGGACCATAAAAATTATTCGGGGAACATTTCCCGCTAATTAGCATAACGTGAAAAACAGCGTGTTATCCACAACTTTCTGCAATTTGACTATATCGACACCAAATTTCTCGTGAAGCCCCGGGGGACTACAATAAACATACCCGTAAAAGATTAGTAGGACAACTTGAAATACATGGCCGCCATTGACCAAAGCGTTTACGCAGGGGCGGGGCTTAATGACACGTTGGCCATAACTCCTTAACCATAGGTCCTATCATCATGAAACTTGCTGGGTATGTGCGGAAGTCATGTGGTAGCATGTCCATAGAAGCTTATCGACGTTAACCCATAGGGGGCGCCACAAATGTCACCCGACTCCGATTGACTTGAAATTTCGTACACATGTACAGCTCATGGTGCTCTACAATATAGCCTCTCGGACAATAGGGGTCAGCCTTGATTATTTTTTCCGCCGCCATTGCCCAAAACGTTTACGCAGGGGCGGGGCTTATTAACAAATTGGCCATTACTCCTTAACCGTAGGTCCTATCATCATGAAACTTGCTGGGTATGTGCAGAAGTCATGTGGTAGCGTGTCCCTCGAAGCTTATCGCGATTAACCCATAGGGGGCGCCACAAAAGTCACCCGACTCCGATTGACTTGAAATTGATTACACATGTACAGCTCATGGTGCTCTACAATATAGCCTCTCAGAATTTTTTTGTAATTTCCGCTAGGGGGCGCTATAATTAAACCCAGACTGAAGAAAGTTTGAGAGGCCGCGCCCCGCACGCCGTAAGTCCGATTGACTTGAAATTTTTCACACGGCTGTATGATAGGGTGCTCTACAAAAAAGCCTCTTGGACCATAAAAGTCAACCTGGAGATATTTTCGGCTAATTAGCATAAACTGAAAAACAGGGTTTTATCCACAACTTTTTCACGTTTTACTCTATCGACACCAAATGTCTCACGAAGCCCCGGGGGACTGTGACGCACGTCTCCGAAAAATATCAGTAGGATAGCTTGGAAAACATGGCCGCCATTGACTAAAACGTTTACGCAGGGGCGGGGCTTAATTACAAATTGGCCATAACTCGTTGCCCGTAGGTCCTATCGTCGTGAAACTCGCAGGATACGTGCGGAAGACATGCGGTGGCGTGTCCCTCTAAGCTTGTCGAGGTTAACCCGCAGGGGGCGCCACAAATGCGAAAACCGTCATTCAACGACGCAATGTTTGCCGGGCCACGCCCCTTTCCCCCCGACTCCGACCGACTCGTCGTTTGTCGGACGTGCGCGGCTCGCGTCGCTCTACGGTAAAGCCTCTGGGACCGCGGGGGGCGGCCGTGATTTTTTTCCTTCCCCGATTCGCGCGGGGGCGGCCCGTACTTTCCAAATCTCCGCGGGATTTCTAGTTCCCATTAAGATTACATTGTGACAAACAACCCCATAGTGTTTGACAACCGACCCCTTGATGGGGTTGGTTGTCACAATGTGTAAGGGTGTCTTTGATGATTAATTTCTTCTTTATTACAATACGATAGAAAAAGTGAGGGGTGCACATTTCAAGCCAACACCTTAAGCTTCAATTTAATATAGGAATGACTATTGAAAGATGTTTAGGTGATAAGCAATTCTCACTAGAGTAAAAAGTGTGCCTACTTACCCCGTTCTCCCCTACCCAGCACAGCCACATTATGAAGAATTTTGTAAAAGAAGGAAACTGCCCCACGAGTAGCAGGGTCAAATGTATTCATTGTCTCAAGAGTTTCGTGCTTATTCAGGCTTTCAAAGTTTGTTACAGTTTTCCGAATAAAATCTCTAATTTGTAAGGCAAGAATATTTATACCGACAACACCCTTTGGATATCCCTGGAGAGTATCCACAGCTGTGTAACAAAGTCAGATATGTACTAGTGACATACTGCTTTATAATAAAACAAAATAGTCATGTATTGCTTCTGTTCTCCTACTTCATTTTTATGGGTCACTTACATGTATTAAAGATGTGTAAATGTATCATATATATTCATATATTTTACCTTTTTAATATTCTGTTTGAATTGTATTTGTTGCGTGATCCCATGTGTGACCCAGATATGCTAAGAGAAAGGAGGATTAAGTTAATACTGAGGAGTTAACCCAGAGAGGTGAGAAAGGGCTGAAAAGGTTCAAAGGTCCCTACCTAGTTCAGGGGTCACCAACACAGTGCCCGCGGGCACCAGTGCGCCCGCAAGGACCATTTGAGGCGCCCGCAGGCCTGTTCTAAAAATAGCACAACTCTCCAGTGAGCTGCGTCTAAAAAAAATTTAATTAATTTTAAAATATATTTTTTTAAATCACACTTGCATTTATATGTATATAAAAATGACAAGATCTTTAAAATAAAATAAAAAATATTTGTACAATACATGGAAGTTTAGATAATTCAGTCGATCTCTGACCTATTCTAGTTCAAAGATGAGTGCGCATGACAAAGGAAGCTTCAGTGTTCGCGGGGCTGAGCGTAAGCTAGCGGGAACAGCGATGATGGGGAGCTGAATCCATGAACTGAATGCACATTACCCTAAAAACATGGCAGAAAAAAGGAAGAGAACCTATAATTTTCACAGTGAATGGGAGGAAGAATTCTTTTTTACAAGTGTGAAAGAAAACTGCGTTTGTCTCATTTGCGGCGCGACGGCAAAGCGGCACAATGTGGAGAGACACTTTGCTACACACAACAGCTACCATGCTAACTACCCCGCGGGAAGCGCGCTACGGGCAGAAAAAGCCCGTGAGCTAAAGGCAGCTTTGGGAAAGCAGCAGTCTTTTTTCACGAAGCCGGCAAAGAACTCCATAAAAGCAACCGAAGCCTCGTTTAGAGCTGCACATTTTCTGATAAAGAAGAAGAAGGCCTTTTCAGACGGAGAAGTGTTCAAAGAAGCAATGATGATTATTGCCAACACTGTACTTAAAGACGAGAAAAATGGAGCCAATCTAATCTCCACTCTCTCCGATGTCCAACTGGGGGCATCGACGATGACTAGACGGGTGTCAGCTATGTCCACTAACCTGGCAGAGCAGCTGGACCGGGATCTGGCGCGGTGCAGGTGGTTTAGCATCCAGTGCGACGAGTCTGTGGACAACAGCAGTACAGCGCAGCTGTCAGTCTTTATCCGGATGGTGTTTGCAGATTTATCCACGAAAGAAGAACTCCTGACACTACTGCCCTTAAAGACAACTACGAGGGGAGTTGACGTTTACAACGCGGTGAAGGAGTTTTTCGTACAGAAAAAGGTGCCACTGGAAAAGCTAGTAGCGGTGACTACAGACGGGGCTCCTGCTATGATCGGCCGACATGCAGGTTTCATCGCGCACTGTAAAGGTGACCCAGACTTCCCAAAACTTCTGCATTACCACTGCATCATTCACCAGCAGGCGTTATGTGCAAAAGTGATCGGCTTTGAGCACGTGATGACTCCCGTTGTGAAAATCATCAACAGCATCCGCTCCAAAGCGAAACAGCACAGGATCTTCAAGGTGCTATTGGAGGAGATGTCAGCAGAATATGGCGACCTGCTGCTACACACAGAAATCCGATGGCTGAGCAGAGGACGAGTTTTGCTTCGTTTTTTGTCACTTTTGGGTGAAATCAAGGAGTTCATGCAGTCCAAAGGGGAAGATGTCTCGCTGCTAGAGGACACAGAGTGGACACTTGACCTCGCATTTCTAACGGACATTACTGGGAAACTAAACCACTTGAACTGCGAGCTGCAAGGCAAAGGTAAGACTGTTGTTGACATGATAAGTGCTTTAAATGCATTTAAAGCCAAGATGAACATTTTCTCTGTGCATTTACAGAGAAAAAAAATGCTGCACTTTCCCTCTGTGCAGTCGGTGCTGAAAGACAATGCTTCTGCATCTGAGGCATTGGACAAAAATGCAGAAAAGTACTGTCAAGTCATAAACAGACTTGGACAAGAGTTTGAGGATAGGTTTTGTGAACTTGATCAGCTTGAGCCATGTGTCTCATTCATCTCCAATCCTTTCATGAACAAGGACATAACTGACATTGCTGAGCAACTAAGTGCAACGTTCAACTTGGATGCTGGACAGGTGGAGATTGAAATTGTAACATTGCAAAATGACCTGCACCTCAAAGCCCACCAAGCTGCACCAAACTTTTGGAGCCTTGTCGACACAGAAAAGTACAGTGGTGTAAGCACAGCAGCTATGAAGGTTGCCAGCCTGTTTGGTTCAACCTATCTCTGTGAATCAGCATTTTCTGACATGAACTTCATCAAGAACAAACACAGAACCCGCCTCACTGATGCACATCTGCAAGACTCACTCAGAGTTGCAGTGTCAAGTTACACACCAGACTACAACACAGTGGTGAACAGCATGCAATGCCAGTCTTCCCACTAACAAAGTGTCAGTTGCAAAGCTGAATCAAAAATAGGATATATTGTGTTCAATGTAATAGTGTTCATGAAATGTAACAGATATAATTTTGTAAAAATGCAGCACACTTGGTCATTAGTTCAAAATGTGATTAGATTTATTTGAAAATATGTAAGTTGATTTTTCTTAAACATTACATAATTGATTGATTTTTCTTAAACATTACATAATTGATTACTTTTTCATACAAGGTGCAATACATAGTTAATGATTTATTAAAATAGTTTGTCACTGGCTAGTGAACATTTGAGATTTTTCCTATGAAATGTTGTGAATTTAAAATAGGAAAAATTGTGTTCCATTCAAAAGAGTATTCATGAAATGTAAAAGATTATTTTGTAAAAATGCAGCAGACTTGGTCATTAGTCAAAATGTGATTAGATTTATTTGAAAATATGTAAGTTGATTTTTCTTAAACATTACATAATTGATTTCTTTTTCAAACAAGGTGCAATACATAGTTAATGATTTGTTAAAAGGGTTTGTCACTGGTGAAGATTTGAGATTTTTTCCTATGAAATGTTGTGAATTTAAAATTGGAACAATTGTGTTCCATTCAAAAGGGTATTCATGAAATGTAACAGATATAATTTTGTAAAAATGCAGCAGACTTGGTCATTAGTCAAAATGTGATTAGATTTATTTGAAAATATGTCAATTGATTTTTCTTAAACATTACATAATTGATTTCTTTTTCAAACAAGGTGCAACATAGTTAAGATTTGTCAAAAGGGTTTGTCACTGGCAAGATTTTTCCTATGAAATGTTATAGTGATCCTCTGAAAAATGTAAACAATTGCTGAGATTAATAGAAATAAAGTGTTGAATATTGATATAATAATCTGTTTCCCACCTTTTTTAAGTCATTGTTGATAATTATTGTGAGAAATCATTAACATGATCAGTGTCTTCACATAGATGAATATCATTAATCATTAATAACAATATATAACTAAAGGCAAACTGAGCAAATTTGTTATTTCAGAAAAGTGTATCAAACTGGGTGCCCTTCGTATGACTCAGTACCCATGAAGTAGCCCTCAGGTTCAAAAAGGTTGGTGACCCCTGATCTAGTTAGTATCCAAACTGTTCATCTCCTATATACTCTGAGTGTGTAAGACCCTGTTTCCACCTGGCATTAATATGTGGTTTTTAGGATCCGATCGCGCTAACTACAGGTGGAAACACGCTCAATGCGCATTGAATGCGCATTGAAATTATCCACATTCGGAGGTGGTTTGAGACCACTTATCCACATACCCATTAACAGTGGAAACGCGTATGCGCATCTCATACACATTAGGCCCCGCCCACTCAACTGCGGCGAGTGACTGGGCGGAAACGCGTACTCATTCACGCGACAATTCACGTCATAAAAGCGCACCGTTGCAGGTAAACAGACAACAGAAAACATTGAAGATGGAGTGTATAAGCGGAAATGATGTACGAGCTGATTTCCATACAGCGCGGGGAATTCGAATCCGGATCGCAAACGCGCATAGAAGACACATTGTTAAGGCCAGGTGTGAACAAGCATATTACATTTACATATAACGATCGGATTCCTCAGAACCACATATTAATGCCAGGTGGAAACAGGGTCTTTGACTCCTCCACCATCCGAGGTGAGAGGACCTCTGTCCCACAGCTGTGTAAAATCTCTTTGTACTCTCTGGCTATTCTCCATTAAATACATCAAAAATACCTTATTCTGGTTCTTGCTGACCCAGAGGAAAAAACCTACCATACTTACCTTTTGAGATTCTAACAGAAATTATTATGTTGACCCTTGGTATGGAATGGATCAGGCTTGGGACATTCAACAAAGTCTCATCTCCCCACCATCTTTTTATTGTTTAGAGATAATTGTTTGGCTTTTTTCAAGCTTTATTGATAGTCTGGAGAAACAGATTAAATGGGGTAGAGAGGGAAATGACAGCAGACCTCAGACTGGGTCTGCTGCGAGGAGGACTGAGCCTCGGTGGGACGCTCTAACTCTTTTTGTGTTATAAGAACCAGAGCCTGTCTCATATAAACCGTTAAGTTTATCAAACATAAATGACAATATCTTTCATTTGGATTGATAAATATGCCTCTCCCAATTAGAAGGATATAAGGATGTTGTGGACTATGGTTTACAAGGGCTCAAGATCAAGGTTATTTTTTAAAAGGTAAACATGTTGTCACTCATGTTTCTAGTCACTGTTATCATACCATTTGTAACAACCAGCACCACTAGTTATGATACTGAGCACAAATATGTAATGTCAATCTTTTATCATTAAAAGTCTTGTTAAAGTAAGTAAGAGAAGAAAAGATCATTTCACTTCGGACCAGAATATCAGAAGCTGTAATGACTATCGCATGTCAGATGTCAATGAGTTCAATATGTAATGACACAACCAGCTCCTTCGCTTTCTGTGCAGTACTCCCCCTCAACATTCACACAGAAAGGGTCGTTCACAAATCTCATGACTTCAGTAGGGGACACTGAAATGTTCAAACCTTGCAGCAAAGTTGGTTTTCAATGCTTCAATAAATCCTGTCATCACCTCAGTGATGTGTAGACTTGCCGGTGTGCAATGTTGGAAAATGGATTATTTGACCTGGACATAGATCAGCAGAAAAAGGTGCAAGCGTTCTCATAAAAGCATGAAGTCTTTCCACAAGTTGTGTGACTGTTTTATCTCTGCCTTGCAGCTCCATATTGAGTTGGTTCATGGTGGACCATGCGGACCTCGTCCCGTGTGGTGGCCAGACTGATCAAAATATCTTGCTCGATCTACTTAAAAAAATCAAGGCAACTTTTTGCATAACATTATTATGTAGACCTCACAAGAATACTATTTGGCAGACCTAGGAATGGACCTGTCCTGGAGCATAAAAAGCTTACTAATGCTAGATACAAAGGTAACACTTTACAATAAGGTACACAAAAAAAGAGTAGTTACCCTTTTAAAAAGGTTAGTTACCCTTTTGAAAAGAGTAGTTACCCTTTTGAAAAGAGTAGTTACCCTTTTCAAAAAGAGTAGTTACCCTTTTCGAAAAGAGTAGTTACCCTTTTTGAAAAGAGTAGTTACCCTTTTTGAAAATAGTAGTTACCCTTTTCAAAAAGAGTAGTTACACTTTTGAAAAGAGTAGCTACCCTTTTGTAAAGAGTAGTTACCCTTTTCAAAAAGAGTAGTTACCCTTTTTGAAAAGAGTAGTTACCCTTTTGAAAAGGTTAGTTACACTTTTGAAAAGAGTAGTTACCCTTTTGAAAAGAGTAGTTACCCTTTTCAAAAAGAGTAGTTACCCTTTTTGAAAAGAGTAGTTACCCTTTTGAAAAGAGTAGTTACCCTTTTGAAAAGAGTAGTTACCCTTTTCAAAAAGAGTAGTTACACTTTTGAAAAGAGTAGTTACCCTTTTGAAAAGAGTAGTTACCCTTTTCAAAAAGAGTAGTTACACTTTTGAAAAGAGTAGTTACCCTTTTTGAAAAGAGTAGTTACCCTTTTAAAAAGGTTAGTTACCCTTTTGAAAAGGTTAGTTACCCTTTTGAAAAAGAGTAGTTACCCTTTTGAAAAAGAGTAGTTACCCTTTTGAAAAGGTTAGTTACCCTTTTGAAAAGGTACGTTTTTGAATTTTCTCCATCCACTTAGAATGGGGCTGTGGAGTCATTTTTGGAAAATAACATTTCAGATCCACATACATATTTTCATATATTTTCATATTTTCGGGGTCCTGGGGCCCATTCCAGAGGAGGTAATTTCAAACTCCTGAAAAAGTTGAACATTTTGAAAGTTATTAGAGGAAAAGCATTCTCAAACTCTCGACTTAGGCAAATTTCACTTAGTTCAAAAGGGTAACTACTCTTTTTGAAAAGGGTAACTAACCCTTTTGAAAAGGTTAGTTAACCTTTTGAAAAGGTTAGTTACCCTTTTGAAAAGGTTAGTTACCCTTTTCAAAAAGAGTAGTTACCCTTTTTGAAAAGAGTAGTTACCCTTTTGAAAAGGTTAGTTACCCTTTTGAAAAGAGTAGTTACCCTTTTGAAAAGGTTAGTTACCCTTTTGAAAAGAGTAGTTACCCTTTTGAAAAGGTTAGTTAACCTTTTGAAAAGGTTAGTTACCCTTTTGAAAAGGTTAGTTACCCTTTTCAAAAAGAGTAGTTACCCTTTTTGAAAAGAGTAGTTACCCTTTTGAAAAGGTTAGTTACCCTTTTGAAAAGGTTAGTTACCCTTTTGAAAAGAGTAGTTACCCTTTTCAAAAAGAGTAGTTACCCTTTTGAAAAGAGTAGTTACCCTTTTGAAAAGAGTAGTTACCCTTTTCAAAAAGAGTAGTTACACTTTTGAAAAGAGTAGTTACCCTTTTGAAAAGAGTAGTTACCCTTTTCAAAAAGAGTAGTTACACTTTTGAAAAGAGTAGTTACCCTTTTGAAAAGAGTAGTTACCCTTTTGAAAAGAGTAGTTACCCTTTTCAAAAAGAGTAGTTACACTTTTGAAAAGAGTAGTTACCCTTTTGAAAAGAGTAGTTACCCTTTTCAAAAAGAGTAGTTACCCTTTTGAAAAGGTTAGTTACCCTTTTGAACTAAGTGAAATTTGCCTAAGTCGAGAGTTTGAGAATGCTTTTCCTCTAATAACTTTCAAAATGTTCAACTTTTTCAGGAGTTTGAAATTACCTCCTCTGGAATGGGCCCCAGGACCCCGAAAATATGAAAATATGTATGTGGATCTGAAATGTTATTTTCCAAAAATGACTCCACAGCCCCATTCTAAGTGGATGGAGAAAATTCAAAAACGTACCTTTTCAAAAGGGTAACTAACCTTTTCAAAAGGGTAACTACTCTTTTTCAAAAGGGTAACTACTCTTTTTCAAAAGGGTAACTAACCTTTTCAAAAGGGTAACTAACCTTTTTAAAAGGGTAACTACTCTTTTCAAAAAGGGTAACTACTCTTTTCAAAAAGGGTAACTACTCTTTTTGAAAAGGGTAACTACTCTTTTCAAAAGGGTAACTACTCTTTTCAAAAGTGTAACTACTCTTTTCAAAAGAGTAACTACTCTTTTCAAAAGGGTAACTACTCTTTTCAAAAAGGGTAACTACTCTTTTTGAAAAGGGTAACTACTCTTTTCAAAAGGGTAACTACTCTTTTCAAAAGTGTAACTACTCTTTTCAAAAGGGTAACTACTCTTTTCAAAAGTGTAACTACTCTTTTTGAAAAGGGTAACTACTCTTTTCAAAAAGGGTAACTACTCTTTTTGAAAAGGGTAACTACTCTTTTCAAAAGGGTAACTACTCTTTTCAAAAGTGTAACTACTCTTTTCAAAAGAGTAACTACTCTTTTCAAAAGGGTAACTACTCTTTTCAAAAAGGGTAACTACTCTTTTTGAAAAGGGTAACTACTCTTTTCAAAAGTGTAACTAACCTTTTCAAAAAGGGTAACTACTCTTTTCAAAAGGGTAACTACTCTTTTCAAAAAGGGTAACTACTCTTTTCGAAAAGGGTAACTACTCTTTTTGAAAAGGGTAACTACTCTTTTTGAAAAGGGTAACTACTCTTTTCAAAAGGGTAACTACTCTTTTCAAAAGTGTAACTACTCTTTTTGAAAAGGGTAACTACTCTTTTCAAAAGGGTAACTACTCTTTTCAAAAGTGTAACTACTCTTTTTGAAAAGGGTAACTACTCTTTTTGAAAAGGGTAACTACTCTTTTCAAAAGGTTAACTAACCTTTTCAAAAGGGTAACTAACCTTTTTAAAAGGGTAACTACTCTTTTCAAAAAGGGTAACTACTCTTTTTGAAAAGGGTAACTACTCTTTTTGAAAAGGGTAACTACTCTTTTCAAAAGGGTAACTAACCTTTTTAAAAGGGTAACTACTCTTTTTTTGTGTACCTTATTGTAAAGTGTTACCGATACGAATATGCTATCCGTTACATTGATAAGCATGAACAGGTCATGAGAGCAGATGCTATAGCTGACAAGCTTCTATGTAACAACATCACTGGCTTCTGGAAGGAGGTGAGAGCTCTGAATAGGTCAAACACATCACTTCCTGATGTCATAGAGGGAGTTGCCGGGGGTGATAATATAGCTGAGCTGTGGAGGAAACACTACTCTGCCTTATTCAACTGTGTTAAGAGTGATCCATATGAAGTGAGCAATATTTCCAACAAGGATACAGTAATTACTTTCAGTGAAGTACATCATGCAATAAAACAGTTAGCTGATAATAAAGCGAGTGGCTCTGATTACATCACAGCAGAACACCTCAAGTTTGCAACCCCTAAGGTTGCAGCACTGCTTGCCATATGTTTTACTGGCCTCATGACACATGGACTGCTGCCTAGTTCTATGTTGGCTGTCACTCTAGTACCAGTCATCAAGGACAAGGCAGGCAAGATTGGCAGTATGGATAACTATAGGCCAATAGCCTTAGCCAGTGTAGTGTCAAAAATCCTGGAGAAGATTTTACTTGATCGCCTTAATCAATATCTGAGCACTAGTCAAAATCAGTTTGGTTTCAAAGCAAAGCTTGGTACACAGTTGTGTATTTATGCCGTGAAGGAGGCTACACATACATATATGAGGCAGAATTCCTCTGTTCTAATTGGTTTTATTGATGCCTCTAAGGCATTTGACAGAGTTAATCATTTTAAGCTTTTTAACAAACTGAAGCAAAGGGGTGCACCTGATAGTATTATAAGAATTCTGACCTACTGGTATTCTAAACAGAGAATGTATGTTAAATGGGGTAACATTGTCTCTACTCCCTTTGGTGTAAGTAATGGAGTGCGTCAGGGGGGGATACTTTCTCCTGCTCTTTTTAACTTGTACATGGATGAATTATCTCAGCAACTAAATGAATGCCAAACTGGTTGTATGATTGGGAACACTCTTGTAAATCATGTAATGTATGCTGATGACTTGGCCATTCTCTCTCCCAGCAGTGCTGGTTTTCAGCAGCTACTGAACATTTGTTCTGATTATGGGATGAAATATGATGTGCAATACAATGCTAAAAAAAGTATTGTTATGATATGCAGAACCAAAGGGAACAAAGAATTGTGCTTTCCAGATTTCTATCTGTCAGGACAAGTGTTGGGAGTCTGTAGGAAAACAAAATACCTGGGTCACTACATGACAGATCAGATGTATGATGATGATGATATTTATAGACAGTGTCGCATGCTATATGCCCAAGCTAATATGTTGACAAGAACATTCCATATGTGCTCTGAAAAAGTAAAAATCCAACTTTTTAAAGCATACTGTACTCCACTGTACACTGCAGCCCTATGGGCAAAGTTTAAAAAAAAGGCCAGTCTACAGAAGCTACAGGTTGCTTATAATGACTGCTTCAGGATTCTACTGAGGAGGCCTAGGTGCTGTAGTGCTAGTGCCCTGTTTTGTAATGCAGGTGTCAGCACTTTCAGAGCATTGTTGAGGAACCTGATGTATAAATTTATCTCTCGCCTTAATACGTCACATAATTACATTGTTGTTGTGCTGACTAATCCCAGCTACAGTACAATTCGTTACCAGTCACCAATGTGGAAGTATTGGTATGAATGTCTTTTATGAAAATGTGTGTAGGCCTATCTGTGGGGTGGGTTTTTTTTATGTTTTGTGTTCTTTTTATGGACCTTGAGTCTGACAATAAAGATGATGATGATGATGTATGAACTACATTTAATTTTTGAATTCAAGGAATACATTTAGCAAGTAAAGTCTACTTAGTAAAATTAAGTTGACTTTACTTAGTAAAATTAAGTTGACTACTTTGTAAAATCAAGTTGACTTTACTTAGTAAAATCAAGTTGACTTTATTCAAAACAAACTTTTCACAGAACCGAATAAACAGGTAGTATGTTTGTGAGGGCAGAATTTTTATAGTAATGTAGCCTATTTCTACAGTTACTCTTTTGTAATCTTGCTCTAGTCTTTATGTTTTAATATGTGTTAATATGTGCTAAGAAGTCAAGGGAATGTTTATGTGGGGCAAAATAAAATAATACGATACATATTGTGGGTAATTTTCACTTAGCCTACACCTTGTAAATAATACATGAAAGGCATAGGCAGAACACTGTTTTTTTTTCTGTCCTGGGTTCGCCAAACCGTAGGTGTAATAAAATAAACAGAGCACAGGTGAGTTGCAACTGTGAACAAAAGGTTCCACTTTATTCATCGATCCAGACACTGATCTCTATGTGGGACATAGCTCGTATGCCTATTGTAGTAACCAGTCCCGGAAGAAGGCACATTACCACTGAGAGCAGACCAGCAACAATAAAGGTGCTCTTTTAAAAACATTACAACAACAAAAAAATTACAACATTCATAACTAGGGGGACGCTTAATATGCACTGTAAAAACACTTAGTAATTCCATGATCAAGGCTTCGAAACTGGCCACAACAGAGTACATGATCATTTATGTTTTGTTGGAAAAAATATAAGTAATATTTTTTGGGAATTTAATTTGTTGAATATTGTGAATAGAGGTGTAATGTACCTAAGTTTTTTGATATTATATTTTGATAATATATATATGATCTAATAAATATGCAAACAAAAAAAGGTCATGGTTCCGGCTTCTCAATTTTGATGTTTTTATTTTGCCTCTCCTTGTAATAATTTTCATTTTTATCAAACAAACAAACCCAGAACTTGATAAGTGGGACAAACCAGGGTACAATGTTGAAAAATAAAAACCGTATGTGCAGAAAACTACATTGTGTATCCAACTCTTCTCTTTTTTACCTTTTTGTGTCAACACCATCAGCCACCAAGTACACAAATTATTGTCACTCAAATGATGCTAGACTTGGATGTCCTTTTTTTTTACTGAGGGCCACTACAGTAAAATATCTAAAGGGCCAGACTACTCACTTTGGTGGGGTATATTGCCACACTTCTTGTTTATTAAAGTTAACAAAATCAATAACATGTTGATTAATTATGCTTGATGATTGAAGATCCTAAAGGAAAGAAAAACCACTCTACATCAAAGCCTTACATTAATGGTTTTTCATTACTTATGTTACAAAAAGGTAGGCAGTTCATTCTCAAAACAGCAGTCTCAGATTGCTTCATCAACATGTTTGGTCTAAAATTTTGTGTAATGTATAGACTAAGTTTATAAGGTGTGTGAGAGTTACTGCGAGGGGAAGGGGCGTTCTATCCAGAGAAAAACATTTTTGAAAGTTTAGTCAATAATTAAAAGTTCACTGCATCAGTGGCGTCATTAGGCCTATTTTAGGGGGGCTTCAGCCCCGTCGTTATCCAGTCTATTCCACTTGTTCATATAGAGCACGCCTACACTGAAATCCAGTCCACGTTTTCCCTGCAACCTAGGTTGCACTCGGTACCTGGGTACCTGCAGTGTGTGTACCGGGAGCGGAGCTGTGGATTTTTAGGGGGCCAAGCTCGAGCAGGAGCTGGGACCGCTGTATGCAAAGCAACGCGGTTCCCAAGCCCTGCTGGGCAGGGAACCCTATTGTTTTTGTAAGGATTTTTTTTATTATTATTATACTTACCCTCCTGAAAGTGTGTCCACAGCCCAAACCGTAAAGGGTGCAGACATGCCAATTGCATGACTAGTTCCATCTGGTATGGCCAGAGCCCCAAACATATGGCTCTGGCCATACCAGATGGAACGATTTGATAGGTAAGTCATAATTTTCCGACAGTTAATGAGCTCCAATCAGTGGCGTAACTT
This sequence comes from Ammodytes marinus, assembly GCF_949987685.1. Taxonomy (NCBI): domain Eukaryota; kingdom Metazoa; phylum Chordata; class Actinopteri; order Uranoscopiformes; family Ammodytidae; genus Ammodytes; species Ammodytes marinus. The sequence continues at coordinate 20,771,974 of NC_137233.1, forward strand.
TGATGTTCATATTGGTGGGGACACATTTTGGCGAAACGTCACACAATTTGGCGAAATGCCCTCGCCCCAGAATCCAACCGCTCACTAGTTTATTAACCAAACCAGTTTTATCATGTATCTATAGCCTACAGTTTAGTCAAGAGTTGAGCGGCTATCAATCGTTTTGCACTAAAAAAACGTATTATATTCATACATCCTTGGCTGCTTATGTTTCACAGTAGGGCTGTCCCCGACTCGGAATTTCAGTTTACGAGTGAACCGGGGAGTGTGCCCGAGCCTCGGCGAGCCGGTGAGAGAGAAACGACACAGAGCCGGTGATTCGCGCGAGTAAAAAAGACAAGATGCTCGCGGTCTACGGGGGCTTAATTGATCCAAGGCGACCTATCTTTACTACAGCACATTGCAGAGCAGAATCAATAGGCATATATAGTGCGCAATTTGCACAGCGCTAACATAGTCGTTAGCACACTCAGGATCTCGTAATTATGAGAAAAGATCTCATAATTATGAGATAAGGATCACCCTCTCATTCATCAATAACTACGTATGTGTGTGTGTGTGTGTGCAGACGAGGTGAACCCAGCCATAGGCAAACATAGGCAATTGCCTTGGTTTCCGGACTACAATGGGCCCCATAATCAATACAATTATTTAAAAAAAATGTTTTTACTGTTCATTCATTAATCAGCGATCGCATCGGGTACTGAGGGACACTCTTTCGGCTTTACGCCCGTGATCAGCTGCTGAGGTCCGACTGGGCTTTTCTCCTGAACAGTCCCAGTGACTACATATCTGCGCAAAGTTGACATAGCTGCTACTTATTGTTATGCCCTCCTTGTAGAAAGTTCTTTTGTGTTTGTATGAGTCAAGGATCACACCGAGTTTAAACGACTGCATTTAATCAAAGCATTCAAAAACTGCGCTCCGATACAGTAACAAACAGGAGGTAAAAGTGAACTAGCCCACCGGGCATTCTGATTGGATGAGGTAACACCGTACGGTGGCTCCGGTGGCTCATAATGAACAAACTGCATATAATTTAACCAAATGCTAATGTAGCCGGAAGCACACTTCCGAAATGACAGCAGAAGCTGTTTTACCTTATTTACTATCTATGGTTTTACCGCTCTCAAATTAAGCAACCAATCACCGCTACGAAACACAACCCACGACAACCAACAGGAGGCAAAGCCAATCACAAAATACATAAGGCAGGACTATAAAGAGGCCACCCATTAACCCTTTCTCGTCGTTGTCATATCCTTCTCATATTGGTGTGGACAATTTCAGCACATTTGAATATTGGTATGGACACGTCCACACCGTCCATACGCAATTTTACGCCCATGGCTCCAATGGATTGTGTCCAGATCAACACGCTGAAAATTTCAAATTTGCCAGTAGCAGGTCTGGATTTCCAGGCTAGTTCATAGCAACAATTTGTAATTGTTTCAGTACATTTTATCTAATAGCACTTACCCTGTCAATTACACAAGGAGAGAAGATTGGCACTGACTTGTCTACAACCAAAGCAGTGGAATGCATGGATGGAGCTCAATTAAATCTATGCAGAGTTGATCTAACTCTGACATGAGTAACTGTGAAATAACCCCACCACTGAACACTTAACAAAACAAAACATGCTAAAGTAACACTTGGGGAGTTGAAATCAACTCAACCCAAATTTTTTCTGTGTACTTACTCTTCCGCATCTGATCTTAACGGAGTGGTTTGGAGATTAATCAATCAGGTAAAGTTAACACCTCATATAGTATTCATGAATATCAAGTCAGAGTTGATTATGTTGCAACTATATCTTATCATCAAAACCGTATTCCACTAGCCTGGTCCAACCAGACCATCGTACTTCATTTCATTTGTACAGAAGGTCTGGAACTGCTGCTTGGCAAACGTTCACTCACTAGGAGGCGGTTGTCTGTTGAGGTTTAAAACTATTGGATCTGCAGTGCCACTCTGGATCAGCCAACCAATCGCATAACGTTTGGTCATGACGTATGTCATGAGCCAGCTTCTGACGGTGCATTCCAGTTGTACTGGGAACTCGGAAATTTCCGACTTCACTACATATTGTAGTCTATGGATCTACCGGTACCTGGCGACGGTAACTAGCTAAGAGCCTAACGTTTAGTTATTTGGATGAGAAAGGTTGTAGGCGTCCATACCTTCCCGATCAGATACACTGGAACACAGTCAGGTCGGAACTCTGAACTACCAAGTCGTAAATTTCCGAGTTCCGAGTATAAAGGAACGCAGCATTCAACTGAAACTGGCGTGCGACTTCGACGTCATCGTTTTCAGCCACTCGCTCTGTTCGCTGATTGGACCGCCAAAAGTTTGGCCGGAGAAGGAACCCATGAATACACTTCAGCCCCAGACTGACTACTGAAGTGAAATGAAAGTTGAGCGGAAGAAGGTAGGCGGGTGGAGCCAGGCTAGTATTCCACTATATGTTCCACTGGAATATGACATTATTAAAACATCACATTTAGTGCCATATAAATCTGGGAACATTTAGCCCTGGGTACAATGGGATGACCCCTGGGGTAATGCAATGAAGAAAGCAGCTTGATTTTCAACCACATTGAAAGTTGATGGTACTAAGGCTGTTTTCCCTCCCTCCCTCATTTCCACTCTCATCTTTCTTGCAGACATCTTCAGCAGTGCTCCCTCTCTGTTAGCAGGGGAATGGATTCTGATCACAAACATGTTTTCAGGGACTCACAGCCATTTCCTCAGTGATCCACAGACAATACCATGCATCACATTATCCTTTTATTTCCTGTGTTTGGCTCCATGGCTGATTTGCTTGGAGATGAATGTTTGGGGAAGGGATTTACGGACACACTGCATAGGACAACATGGAATAGATACAACATGTTAAAGTCTGTGTTCCTATCTAACCCGTTTGTGGCATGATAAACTATGTTGTGTAACCCTATTTAATCTAGTTTGTCTGGTTTTGATTGCATGACTAGACATAGTGTATTAATTGATCAGTTCCTTTTGGTGTGACTTCAGAGATGGTACAGATAGGTTGGTCAACTACTTTGGTCCAGAGAAAAATATCTTCAGAAATAGAAATTATGATTTAAATCGAATGTTGCACAAACATTCATAGTCCAGATGGGTCAAACTCTAAAAACTTTAGTGATTCCCTGACTTTTCCCATTTGTTTACTTGAATAGAATGAACGTGACCTGTTAACAATAAGGCCGTAGAATTGATTATCCTGGTCTGTCCAACATTTTGGTACAGGGCAATATATTTCCATGAAATGTGATATGTTCCCCCAGAGAACGATAACTAATGATTTTTTTAACCTTTCCTCTGGAACTGCATTCAATATTCAATAGAATTGTGAGACGTTAACACGTCAATCGCAGTTAATTACAGTGAGAGGATAACACGTTAATATTTTGTAATCGCGTGGTGCTATTTAACTTCTCAATAGTATCAGACCCCATTCCATCCATCATCTGCTTCATGTTAAGCAACAGGGCTGCATTGACACCTAGGCTCATGATCCGGCTCAGGAGAAAGTATAGGTTTGTTGCGGCCTGCTTCAGAAGTGTTGGGTTTTACACAATAAGCCATTATATTTCCACTTATTTTTTTTTAAAGATATTTTTGGGGCATTTTTATGCTTTATTGATTGTGTAGAGACAGAGTTGAAATGGGGCAGAGAGGGGAGTGACATGCAGAGAACGACCGCGGGCTAGAATCAAACCCGGGTCCGCTGCTGGCCGAGGCCTATGGGGGGGACGCCCTACCAACTGAGCTAAGGGCGCCCCCTTATATTTCCACTTCTGACAAGAAAAAATTATCTAACCGGAGTGAACAGATGCAGTAGTAGGTTCAACTGTTAAAAGTAGAGTGACCAAAAAGTGCAGAAAATAAATGTGTCACATTGTGGTTGAGCAATTTACAGACTACAACCTTCAAAAGACCCCAAATTGTCAAAACTTCATGAACGCTTTTCTTCAAATACATAAGGGTGAACAATTAGATAGAAAACCATTTTTTTTTAGCATGTCCCATTTGTGAAACATCTGCAAAAAGGTTGTCGTGTCATTGATAGTACCTTCACATCCAGCTGAAATTGTAACATGTATTGGACTCTCTCAACTCCCAATTAAATTGTAACTCAAGAGTATATCACTATTGGTATTGGCTTATAACGGTTTAATTATAACAATGGTTGCACTGGTTGTTGCAAACCATGATAAATTACCTTAACTTAAGTTGTCAGATACATCAGACAACCTTAACTATAACAATCTGGTAAAACATTCAATCTGACTCCGTCTTGCACACTGCAGCAGCTCTGTCTGAGGTATACTGATCCATAAACATTTATTTCCCTTTCTCTGGAAACAGCACACACTCCATTTCACAGGATAAAAAGTACAAACCTCAAGAAAGGTCAAGGATTTAAGGCATGGCAACGCTGGATCCAGGAATTTTATCAATTTCACTCAGGTCACACATGTCAATCATTGTGGCAGACTTCCCCCTCTGTGCTCTCTGTCGACCACATTTTTTTTTATTTCTGCGCACAGACAAAAATAATCCACCTCTTCCATACATTCCTTATATCCCTGCAGACATTGATGCATGCTCATTTGTACTGCAAACACACTGAAATAATTTCACTCACCAATGACAGATTTAAAGAAAACAAGATTTTCAACTAAGAAATATGCGTTCTTGATGAGTTTTGCAGCATAAAAACAAAGGAAGTTGTAGGAATTGCTTCCCATATACAGTCCCCTCCATAAGTATCGGAACAGTGAGGCCAATTCCTTTATTTTTGCTGTAGACTGGAAACATTTGGGTTTGACACCAAAAGATGAATATGAGACAATAGCTCAACATTTCAGCTTTCATTTCCAGGTATTTACATCTGGATCTGATACACAACTTAGAAGATAGCATTATTTGAAACGGAACGCCACATTTTTAGGCGAGCAGAAGTATTGGAACAGATAGACTTTAAATAAATTAAAGTGAATACAACGTAATATTCTGATGCAAATCCTTTGCTTGCAATAACCGCATCAAGCCTGTGACCCATTGACATCACCAAACTTTTGCATTCTTCTTTTATGATGCTTTTCCAGGCCTCTTTCAGTTGCTGTTTGTGTAAGGGGGTAACTCTCTTAAGTCTCCTCTTTGGCAGGTAAAATGCATGCTCTATAGGGTTTAAGTCTGGAGATTGACTTGGCCAGTCTAAAACATTCTACTTTGTGCCCCTGATTAACTCCTTTGTTGTGTTTTGGGTCATTATCTTGATGCATGATGGAGGATCTTCCAATCAGTTTGGTTGCATCTTTCCTTAAATTGGCAGACAAAATGTTTCTGTAGACTTAGAGTTAATTTTGCTGTTGCCATCATGTGTTATATCATCAATGAAGAATAATGAGCCCGTCCCAGAAGAAGCCATGCAAGCCCAAGCCATGACATTGCCTCCACCGTGTTTCACAGATGAGCTTGTATGTTTGGGATCATGAGCAGATCCTTTTTTTCTCTAAACTTTAGCCTTTCCATCACTTTGGTAAAGGTTCATCTTGACAACAACACAGTAACACATGATGGCGGCAGCAAAATTAACTCAGAAGTCTACAGAAACATTCTGTCTGACAATTTAAAGAAAGATTCAACCAAACTGATTGGAAGATCCTTCATCATGCAGCAAGATAATGATCCAAAAAAACTGCAAAAACAACAAAGTAGTTCATCAGGGGCAAGAAATGTTAAGTTTTAGACTGGCCAAGTCAATCTCCAGACTTAAACCCTATAGAGCATGCATTTTACCTGCCAAAGAGGAGACCGAAGGGCAGTGGCGTTTTCTCCCGGAGGCCAAGGGAAGCCAGGCTTCCCTGTTTTTTAGGCTGTAGTTGTCATCCAATAAAAACATTTATATTAACAGTTTCGGTAATCTTTGGTGCTGTGTTGCTGTCATTTCTTCCCCATTTCTCTCCTCACGTTGAGCATTTCACAATGCGCGAAACAGCGCCCCTTTACATTTAGATTATGAAGACGCGGCGAAACACGACACTGCACACTGTATGTCTGCGAGGAAGCCAAGGGAAGCCAGGCCGAGCTGGCTTCCCTTGGTAAAAAAAAGAAAAAGAATTGACCAATCAGGTGAGGACACTGCCCTCCTGTGATTGGTCAGGAAGGTGTCAGGAGGGTGCCAAGGGAAGCCACTCGGCCTTTGGCTTCACACCAATCAAATCAAAGCATCATTATCAACGTCACTGAAATTTAACAACAATAACAATAGCGGGAGATTAGCATGTTTGCATTGTTATCATATTGGCAAGAACAGTTATGGAGGGTGGAGATTTTGAGTATTTAGTAACAAATTATTTTACCAAACTGCCAATTGAGAAGCCATTAAAAATCAAATCTGACGGCAGGCCAATGCGTGGAGAGAAAGAAAGTTTATCGCACTTTCCGTGAGGAGAACTATGTCTGCACCGAGTGGCTAGCTGGTAGCGGCAAACTTCAGCTAATGGCCTTCCTCTACAAATAGTGAGTAAAATACACACCTTCTCCCGGTGCGGGTTAACTGTTCCCTTAACTGTCTGTGTAGCTATGTGTGTTGTGTTTTGTGTTATTTTATTGCTAATTGTGCCTTGATTGCCTGGATTAAGTTGCATTGGTAGGCCTACTGTATATCCACTGAAGTTGTTCTGGGTTGTCTTAAGTAGGCTATAGTGTTGTAATGAATATTTGGCTTAAACGAAAAGGATGTCTCGAAAGTGTGTATGTCAAGCACCTACAACTGATTGTGTGAGTCGTGTCTCACGTGAACGTGAAACTTAAAATAGCCTAAAACGTCCCCTAATTATATTGTGAATGAATTCGAATCTGCATTGGGCATTAAGCGGCTAGTTGTGAATTCCGGTCGGGGTGGGGGGGTGCATTTATAATAAAATGTATAATTTAATAAGACGATAAGGAGGTGTGTGAGTGAGAGAGAGAGAGAGAGAGTGAGAGAGAGAGAGAGAGAGAGAGAGCGAACGAGCGGTGTCGGACAGATTACAGGCGTGTAAATCCTGGTAAAGTGACCAGGCGCTATAATAGCTCTTGTAGTTACATTAAATACAAGCTGCGACGTAGCCTACCCTTTTCTGTCCCCCACCTTCCAATAAACATGTAGATTAAAGGTGTTGTCTCACTTGGCTTCCTCAAAAAAAATCCCCACGCCACGCCACTGCCGAAGGGTGTAACCCCCCAAAACAAACAGCAACTGAATGAGGCTGCGGTGAAAGCCTGAAAAAGCATCACAAAAGAAGAATGCAAAAGTTTGGTGATGTCAATGGGTCACAGGCTTGATGCAGTTATTGCAAGCAAAGGATTTGCGACAAAATATTACATTTTATTCACTTTAATTTATTTAAAGTCTATCTGTTCCAATACTTTTGCTTGCCTAAAAATGTGGCGTTCCGTTTCAAATAATGATATCTTCTCAGTTGTGTATCAGATCCAGATGTAAATACCTGGAAATGAAAGCTGAAATGTCGAGCTATTGTCTCATATTCATCTTTTGGTGTCAAACCCAAATGTTTCCAGTCTACAGCAAAAATAAATGAATTGGCCTCACCGTTCCGATATTTATGGAGGGGACTGTATCTGAGCAACAATGCTGAGTTTGCGTTGCTTATTTGATCTAAATGAAGAGTTTCCCTTTTCCTCCTTCATCTCAGTCTTACATTGCTGCACTTAGATGAGCCTGCAATGCGCATATTACACTCGTTGCTCGAGTCCTCACTAGGACCAAAAAAGTGGATCACATTACCCCAGTTCTGAGGTCTTTACACTGGCTTCCAGTCACTCTAAGAATTGATTTCAAAATACTGATGTTGGTTTATAAAGCACTAAATGGTTTAGGGCCAAAATACATTACTGATATGCTTATACGTTATGAACCGTCCAGAGCCCTTAGGTCGTCTGGGACAGGTCTACTTACAGTCCCTAGAGTTCCAGGCCCCCAGGACGCTGCCTTCTCCGAGCAGCCAGCATGGACAGGTGGCCACGCCTGGTATTACAGGCATTTGACTGTCTGGGACGGGTCCGTAAAAAACAAAATGGAGATCATAGTGGCCCTGCGGTGGCCCTGGCCCATTCATTCCCAATACAATTTCGTCAAACAAGAATGTATCTCCGCTACATTTTTTCTGGATATCAATCAAAGGCTCATACTTTTCTTTAAACCATGTACTAATAGAATGGAAGTTTTCGCTTTTCAAAACGCCACCGAAAGCGTTTCATAGCCGTTTTATTTTCAGTTTTAGCCGTTAGGCGTGTAGCCGCTAAAAGGAGCCGTAGTGAAACAACCGTTGCTTCGGACGGCCCGGCCTCCGATGGCGGGAGGAATCTTCGTTTATCACTATATTACTTTACAACGACGGGGTGTAATTTAAAGATTACATACAGAGAATCATTGGGGATTAGTAACTTATACTTCCATGGTCGATAAACAATGCAACTGTGCTCGTCCCGCTTAGCTTAATGCACGGACATATTATAACGTTACACTGCTCCAGGGCTCTCATGAGAGCAGTATGGCCGCTTCCTTGTTGCTTCTCTGCGCCAATGAGCAGCTTTCATAGGAATGAATGGGCGCCATGTTTCAATACGGTGTCCATTTCTTTATATGTCCATGCTAGAGTTAGGACTAAACAAGGAGAAGCAGCTTTTAGTTATTATGCACCAAAAATCTGGAACAAACTCCCAGAAAACTTGAGGTCTGCTGCAACTCTCAGTTCTTTTAAATCAAGTCTGAAGACTTTTTTGTTTCCATTTTGACCTGCAATTTTTATTTTATTTGCTTCTTTTATTCGCTTTTAAATGTTTTATAATGTGTTTTATGTATTATAATCTTGCCCCTGTAAAGCACTTTGAGTGGCCTTGTGTCTGAATTGTGCTATATAAATAAACTTGCCTTGCCTTAATAACCACGTAGGATTGTGGTGTTCATTTATCCTTGACAAAGAAAGGAAAGTGACCATTTACTTTACCCCATCCAGACTCCAACTATCCTAATCTCCCTCTAAACCATTGTTGTCATTCACACTACATGCCAGCACACATCCGACCGGGCCCAGGCCTTTGGGATTGAAATCCTGCACAAGAAGTACTTCCAAAACACTGTGGGATAATCAATTTATCGTTGCATAAAGGTCATTTCATCCTCTTTTAAAGAAACGGAGAACTCTGATTAATATTTCATACACATTGATTCTCAGTGACCTTTACATGAGAGAGGGGGCAATTTTCTTGCAATGAAAATTGTGAATGAAAGCATTCCCTCTGCTGCGTTAATGTTTTAACTGCCACATTTATCATGGTTACCAAGATAGGCATGAAGAATACACAGTGAAGGAGTATGTTGTTTTTTTCCAACCGTGCGTTGATTTGTTTACTTGTGGCTCTTACTTGGATAATTAAATGGGGCATGAGGGAGTCAAGAAAGAGTTGCCACTGCAGGCTAAATAGGACGAGGGCCTCTTAGTTGTAAAGTAGACCTGAGGCAGAACACATAAAGAAGACCATTGAGATAATTCAGCACTATAGCATCTCTGTGTTCCTGGACTTAAAGTGTTGTGTTATGCAAAATAATACAATTGAAAAAGTGATACAAAATGTGATGAATCACAATTAACTGTAAAGAAATTGCACTATTAATCACAGTTGCAAATAATAATCGTTAGACAGCTCTAATCAGTCACTGTTTTTGCAACCACAGGTTTAGGAATATAAACTATCAGTCATAAATTATCAAATAAAAGCAGATTTAGAAAGATTTACCAAATAGTGGTTGTCATGCAAAAAATAAAAGTATATCCCTAATTAAATATGGTTGAGGGGGGAACCGATTAACTCGTGCTATTAAGGGTCATGTTGTAAAGTCACTTTATTTATATAGCACATTTAAAAACAACAAAAGTTGACCCAAAGTGCTTTGTACTGGATAAGCAAGGTCTCTCCCAGACAAAGATTACAAAGCGTACTGGGGTTTCAAGATGTGTTGTTCAAGCTCATTTGAAGAACTACAAAGACAAGGGCAAAGTTGAGGATCGTAGACGCATTGGTGGGCCAATGATACTGTGCAGCAGACGATAAACACATCAAACTTATTTCCCTTCTAAATCGGAAGACGTCCAGCAGTGCCATCTGCTCAGAACTGGCAGAGCCCAGTGGGATCAAGGTACACACATCTACTGTCCGGAACAGCATGAGCAGAAGTGGTCTTCATGGAAGAGTTGCAGCCAAAAAGCCATACCTCCGACATGGAAACAAGGCCAAGCGACTCAACTAAGCACAAAAACATAGGAACTGGGGTGCAGAAAAATGGCAGCATGTGCTCTGGACTGATCAGTCAAAAATTTTAAAGTTGGCTGTTACAGCATTTTTTCACACATGCCTAAAACTTTTGCACAGTACTGTATATTATAATTTTCATTATTTAAGCATAGGGTTATACGCTTTGTTATGTAGATCTTAGAGATAGTCATTTAAAAAATAAAATAAATGTTATCCTCTCGTGTACTCAATGGTATCAAAAGAAAAACCAGGGGAAATGAAAGAGGTTGCTGATTTTGCATCACTTTTGTGCTCTTGTAACCACTAAGAATCTCACAGATACAACTGCTCTGTGAATACATGCATAATCACTTTTTATCCTCCAAACACAGGCACACTGCCCCTTTGGAGAATCCCCAATCCTGACTTACATTATGTCTTATAATTAATTTAGGCAGTTTTGAAGATAGATGTGGGATTTAGCTGATTTCCCCCTCTCCTATACACCTTTCTAAAACTGCTCTGGTTTAAGAACAGTAGAGACTAGAGTTTCTGCTTTGAGTAAAAAAATAATAATTTATCTGCACATCTTCAACATATCATAAGATTAATTCATGTTTGCCTTGTATCATTTGTCTGCTGCACATAAATCAAAACATTGTAACATTACAGAAATACTCTTATGTTAGACATTTTTAAAAAAGCACACAAATCTAATTATTTTCATGCAAGACATGGCTAATTGTTGTTGTCAGACATTTCATGAAAAAGTATGTGTTTGGTCAACATGTTCTAGCTCTCAGCTCTTAAAGTATTGCAGCTTCAAACTATGACACCATGAGGTGCATCTGTAGCGTCACTCATTGCACTTGCTGGGCAGTTTTTTAATAATATAGAATTAAAATATATTAATTAATTAATCCAAATGTTACAATTTATGTAACAGTTTTATGGCTTGTGATTTTAAAATATGACATTTCTAATTTAATTTAAACTTTAGATTTGATATGTGGCTGGTGATATTCAATATGAAATAGGAGATGTGTGGAATCAGCATAATGTTAAACCAGGAGATGTGCAAGGAAACTGATCAAGAACTATTTATTTAAAATAACTTTTGTTTTAAATGCAATTGTGTATCAAATGCCAACTTATAATGTACATTATGAAACCCCTGGTACAATATGAAAATGCTCATTATTTAAAGAGAAGCTGTTCAGCAGGGTTTGCTTCTCTGCTGGCAGCCATTACTGCTCAGGACCAACATTTGATGTATTTCCTCTCCCAAGACTGAATTATTGCCCTTTAAATCCTTCTTCCTTAGTAATAATGTTTAAAATTCATGGTGCCTTTTATAGCTTGATTACCACGGAGAGCCATAGGCACCCACACATTGTTCTTCAGCAGCCGAACTAGCTCACATACCTCAAGTCCTGAAAAACTAGCCACTCAGTTCAGCACTGATAACACAATGATAATATGGATGCTTTGTATTTGCATATTTATCATAATGGTACTGTCAGAAATACATCAGTTATGATTTTCATTGGTATTTAAAAATGTTGATTAATCATAAATGTTTGTGTACTGAACTTGTTATTTGGAGAATAAAAATACATAGTAGTTATAACTGTAATGTTTGTTTTCTGACTTTTATTTTTTCTGGCTTTTATTTTGTCCTGCACCGTTTTTTTTCTCTCTTTTTGGACACATTTGTTCACCTGATTGTAAGCGCAAACTGCTCCAACTGTGGCGGCTGCATTGGCTTCTGCTTCGGGCGGGTCCGATTCTGCTTCCCATCCCACGTTCAGCCTGGTTTCTTGTTCCTAGTTCTCATGTTTGTCCTCACTCTGCATTGCCCCATTGCTGTCTGCTTTGTGCCATCACTACTGTGGGAGACCAAGCATCCCATGTCTGGTGCTGGTTGCGGTGAGACATAGCTCTAGGGGCCGTTGATCTGGCTTGCATTCACCTGGATTATTCTAACCTTCATGTTCCACCCAGCGACGACTATCATCCAATGTGCAGCGACGGAACTTTTCCAGCTGCGGCTCTGCTTTGTGTAGCATCCACTGGCACTCCATTTTCAACCGGAAGATGGAATTCCATGGATTGACATCCTGGGTTCTTTAAACAAGGCACTTGGCCCATGACACTGACCTGACTAAATCATTGAAGGCAAACATCCTGATCTTCATCAGTGATGAATATCAAAGTAAAAGGACCTGCTGAACTTAGCAGGACCTGGACCCAAGGTTCCGTACGGAATACATGAGAGCAGAAGTGATCTCTGAGGTGATTTAATCATTACTTTCCTTAATGATTGCATGATTCTTTTTGGAGAATATTGACCAGATTTATTGTTTAGTATGATTGCTTTACTCTTTGTTAAGCTTGACTTTGAAGTATTTTAAAGTGTGCTATATAAAATTAATTGTTACTAATATAGGTGAGCCTAAACCACAGCGCACCACAACATTGGAGAAGTATGGCCTGGATGTGGACATTCCACCTGCAGCTAAAAGAAAAAAAGAAAACAACACTCACACCCCAACCGTAGTCAGTGTCGACCACATTAGATCCTGTGGTAAAGTGTAGAGAAACAGTGACTGCTGAACTCCACACCTACACTTCTGTGCCCTGCGTAGCCCATCAAGAAGATCCACTGAAATGGTGGAAGTGCCACAAAATAAATCTGCCTTTGCTGTCCAAACTAGCACAGAAGTACCTGTGCATACAAGCAACAAGCTCTGAGCGATTTTAGCACAAGCGGTTATATTGTATCAGCCCATCGTTCCTGTCTGAAACCAGACATGGTGAATATGTTGTTTTTTTGTTGTCAAATAACCTCTAAAGTGGTACTTGCTAGTAGCCAAAAGCTTTTAGGAGGAAATTAAAGTTTCAATTTATAGTTATAACAGAAATGCCTGCAGAAAGGCCTTCTTCTCTACATCAAAGTTCCTCAAAGCGAAGAAGATCAAGGTGCTCCAGGACTGGCCAGCCCAGTCACCAGACATGAACATCATTGAGCATGTCTGGGGTAGAATGAAAGAGGAAGCATGGAAGACCAAACCAAAGAATCTTGATGAACTTTTGGAGGCATGCAATGCTGGGCTTACACTAGAGGACTTTTAAAAGACTGAAGACTGAAACCCTCTTACATTTAAAGACAATCAACTCACACCTGAAGACAACTAGTCATTAGTTTTCAGTCACAGAGTGAGACTTTGAAAATACAGGGGGTCTCATATTGCAAGACTACAACTAGATTCCTTTTGAGATTAATATTATTTCCGCAAACGCGATAGTGATTATTTAATTAAAAAAAGGTTAATTCAATATGCCGAGCGGGGGACTTCCTTTAGTTATTTGACCATCTTTATTTGCTGATCTCGTCCCCCAATAACTTTAACTCCTAACCCTGTATTTGACGGTAAAATGTTAAGGTTGCACGGCTGTCAGCCTGGTTCTCCCGCCGAGGCTTCAAGGAAAAAGTGTCCAAAATAAGTCCGTGCACAGGCGGACACAGGTCGCGACTAATGCCGCTCCTCCTGCGTCGTGCATGCAAGAGTGTGCCAACCCCTTAAGACTAACAATAATATCAAACATGTTTGATAATGTCGGAACGTCAAGACGGGAAGAAGACTGGCTGAAATCGGGTCGGATGACCACCTTACACCAAACGACGGAGATTACGTGCGCACGCCACAACTCCAGCACGACTTCGGTGATTTCAGTCCGACATTGGAAGATTGTCTGCGACTGTCAAATCGCGTGAAAAGTCGTGTAGTGTAAGCCCAGCATTAGACTGCTTTCTTTGCATTTCCTGATGACTTCATGAATCATTGTCAAACCGCATTGATGCAGTCCTTCAAGCTCATGGAAGTCATACAAGATATTAAATATGGATCTCACAGCACCACTACTTAATTCACTGATGTTATGCAACATATTTTTGTATTTGAAGTAAATTATTTGTTCAATTTTCACATTACTCTCTGTACGCGACAACTTTTGTCATGCCAAAATCTGACCTTTCTGTGTTCATTAAATGATCAATATTTCTTCAGTGAAACCAATTTATTTTAGTTTATTAAACATAATTTGGGAGGGTTTTAGCTTTCATATGAGCCATTTCTAAAACCAATGGATTAATTAAGTCAGGTTATAGTAGTTTAGTTTAGTTTTTTAATACAGGCAATTAATGTATTCATTACTGAATTTGAAAAAGAAATTGACCAAAGTCATAAAGGAAGGCAAAATAATCCATATGTAAGGGGTTATTTCCTCATTGATGTCAGGTGTTTGTGTGATCCTCCACTTGCTGCTGAGACTGGAATGGATTGTCCAAGACCATCCTAGACAGAAATATAAAGAAAGTTATAGTTCATGTGTTCAACTTTTACCAAAAGCATTTAGTAAATGAAAACGTGGAATAAGCCTGTGAAAACTGTCTAAAAATACAGTTTTCAAGTGCATTGCGTTTTGTATAGCATTTAAATCATTAAACTTCTTAACTGCAGCTTTATTTTATCAAATAAACATATGAACAGAATGCTACTGCCAATGGGATTACATTTCATAAAAACAAGAAAACATTACAAACTAGTTTTTTTGTGAAATATATTATTTCTTTGTAACCATGGGTTTACCATTGTAATCAAACAATTTAATTGTTTTTATCAAACAAATGATTATTAAAGAATTAGATAAGATCAAAATTGGCTTCTTGTGCCAGACCTCCTTTAGTAATGTGTAAAGGCGCGGACACAGCGGGCTGATAATCGGGCGTCGGACATGGTCGGAGAGTCTGGAGGGGGCGGGGACACAAATCTGTTTGGTGTGTTCGGTGACGTCGGCCGTCGTAGATCGGGGTTCTTTTCAGTCTATTCAACATGAAAACATTAAATTGTCCGTGCATGACGTTTTCACGTTTCAGAAATAGTCGAGGTAGTTTGGGGGCGAGGAGCGGCCACAGGTGTGTGTGTGTGTGTGTGTGTGTGTGTGTGTGTGTGTGTGTTTGCCTACGTTATGATAACAGCACACTTAATGTCATCCCGCGCAAGCGCATCACGTATGGCGAGTCGGTAGTCGGCTCGGTGTGTTCTTCACACTTTTATGACCGCGTCCGGGAGAATGGAGCTGACTGAATCGGCAGACTCCATTTTCTGGTGATGGTCGGTAGTCGGCCCGGTGTGTCCTCGCCTTTTAGAGAGCAATTTTACTAAGAATCTGCAGAGATACATAGACACATACTAAGTGCTTGAGCTAAATTCTAACGTCAGCTAGTTAACATGCTTATGATGAGACATTACAATACATAATCTAGGTTCTAAATGTTGTACCATTTCTTCGGGAGGATGGTGGGCTGTTTCATAAGATAAGTAAAACCTTTGTTGAAGACTAGGCATTTCATCAACATGCATGCTTGTACGAAAAGTAACAGCAATCCAGCATAGTTGGTGAGATATTTCAGTCAGGACCAAAGTATCAGACCAATAGACAAACAGACATAGTTACCCTTAAAGTTTAGTATTAATCAATTGAAGATAGATTAGAGATTATTTAAAGTGGCTACAAGGACCTTTCAGTTTGTGTTAATTCTAGCGGCCTCTTTGGACAAAAACGGTAGTGTTTTTATGACCCCAGCTTCTTGGGTGAGCATACCCTCAAGGCATTTAGAAAAACTAAATAAAAATTGCATTCTTTGCACTGATGGTCTTATTTGCCGTTACATGTAATTTCCTTGTAGCTCCTTAAATATTGTTTTAGGCTATTTTAAATAGAATGTTATCTTTTTTATTAGCTTCAATCTGTCACTTCATTCAACATCACTTAAACTAGATAAATTCAGCCAGGTGAATGCCTGTTGTATTTTAAGCTTTAATAATACCATTTATGGATTCTCAAGATGTTGTCTCAGATCTGAAGCTTCAGCTGCCATCTCCTCCTCTGATCTCCACTTGGAAGGAACGTCTTCATCTTCTCGATCATGCTTCTGCAACTGCAAAAAAACAACAGTGTTACAGTATTACGTAAGAGCAAAAATGCTTATCATTCAATATTAAGAGTCTGGTCTTGAATAATTGTATGAAATGTCTCCCGAGCTAAAATGGCACCCAATAAAACACAGTATCACTTATGGATACAATCCCTTTCAATTGCACTTGATGTCGACTAAACCAAAGTGCAGGTATCGGGTACTCGCAATAGCGTGCACATAAGTTTTTCTCTGCACATTATTCGTTCCACTTATATTCATATTAATTTTGTTTTCAATCCAGGAATAGACTGACGGCAATTAAACAATGTTGTGGACAATTGTGTCTAAAATAACTGTAACTAATCATTTGATTTGTCTAATTCTAGACTACTGAAGCTTCATATTGCTTTCACCAGAAAACCGAAATTATTCATACCCCTGTCAAATGTTGACTTAAAGTTACTTTTATGAAACCATCAAGTTTTTTCTTCATTGGAAGTGACACAGGCTTCTCACAAAAGATAACAAGACGATGTACAAGAGGCATCACTGTGGAAAAAAAATATTTTTCAGCTTTTATTAACATTTGAACAAAAAGTGGCATGTCCAAATGTTCATCTGAACAAACAAGAATACTTCTGATCTTCTGTTTTATGGTCAGATGAAACTAAATTGAATTGTTTGGCCACAATGACGTATCCTTAATTTGGCATTAAAAAGGAGAGGCTTGCTGGTTTCATAAAAGTAACTTTAAGTCAAAATTTGCCAGGGGTTCATTTCGGTTTTGACTGTATGTCTCTCAACATGGTTCCTATTTTATTATAATGTCAAATGCTATATCTAATATTATTAATTGCAGTCCATTGTCTTTGTGTGTCATTGTGTAGCTTCTTGATCATCTAACCACTTTGAAAGATTCATGTTCCTGCCATTGACATTTGGGAGGATTTCATCACTGCCGCCATGGCAGGGATGAAGATACAGTACCTAAAATTGTAATAATTTTTTAATAATAAGTCATAAGTTTCTAATGTAACATCCCTCATAATGATAATAACATATTAATAAAATTAATAAAAAAATATAACAGAAATGTTCTGACAAAAAAGTCCTAACCCCTAGACTCCACCAAAAGTGTCTTGCGGGTCCGTCGAAATGTACGCACTAGATCAAACTCTAACATCTAGTGAACTGGATGCGGCTGGTGCAGACCACGGCATAGAATATTGTCAGAGCGTCTCTCGGGCGTAAAAAACACCTCCGAAACACTTTTGGCGGAGATTAGGGGTAAACCCTCAAATTTGGGCCAAGTGAAAAATATAGGGGAATAGTTATTTTAATCAAATTTTATTTTTGTTCTTGTAAAACTTCTCACATTTGCTTCCTGGATGGTTTGCTGACTCTCAAACTGAAATGTTTAAAGCTTAAGCACCACATGGTATTAAAATTAATAGATTGTCATCTCCTCCTTCAGCACAGTTCTCTTGTGTCGGCTGCCTCTCAGCCCCGTGGCTCTACTCACAACAGAGCATTTACCAAGCTACAATAAGTCAGTCATGTGACCAGGGAATATATCCAAAGAAGATGGAATGCAATTTCAACTTGAATTTACTCTAGTGCTTTTCATACTGTTTGAAACACTGGTACCAGTCTTCATACCTGGCATACCTGTATTCGGTCGATAGGGATTTCCTATCTCAATTGACATTTCTGTAAATCAATATTGTTGCAGTGACATTGTATAACAAAGCAACATGGTGAATTAAGTCATTGATAGATTTCAAAAGACAATAACTTATCAGCCGACCCAGTAGTAGTAGTGCACTATTATTCTTATTTGGCGTTTCCCCTTCTGTCGTCCCCGCCCCTCATGGTTAACAGATATTTTACTGTCAATAACAAGTCATTACACTCCCGTTCTTGTAACGTTAGCACACGTTTGTTTCATTTTTAGGGGGCTGCTTAAGCTTCGTTCCTAACCCCTTAAAGTATCACATAATTAAAAAAATTAAAAAGCATTGTTATTTATATTGATGTCCCTCCTACTCTGCCTGATGTTGTATGATTGGTCCACTAGTTTCCTTGGGCCTTTCGGCTCCTGCAAGACTCTACTAACTTGCAAACTTCTACAATTACAGAAGTGTGCCAACTCTCCCTTTTCATGCTCTATAAAGGTTTATTTGTGTAGTTTGCGACATTGCAAAGGACGTGTCAATAAGCTTTAATCCATCCTGTTTGTTTTTCCTGTGATAATCCCACTGCCTCTGAAATCCTTTCACTCTGTACTGCAGACTGTGTCACCTTGCTGTAAACCAAAACAAATGGACCATCGTAACAACTAAAAACAACTAAGGGTAATTTGATTGGGTTATTTGATGTATGTTAACTACACACAATGCCCTGGGTGTCCTTCATTAACCACTGTGGTTCAGTGCAGTAGAGATTATATTTGTAATATTATAAAAGGCCTATTATGTTGTGAAATGGGTATATGTCAACACAAACGTTTTCTGGACTTTTAGAAACTAGAACTCCTAGAATGGCATCGCTTTAGTAGTGGCAGCCGGCCAACATCTACATGTATATTTTCTTGTATTATCACTTATTTATTACTAAACATACCAAGAACATACCATACAATGGTCAGGTAATTATACAGCAGTTACTTTTCATATCTTTCCTTTTACTTAAGACAATCAAACGAGAACAGAAGAAAATAAATAATAAAATAGATAATTAACCGTGTTTAATTTGTTTTAAAAAAATAACAAAAGATATCCAACATTGCATAATTTGTTTAATTCTTTTTGAGATGGAAAATGGTGGCATGGTGTTGATGTAATCAATTTTTTAAAATGCACATGCAGTATGACTGAAGAGAGATATGGTAATAAAAAATGAAGAAGTGGGTTTAATGTCTCTTATGTGTGTGAGACAAGGCTCTTCTAGCAGCAGAGCTTATGTCCAAACATTTGCTGGTGTGTGTGTGTGTACACTCACTGTATGCCTCCCTGGTGAGCTGTGTTAAACCTCTTTAGTACAGCTCCACTCTGCTCAGTTGCAGAGCTGCCAGTGTGGACACAAAGAGTGTGCTTGCTCTGTCAGTGACGAACATGTTCATGAATACTAATATTGTGCGTCTGTCTTCATCTGCTACTGGCTAAAGACAACACTGGGCCAAAAAGGCTCCATAATGACACCCCCTCCACCACTCACTACTCATTATATTCTAGGTCATTCCAGCTAATATTCATTTTTCAAAAACAAAATCTATCAACAAAAAATACAACTAGTGAAAATACCACTATTCCTATCAACTACTCAGTTTTTCGATATTCATGTCAAGAATCAAAATTCATATTAAAATTAATCTCATGAAATTCAATTTAGTAGCCTATTTTAATACTTGCACAAAACAGCTTTGTATCCTTTTTGCATCAACTTCACTTGTATTAAAACTCATTTGTCAACATCTTTTTTTCCCTCTCTACACAAAAGATTCAGTTTATGAATTCCAGAGCTGAATAATAATCATCCTTTTTCTGACTGAAGGGAAAGGAAGGGTACTACTAGACGTGTCAAAGATGAGGGCATGATTACAGAACGATACATATCGATCCTATGATGCCTAGTGTGATGTTTGAAAATGTACACAAAGTGGTTTTCAACTCACTTTGCTGTTCGATCCACGAAGAAAGTGAAAGCTGAAAACGATCCTCTTTATTTACACAGCCTTACACAGAGTCAAAGTCTGTGATCGCAGCAAGTATTTGCGATTGATCAGAGAAGTTGACAAGATAGTTAACTGCAACAAAAAAAATCTTTGAATATGTCCAGTGCCATGGAACAATACTATTTCTCATTGGGGATGAATGAAGTATAAAGTAATTATTTTAAAAAAATTAAAAAATAACCAGACTCACAGACTGAAATAAACATGTAAAGAAAAGTTTTTAAAAAATGGAGCAAACGAGTGTACAGCTCTTTCAGCACACACTGCTCAGAGTGGAAGAGGACATAAAGTACAGGGAGAGGGAAATAAATTGCACTTGATTAACCTCTTGGCAACCCTATTTTCTCCTGTTGCGTCTGGGTGTTGGACGGCACACAGGCCACAGCTCTATACGTCAGACAGGACATTCTTTCATTAAACAGTGACCCCACAGGGTGAATGAGAGGTCGGCCTCAACTCGGCGCCATTCACAGAGCAGATAACAAGCCCTCCATATAACTACTGTAGCAGGTGCACTACTCATGGACACAAAATGGTGGCCCTGCAGTAATCCTGAATGAGACCAGGCTAGGTGAAGACCTCAGATTTTCCCCTCAAAATGACTTGATTTATTTATTTAGTCTGCTCTATGCTACTGTCTTAGTCACAGGAATATATAGTAATGGTACCAGTATACATGGTGCTGAGGCAATTTGTAAAATGAACACATTGCAGTTTTTGGTGAAACATTTGTATCTGGGGGTCGCAACAATAATTAAAAAAATATCTTCATTTTAACTGGATGGCAATGTATTCTTACTTTAACACTGGGATAAAAAGGACAGATAGTGGACCATGTTAGCCTTTTAACAGATCTGAGAGAATTTAAATCCAAGACACCTTTCCTGAATATAATAGATAGATTGCATTTGCAATATTTTCTGAAATACAATTAAAAAAAAACACCATACAAAGCTGACATTTATGAGAACAGCGTGTCATTTCTACTAATGTGTCCACAATTTGATTTAAGTCGCTTGAAATTTCACCGTAAGTCAAATGCACAATAAAGACTGAAAATGTTCAGGTTTTTGCTTGACCTGTCAGCTACACTCAGTGAATTGTGCTCCACTGGTTCCTGTGATAATTTAAAGTACAACCTCTCAAGAAGGGACAATTTGTGGGAAGTAATTTAATGGTAATTCACTATAATTTCACTCAAAATGCAGGTGATTTTCCTAAAAGTATTTTTGAAATGTTCGAGCAATTGAAAAGAGGTATATAGACCTTTCTGTAATGTGCACTTACGGATAACACTATATTTGAGGTGCTTACATTTAAAAATGTCAATACTGTAGGCCTGTTTTTCAGGCTGTTTTTGTTGGTTCATATTTTTATACTGAGGGCAATTTATTGGTGTGAAAAAATTAAATTCATTACGAAACATTTAAAGCGGCAACGAGTAACTTTTAAATATCTTTTAAACAGCCTCATGTTTCCTTTCATAATCATAAATTACCTTTAACAGCAAACGAGACCATCAGTGCAAAGAAAGACGTTTTTATATAGTTTGTATTGCTGCATTTGATCTGGTCGTACACCCAGTCCGATTTTCGGTTCACGCGTGCATGTTCTATGGTCACATATCCGTATTGGTCACAGATTTCAGTGTGGCGCAGTTACGCGATTTGAGAAGCCTATCCCTCCAGGTGAGGGAAGGGGAGCAGGAGCCTTGTTTGAGACAGTTGTTTGTCGTCATAATGACTGATAACGGGGCTGAACCATAAAAGAAAAAAAAGAAAATGCAATGAAGAAAAGCGAAAAGGGAGAGTGATAGGCGGGCGGGAGGGCGTTGCCAAGCAACGTATACACAATTTCACGGCGGTAGCCTACTAAAACAAAGTTTACTTTGCCTCACCAGCATCATCAGATGACCATTATTCATCTGAAATAGTCATTATTTACAACATAAACACATTACCTCATCGTGATCCATACTAACTAACTGCCATCTCTCGTTCATTCGCTTTGTGTGGGGACACGGACTCGTTCAGCTCCGTGAGAGGTGACAATGCATCAACTCATTGCAATCAGGTGTGTTTAGCACTTACTGGCATTAGTTGATGCTGTGTCACCCATAGACTCACGGAGCCGAAAATAGTCCGGTGCCCTCACACTTTGCTTTCAACACACGGACACGCACCATATTGCTTCCTGATTATTTGAATCTGAACGCCCTGCACGAGCTAGAAAACAGCTTCACGACAGCTGGCGTCATAATAATACTACCGCTTTTGTTCAAAGGAGTCGCCAACGTGCCGACTTACTCGTAGTGGCTTTAATGATGAATGTGGTCTCCTAGTACATTGGTTCTAGTACACCTTTTATGAAGTTAAGCATTAGCAGGACTATCACCTGTTTATTTGTAACTTCTTCAACAAATAGCTAGTTTGATGTAGATACATACATATACATGTATTACATCTTAAGGAGTATGGCATTGAGATAGCAGTTGTTTTTACATTGGTACACTTTTCACTTTTACTCAAATGTAAGGCTATCACTGCAATCATGATGAAAGAAGGCAAACACATTTTCAAACTACTTTCCCGTGGCTCAATTCAAATATCATCAAACAGAATCTCTAAAGCCAGTAACTGTCTGATTAATTCATGTCCATTTAGTGGATTAAAAGAACTAAAGAATCCTCTTAATCACAGCTGTCTGACATCCTGAACTGAAGGTGATGAAATGTATTACACATCAGAATATGATTATTTACTAACTTCACTTCCACTCAGTTTACAGGAAGGTTGGGTCTATTTTACCTAATGCTAACATCACTGAACTATACAGTTTCCCATGCTAAAGAACAAAGCAAATAATGCTGACTTTTTGCATTCACACTGGACCAAGCAAAGTCGGCGGATCAGTGTGTGAATTAAAACAGCGTTCCACCGGTATGAAAGAGGGGCATGTGACCCAATGCCGTAAGCAGTGTGAGTGTTGAGTGAATTATAACATACCACAGCTCTGTCAGACTTTCAGCACGTCTTGAAAACGTCACACTCGCAACGCCCCTTTTAAGGTTGACACATTTACAGAGTGAACTATCCGGGAATCTCACTACCTCTGAGGAAGTAGAATTGCCTAAAAATGTGTTTCACCTGTTCGCGTCACACAGGCTTAAGATAGGCATCAGTAGTCTGCTATTGCACGACAAAAATCAAAAGTAGAACACATACACATATATACCAAATATTCAAATAAAAAATGTGACATTAATATGTTCTTACGCGCCTCACACACATCCTGCGTCTACCTCTGGAGCGCGTCGCGTTACCTTACTGCTGCCTCTCTCGGACTTTTCTCGGACACACATGCAACGTCTCAGCAGCTGCTGCTGCAGCGCTGCTTCTAAAAGCCCTATCTTTCTACATAGAGTTTTCATAGATAATTCCCATTAAAAATGAAGTTCTTTCATGTCATCTATGATGCATATGATTTATATTGAGTCTGGACAGTAATCCGTGCGCCCCATTGCCATTTTTTTTCTTTTTTTTGCCATATTTTCGCTTGTTGGAAGTTTTATTTTGAAGGGGACACACCAGGAAATGGTGAAACTACAGCGAAAGCTGCCAGTATGAAGTCAATATGACTCTCAGCAGAGTATTTCAAAAATCACTTTACTGATTTATACGGGAGAGAGAGAGGGGGGGGTGGTCGGGGAAGAAGAAGGCCGTAGACACAGATAGAGCAACGGAAAACTGTTGCGCTCATCATGATCTTTTTTATTTCTTCACTATATTGGATCTCTATATGTGTCATTTATCCAAAAATGAAATGCCAGAACTAATTGAAAATTAGGTTTTAAATCCCTCGGATTTTGATTGCACAATTAAATCGTGAAATAAAGGGATTATTCGCGTATACGACTGAGGGATGTTTTATTTTGAAATAAACACACCGGGTAAACGTGTAACTAGAGTGAATGCTGCTGGTATGACTGTCAGCAGAGTATTTCTCTATCAGTTAAAGCACAGAGACGCGAGAGAGACGCGCTGCTCTCAGAAAAAAATAGGCGAGCCTCCTGAGGTGAAGGGGAGCGTCGCTGCAGACGTGCCTCCGACGCGCCTCAGCAGTGCGTCTGAGGTTGGATGTGTGCTCGCTCTACGTTGATTTCACAGTCTGTGACCAAAAGTCAGACGCAGACGCGAGGTAGACGCGCAGTAGAGGTAGGATGTGTGTGGGGCGCGTTAAACAGAGCAAAACAGATAATGAAACTGTTGTGTTGCTTCAAATACAGGCGTCTAAGGTAGGCCTACTGTTTGGACAGAACAGAGACATGCAATATATGGATTGTTGTAACCTGGATCTAGTCTTTTACAGTAGGATGAGTTCAGGGGCAAGCAAACCGGACTAGAACGAAGCAGTAGGCATGAGTTGCATCAGTTTTATATGTATATCAGCTTTCACTGTATGCATAGGAGCTTTACGCGCCCCACACACATCCTACCTCTACTGCGCGTCTACCTCGCGTCTGCGTCTGACTTTTGGTCACAGACTGTGAAATCAACGTAGAGCGAGCACACATCCAACCTCAGACGCACTGCTGAGGCGCGTCGGAGGCACGTCTGCAGCGACGCTCCCCTTCACCTCAGGAGGCTCGCCTATTTTTTTCTGAGAGCAGCGCGTCTCTCTCGCGTCTCTGTGCTTTAACTGATAGAGAAATACTCTGCTGACAGTCATACCAGCAGCATTCACTCTAGTTACACGTTTACCCGGTGTGTTTATTTCAAAATAAAACATCCCTCAGTCGTATACGCGAATAATCCCTTTATTTCACGATTTAATTGTGCAATCAAAATCCGAGGGATTTAAAACCTAATTTGCAATTAGTTCTGGCATTTCATTTTTGGATAAATGACACATATAGAGATCCAATATAGTGAAGAAATAAAAAAGATCATGATGAGCGCAACAGTTTTCCGTTGCTCTATCTGTGTCTACGGCCTTCTTCTTCCCCGACCACCCCCCCCTCTCTCTCTCCCGTATAAATCAGTAAAGTGATTTTTGAAATACTCTGCTGAGAGTCATATTGACTTCATACTGGCAGCTTTCGCTGTAGTTTCACCATTTCCTGGTGTGTCCCCTTCAAAATAAAACTTCCAACAAGCGAAAATATGGCAAAAAAAAGAAAAAAAATGGCAATGGGGCGCACGGATTACTGTCCAGACTCAATATAAATCATATGCATCATAGATGACATGAAAGAACTTCATTTTTAATGGGAATTATCTATGAAAACTCTATGTGGAAAGATAGGGCTTTTAGAAGCAGCGCTGCAGCAGCAGCTGCTGAGACGTTGCATGTGTGTCCGAGAAAAGTCCGAGAGAGGCAGCAGTAAGGTAACGCGACGCGCTCCAGAGGTAGACGCAGGATGTGTGTGGGGCGCGTTATGTTGAGCTGAAAGGCTGTACCTGTGAGAGGAGTGGTTATGACCGGGTAAAGATAGACTCTTTTAAGTGAATCACCCTCTCCTTCCATCAATTCTGCCTGCGTGTGTGTTCCTCACTAAAATTAGGTTGCAACTGCTTGTTTGAATCACCTACTTTGATCTCCTTCCTTCCTAATGAGGTGTTGCATTTAGTGTAGAAATCATAAATGTTTAAACATATTATCTCTTTGTTTTTTTTGCTCAGAGGCTCTACATCAGTATATGAAGGGCATAATGTAGTGAGAAAACTGCCTTGAATGAGGTTTTCCTTAAATTAAATGTTTAAAACACGTATACATGTGCCTTTTATGTTCTATTATCAAGCTTTGTATACAGTGCATAAACAGGTATTGTACCATCAATTGTTTTGCTATACTGTTTTGTAGTGTACCAATTTTTTTTGGGGGGGTGGGTATTGTGGACTTTGTAAGCATCTTCTTAAGAACTTATGGTATATCAAAGTATGATGGGGTCAGTCCTATGTTACCACATTTCTAAGATCTATTTTATTTCTTCAAAATTAGGCCCTACTGTCACACAGTCCTATATTCCTGAAATTGGCAATTAGGTTCAGGCATCACATCTGGGTGGTTAAGGTAAGGGGACAGTGAGATGTTACAATAGGAGTGAAACCAACAGACACACACAGACATACATCTTTTTCTCTATTAGATTACTTAGAAATTCTGGAACATGCACAGTGAGCGATATGATTATGCCAGTTACGCCAAATGGCTCTTGGAGAGTCAATCTTCCTCTCACGTTGTCCCTTTTATCATCTAATCACTTTTCATGTAATGCAGCATCTATATTAAGAAGCAATCGGCTTTCTGCTAGCATTGATGTAATGATCGGCTCTGTCAGTGGCTTACATTGCTTTGATGCCACTCTGAGCTTTTTAACTTTTTTTTAGATATATTTCCCCAACGTGAAGAATGCTGCCAATTAATGATAGAACTGTCATCTTCCTT
This sequence comes from Ammodytes marinus, assembly GCF_949987685.1. NCBI lineage: Eukaryota > Metazoa > Chordata > Actinopteri > Uranoscopiformes > Ammodytidae > Ammodytes > Ammodytes marinus. The sequence goes on from NC_137233.1 coordinate 20,798,472, forward strand.
AACATAAACTGCCTGACTGTCTAAATGAGTTACAGGGGGACAAAGCACACACACAGAGTGAGAACATTTGGCTTTGAAAGTTGACAGGTGTTTTCATGATTCCCAAAGACAGCGGCTGCCAATAGAAATTACTTCTTACATTTGCTTTCATAAAGTAGCAGTGAATTCACCACAGTTAATCACTGTCTCTAAAGGCTAAGCTTTGATGTTAAGATTATTATTGCACAGATAAAATGTTGCCTTCATGGTTATTTTTAAATTGTTTAAAATAAGATTGTGTTATGTTTAATGTGACCTACACAAGCCACCCTGCAAAAGTTAAATCCATATTTATATTATGTGCAAACGTTGGCCAAAAATAGATAGAGATAAAGTAAATTTGTCAGTCCGACAATGTGGTCCATTGCTGATCTATGATAATATATTTCAAAGAGGAATTGCTGCTTGCATGAAATTAGCAATTTATATGAACTATCTCCAGAGGATTAATCCTTGTGTTGGATGACCCTTTAACCTTATGCACCAGCATTAGAATTCAATTTTCATTTGTGCTCAAGAAATACCATCCTTTATGAATATGATTACATGCCCATTTCTGTAGTGCAGCCGTTTGAAGGTCCACTGCTGCGGTCTAGCATCAGTCATTTCAGTTAAGGTTAAAGTGATAAAACCCTCAAACAGTAAAATGTAGTAATGAGTCGTTCCACAGGAAGCAAAGGAGGAAGTAGTTTCTTTCTGGAGAGAGCCTCAAAGTCTGCAGAGGGAAGAGAGTGCACGGCAGTTCCTACAGATGACCATGAAGAGGATTTATTGTTAACTTGGAATGACATCATCCTTTCCTTTAAACTTTTTATTTCTTCTATTGGATAATATTTTGTTTCACTCTGTTGTTATTACATAACCCACCCTGAAATACACACACATGCACAAACAGGACCTGTACACAAGCATTAATGGAGAGATGTCAGAGCAAATGGGTTGCCTTGCTCAAGGGCACCTCGGCAGTGCTCAGGGAGGTGAACTGACACCTCCCCAATTACAAGTCAACACTTGTGCCTCGTTTCCACTGAGCAGCACAGTTCGGTTACAGCACTGTGACCATGGATCTGGCTTGCATTTCTACTGCCAACAGTATCCTAACTGTCTAATTGACAGGCTGGTACATGCAACCAAAAACATTATCGAAAACGTATAGTCTAGGTCTAGGAAAAATTTATAGTTTCTTAAAGCCCTTGAGCTTCACTGTTTAAGATGGCTGTAGGATTTTTACAATATACTAATGGCTGACTTTTTAATTCTACATTTATCTGGTGAAAGTTTTTGAGTTATTCTGCAGTTTAATATTTACATCTCAAGTGATAGACCCATGAAATGTCACTGTAGTGAAGTCAAAATGTTTCCCCCCCACACACACTTAAACAGAAGGCTTTTAGCAGCACCCTATTTTTTCCCTGGCTGACTTCACCTTTGACCATTTTGCTGATGAAAGCTAAATTCAAGGGCTCAAGGGGTTATGTTTTTCTGAAATCTACGTAAGCCTATTGTACTTCAAATTTGCATAACAATATCAACTGTTTTAGAGACAGTGCTTATACATATTGAAGCACTACTTAAGGTTATGTGGGTGTTCAGGTTCTCCTCTCTTCTCGGAGCAGATTGTCTGTTCCAGTATGGTATGAATATAACACCTATTGTGGATTATATAAACAATCCCAATGATGCCTCATGACTGAGAAAATATGAGTCTTTTGTAATTGCAGTGACTTAGTTTCACTTTACTTTTTCAAGTGGGTTTATTTATTGTGTAAAAACAGGCATGTCAGCAGCTCCATCTGCCTTTATCTGCAGTCATGCCACATGCTCCACAGAAATAATTTTGTAAAATTGAAAAACACAACAAATTAAGACATTGTTTGTGTGCAGAGTAAACATGAAACCCTGCTTGCTAAAGGGATGCTTACTGCTTGCATTAGCTCAATGCTTTTCCACATCCCTATACCTTAAAAACAAAAAATGGCCTTTGTTCTTTCCTTCCAAAATAAAACATGGGTCCGTTGTTTTTGGTCTGCCACCTCTATTATTAAGGTTCACAGATTCATAGACAATTGTGCCCATTGTTAAAGTGAGGTAAAACAATGTTATTTAAATGAGGAGAAAATGTATTTTAAATACATGTATATATAAGTTATCTGAAATAGATATGTTTGCTTTATTTTCTAACTGTCTTATGATCTTTGTAAACCAGTTCCAACTTAAAGGTACAACGAGTAAGTCGGCACGTTGGCGACACCTTTGAACAAAAGCGGTAGTATTTTTACGACGCCAGCTGTCGTGAAGCTGTTTTCTAGCTCGTGCAGGGCCTCAAGATTCAAATAATCAGGAAGCAATATAGTGCGTGTCCGTGTGTTGAAAGTGTAAGGGCACCGGACTCTTTTCGGCTCGGTGAGAGTGGTTAGTGACACAGCATCAACTACACCTGACCTGATTGCAATGAGTTGATCCATTGTCACCTCTCACGGAGCTGAACGAGTATGTGTCCCCAGTCCCCACACAAAGCGAATGAACGAGAGACGGCAGTTAGTTATGGATCACGATGAGGTAATGTGTTTATGTTGTTGTAAATAATGACTATTTCAGATGAATAATGGTCATCTGATGATGCTGGTGAGGCAAAGTAAACTTTGTTTTAGTAGGCTACCGCTCATTCATTTAGGAGTAAACACTGCAGTCTAGGTTCGCTGCGTGAAATTGTGTATACGTTGCTTGGCAACGCCCTCCCGCCCGCCTATCACTCTCCCTTTGAGCTTTTCTTCATTGCATTTTATTTTTTTTTCTTTGATGGTTCAGCCCCGTTATCAGTCATTATGACGACAAATAACTGTCTCAAACAAGGCTCCCGCTCCCCTTCTAGGATGACCAGATCGCATTTCCATTACTTTTCACACGTCCCGCAAATTGAGACGTTGTCCCGCATTGTTATTGAAAGTGAGCCCCCCTTTTTAAATGCGTGTTTTATAATCTGGCATTTATCCGATAGCTGTCAGGAGACAGCAGTCTCCGTTTGTCTGTGTGTGTGTTTGTCTGTGTGTGTGTATCGGGCTGCTGGGCTCAGTGGCTCTGTGAAGGTGCTGCCTGCAGTGCTTCAACGTTCACTTTCCTGTTACTTCAAAATAAAAGCCAACTCACGTTTGTCAAGTGAAATGCTAATGTGAAGCCAGTGAAATGCTTTTAATGTGAAGCCGCAGCCTTAATGCTCTATTTGTTTAACAGTAGCTAACTTAACTGCTGCACGCTGATCTAAAGATAGTGTTTTTTTAATTTAGAAAGCCGTGTCTCTGGCATTACCGGTGGTGACACGAGTTTATTTTGCTAAAAAAACGGCACTTTGTCCCGCATTGTCCCGCACAAACGTAGTCTTTGTCCCACATCTGGTGAATTGGGATCTGGTCTCCCGCTCCCCTTCCCTCACCTGGAGTGATAGGCTTTTCAATTCACGTTCCTGCGCCACACTGAAATCTGCGACCAATACGGATATGTGACCATAGAGCATGCACGCGTGAACCGAAAATCGGACTGGGTGTACGACCAGATCAAATGCAGTAATAAAAACTATATAAAAACGTCTTTCTTTGCACTGATGGTCTCGTTTGCTGTTAAAGGTAATTTATGATTATCAGAGGAAAAATTAGGCTGTTTAAAAGATATTTAAATGTTACTCGTTGCCGCTTTAATTTGTGTTTGTCATAAGTGTGTTAACTAGATTTTCATAATATAACAAGGAGGTGCCCCCTTTATATTGTTGTATAAACTCCTTAACTTGGTGCCTAAAACCTAATATTTTCATCTGTAACTATCAGATTTCCAATTACAATTCACAATTAACACAAATTGACAAATAAAAGACAACAATAGCCAAGTTTGCCATACTATACAAAGCCCAAATAATCAATATTAAGACTGACATATGAGATTGTCATTTATTTCTGCAATGACATGCTTGAGTAACTGCCACATGACGTAAACATCTGAACAGATGAGGTATTTTCCTAAAGAACGTTTGATATTATGAATGTTTTTCAGAAACAGAGTTACCGTTGCCCAATTGTGCTCTTTCTTTTTCACTAATGATCTCCACAAGGACAGACAAGCCACTTGTAAATGACTGACGTCTGAACAGAAGGGACTTGATAGCATCTGAAGCGCCACAAATGCTGCTATCAATAAGCAGCACAAAAACACTGACTATTTATGTCCCTTAAGGAATTTAATATGCAAATGTTTTCTAACACATACTCTGTCAGAACAAAGTTGTGTGATGTGCTTAGCCACCTTAAGCCAATTTGACCTTGGCCTGTCAAATCCCAATATTTTCATGTAAACAAGTCATAGCTGCTGCTTTGGGTCTTAAGTCAATGAGACACTGAACATAACCCCACACCGAGCTGTAGAGGTAGAACACTTTTAATAGGGAGATGAAAGCGTTCATCCTGGAGTAAACACAAAATGTGTATTTAGCAAGTGTAATTTATAAAACGTACTATATCAGTAGACTAAGACATGTTTTGGACAGTCAGTATCGTCACACGCTGACACTCTTGATGCATTTGCGCACACACTGTGTCACCAAACTATATTTTGTCTGGTCGCAACCTCCCCAACGGGAACTTCGGCGAGATGGTATTCTGCATACCTTGGTTGTATCAAGTGGTTACTGTGAGTTACTGTTGCCTTTCTATCATTCGCAACACAGTTCGCCCATTCTCCTCTGGCCTCTGACATCAACAAGGCATTTTCGTCCACACACAAAGGGCCTCATTTATCAAACTTGCGTGGACACTGGTGCAGATTCTGGCGCAAATACCTCCCTACGCTAGGTATTGCGTGGTAATTATCAAACAGTCGTAGCTCGCCAATCTCGGCGTACGCCAGGCCACTATTGATAAATGCGTCGGCTGAAAACAATTGATATTTGAATATCACCCCCCTATATTTTCTCAGTTTAGAGACCTCGCCCAGAGGTTTTACGACATGGATATGCGCATTACGGCACAAGAGAGGAACTTCTCTGAAGTAGAAATTGACACCATAACAGCGAAAGTAGAAAAAAAAAAGAGTTTCATTTAGGAGCATTACAAGCGGCATCAAAGAACGCCAGAAGGCAGCAGTTAGCAAGGAAAGAACTGCTGTGGTCAACAGCGTTGGTATTAACAATCTCCAGCTGAGGATTTAGCATTTTAGGTTTACAACAGTATCGCTCAAATGCTATAAAACAGCATATACAATTATATGTCGCAATTTCTTTGCATAGCCTATGAAAAAGTGGTCTGACTCAAAAATCGCCACCAAAAAAAGCGTGTTGCTGCTCTGAAATGCAACACCAACTGGAAGTGCGGGCATACTATAAGTGGTAGAGGAGAAAAAGACGCACCAACTGTCCGATAATGGTCCCCATGAAAGAAATACACGTCTGCAGAGATTTGAATGATTAGAATGTATTGGCCCTTTTAGATAGCACTATTCAAAAGGGTTTTAAAAACTGAAAATTACACTTTTTTCGTTTTAGTGTATGACAGAAGCGCTTGGTACGAGTGGTCAGCCCAGCCGTCAGCTGCACAAGCCGACCCGGCAACGATCAGCTGTGAGAGCGCCCACCGTCCTGCTCCACCAACGGATTGGAAAAACAAGCCAAAACGTGCCGGTTAATGGTGGAAATAAATCGCTCGCTGTAACGATCAATGACACATTAAAAGAGGAAATACAATCTCAAAAGTGCGTCAAATAAATACAATGTTAAGCTGACCAAGACCATCCGTATTCCAGCACGGAACAGCCCCTTGGCCACGGCACACTTGGGAGAGGTGTGCCGTGGCCAAAGTACAGATGCTAATGAGATGACGCGTGCACACGCACGGATACGCAACCTGAGCTGGCTGACGTAGTCCATGCGCGACCCTTCTTCCCCACAATAATTGTAAACAATGGCGGCAAGAGGTTCACGAGTGGGTTCCGGTGCGATCGCGAAGTGGAGAGTTTGCTAGAAATTTGGACCGGCATCAGTATTCAGTCGCAGCCATGGTCGCAGCTGGATAAGACCCACAGAAATTCGGAGGTGTTTGGGGCAATCCGCGACTACTGTTGTTCTCCATTGTTGTTCTACTAATTCCAGCAGCGAGTACGCTTGGTGATGACGTATGTATCGTAGTACGACGTGATGACGTACAGTATGTATGATGGTGCAATCGTGCCCGGGCCGCGGCCTTTGGGAGCAGTGTGACCACGGGCCAGCGGGGAAGTGGGGGGGATCTTCCTGCAGCACGGAACAGGCAAACTTGCCTAATGTGAGTGCTCCCTCAGTGTCCCCCCAGCTGCTCCAGGTCGGAGATAATTGCCCTTACGCAGTCCCATGCAGCGCTCCTAAGTGGCCCGTGTGCGCACTATTGAAACAGCTCTCCTACTCAGTTGCACACCATAAGCTGCACATTTTTAAGTAATTAATATATTTATTTCGGTCTGAGCAAACACTGAATTTGTTTTATCTTCTAATAATTGTCCAACAAAGTCATCGGCTACCCGGCACAGCCTGCACTGCGAGTCCATGCTATTTACAAACTTATGTACACGAGCTGAGAGCTGGCGTAGGATTTGAGCGTACCCTACGCTCACGTCCATATTGATAAATGCCGAGGTTTGGGTGGAAATGTGCGTACAACCACTTTTCTGGTCTACGCACGGTTGATAAATGAGGGCCGATGTACTAATTTCACAATGTCAGAGCCCTTTTTGTGAAACTACTGGTTGACACATACATAATTTAATACTGGATTATTCACTGCTCATCTCATCCATTGGGTGGAATGGACATCTGAAGTGGCCGTTTCTCTGCGTTTTCCCCCAGAAAATGTATAAACTTGAGGAACAAATGCAAACCCTCCAAGCTTCCTTTAGGTGCTAATTGTAAGTAATTACAGTCTCCAGATTCCAGCCCTGAGAAGGTGATGGCAGTGTGGGTGGTAATGCAATGTGCCACTTATTAAACTGTGTTCAATTCTACTCCCCTGACATTCACCTCTCTCAACTGAGGGGGTGTAATAAGCGCATCATTTTCAGACGTGTCTCCCTTTATTCAGAAAATTGCTGTTACAAAGTCAGTTAGGAGGGCATTTTCAGGTTTATTTTTCACTGTAAATAATTTTCATGTTAAGTGTTTTCTTCCTACTCTGCAAAGCTTTATGTTTACACAAGTCTAGAGAAGGATGTGCTTAAAGAAATCCTGTCTATATGCTGTTTTATATTTATCAAGCTTTTTTAAACACTATCACCTTTATACTCCCAAACAGTTAATCAGAATTGAAAATTGAAAAGTCCTAAATGGGACAAATGGCAAATCCAGTTGCCGAGAAAAAAGATAATAGTTTGGTTTAAAGGCCAGGACACACCGGGCTGATAATCTGGGGGCGGGGACACAAATCTGTTTGGTGTGTTCGGTAACGTCGGCCGTCGTAGACGTCGTCGGGCTTCTTTTCAGCCGATTCAACATGTTCAATCGGTGTCGGTCAGTCTTTCAGCCAGAGCAATCTGATTGGTGGAGGGCTAGCCCGTCTCTGCTCTGCCACGGCAGCGGAGCATATTGGTTTCACTTTTGTCAAACATGATTTAGGAAGCTATCGATAGAATCGGAGAATGTTTGGATTTTCATGTAGGCTAAACACAATCAGCACACAGCATTAGATTGTCCGTGCATGACGTTTTCACTGTTTTCAGAAATAGTGGAGGTAGTTTGGGCAAGGAGCGGCCACGAGAGAGAGAGAGAGAGAGAGAGAGAGAGAGAGAGAGAGAGAGAGAGAGAGAGAGAGAGAGAGAGAGAGAGAGAGAGAGAGAGAGAGAGAGAGAGAGAGAGAGAGAGAGAGTGTGTGTGTCTGCAGCATGCATTCTCTCCGTTATAATGACAGCCTACAAATGTTAACAGCCTACTTAATGTCATCCCGCGAAAGCGCAGAACGTACGGCAAGTCGGTAGTCGGCTCGGTGTGTTCTTCGCATTTTTTTGACCGTGTCAGGGAGACTGGAGCTGAATAACCCGCCTGACTCAATTTTCTGCCGACGGTCGGTAGTCGGCCTGGTGTGTCCTGGCCTTTAGGTTACAAAAAGGTCATGGCCGTGACTGAGTGCATTCATTAAAGTACTACTGGTGTAATTATCTATTGGTTACTTCAGCTATGTTCTAGTTCAAGATATTTTTCAAATGCACAACAATTACAGTGAAGCAGTTAAATTATTTGTTCTCAGGTTCCCTCCAATAATGCTCTACAAAATGTATAAATGAATAATCCAGTATAAAAGGCATAGTTTGTTTTTATTACTAAACAACAAGAGTAAATGGTAATCGTTACTTTAACTCCTGGTTACCAACTGAAAACTGTTTTTAATCCCAAGACTGCACTTATTGGCAGCCATTTACCATTTATGTTTTAGTGTTACAAGCAATCAATTATTAATAAAAATGTTGACTGTTTCTCTTCCATAACCCCATTGCCCCCCCCACCCCGGCCCCCCCAAAAAGTATTCTATGGTTTACCTCTCTAATCATGTTTTGATGTCAGTCCTATGTGACCTTATAGAGTCTTTTCATTGCAGGCACACAGCATTCTAAATAGTTTGGGAACGGGAAAGTTTGAAAGAGAAAATCACATAGATTCTCTCTGCCTCTCTTTTTATCTTTGTCTATGCATAAAAGTGCGTGCGTGTGTGTCATAGTTTGTCCAAAGCACCATGCTGGTTTGAAGCAGATTTGCAAATGATAAAAGTTAAATGTGAGATTCTGTTGAGAGCAACCAAGAAGAATAATGGACTCTGCGTGTGTACATTATTTTTAGATAACGGCACAGCTGTGGTCTGAATTAATCTTCACAGTAAAGCTGCTGGTTTCCAACTGAAAAAGGCACACCAAAAATGGCATTTTGATCACACGCACATGGTCATGATATTAGCAAGCAACACTAATTGATATTATATTATGTATATTATGATGTTTTTTTTTTGTGGAAATATTGCTCTTTTGGCACTACTCTTCAAATGACATGTCATCCAAATGGATGCATTTTGCTTTGGACTTTGACTTTCTCTGTCCACCCATGAATCTTATATGTTTAATGCTCAAATAATCTGTGTGCATTAAAAAATAACTGCTGATAGTTAGGTTTGGGAGACATGACAACATCTGCATAGAGATTCTATTAACCACAACTCTTTTCAACTATAAATTATACCTGACCTGTTGAGACTTATGAAGTTTGGGTGGGGCAGCATGGTGTCACCCATAGGGCAAAACTGATATTTTTAGCTCAACTACTTGTGAGAACAGCAAAATCATTAGTATAAATAATGGAGTGTTCCACAATGACAGGAGTTACGCTTTTTGTCTAATTATTTAGTTTTATTTGTACATACAGGTGAATCTAAAATATACATATACTGTATATCGATAAAGAGTGCATTTGTTTACGTAATTCAATTAAAGTCAAACCTTCGTATATTCCAAATTCATCAAACATAAAGTGAAATGAATCTAGGATTAACATACATTTCAGATTTGACGTTTCTGTATTATATATCCTTTTGTTGATTGGTTTCTAAGTTATATTCTTACATTTTGAGATGGTGGATTTTTTTTATTTTGTGCCGTCAATATCCAAATTAAAACAAAAGAAAAACCTGACATATTTCACGCTGTCTAATGATTCTAGAATATACGAAAGCTTCACTTTTTAAATTACCCTGAAACTATTCTAAGTTTTTTTTAGATGCACATTTAATGTGATATGCTGTAGGCATGAATGTCAAATTCATGGTTTTAAGTAGGCTCTTGGTGCTGTGAAAAATGCCAAGCTTCTGTATGTATATTAAGAATGCGCAAATAAGGACTAAAATAGAGAACCCAACATTAATTTCCTTTGTTGCTAAGGTTTCAAAGGACTAAAATTAATAAAGCAAAGGCAACGATTTAAATATCCTGAAAAAAAGATACATTCAATTCTCACAAAACAAGTATGATGCACAGTGACAGCTCCTTTAAAGCAAGGTGACACTGTAAAGATAATTGAATGTGCCATCTGCTACATGAGAGAGGGACAGTTAGAAGAGAGAGAGAGAGAGAGAGAAGGAAACTATGAAGACAATGATATTTATTAACCCCTTCAGACCCGCATTTTTTCTGCTGAGCATTTTTTTTTTTTTACTGATTCAGACTACTCTTCAACATAAAAACAGAGTGGATAGTAGGCTAATTAACCTTTAACAAGATTATTCGCCCAACTCTTTGAAAAAATCCTACAAATTAATTACGTGACATACAGTATCTCACAAAAGTGAGTACACCCCTAACATTTCTTCAAATATTTCATTATATCTTTCCATGCGACAACACTGAATAAATTACACTTTGATACAATGTCAAGTAGTCAGTGTACAGCTTGTATAACAGTGTAAATTTACTGTCCCCTCAAAATAACTCGACACACAGCCATTAATGTCTAAACTGTTGGCAACAAAAGTGAGTACACCCCTAAGAAAAAATTTCCAAATTGGGCCCAAAGTGTCAATATTTTGTTTTGCCATCATTATTTTCTAGCACTGCCTTAACCCTCTTGGGCATGTAGTTCACTAGAGCTTCACAGGTTGCAACTGGAACCCTCTTCCACCCATTCATGACGACATCAAGGAGCTGGTGGATATTAGAGTCCTTCCGCTCCTCCATCTCCCGTTTGAGGATGCCCCAAAGATGCTCAATAGGGTTTAAGACTGGTGACATGCTTGGCCAGTCCATAACCTTTACCCTCAGCTTTTTTAGCAAGCCAGTGGTCGTTTGGAGGGGTGTTTGGGGTCGTTATCATGTTGCAGTACTGCCCTGCGGCCCAGTTTATGAAGGGAGGGGATCATGCTCTGCTTCAGTATGTCACAGTACATGTTAGAATTCAATGAACTGTAGATCCCCAGTGCTGGCAGCACTCATGCAGCCCCAGACCATGACACTCCAACCACCATGCTTGACTCTAGGCAAGACACACTTGTCTTTATACTCCTCACCTGGTTGCCGCTCCACACTCTTAACACCATCTGAACCAAATAAATGTATTTTGGTCTCATCAGACCACAGGACATGGTTGCAGTAATCCATGTCCGTAGTCTGTTTGTCTTCAGCAAACTTTTTGTGGGGTTTCTTGTGCATCATCTTTAGAATAGGCGTTCTTCTGGGATGACAGCCATGCAGACCAGTATGATGCAGAGTGCGGCGTATGGTCTGAGCACTGACAGGTTGACCCCCCACCCCTTCAAGCCCTTCAGCAATGCTGGCAGCACTCATACGTCTATTTTCCAAAGCCAACCTCTGTGTACGACGCTGACCATGTGCACTCAACCTTCGTAAACTGGGCCGCAGGGTGGTATTGCAACATGATAACGACCCCAAACACACCTCCAAGACGACCAGTGGCTTGCTAAAAAAGCTAAGGGTAAAGGTTATGGCCTGGCCAAGCCTGTCTCCAGACCTAAACCCTATTGAGCATCTTTGGGGCATCCTCAAACGGAAGGTGGAGGAGCGCAAGGTCTTTAATATCCACCAGCTCTGTGATGCTGTCATAAATGGGTGGAAGAGGGTTCCAGTTGCAACCTGTGAAGCTCTAGTGAACTACATGCCCAAGAGGGTTAAGGCAGTGCTGGAAAATACTGGTGGTCACACAAAATATTTACACTTTGGGCCCAATTTGTAAATTTTTTCTAAGGGGTGTACTCACTTTTGTTGCCAGCAGTTTAGACATTAATGGCTGTGTGTCGAGTTATTTTGAGGGGACAGTAAATTTACACTGTTATACAAGCTGTACACTGACTACTTTACATTGTATCAAAGTGTCATTTATTCAGTGTTGTCCCATGGAAAGGTATAAAGAAAAATGTGAAGAAATGTGAGGGGTGTACTCACTTTTGTGAGATACTGTATGTTCAAAATAACTTCAAATATTATCACTTGTAATAGTTGAAATTATACTGAGAGCACGTTTGTTTGGCTAGCATGAACATAAATGTAGATTTTAGATTGAAAATGGGCAGTTACTCTTCCCTCTCTGGATCGGCTCAGCCATACTTGTCTTGTCAGATGTCTGTCACTCTCTCAGAGCATGCTCAAAGTCATTACATGGTTTTAATTGGATAATCAGGATCCAATCAGTAACCAGCTGTGCTGACATCATCCAATTACAGAGTATTTATTGGTTTAGAGAAAGAAATATGTAAGGTCCATTCCAATGGACGCAGGGTCTGAAGGGGTTAATATAATAATAATATTTAATCATAATTTATATAATCATTTCTATTATATAGTGTATAGTATTTTAAACCCACAGTGAGGATTGTAAAGATCTGGCCTGAGGGTGCAGAGGCCACTCTATAGTATGTTTGTCACCAATGCCACCTCCGACTCCCAGCTGGACATATGAGACATATACAGTATCTCACAAAAGTGAGTACACCCCTCACATTTCTTCAAATATTTCGTTATATCTTTTCATGGGACAACACTGAATAAATGACACTTTGATACAATGTAAAGTAGCGTGTGTACAGCTTATATAACAGTGTAAATTTACTGTCCCCTCAAAATAACTCGACACACAGCCATTAATGTCTAAACTGCCGGTTACAAAAGTGAGTACACCCCTAAGTTAAAATGTCCAAATTGGGCCCAAAGTGTCAATATTTTGTGTGGCCACCATTATTTTCCAGCACTACCTTAACCCTCATGGGCATGGAGTTCACCAGAGCTTCACAGGTTGCCACTGGAATCCTCTTCCACTCATTCATGACAACATCACGGAGCTGGTGGATACTGGAGACCTTGCGCTCCTCCATCTCCTGTTTTAAGAAGCCCCAAAGATGCTCAATAGGGTTTAGGTCTGGGGACATGCTTGGCCAGTCCATAACTTTTACCCTCAGCTTCTTTAGCAAGCCAGTGGTCGTTAGGAGGTGTGTTTGGGGTCGTTATCATGCTGCAATACTGCCCTGCGGCCCAGTTTACGAAGGGAGGGGATCATGTTCTGCTTCAGTATGGCACAGTACATGTTGGTATTCAATAAACTGTAGACCCCCAGTGCTGGCAGCACTCATGCAGCCCCAGACCATGACACTCCAACCACCATGCTTGACTATAGGCAATACACACTTGTCTTTGTACTCCTCACCTGTTTGCTACCACACACTCTTAACACCATCTGAACCAAATAAGTTTATCTTGGTCTCATCAGACCACAAGACATGGTTGCAGTGATCCATGTCCGTAGTCTGCTTGTCTTCAGCAAACTGTTTGTGGGCTTTATTTTGCATCATCTTTAGAATAGGCTTCCTTCTGGGACGACAGCCATGCAGACCAGTATGATGCAGAGTGCGGCGTATGGTCTGAGCACTGACAGGTTGACCCCCCACCCCTTCAAGCCCTGCAGCAATGCTGGCAGCACTCATACGTCAATTTTCCAAAGCCAACCTCTTGGTATGACGCTGAAAACGTGCACTCAACCTTCTTAAACTGGGCTGCAGGGCAGTATTGCAACATGATAACGACCCCAAACACACCTCCAAGACGACCAGTGGCTTGCTAAAGCTGTGGGTAAAGGTGATGGACTGGCCAAGCATGTCCCCAGACCTAAACCCTATTGAGCATCTTTGGGGCTTCTTAAAACGGGAGATGGAGGAGCGCAAGGTCTCTAATATCGACCAGCTCCGTGATGTTGTCATGAATGAGTGGAAGAGGATTCCAGTGGGAACCTGTGAAGCTCTGGTGAACTCCATGCCCAAGAGGGTTAAGGTAGTGCTGGAAAATAATGGTGGCCACACAAAATATTGACACTTTGGGCCCAATTTGGACATTTTTTCTTAGGGGTGTACTCACTTTTGTTGCCTTCAGTTTAGACATTAATGGCTGTGTGTCGAGTTATTTTGAGGTGACAGTAAATTTACACTGTTATACAAGCTGTACACTGACTACTTAACATTATATCAAAGTGTAATTTCTTCAGTGTTGTCCCATGGAAAGATATAATGAAATATTTTAAGAAATGTGAGGGGTGTACTCACTTTTGTGAGATACTGTACCTCCTCTGTTCTGGAATATATCAACACATGCATTAATGATGTCACAACTCATAAGCAGATCAAGATATACCCCAATCAGAAGCCTTGGATGAAAAAGGATTTCCGTTTACTGCTAAAGGCCCGTGACATTGCTTTTCGATCCGGAAACGCAGAAGCCTACAGCACATTAAGGGCTAACCTGAAAAGGGGAATATGGATCGACCAACAAAGCCACAAACTGCGGATTGAGGAGCACTTCAATAACTTCGAACCCCAACGTATGTGGCAAGGGATACAGGCCATCGCAGACTACAGAAGAACAAACTCAACCCCCCTTACCACCACCTCCTTTGCTAACGAGCGTAATAACTTCTATACCTGCTTCGACCGTGACAACAACACTACGCCTGTCAAAACTACCCCACCACCTGAGACTCATTGTCTCTGACGTGCAGTCAGTGCTGAACAGGGTGAATGTACAGAAGGTAGCTGGCCCGGATGGCATCCCTGGGCGTGTGTGGAGAACATGCGCTGAGCACCATCATCACCAAGTGCCTTGAGAAACTAATCTTAGCCCACCTCAAGCCCAGCCTTCCTCTTGCACTAGACCCCCACCAGTATGCATACCCTGCCATCAGATCGACTGAGGATGCCATATCCACAGCCCTGCACTATGCCCTCACCCACCTGGATAATAGCAATTCCTATGCTAGGTTTCTATTCATCGACTTCAGCTCAGCTTTCAACACAATCACACCATCTGATTTGATCATGAAACTACACAAGCTTGGCATCAGCATATCCATCTGCAACTGGATATTGTACTTTCTGATCAACAGACCACAGACAACCTCTCCTCCACTACAATTCCTTTAAGGGTGTGTGCTCAGCCCATAACTGTACACCCTCTTTACCCATGACTGCTCCCCCATTCACAACACTAACTCCATCATCAAATTTGCAGACGACACAACACTGATCGGCTTGATCAGGAACAATGATGAATAAGCCTACAGGGAGGAAGTCCAGCACTTGGCAGCATGGGGCACAAATAACAACCTTGTGCTCAACACCACCAAAACCAAATCACTCATTGTTGACTTCCGGAAAGCAAAGGCAAGCATCCACACATCCATTCACAAAGGGGCTGAAGTAGAGCGGGTTACCAGCTTCAAGTTCCTGGGTGTCCTCTCTGATCAAAAAAGTTCAACAACGCCTTTTCTTCCCCAGACAACTGAAAAAAGCTGGACTCTCCCCTCAGATCCTCCGGAACTTCTATCCCTGCACTGTTGAGAGCATCCTCACTAACTGCTTCACGGTGTGGTATGGTAACTGCACAATGGCTTACAGGAAAGCCCTACAGCGAGTTGTGAAAACTGCTCAAAAAATCATTGGCACATCACTCAGGGTGACTGCGATGTGTGCACAAAATCATCAAGGACCACACACACCCCAATCATGGACTGTTCTCTATCCTCCCATCCGGAAAACGTTACAGGAGCTTTAGGAGTCGCACCAGCATGCTCAGAAAAAGCTTTTTCCACAACACCATAACACTGCTCGTCACCTAGACCCAACACTACATTTTAAGATAATGTTTTGGCATTTTTATGGTTTATTGGACAGTTTTTTGAGAGAGAGAGAGAGAGAGAGAGAGAGAGAGATGAAATGGGACAGAGAGGGTAATGACATGCAGAGAACCACTGCGGGACGGATTCGAACTGGGTCTGCAGCAAGGAAGACTGAGCCTCTATGGGGGTGGGGGCTCTAACCACTACACCACGAGCGCCCCTGTAAAATTGTATCTTTTACGCATAATTCCTTGCTTAGCCATACATCTCTCAACAGTTTGTAGGTTTAAGTCTTTAAATAGATTTATGCTTGTCATGCCCTGTGATTCTTTATCACAAAGCTACTGTCTGTCAGCCAGGCAGATAGACTGAGCCTCCTGTGCTCCGCTTAATCTACATAAAATGATAATACAACTGCACTCTTGGGTCCCATGCCTTTTCCTTTACAGCCATAAACAGCCTGTTGACTGTGGCTTCTCTGCCATCTGCATCTGATAAAAGACTGGACTCCCTCGCCTGGCAGTGCATGGGCTATGGAATAAATTGCTTTTTTAACGGTTCATACTGTGAAGAACTGAGTTATGAACCTCACACATGTTTGTTGCGCTTTAATTCTAATAGTTTTTGACACAACATTTTAAATTATTTCCACTGTCATGTCCACATATTATAAGAGACTTTCAAAACATTTTGTACTGACAGCTGGCTCTAGGAATGCTGATACAGTATATTAGCAGCCACTGCTACCATGGCTTTATCATCAAATTATTATTATGAATTAGTTATATTATAGAAGACGCTCTCGCGAAGATGTTTTAGTCAACTGCGGCCATGTTTCTTGATCTATCTCGCTAAAACTTTATACACATGTGTATGTCGGTCCCTTAAGGCCGTGTATACAATTTGGTGATGATAGGTTGGAAATACATAAAGGAAATGTCACGTGACTGTTTTTCAGGTTATGCAAATTAGGGAAAAAAGAAAAGCATGGCTGACCCTTATGGTCCAAGAGGCTTTATTGTAGAGCTGTACATGTGTAATAATTTTCAAGCCAATCAGAGTCAGGGGGCGAGGGGCGTGGCCTGTCAAACATTGAATATGTGTATGATGGTTTTCGCATTTGTGGCGCCCCCTATGGGTTTGGATCGAAACGCCTCTTGTGACATGCATGTTTTGCACATATCCAGCAAGTTTTATGATGATAGGACCTATTGTCAATAAGTTATGGCCAGTTAGCTGCTAAGCCCCAAAACTAAGTAAACGTTTTGGTCAATGGTGGACATGTTTTTCAAGCTATCCTACTTATCTTTTATGGACATGTGTATTTTAGTCCCCCGAGGCTTCGTGAGAAATTTGGTGTCGATACAGTGAAATTTGAGAGTTTTGTTTAAAAACATGTGTTTCAGTTTACGCTAATTAGCGGAAACAATTCCCATTCCCGAATTTCTGCGCGTAACAGTGTGGGAGGAGTAGGATCTAGAAAAATGTCATGGAAGAAGAAGAAGTACCCAATACTTGAGGGCCCTTATTTAATAACGCAAATCGAACAACCAAAGATAAGATGGATATTATTGTAATTGTTTGTAAAGTAGCTCAAATGGAGGTCATTATAGGTTTATTGTGGTCAACAGCACAGGGCATTAATGAATCATTTTATAACTGTTTATCAGTTCATCATCAAAATCCTGGAGAGATGAGGTCAAACCATGGCCGGGAGGTGGGATACTGTTTAGAATATGAATTTAAAACGGTTTACTTTTCTTTCTTTTTTAATTTCTGACTTACTGCTTTCGGTTCCCTGTTGATGTTCTGATGTGTAAGACAAAAGAGGATACAATACAGTGCTGTGGGTCACTGTCTTCACTGTCCACCACTAGCTACTGATGTTGGGACTATTTAACTTTACATTGGCCCATTTTCTAAATCTGTACAAATAACAATCTTATTAATTTGAAACATTGTACAACGCCTTTAAAGAGAGACAATTGACATTTGAAATATTTTTGTGATAAATAAAAGGTGCTCCGACAAAATCAGTAGTGTTTTTACTACGCAAGCTGTAGTTCCTGGGTGAACTTTCCCATGACAAAAGCATTAAAGGTGCTACGAGGAACTTTTAGAGGTTTCTGTAACAGTCTTATTTTTCCTCTGATTTTCATAAATGACATGTAACAGCAAACAAAACCATCAGTGCAAAGAATGCTGTTAAACATTTTTTTTTAAAGCTATACTCTGTAACATTACCATCTATTGTATTGTCTGTTAAGTTCCTATCTATCAAATAGTGAGTTAAAACGATGGTGATTGAGCAATGAGCATATGACCCACTGATAAAAGCACGTGGATTAGCTGCTTTGCCCAGTTATACTATCGGAGGGGCTATGTCTTATTACCTGTGCTGCAGCGATGCATTCTTTTACTCGGATATAGGAGCTTCAGACTCAACAGTACTGAGTTCAGACCTGTGTGCATTCCAGTATATCTTTTAATTTTTTTTATTTTGTTTTTATGTTTTCTATACAGTCTATGGTTTGTATAAGACATGGTCCTAGGTCCCACATTTTCCAAATGTATGAAGAGGTCTTCTGCACACTGCGTGTGCTTCCGTGTATGAAGTTCCCGATTTTCCACGTACAATGGAACACAGCAGGCAAGCCTGGGTGAGTGCACTCACTTTATTCACCTATTTCCTTTGAGTGAGATGAGATGGTACGGCATTAAGAAACCTGTCATCATAAGTTTAAAAATAATTGACAGTTTCTCACCTTATCATGAAATGAATTTGCAGCATTAACATGTTCCCATGTTTTGCATGTTCACATGCAAAACCAAACGAGACCGCAGCTGGCTGTGTTTCCTCCCTTTTTCACGATATATTGAAAGAAAGGGCTTCACCTGTGCTATTGCCCCTTAAATAGTCTTTTTGAACATATAAATGTGTTAAATCTAGGGCAATAAAATACATAACCGTGGTAAGGCATCAGGAAAACATACACTGGTTGATTCATCTCTGCAAAGAAAGCACCACAGAGAAAACGTCTCTTATTTTCTCTGTACGACATGGAAGATATAAATGGCTCCAATGCTGCTGCTCTCACAATAACCCTTATTATGCCATGCAAATTAAAAACAAACCCATTTCTATTTTGTTGCTGAGATTCATTTCTCCCCTCGGGGAAGATGAGGAAGTACAAATAAGTTGTTATTTATTAAAAGTGCAAATGAGAATATTCATATCAAACTCACAGGCTATTGATATTCATTTGCTAAGGAATTTGTAGCAAATTCAAAATGTCACGGGGAAATTTAAAAACAGGCTGAAAGGCACGTTCATTATTCTCTTATTGAAGTGTTGCGGTTGGTTAGTTTGGAGATTGTGGCTCCCGGCGTGTAGAGCCCACTGATATTTGTTTAAACTCATTGCTCAGATGTTTCATCAAAGTTATAAGGAGATACAGGTAATTCAGATCATTAATAGTACAACTTTTTTATTTTTTTTAAATCTCTGCAGTAAT
Organism: Ammodytes marinus; assembly: GCF_949987685.1. Taxonomy (NCBI): domain Eukaryota; kingdom Metazoa; phylum Chordata; class Actinopteri; order Uranoscopiformes; family Ammodytidae; genus Ammodytes; species Ammodytes marinus. The sequence goes on from NC_137233.1 coordinate 20,817,672, forward strand.
GGAGAACAATGACAGGTTCGCAGTAGCAGAAGATAAATGGCTCCACAATATCAATACTCTTTTCACATATCCATTTATTGCCCAGTAGTGGTGCCGGTGAACTACTGTAGAGCCTATAGTTTCCACAGAGCCGTGTGGTTCGGTACAGCTCAGCTGTAGTGGCAGTGGCAACACATTTATTTGCGTTTCCACTGTAAAAAATTGGAAAAGGTACCAAAATCAGCGAATAGTGGTGCACCTATTTCTTGTCACCCTTTGTTTGGGGTACCAAGCCGTCCCAAAAGGGTGGAGCTACACACTGCAGTCCTTGATTGGTAGACAGAATTCATCATTTCAGTGCAAGAGATACACCACTGTGCGTAATCTTCTCTGCAAGAGTGAGTCCTATGTTTAGAAAAATGATAGTGCGCAGCTCTTTGTTTATTGTGTGGTATTTTACCTCTTGCTGCTATGATGTCAGCATAGTTATGCAGCTGCTGCGGCCAGTGCCATAAACCACTCTGACCCATGGAATGTATGTAAACTCTGGCCACGGCTATCGCTGTCCAGCATTAACCCTGCCTACCAAGTAAGGGTAGCCTACTGTCTGCAGTGAAATCACAAGCTTACATATTTTTCTGTTAGAAACAATCAATCTACTTGTTTTAATTGTTCGGTAAAACTACGGTAATGTTCATGTCTGAGAGGCTAAAACTGGAAGTAGTAGAAGAGAGAAGTAACAAAACAATATATTTACAGTATTATTAGTATATGTAAAAGTTACTATCATTAGCTAACATAAGCCCCTATATGCTACTGGTCACACCTGACCAAGTAAGTAGCTCTAAATCCTCTGTTCAGTTCGCCAATCAAGAGTCCATTTTTTTCCATGTGAATACAACTTTTCATTTGAACAGGACAAAGTATTTCTTCTTTCAGAGAGGTGTATTGGTATTTCAAGTTACTGCATACAGTGATAAAAAGCAGTATCATGAAGAATAAACATATGGATAAACAAACACACACACACACACACACACACACACACACACACACACACACACACACACACACACACACACACACACACACACACACACACACACACACAGTATAAATGAAATCCTCTCCATTGGCAAAACATCTTCCAAGACTACAGAATTGCTAGTGCCTTTGACTACTAGTACTTAGTAAATATGACGCGGATTACTGAGAATTAGACAATGGTTTTTGGTTATTTTCATAAATTCTATTCACGTGTGACAGACAGTACAATAGCAGTCTAGCCCTAGGGCAGTGCACATCAGATATAGCTTGTCATTTAAATGAACATGCCTTTTGTAAAGCAGTTAAGATCATCAGAAAATATGCCATCTTACCTCATCATAGACGCTATCATTGCGCTCAAAGTCCCCCGCCTTCCTGGGCAGCACATGGACGTGGATATGCTGGAAGCGGAACAAACAAACAAGCCACAGCATTGTTTTAGAAGTTGGTGGTCGTTGGAGAGAAACCACTAGTGTATTTCACCTGGGAGTTTGTCTGACAGGCTGATGTGACAGAGATGGTTTCCATAGAGACTTTTTATTTTTTGACGGTATGTTGGAGAAGCCAGAGCAGAGTGTTACCGCTGTGCCACAAATCACAGGAGGGTGGCCGTGCATTTCAACAACAAGCATGCTACCTGCACACCCGCAGAGACTCTTTATTTTTATACTCTTATAAGATTGAACTGACTTTTTTTTGAGCCCCCACTTTTGGTGTCAACCCCCTTGCCGTCACAAACTTGGCCATCTGTATGGTTAACTTTGTTTTCTGCCTCCGCACGAATGATATTACGACGTCCCTTAGAAACTGCTTTATCCCAAACTGCACACACTCACTAAAGCAGAAACAACACACATTTTTCCGCTGATGCATTTTGTCCTTTCTTCCCAAGTTAGTTATTAAGCTTTTCTATATGTGAAGTGTGTTTTAAATAGGCAAACAGGAAACAAGATTATTTGTAAAACAATAGACATTGGGCCCGGCCAAAAATGCTTCTGTGAAACCACTGCCACACACTGTGGTGAAGATGAGTACCAGGTTGGGTTATGATTGGACAAGATGTCACGTGATTGGATTATAGTTCATGCAAATTAAAGGTGCTATGAGGAACTTTTAATATTTCTGAAATAGTCTAATTTTTCCTCTGATGATCATAAATGACATGTAACAGTAAACGAGACCATCAGTGCAAAGAATGCTATTTTTATATAGTTTTTCTTGATGCCTTTGTCATGGGTCCTTCACCCTCAGGAACTATAGCTGGCTTAGTAAAAACAATACCGCTTTTGTCCAAAGGGGGTTTAAGAATGAACACAAACTAAAAGTTCCTCGGAGCACCTTTAAATAAAATACTTCAAGGCAGACGTCTAAGCTTTATCGTCTAGCACATTGAGCTGGGCGTGTGTGTAACATGTCAAGCTAATTGCGCTTACGGGGTGAGGGTCATGGCCTTTCAAATATTGCGTTTTTGAGGAGGTAAATGGTTATGGCATATGTGGCGCCCCTTACGGGTTGGGCGCAAAATGCTTCCGGGACTTGCTCCCACTTGTGTTCTGCAGATATCCCCCAAGTTGTATGATGATATACGTATTGCCAATAAGCTGCTAAGCCCCGGCCCTGCGACAACCTTTTGGTCTATGCTGGCCATGTTTTTCAAACTGTTATCTTTTACAGACATGTGTACCATAGCCACCCGAGGTTCTCTAAAAGATGTATGTTGATTCCTTGAAAATTGAAAAAGTCAGGCTCACTTCCATGGTCCAAGAGGCTTTTTTGTACCTCTCCCTGGACCTGTGTGATAAATTTAAATTGAAACGGCCTCAACAGTATTTTTCATATGGGGCTTAATAACCATGTGGCCAATTCCGCACACTAAGTGGGGATACATGTCAGTTGAAATTTGTGTGTTTCCAGGTGTACCGATGCGGGAGGAGTAGCAGCTAAAATATTTGGTGGAAGATAAGAGCAATGAAAGCAAATATGTGCTGCCCTCCTGGAAGGCGGGCATATTTAATATTTTGTTTTATTTAATAGGTTTGCTTACAGCCCTTAAATTGTATGTACTGTTTATTGTATGATATGTATTATATTGAATGTCCTCAGAGTCTGTTCTGGACTTGGCAAAACTGCACCTTTTAACTATGCACCCTAATAAACACAATTTTAGATTGCAGTATACAAAAGCAATAGAAAATGGTTTATCTTACTTATTTTCTATTCTATTGAAAGTTGTATGAGATAATTGAATAAGATGCATATTTGTATGTGTATCTTGGAATGTGTTGCTGTGCTTTAACTTGTATGTTCATGTAAACATGTTTCGACTACTTCCTGCAGGTAGTAGTCGAAACATGTTTACATGAACATACAAGTTAATTTACCAAGTTAGACTAAATGAACCTTTTTGAGTGTTGCTGTTCTTTTATTTATTGCTGTTTTTGCTATGTGTGTCCCACGGAAATAAATAGTGTGGTTGTATGTCCACTCTGATTGCAGTAAACATGTTTATGCTTTGTTGCATGCAGAATGCATTAAAATAAATCAAAGTACTTGAATTTCATAAGGAGCTGTTGATACATTTCTTAAATTCTAATAATTGCATGCAAGAATGTAGCATAAAAATAATTAAAAAGTCTTACTAACAATCGTCATTTACTTGAAAGTGGCTGCATATTTACTCAAAATAGATCCTTGACCCTATACAGTATATCTACCTGTCCAAGGAGACCACTTGGTGGTGACATTGTTCTGTTTTGATGTTTAATACATTTTATTTTGCTTTATTTAAGGGTTTAAGTGGCTAATTGTTATAAACTGTGGAGACAGATTAAATTATTTTTAAATTTTAAAAAGAACTTAGACTGTTGCGAGGCATCTGCTTTGTTGCGAGGCATCTGCTTTTTTACTATGTGTTTTCTATTAAATGTGATTTACATAACGTCTTCACTCTTCAATTTGCCTACCTTGAGGAAAATGTCGGAAGCAGAAAAACAAATCATAGCGGGGGATCTATTAATCACAGAGGGTTTCTAAATAAGTGCTGAGTGAATGAGGTGAACTGGACACTGTGTGTGTGTGTTTAATTATTTGTGTGTGAGCACCTGTTTACCAGGAAGCGGGAGGGTTGTTTGGGTGTTATGGGAAATTAGAGTGGCATGACGCAGCACTGTGTGTGTATGTGTTTAACAGACAGTTAATTGCCCACATGCACAGCAATTTGACATGAACAGCTCTGCTGTAGGAAAGACTACTCCTCTTGTATGAGTAAAACCAACTCAAATGGTATAAGATGCAGAACAGAGATAGACATTAACATACAAAATGTGTATTATCTGATTAAACATTCTGTAAAGAGATGTAGGTCATTATATTCAGGTATTATCTTGAAAGTTTGACTATGCAAACATTTTTTTATTAAAAATAAAAAATTTGTGAGTGAAGCAAAAGTAATCCGACTCAATTATCACTTCTGCCTCACTAGAATGTGCGGTGGTGGTGTTTTTAATGAGATATTTCCTAATTTCTTTTTGACAAAGTGTAATACAAAAATAATTTCTCTTAATATACAGATTAATCTGGTAGAAATGTATGAGGATATCTATAAAGGAGAAAAAAGTCCAATTCACCATGTAGTGTGATACTAGTGTAACCGGTTGTGGTCATTTTCAGGACTTTCGTCCCGCGGGTAGAGAATTTGGCACACATCCCATGTTGTTCAATGGGGTCATATTAGTCTATAGCAGTTGAGATATTCATGGCTAAATGAAGTGAATACAAATCGTATCCAGGACTTCTACTAAAGGGTTTATATAGGCTACGCATATTTAATGAGATAATGCCTAATTTGCATATTTTATTTTATTTTTCAGACAAAGTGTAACACAAAAATAATTTCTCATAATATGAAGAACTTAACACTACCTCCACTAATAAGAACATAAGAGCTTGATGATTATAAAAAGTCAAACATCCGTTGTTTATTTATTGTAGAGGAAAAGCGCATATATAATCTCAGTACCTTTATTTTATTTCTTATCTTGTGTATTTGTAATCCAAAAAGGATCCAACAAAGAAAAAATATTTCACTTGAAAGCTTAATTAATTTATAGACTTCAATACTTGAACCCAAACAAGACTCAACTAAATAACAAAAACAGCAAGAATCATAAGAATAAATGGTGCAAGAGCCCCTCAGACAAAAAATATGCCTCTTCAACCGCATATTGGAAGGTGAGGAAGGAAACATGTATTTCCTTTACTGCATCAGTGCCCTGGAGTAAGGCATTAAAACCCCTGAGTGGGTTTTTCCAAGACGCTAACAGAGCAGACTGCTTTGTAAATCTGTGAAGCCAACCTGTGGTGAGAGAGCTGCCAGCTCCCAACCAGAACAGCTGCTGTAAATAACAACATGTTATTGACAAGTAAAAATAAGAACTACACTTAATTGTCATATAAATAAATGTTAATTTTGAGTGATTTTACAGTGATTTTACAGTGATTTAAATCCATTCAGGAAAAATTTTGCACAAAAAATTTATCAGCCAATATTGAAAAAAATAAATCACCCTGTCTTTCATAATAAAACAAAATAACCAATTACATCTAAGAAAGGAACTGTTACGGCTGCTGTTTTTTTGATTATTATTGTATTTATTTGATTGTACTTGCTCGTGTGTATTCTGTTAAAGCACTTTGTAAACCCTTGTTTTTAAAGGTGCTATATAAATAAAGATATTATTATTATTATTATTATTATTATTATTATTATTATTATTATTATTATTATTTTCAGGGATCCGAAGGCTCAACACACACACACTGTTTGGGACACGTGCCGCTTTTTACTCAGTTTCCCATGTTAACAGGTGAAACCGTTCACACATCTCGCGTGGTAGCGCGCCCCTGAAGACAGCGCTGCGCTCAGGGAGTGTGTTACGGCTCCAGCTCAGGAGGGACGCCTATTTTTGCCGCTCGTGTCTGACAGGAAGTAGACCGTGAAAATGATATATTTGACATCATACAAGCCACAAAACTTGGCAGAGAGATACATACATTTAACCATATGCAACCCCAATAATCTGATGCATTTATTTCTTTATTTCACCCTTGTATGCCCAGAAGAGGAAATTAACCAACACCTCAGTGACACTTACAGTGACAGAAGGAGGACCAGTGGTGAGCCTATCAAGGTGGGCTGCAGGGGATATCCAGGCCAGTCCCAACACCAGGCACTCAGATTCCGAGGTTTTAGAGCGTTGCAGGAAAGGAAGGCCAGCTTTGATGTGGTTGTGGATCAACATCAGTGGTCCATGGTGAAGTGCGTTGCTTGGCCACAAGCCAGGGACTGATCATCCCAGGCTCTTTTCCACTGGCACTTTTGGACTGTTTTGGACTTTTCAAACAGTTGCGCTGATTTGCATTTCCATTACCACTTTCATTGCCCCATAGATTCTTTACGGGGTTCAAGTCAGGCGTCTTGGCTGGCCAATCCAGCATAGTAATACCAGTTGTGGTCATAAAGTTTGTCAGCAGACGGAAGCATTACAGTGCTCTAAAATCTCCTGGTAGACGGCTGCGTTGACTTTGGACTTGATAACACATTGGACCAACACCAGCAGATCAAATCATTGGCTGACCATGGTATTACTGTGCTTGATTGACCAGCCAACTCTCCCGACGTGAACCCCGTAGAAAATCTATGGGGCTTAATGTCAAGTGGAAGCTGAGACACACCAGACCCAACAATACAGAGGAGCTGAAGGCTGCTATCAAAGCAACCTGAGCTTCCATAACACTTCAGCAGGGGAGCGTATCAATGTTCCCAGAGCTCAATGTTCCAAGACTCAATGGAGTAATGGACACCAGGGCCACGGGCTGATCGCCTCCATGCCATACTGCAGGGTAGCCCTGCTGCAATGTAAATGCAACCCCCTTTCGTTCTGGGCTGATGTGCTGAGCCAAACCGAACCATGCCAGCACATCCATATGGATGAACGCCTTTTGCGTCCTTGAAATTAAGTCACAGTGTATTTCCTCTCTTATTGGTGATGCCTGATTACACACTCTGCAAATGTTGAGGTCATGGTTCACTGTTAGCTCCTTTGTGGCGTCCTTCAGAAGGGATTTAGGTGAGTACCTCCCCAGGCAGTGTGTCCTGTCCATAATTAGTCAATCATCCGCTGCTTGAAGATACTATACACTCAAACAGAATGTCCTTCATGCAAAGCTGCAAGTTCACCTCCCACCAACTGCACTGATAGATAGAGGCTTTCAGGAAGTATTTTGCTTAATGTCTGCACAAGATACTCACATAAAGCTGTGGTGAACAGACAGCTCATGAAGCAGACCAGATGCTTCTATACTAATCTGTTACAAATGAAAACAAACCAACAAGGGAAATAGCTGCTATATAAATTCCGGAAACTTAGGTAGAATCTAGTCTGACAGGCACACAAATATGCTTTTGTCATAAACTGAATTGATCCCTGGTTAATAGAATGGGCAAAAAGGTCTCCTAAATCATAATTAGATATACAAAGAGAGAGAAAGATCCTTCCCACAATGCCCTGCTTTCACAGGCCCACGTCACCGGACAGCAAAGTGAATTTGTCTTTGGTAAATCAGATGATTATTTCTTACAATATATTCAGACAGATTCAAGTTTCACGTTTTTGGGAGGTATGAAAAAAGTATAGTATGAGCTGCTGTCAAAAAGATTCTTCCCTGTAGCAGGAAAAAGCTATTACACATGAAGTAGATCGGATACATTTGAAGTTAAATTACCTTTTTCACTTTCAATGTTATATTTGCTGAACATATTTGACTAAAACGTATGAAAATGTTGAACTCTATAATCAAAATTCAATTCAATTTGTAAATAGCGCCGACCCTTTTCCTTTAGAGCAGGGCTATTCAATAGGCGGCCCGCGGGCCAGGTGCGGCCCGCGAAGGAATATTTACTGGCCCCCGCCTTGACTACCGACCGTCCCAAAAAAAAAATAATAATAATTTTTTTTTTTTTTTTGGTGGTGCACAATCAATGTACTAGCACGTGTGATGTGTGCTTTTGCATGGTCATAACTGCACGAAAGGCCGCGATCTGCAGTAAATAAATGTGCACATGTGTCTCCAAGCTTTTCTCTATCAGCTGCTCTGTGTATGCAGCTTTGCGGGCGCGATTGTACCGCAGTGTAAGTGTATTGTCCATTATTTGTATTTAGTGTGTCTGCATAATATTGCACCAGTAGAACTTTGCATGTTTGCACAAAATTTGTACCTTCACATTGCAAACAAAATTGCACAACTGTAAAGTCAGTGTCTGTAGTTTTTTTGTATTCAAATAAGCAGTTGTTTATTTCTGTACTGTGCATTGGCATCTTTGAGCAAAATACAGCCAAAAATTTCGCCGCGCCTCCCATGACCCTGGACAGTGACCCCTTGACAAACACATTTTTGGGGGGAACCACTGTAAGGTGTTGCACTTAGAGTAGCCTACATTTATTTATATGTTTTTTGATAAGCTGTTGCACTCTTAGTAAACCTAGGCCTACCTGTATTTTGATAAGCTGTTGCACTTAGAGTACATTTATTTCTATGTATTTTGATAAACTGTTGAAGAGTTAACCTATTGTGTTTTCCTGAACTGATAAACACTTAAACAACAGGCAACCTATGTTAATCAAATAGGGATTTTTTTTTGATAAGCTGGTGAACTCTATTTGATAAAATAAAGACAATATATGCTATGTCGTTGTAGTGTTTTACAGTATATGTAGCTATTGATGTGATGCTCATCAATTTTAAGCATTTTTTTCTGGCCCCTCATTTTGGATCATTTCCACCAACCGGCCCCCATTCAAAACTAATTGAATAGCCCTGCTTTAGAGCATGTCTAGACCATACTCTATGTGTCAGCGATTCAGGTAAATACTTGTTGTCATAAACACTATTTGTCAAAGTCAGAGAATATCTCCTCAATCTGCTAGCTGTCCATACTGTGTGTGCGCTGAAAAGAAATATGTTGTTAATACACAGCCTAGGCTCTGTAAATTGCCATGTAAACAAAGGGTGTGTAAACAAAGGGGGCCCCTTTGTAGCTAGCAACATGCAGAGCCTAGTTTGGGTATTAACACTGGATTTAGTTTTATACAGTGCTGAGAGGAAGCGGATCATGAGGAGTAGGGATGAGCCCGAATCCGAATATGTATTCGGATAAGCATGGATAATGAGTTAGATACGGATACGGATAATTTCCGAATAGTCCCGTTATTATTCGGGGATTTCATTTTTTATTTTTTATGCGCTTAATTGACGCAGCGCGTTCCGCATCAATGACACAACAGGTAGAATGACACTAACATCTGTTCTGCGGTGGACATGAGAGGACCGGGCGCGGCCCGTGACCCACGGTCTCTCTCTTTTTATCCACTGATAAACGCAGCGCGTTCGCCCTTTCCCTTGAATAGAGGGTTCTACCGGTCACATTTGCTGCCGTTCTTATTTGAGTTTCCTCTTAAACCGCTGCCGTGGCGGAGAAGAGACGAGCCGACTACTGCCTAAACTCTTTCAAACACCACAACGTTTCCATCAAACTGATGCTTAGGACCTGTACTTTTTCAGCTGTCAATCAATGAGTATACGCCTAGGCCTACTTCAGGACCCATACAATAAAATCGGAAACCGCAAACTTGACACATTAAAATCACATAAGGTTTTGTGGAAAGGCTAAGATATTATTTAGGGTTTATGAGATTGGCACATACGTTGAAACAGATTGTTCCTAAATCTTAGTTTAGTAAAACAAAAGTAAAAAAAGAGAGATAGGGAGAGATAGAGATAAAAAATCATGAAATACAGCTGAATTTCCCCCAGTTAAAGGGAGACCTTAGTTTAGTTAAAAGTAAAACACTGACCCTCATTTACTAACAGTGATTAGCCTATGCACAGATTTGGGCTGTTATTTATCAATATTTTCGTTCCCTGAATTTCTTCGTATTCTGAGAACAAAGAAGAGAGAGATGAAAAGGTAAAATATATCTGACTTTTTGGCTTATATGTCAATATTACATTAATGTGATGCTTTGAAGGGACAACAATTGCATTGACAATGGATATTAGTTTAGAAAATCAATTTAGGTGTGACTTTAATGTACCTTACATACCTTTAATGTAGGCTAATGTAAAATGAACTTTCGGTATACGCCACTTCTTGTTGTGTATCCGGATACAGATACAGATCATTTTGTTGGTTGAACAGATACAGATAATGACGTCTCCGCACACCCCTAATGAGGAGAGATATTCACTGATTTTGATAACAAGCGTTCTCCAGAATTGCTGACTTCACCGTTAGATACCAAACATTCCACCATGAGGAAGCACTTGGCAATGGTGACAAGGAAAAACTCTCCTTTCTACATGAAGAAACCTCAAACAAAGCCTGCATCTTATACCTGTTTAAGGTTTGGATCGGTTTAGACAACCCCCCCCCCTCACTTTCTCCAAACAAGATAAGAGAAAACACTATTTTCCCAAGAAAAATTACAGCACCAGTCATTTAGGTAAAATGCCCGCCAAAACATGTTTCTTTCAAGAGACATAGCCTTATAGAAGTAGTTTAAGTATGATTCCCTTCCAAACAAGGGATGGGTGATGGACAGGTGATATTGTTCTACAGGCACTATGTCGACTTGGGGCGACTGTGGCTCAGGTGCGGGTCGGCCAATGATCGAAGGGTTGGCGGTTTGATTCCCGTTCTCAATACTTGTGTCATGGTTGTTGTGTCCTTGGGCAAGACACTTCACCCACCTTGCCTTGTGCGAATGTGTATGACTGCTGTATGTTTGACGTGGTGGTCGGAGGGGCCGTTGCCGCTGAATGGCAGCCAAGCTTCCGTCATTCTACCCGAGGGCACCTGTGGCTACTATCGTAGTTTACCACCAGTATGACAGTGTGTGAATGAATGGAACCTGGAACCCTGTAAAGCGCTTTGAGTGTGAATAAAAACGCTGTATAATTACGATCCATTATTATTATTATTATTATTATTATTATTATTATTATTATTATTATTATTATTATTATTATTATTATTATGTCTACAGATCAAGAAATAACATCGGACTTGACACATGAGACCACTGCTTATCACCTCTTCCCACCGGAAATTAACATTTGATTGGTTTATATTTATCCACACATAGCAAAGTATTTCTCCCTATATATTAATCCTGAGATTGCAAGATATATGTTTTTTCTTCTCTTTTTTGTTGTTGTGGGCATTGAGCATTTATTCTTGTTTGATATTTGGAAGTCCTGACTTCTATATTCAATGCATAAAAAATAAATACCTGTGGGTTCATAAATCTTATACATCTTATCATTTTTATCTATAAAAACTCCTACAACCAAGCCTGCTTAAAAACAGCAGGATCTATACATAGCCTATCTAAGATGAATCACTATAATCACACTGAATTTTTTCATGAGAAAAAAATAAAATCCAATTCCATCATTCAAAACAAAGATTTGTCTTGTGTCTGTGAGACTCCAGGCAGTGAGTTTATAGGAGTACATTTGCCTCTCTCTCATAGCCTGCCTCGCTCTTATTCAATCAAAGGACCATTTTTTATTGCTTGCGTGCAGGAACCTGATTGCAATAACCCATCTGATAGATGGGGGTGGGCCACTACTGTAGCAGGTGTGCTATATGCGCTGGGATAATCTGTTTACATAAAAAGAGCAGACAGGTCTCCACATTGAGAGTTGCTTTATCTTCAAATTACTTGATAAAATATGTAGATTATTTCAGTGAGTTAAGGATCAGTGTGAAGCTCCTCTATTACTGCCTTGATTCATGTGCTCTGCTGCAGCAAAGGCCCTCAACAAAAGGGTCTGCAAGCGTATTTCAGAGCTGCTGATATTCTAGTAAAGCTAAAATATAACCTACCGTACCTGCTGGAATGACTAACTGACATCTAGCAAAAACTCATTACTCATTACCTTGTTTATATTGGCAGATGAAAGCCATTTCATTTCTAATAATCTGTAGATGAAAAATGGAGGTACTTGTGAAAATGGAAAAATAAAGATCTTTTCAAAAGACATTGTTCTCTTAGGGCATGCAGTGAAGATTGCTTTTTAAAAATCAGTATGTAGGGAAAATTCTGCTGGACAGAGGGGCTTTTGCCTTTTTCGTACTAACTGAAGGGTGATTTGGTTAACTTTTTGATACTAAGTCAGATTCTGTAGCACGAGCAGTTTTGGGGCAAAATAACAGACCTATATTATGTATTGAGGGACTTCTCATAGTCTGAAGAAATGTAGTACTTTGAGTTTGCTACATAATGGTTGGGTATCCTTCAAATAAACTCTCTTCGGTATAATTCTGTCCAGATCTAAAGGCAAAAGCTGTTATATAGTGTCAGCTTGGTTCACTATATCTAGTTAATTATCAGATGGTCGCAGTTTGCAGACATTAAATGTTATTTTTCAATGATCGGTCCCCACTCAAAATGTGTCCAATGTACTAGGCTATATTTTCAAATAATAACTCAAACACAAACGTCAAAAACAGTGTACCCTTTGAGACATCATTGTCATAAAAGCTTGCACAGTAATGTTAAGCAGTTAACAGGCACTACACCTGCTGGCACGATTAGTTTGTTAGCATTCATGCTAGCTAGGATATCCCTTATTGGTCACCTGATCCCATCCTTACAGGTCACGAGACATTGTTCTTGGTTCCAATCACGCAGCATAATTTGACCGTGTAATATCTGTAGTTCAGAGTGTCAGTGTGTAGAGCAACATCTAATCATGTAAACAGTATATTTATGACGGAATTAAGACTATAAACTGATCCTGTCTGGACTTAGATTCAGGGTTCGTAAAGTCAGCCGCAACATATTTAAGAAGTCTTTCTTTCCCGCTCAATTCAGGCATTGAACACAATCTGATTGTACTACTTGTTACTTTATACCATTTATTTAACCTATTAGGTTAGCTACCTGTCATTTGCACTTATATTCCTGATGTTTTTTTTTATATATATATATTTTTTGGCATTTTTATGCTTTATTGATAGTGTAGAGACAGAGCTGAAATGGGGCAGAGAGGGGAGTGACATGCAGAGAACGACCGTGGGCTGGAATCGAACCCGGGTCCGCTGCTGGCCGAGGCCCATGGGGGGGACGCCCTACCAACTGAGCTAAGGGCGCCCCTTCCTGATGTTTTTGTGTTTTTGTATGTTATTTTGTTGTTGTGTACTTGTGTTCTTATGGAGAGGCCAAAGACAAATTTCCACCAAGGTGGACAATAAAGTCAATCTATCTATTTATCTATCTTGATATAACTTCCCATATAGTTCAATTGACAAAAGCATCACTCTAAAATACTGTAGCAACGGAGGTCTTTAAATTAGTAATACTAATAGATGTATTATCATGACCATGTACCATTATGGTGTGTTCTTTCCATCCACATCGATGTCTGCTTCTATATCTGTTATGAACAGAACCCTAAACATCAACTGAGTATGCATCAACTGTGGCAGGGGACTAACATCAACGACCACATAAAATGTTTCATTTGGAAATTGCTTTAGCAATGTTTTGCTCTTTCATCTTCTATTTTCTTCACTTTCTGGTGTGCTGTAGATCATGTTGGAACACCTGGCAAAAACCTGATACTACTTCAAAGTCTGTAGAAAAACCACATACAGCAAGATAAGCAGTTGCATTCCTGTCATGGGGTCTGTCAGCCTTTGTCGCTGCAAACTTGTCATTTTGAATCGGAGTCAGAAGGGTATTCAAGAAATGATCAATAAATGCAGTTCTGAGATGGCTCAAAAGCCAGAACATATTTCACTGCTTTACCTTGCTTGCTCACAAGTCCAAGATGAAGATTCTAAAAGTGTATTCTACAATAACAGAGACCTGCCTTGCATTAGGAAGCACCTCTGCTAACTCACTGAACTCTTCCCATGCTGCTTAAGATAATCAAACACGGACAGCCTCCACCCCTCTGACCATACCTTTGAATGTGTCCTGCCCAAATTGGATCAAACTGAGATATGAACACTGAATAATTCAAACAGTTCCCTGTAATGTGGAAATCCCAGGTGTTCATAACATTTCCTGAAAGCCAGTGCTATCCCTCCCACAAACGTAGTCACTGCTTAACCAATGTCTCATATCTGAACTTTGTTTATTAGGGCTGAGGAGTCAATTGCCAGTGTGCCACATAAGCACTGTATCAGCATGTTGGAAGTAGTATGGCCTGGAGAATTTGCCAATGCCTGGCAATGCCCATAACTAACCCTTTGTAAAGGCCAATATCTCACAGTCCAAAATCCATCAACTGTAGCAAACTGTGAATTCAACAAACATCTTGCAAAATGCTGTCACTGTACCAGCCAAGTGGGGGTGAGTCATGCCCGCCCACACACACACACACACACACACACACACACACACACACACACACACACACACACACACACACACACACACACACACACACACACACACACACACACACACACACACACACACACACACACACACACACACACACACACACACACACACACACACACACACACACACACACGATCAAGGGGGTAAAGTGAACCAGCTGGGGGTAAACTGATCCACTTACTTTTTCCACTCTGAAACTACCATAACAACACATATTGTAACAGTAAGAATCCTGAAAGCTAGCCACACATTCCAGAACTAATGTCGGACTAGTAAAAGAATGAAGGGGTTTGGTCAATTAAGCAAAGCAAATTTTCTAAACACTTGAAAGTAACTCTGAACAAAATTAAATACAACATATTATAATTCAAAAGGTTTTAATAAGATTCAAATGAAAGATAGAACCAGTTAGATTAGAACACAGTCTGGGGGTCAGAACACAGGACCCTTAGAGCCAGCTTGTGGCTGGGGGTCAAATCATAGGAAAATCAGAACCAGAGAGAACAGCCTGGGACTCAGAACACAGGAGAAGACCCAACTGGATTATAACATCAGCCTGCCATACTCTACAACTAGGCCTACTCTACATTCCAGCCCTGAAGGTTATGGGGAAAGATGAGAAGGTGCTCTTTCCGTGTGGTTGCCCCAGGTTGTCTTCCTGGTGTATTTCCTTGGCATGATGGCTTTTCTACAATGTGTATGACATTAAAATAAAACATATGTTATGTAATATTACATTAAAATAGGTTTAAGACTAAACTTAAAGGCCTACTTCACCGGTTTGAATATGAAGGTGTATTGAATTCTGAGATCCTATGTAGTATAAATGTGCATTTTTTTTTAAATCGGTTCATCCTAGCCTGAGAAAAGGCAGAAAGAGTGTTTTTTTTAACCCTATATTTCTCTTTCTCGTGACATCAAAAACGTACTTTGTAAATATTACTGTGATGTCACAGTAAAAGACATCACAGTAATATTTACAAAGTACGTTTTTTTTAACCCTATATTTCTCTTTCTGTGATGTCACGAGAAAGAGAAATATAGGGTTAAAAAAAACACTCTTTCTGCCTTTTCTCAGGCTAGGATGAACCGATTTTAATTTTTTTTTGCACATTTATACTACGTAGGATCTCAGAATTCAATACACCTTCATATTCAAACCGGTGAAGTAGGCCTTTAACTTGTGCCTCATGATGGGGGAAAGTGAGACAGTGGCTCACTTTCCCCCACAGCATTAGGCTCACTTTCCCCCACCACCACAATTTGAGAAAAAACTACCTCTCTTAGCTTTCAGGCTAATCTTTAGCTAACATCATCACATGGTTTTTATATGTTGGTAATTCATCAACGCGTATGATAGAAGTTTTTCTACGTGAATACATTTGCTTTGGCACAACAGTTGATTAAGTTGACAGCAAGAAAATTTACTTTTAGATGCAAAATACCTATTTTGGTGAAAAAAACATGCTTACCACAGCACCATGAGGTCCTCTCTTTCAGGGCCATGGGGAAAGGAGAAGGGCTTGAAAACATATATCTCACATGACCACAAATGTTTTCCGTTTCTTAGATACAGGGGGTGGCTCACATTACCAGATGCCTCAGATTCCCCCGTTCTCCCCTATATAAAAAAAACTGGTTGTATGATGAATTTAAATCAATCTGTAAATTGTGTTAGTCACACAACATTTAAATTAAAAAATAAATGATAGAGACACACAAAATCAATCCCTTTCAATGATCACTTCTGCACCACTAGAATATGTGGGGGTGTGTTTATCTGCAAAGTCCTCCTCTCTCTGGCTGTATTTTATATAGTAGCATTTGTGGGTGTTGTTTTGTAAACAGAATACTCAGGTCTAAGCTCCACCCAAGCTCCTCCCCACAGCAGAGCACAGAGCATCAGCCTCTCCCCACTTCCTTCACTGGGGTTAGCTCAGTGGCTACGCACTAATATGTACTGTATGTCTAATTGGAAAGTGTTCTCCCTCCTTCACCCGAGTGCCGGAGGTGCGTGCTCCCTGTTGGACCAAGTGCACCAGAGAATGCCTGGAAGTGGAGAACCTTCTCTGATCATATGCCTCCTTCTCTCCTAGGGACTAGCCAGTTGAACCACCAGGTGAAACCTATCATTTTCCAGTGATTGGGGGTTGATGCAATAGAGTTGTAAAAATAGTGATTTATTCGATTTAGGTCAACATCAAGGTCTCCAAGCAGTATAGATACATTATTGAAGGTGTTTGACTATGGCTCCTCAACAAATTTTAAGCGACTGAACAGTGCATGAAGTTAATTTGACTGGTTAATTGTAAAGTTTTCATATAGTGGATATTGATCTTTCCTACCAAGATATCACACTGCTTTATCGCCAATTGTCAATTGCAGTGTTCAATACTGTATGAATTGTTGCATTTATATATTTATTGATCTGTTTTTCATTAGTTAATGCATACATTTTCAGCAATTACGCTAGATAGTTTGGTGCCTTATAAAAACATTGATGCTTCACTTCTTTTAACGATGATCGTTCTTATTTTGTCCCTGGAGATATTACCCTACAGCGCAGGATACATGACGGGTAATAGAG
Organism: Ammodytes marinus; assembly: GCF_949987685.1. NCBI lineage: Eukaryota > Metazoa > Chordata > Actinopteri > Uranoscopiformes > Ammodytidae > Ammodytes > Ammodytes marinus. Next base: position 20,834,763 of record NC_137233.1, read on the forward strand.
TTTTTATCCTTCTCTTTCTTTGTTAAGGAACGAGTGTGTCACAACTTCAGCCACAATTTAGTTTTTTCACGTCTGTTTTCCTGGTTTCCATTCTAACTCTCATGTAATTTCAGACCCGGCCACTCCCCCCTGCTCTGCACTACTGGTTAATTGCATTCACCTGGCCTCACCATACTCACCTGCTCCCCATCAGCTAATCAGCCCCTCAGTATATATTCCACTCCATTTCCCTCAGTTCTCTGCCAGATTGTCTATCGTGTTCACGTAGCTCTCCAGCGGTCCAGCCTATTCTGATTCTGCCTGCTGGCCTGTTTGCGTTTTGACCCACCCTTTGGACCTTGGATTCCCCTTTTGCCTGCCCCTACTGGTAGTGATGGACAAATGAAGCTTTTATGAAGCATTGAACCAGTTGAGCCAATGTTTTGAAAATAGGTTCATTACTCGAAGCTTCAGTGACAGTGACCTCTGCTGGCGAAGTTCGAGGCTGCAGTGGATTCAACGTATCCCTGCTTTGAAAATTATTTGACGCGCACACACACACAAACCCAAATACTTAATATCATGATCTTTACACGAATAAATATTGATCTAAATACAGATGTCTAAATTGTTCTTAAATGGATATGCCTAGCCTTCTGTCCATGTAGGCTAGGATATAATTGAAACAGCATATAAAAACCTATCGCACCGCAGTAAGACTATACCTTCCCCCCAGACCGGGATTCGAACCCCGATCCTCAACTCCCCAGGCAGTGTGTTATCCCCTAGTCTAATCTAATCGATGATTTACATTGTTCTATTACATAAATTATATGCACAACTCCCGTAAATGATTGTAGCATCGATTGTGTTATTTTTTTTTCCATTAAATAATTAGGCGGTGACAAGCTGGCTTCGGACAAGGTGGTTGGGTGTGCTTGAGTAACTCTGAAAGGGGGTGATTATGTGGGTGGAATGGGGTTAGACACTCAAAGATTTTGTATTGAGGTAGACTGCCTTAGTTTTTCAATGGTTTATGGATTGAGCCGGTTTCTTTTATAGCTCAAAGCTTCTCCACCGAGCCGCAGACCAGTCAAGTGATTCATTCAGGCAACAAACCAGTTGCTGCTTCGGACGTCATATGTCACGTGATTTTTTTCCTCTGAAGCAGTGCTTCTTGGGAATTGTAGATCAGGGTTTGAAGCACGTATCGAAGCTTCAGTGTCACACTGCCATCACCACCTACTGGACTTGTTTGCCGTGCTATCCTACTACCTGGTTTGACTTCTGCTTATTATTAAAACTTTGTTGCTGCACCTGAACTGTTGTCTGTCGTGCTATTGGGTTCTTGCCTGCCATTTTGTGAAAACCTGACAGAGTGGTCCTTATCTTCCTTCTGCTGGAAGGTGAGATCACTGGTTGCAAAACCATCTTCTGGATCCAAAGTGTCCATTGAATCCAAAACAGTATGTTACTTGTCCAGGTCAGAGCTGGAATTTGGTATTATATTTTAGTGATGTTTTGCCTTCATGACCGGATTCCCACCGTGAGTTCTGGTGTGTCTTGTCCAATGCCAAGCCAGTAGGGGTGTCACAATCTCGATTGTAAGTCGTAAATCGATCGTAATGACGTCACAATCTTGACCTGCGAAGTGCAAAAAGGTTGATTTGCCCCGCCCCCAGTCACGTTTGGCAGGAATGCAAAAAAACGGGGGGGAAAGCACTCAGCCGCTGCCTGTCAGTTACGCACTGAAACAGCAGATGCAGCCTAAAGACACCATGGCAACTACTAAAAGTCAGATGTGGAAGTATTTCAGGTCCTGGTGAGTTAATCACAGTTTGCAAGCTGTGCTATGCATGTGTAACATACTGTCCCATACTGTGTCGCGCTTCACTTGTACAGTGTTGTGCAGCCTTTTACACACCCTGCCGTGAAAAAGTGTTTTCATTCATTCTGAAAACAAAGATCTGCACCAGTGTTGCAGCCGATTAAAAAGCTAACTAGAGCAGTGTTCCTCAACCAACTCATGTCCACTTGTCCTACACATTTTAGACTGCTTCCTGCTCCATCATCTGATCCTAACGGCCTCTGCACACATCCTGCGTCTACCTCTGGAGCGCGTCGCCTTACCTTACCGCTGCGTCTCTCGGACTTTTCTCGGACACACATGGAACGTCTCAGCAGCTGCTGCTGCTGCAGCGCTGCTTCTAAAAGCCCTATCTTTCTACAAGGAGTTTTCATAGATAATTCCCATTTAAAAATGAAGTTTTTTCCTGTCATTTATGATGCATATGATTTATACTGAGTCTAATATTGAGTCTGGACAGTAATCTGTGCAATTTTTTTTTTTACACATTTTCGCTTGTTGGAAGTTTTATTTTGAAAGGGACACACCAGGAAATGGTGAAACTACAGCGAAAGCTGCCGGTATGAAGTCAATATGACTCTCAGCAGAGTATTTTTCTATCAGTTAAAGCAGAGAGACCCGAGAGAGACGCGCAGCTCTCAGAAAAAAATAGGCGAGCCTCCTGAGGTAAAGGGGAGCGTCGCAGCAGTGCGTCTGAGGTTGGATGTGTGCCCGCTCTAGGTTGATTACACGGTCAGTGACAAAAAGTCAGACGCAGACGCGAGGTAGACGCGCAGTAGAGGTAGGATGTGTGCAGAGGCCGTAAGGATCAGCTTGTTATCAAGCAACTTCAGGAGTTTATAAAGAGTTGATTTGAATCAGCTGTGATGGAGCAGGATAGCAGATAACTTTTATGATTTCTCTAATTTAGTTTCCAACTGACCTGGTACTGTTACAGTCACATTGAAAATAAATTATTTAAATATGACAATAAGGCCTTTTTGTGGTAGTCTACATTGCAAATAACAATAGCTTAATGGAGATTATATCACTCATGACACCATGTATTATCTTTTGAAAAAATTATTAAAAAAATAAATTAGTTATGGCATAACGCCAATGATCCTAGACTATTATAGACTTTTAAATGGCAAAGACATAAATCAGGAACTGAATCAAATTTTGACCTCATAATTGACCTCGATAATATGGAGAATCGTGACACCCCTACTAGACAGTATTTGAATTTTGGAATTCTCACACTTTTTACATGACCTCTCTTTTCCTCTTTGTTCACACACATGACGAGATGAGAACAACTGTTACTCCAACATTTGAAAACAACAATCTGTATCTTATTAGTGCTTAATTGTTTCTCCCTTACTAGCAACCTACAAATTTACAGAAGTGAAATGCCTCATAAGGGAATGGGATGAACACAAGAAATAATCCTCCCTATGTCCTGCTCCCTTAAAGGGGACATATTATGCAAAATCTCAGTTTTAAAGGTGTATTTCCAAGGTCTACTAGAAAAGGTTTTCATGGTTTATTGTTCAAAAAACCCAATAGTTTTCTACCATTTCCCATTTCTTCATCGCCTTTTCCAGCCTTCTCTGCCCTCTATCTCAAAAGGTAGGTTTTGACAGCTTACCCCCCTTCGCACAAATACTAGTCTGCTCTGACTGGTCAGATCTACATGGGCGTGCATGCACCGCCCTGCTCATTTACTCTATACCTACCTACATGGGCATGGCACACGCCCAGCTGTCAGTTTTGTTTACTTTTGGCCAATGCAGCATGGAGACCAATGTAAACATGTTTAGCTTCATTTCTACCACAAATATCGGCACACTAACCAGTTCTAAACTAAAAGATGTACAACTGAACCTGTTCAGACAGGAGTCTGAGCTGAAAACTGTGAAAATGGCATCAAGATGTCTGATTTCCCTGACATTATCCTCAGGTAAATACTGTTTAATTATGTCACAGTCAATAACATAATTTGAGCTAAGTATTTGTGCATAAACTCTCTAAACTGGTAACATACACCCTGTTTTACGTTTGTCTTTACAGGTCTGTGGAATGATCTACAGCCCAGTGGAGTGAAAAAGCTTTGGTTGTGAACCGATACTGAGTTGACATGTAAAAATGTACAGTAACCATAATGGAAAAGAATGTATCCTGAATCATGTCAAGATTCACTGGAAAGACATTATCTTTTGTAAAATGTATGGTTGAAATAATTATGCTTTAGGTTTGTCAGAGCTGCAAATTATCTGACAACATTTCAATATCTAGTAGACAATGTATCATTTGTATTGTGATCACTCATTCATAATAAAGTTACCGTTAAAAAATGTATTGTGTTGCTTACTGTCACTGTTTGCTACCTGTAGTAAAGGGTTACTTGAAACTCACATTTTCATCTCGCTGAAGATTTTCTCTGATAAAACAGTATCATTACATTTTAAAAAGACCAAAAACATCCTTAAAAATAAAGCAGTTTATTCATAGCCAGTGGAATGAAAATATGAAGTGTACATATCAAACAGAAGCAAAGCCATAACTTTTATGTAACTGTCCAGTTGTTGTTGGGCCCTGAAGAAGACCACCTGTCCCACCCAGTGAACACATCCTCCTCTGAAGGAACGGATAGTGTGACGGTCTTGGTGGCTCCATCAGGTCACTCAGACACCTGTAAAACATGGCACATTCAATGTTACATCATGTAGCCTAGCTGACATGTATAGGCCTACATCATACATCTGTTATGGCAAAGCTACAACAAATTCAGTATAGCCCTGGCTCAATAAGCAAGTTCTGAGTGATACCGTGTGCTTTTTGAAATATAATGGACAGGAAACAAACACCAGCAGAGACAACTTACAGTATTCCTGTCTATGTGTACATTACACTGGAGATCATGTGATAGGCCTACTGCTGCTTGTACTACAGGTTTATTTTGCTTAAAAAAAACGGCACTTTGTCCCGCACAAACGTAGTCTTTGTCCCACATCTGGTGAATTGGGATCTGGTCACCCTAACTACACACTGTCCGCAGACTTATTGCGGTGTGTACTTGAGCTATACAGTCAGACAGCTAGCAGGTAACAGGATGAAGCTATTAAAAAAATACTCTTCAGTTTCCAACACACCCTACAGTTTCACCGTCTGTTTTTCACTCAGGGGCCGTCACGGCAGGACTAACGTGAGCTCACAAAAGAGCCAAATAACTGTCACTGCAAAAGACTCACAGCTCTAACCGTTAGCATAAAGCTAACGGTAAAGCTAGCGGGCGCTAATGCTAACGACTAAACCCCGCATTCTCTCATTTCAGTCGGTGTTGGTTATTATAGGAGGGATAAAATAAAGCACATTACAGACATTTAACTAACAAACGGACAGAATAATTTTTAAAATAGGACTACTTACATTTCGGACGGATGGTGTCTCTCAGTCTTCCTGGCACAGTCTCCTCCACACTCCAGTAAAAAGGCTTTGATCACACTAACAGATTGCAAACCTTTGCTGGAGATAGCCTAACAAAAAATGAAGTAAATCCATTCAGCCCTAGTGTGCTTCGAGGCTGGGGTGTGATGGTAGCTTGAGGTTGAGCTCACACTGCTTGCTTCTCCTCGGTTGTTGCATGAGCGAGTGGAGGCTCAGCCAGGTGTGTGTGGTTACCAACGGGGCGTCTTGATTTGCCAATCAACTGCCGAGTTTCTGGTGAGCTTTCCCGTGGGAGTATTTATGATAATGAAAACCGACCGATTTCGTCATCAGTCGGTGTTTTTTGGAAGAAACCTTCAAATCCCCCCTTTTTCGAAATAAGTGTCCCAGAAGAAACTGACATATTTGTCTTTTTGAAGCTTGTGTGTGCTGGTAGGGACGCCAATAACCTAAACAGTGTGCCCAAACACCGGCAATGTTTTGTTTTTCATAATATGTCCCCTTTAAGAGACACAGTGTGAGGACTGCAGCTGCATGATAACAACGTGACCTTTTCCCTCTGACATTGCTGGTTAACCGACAGCCTTTTACATTTTCCTGTTCAGTATAGCTATTGATGAAGCTTCAAACTCATACCCATTCTTTGGTCTGAATTTTCCCTAATAGAATACATCATTGTGTTGAAGCAACAGTAACCTCAAAAGTGTTATTCAAAACTGTACAATGATGACTACTGATCACACTATCTGACTAATTGGCCAAATAAATATTCCACATCTAGGAAAATGACAACATTCATTTTCTGATACCTCATAAAGTACCCTTTCAAAAAAATGTATAAGGTTGCAAATTCCCAATAAAAAATGTAAATGATAAAATAAGGAACTAAAATCTCAACTTGTCAAGATGCTGTAGAAATACAGTATGAGCAAATAGGACACAATGTCGCCAATGTTTCTGCATGGAAGTTCAAGAGATCCTCCTTTTTCCTACCACTCCATACCAATGAGAAGAGTACAGATAAAACAAGCACATACACAAATCTTAAGTGTGTATGGCAGAAAGAGAGTGTGTAATTCAGACCCTGTTGCCAATTGTAAGAAACTGAAAAAGAGAAATGTGTTCATGACCTTTAAAAGCTACACTTCAGGTTTTTCACACTGTATCCACTGAGTCATTATGAATAAATCTTAGGTAAATCTTCCAAATGAATGCAATGTAATATACTCATTTTGGTACCAGAAATAGCAGGATGGTATGGTTTAATAGTGTGTGAAGGTTGAGTTGAGATTTGGGTTGCAGTGACTAAAAAAAAAATATTCTGTCCCTTCTCACTTGAACCTATACTGACCCCAAGTGGGTCCCCAGTCAGCCACTGCGATCATTCTATACCGCCCCCAACCAAACGTGAAATGAATTAAACCCTTTTGGAAAAGATCTCTAAATTATTCAGCCGTGCCAAGAGTTTAGCACCTGAAAATGCGATGATTATTTAATAGTGTATAACTGTTTAGGCGACCCTCATGACGTATTTAAAAGGCAGGTGAATTATTAAGTGCTCACCTTCACAGTTTGTCCGGCTTCGGGGCCGTCCTAGTGGGAACAGAAACAGCCAATTAGAAAACAGTTGGGAATTCAGAAATATGCACATTAATAATTCAGAAAGATGGTTTTGATTTCAGAGGAGCTATAGCACCTCACTTAAAGAAGAACTTCCTCCATTAAAGAAAAATAATTTCCTCCAGCTTCATTTCATTGCCTGCTTTGTCCTGACATTTACTTATTTATTATACATTTTATTACATTTCTCTTGAGGGGGAAGATACAAGACGCCAAATTATATTTTTGTTATACATTTAAATAAAACCTTCAAATAATAGATTCTAAACTTCACTACGGCCGATGACTACAGTTGCGCCCACACATTTGCAGATAAATGTTATGTGGAATAGAAAATTATGTTTTTTCTCGACGCCAGCTGCTCACTGACAGTGTGTTTCATTGTTCTCATACAGCATCTACAGTAGACATTTAACAGTAATAATATTTGAAACAAGTATACTGTTTTTTTATTTATTTATCTGCATTAATATGAACACATGAGGGTCACATGTTATTTTATGGAGACACTGCAGGTGAATTGGGTCAACAATGTAACTTGTATATATCATCATGAATCTTTAGCAGTTTATTACTTAAATTAAAACTATTGTTTTTTGTGATACAATTTCTTATTGAAATGTTTGTATAAATATTCGAATCTAGTAATGTCTAACTAATGATGTGTATATTTTCATCTATTTAAAAAAACTAAATCTAGATGTTGGATGAAGAGTTCAAATGTTCGTTTAATTTTTACAACATATTAGTGTCCAAAGTATTATGCTGAACAGATTTTTGCTACAGGCTTATTTCATTATTATACCATGCATTTTCTTCAAAAACAAAATGTATCATAAATCAGACAATTAATAGCATTTGAGTAAGTCCTTCTATAATTACCTTTAGAATAGTGCTACAAATGATTATATAAAGTGTAGTTGATATAAGTTTAACTTAGTTGTTTAATTTCATTGAAGATGTTAAGGGCTTTAGAAGTTGAGATTTTTAGTTCAGTATTACAATAAAAAACTGATGTTGAGATAATGGCAGACAAGGTTTAGTCAAATAAGCACCTAAAGGCTCATTTTGGACTCTTTATTTATACTAGTATGAAAGAAGTCAAATGTGGAAGCAAAATAGACAGAAATCTTAAAACTGACTTGTGCTTTGGATAAACTATGTTTTTGCCTGCAGTGTTTCTTGACACATACATCAACAACCACGTAACACTTTAATATTTCATACACTCTTTCTTTGTCTTCTTTTGAGCATTTATCTACTTCTTAATTTGCTGACAATTAAAAGTTCTTCTCAGAATGGCATAAGTTGGGTTCACAATTACATGTATTGAGATGATACTTTGTTATGTGTTACAAAGAAAGAGTAACTTAAAATTGCATGTCTCGAATGCACATCATATATTATAAGTGTTTGTGTTTCTATCCGAAAGTTTATTTTTTCTCCCAGCACCAATCCTCTAGTGAACCCTAATGCTATTCTCATTATGATTATTATTATTTGTCAGATGAATGGCAGCTTCCCCCTCCTGCAGCCAATTCTCTTTCCCGATGTTTTTGGCTCTAAACTGCAAGCTGTCACAACTAATCTCCTATCATCACTTTTCATCAGTCAAAGATAATGATATCCAGGTAAAGATTTATTCTATGCTGCTCTACTTCTTTGTCCTTCTCCTTCTCCTAACCCTGTGAAACAATCTTCTCTTGACAGGGCCACAGTGCGAGGCTAGGTGCTACTTTGATATTAGCATATATATCGGCAGTTATGCAGAATAGGGCCGTTCAGTCTGAGGTGCTGTCTGGATGTCAGAGTCAGCTCTGTATTTAGCTTCCATCACAGAGCTGATCCATACTGAAAACACCAAGCGGCTTCATGCGGCGGTGCCCTCAGTTTCTCTCTTTTCACGTCATTTGGTGTTTTATTGAGTTGAAAATCAATACAATGATACTATACTATTTGCTTAAACTAACTAACATGTTCCAATACAAAGCAATCAGATCCTTAAGATCCAATTTAAACCCAAGTGACACAAGCCTATAACTTGCCCTCTCAATTTTCTTAGCCCCAGTTAGATGTTACTCTGAGGATCCCTATGCATGGTAGCCTTTTATTTTGATTTTATTTATTTATTACATTTTTTCCCCCCGATTGATTTGTCTATATATTTTTCTTTTCTTATTTCTTTCTTTTGTCTCTTTTCTTTTCCATTGTATACATTGTGGTTCTGGTCATCACTGTTGCTATCACCACCATTATTATTGTAATGCTTCAATGTCGCTGTTTTTTGTTGCATAATGATACGTTTATTTAAAAAAAATTTAAAGTGGCAACTGAAAACCTTCTTTGTCCCAAAAGAATGTCAACATAACTTATATATTATATGGCCTCTACATTGTTTTATGTAGGAAAAATATAATCACAGTCTGACATATCTATGTATGGAAACTTTGAGATCTCCAGAAGAAATGACATTCACGTTAGAACCAAGCCTAGCAGTGCTATAGTTTGTTATTTAACACCATTTCAGGGATGAGATTGCTCATGTGTATTTTGCTACCCACTATGAACTGGAGTTGAAGCTACAACATGTTTAAACCGTTCCTGGGTCTGTGTATTACCTGGATGGCGATGGTGAGCGAGGTGGCGTTGAAGTGTGTCTCCACCAGCTTGGCCACTCTCTGAGCGGTGCTGAATAAATCTGCCACCTCATCGGGCTGAAGGTCCTGAAAACGCTCCACTATTCTCAGAGGGCACACCAACACATCTGAACAGCTTCTGTTAAGGACATTCTGTGCTGAAGACATTACATTACAGTACATTTTAAATTTATTCAGTTTACTGCATATATTGCAAATATTGTAAATAGTTTTCTTTATATTGCACATTTGACTTTATATTATATATATATTACTTGTCTTATTTATCCTTTTGTACTTATTGCATCGTGGGTCGGAGCAAGACGTATTTGCGATTCCTCTGTATGTCTGGCACATATTGCAGAAATTGACACTAACGTTGACTTGACTTGACACATTCAGATATTAAAACAGAAAAGTCTTATACATTATAGTGATGCTTCGTGCTATGCTCTCTCTGTTTCACCATGCACAAACTAGTTGCATTTCTGCAGTTATGACTAGAAGCCAGGATATGTGTGTAATAAACCACAATGTGCAGTTACTGAGAAATAAAGCAGGATCTAATGGAAACCAAATGTTATGTTTTTGACATCAGCGCTTAACGACAAGATAAGCATGCCCTTTAAGTTGTTTAATGTGTGTAAAATTGTTGCTCGGGAAACTAACAAATATTGTTGTTGCTTTGATCTTTTTTTTTAAATAGTAGAAATATTTGATCTTTGTGTATTTTGATATCCAGCTGAGAAACAAGAAATTGTTTCACCAGCATGACATGTTCCATCATTACACATTAAACATTTAAATTTGAGACGTAGTGAACACCAGAACATTGGTTCAGTTATGGACTCTACTACTTGGACACAGTAAACACCCACCCATTGCCCAGGCGCTGCAAGGTGGGGAGCCTCCTTCTGTTTTGTGCCCTGTGGATCATAGTGGTAGACCAATTTCATTTACATTAACTTTTTGACCCTGTGGGCTTGCCTAATGCCACAGACAGGATTGCTAAATTGGAAAAATATCAATAATTATGTAAATGAGAGATTACATTTAAATTAAATTGTGTGGGCAAATAGGGTTCTGAACATATAAAGCTTATGTATATAATGTGAACTTGGATATATAAAGTAGTCACAAGGAACATTTAAATAGTTCTGAAAAAGTCTCATTCCTCCTCCGATAATCATAAATTACATGTAGCAATGCAAAGAATGCTAGTTTTTCTTAATACCTTTGTCATGGGTACGCTCACCCAGGAACAACAGCTTTTGTCCAAAGGGGCCGCTAGAATTAACACAAACTGAAAGTTCCTCGTATCCACTTTAATAGAACAATTCTTAAATACATGTGACAAAATACAATGTGCCTCCATGTTGGCTCTTGGCGAAAGTGAAATATGGTCCATTTCATTTCATTCATAACGGTTATGGAACATATTGTTTCCAGGGACATGCTCATCCCACGTCAGAACGATTGTACACAGAAAAGTAATCAAGCTCAGAGAGAGAAGAGAGACAGAGTTTGATGAGTGGTGTGGCCAACGCAGCGGAGAACAAATCTCCAAAAGGCTTCAAGAACATGTTGCTTTGCGTCAGCGCTATTGATGAAATGACCATTTGATCAATAACAGTGGCTTAAAGGGAGCAGAGTGAGATAGACTTCTCTAAAGAACAGTACAATAGAATAGAAGCTATCAAAGAACATAGATGCAGCAGTGGCCGGCAAAAAAGACTAAAGTAACACAAGGAATTTTCCCTTAGAGCTTTATTGCCAGCCAAGAAAATTACAAAAGCTTTATGAAATCAATACATAATTAAACTTGATGATGTTAAATCATTAGAAATTAACAGTTGTATACACATTGCAAAACCAATACAATTTTAACCAAACAACTTTCTAGTTCTATTCTAGTCCAGCAGTCTTTTTTTCATATAGTGTATGTTTTGAGATGGATTTTTTTCAAATATTTTAACTAAAACCACAGTAGTTTTGACATTTCTTCTTGTGTTGAAAATAGATTTAACTTTAATTTGTTTAATGGAAACAAGATACATCCATAAGGAGTCAATTGCAGCTTCATACTATATAGATATGTGCAGCTCTTATTTGCTAATTAAAACAAGATTAACAAATTAACAATCCTAAATAAGATTTCCCGGACTGACCACCATAAGGTCATTTCCACATAAATTTTTTCCACAACAACACCTATTATGCAAAATACATTTTTCATGTGTCCCCAGTGTGACTAGAGACTCACAAAGTATGAGAAAAAACAACACTCTCTCTTTTTCTCCACCTCCACCATTCTGCAAACCTGTTTTCAAAAACCCCGGGCGGCAGCAGGCTCTAAAACGGAGCATTTCAGACAGAGGCTGAAAAGAGGTGATTTAGCTATGTCACTGTGAGAAATATAAAAAATGTTTGGACTCTGTTACTACTATAAATTATTTTCATGTTGTATTAAAAAATACAAAATATACTTTGAATTCTTCGAGGGAGATGGTGTTAAAATGCAAACTTTGTTAAGAGAAAACATGAAAGCAGCAAGCGATACAGAACGGAACAGATACATTGGAGTACTTTGGGCTCTCATGAAACAGCTTCCTGTTGTGAGAAGATGATTACATCTTAGCATTTCATGCCACAGTGGCCTCGTCTGGGAGACCATTCATCTCAAGAGCCACAAACAGAGGCTCAAATGATCGCTTTGCTCTGTGTGTGGGTATGTGTATGTGTGTGTGTGTTAGAGCCACACTTGAATGAAATCACACGTCACATGAGCTGATATCTTTCTTTTCCACATGAAAGATGAGGCAGTGCCGAGGCCACAGAGCGCGCGTGCACACACACACACACACACACACACACACACACACACACACACACACACACACACACACACACACACACACACACAGAAAGAGCTTGTTTACTTTGTGTGTGTGCCCAAAGAATGTTTTGCAACAAAGATTTAGCATTAACCTCAGCAAGTTATCCACTACACTGCATGGCCTGTCAGATCTGTGTTTGGAAAGCTAAGGCCTTAACTATTTCTCTTAACTCTATCGCACTTACCAAAACATAAAGGAATGTATAGATACAGTATACAGTATAGGAAGGTTGTTTAGAAAGGAAGTCTGAAAGGCCACACCCCTCACCCCCTGAGTCCGACTCACTTGACATTCCTTACACAAGTACAGCTTAGGCCTGGGACACAAATGCCATGTCAACTTTTTCGGCTACCAGGTTAGCACACTAAAGCAGCCACACGTTCAACCTCCGACGCCCGTTGGAGGCGCGTCTGCAGGGACCCTCCACTTCACCTCAGGAGGCTCGCCTATTTTCTCTCTCTGCTTTAACTGATAGATACATACTCTGTTGACATTCTTATTGACTTTATACCAGCAACTTTCGCTGCAGTTTCACCATTTCCTGGTGCTTCTCTTTCAAAATAAAAGTTCCCACAAGCGCAAACGTGGAGAAAAAAAAAAAAAGAAATATGGCAATGAGGCACACGGATTACTGTCGAAACTCAATATTAATCATATGTATCATAAAATGACATGAAACAACTTATTATTAATGGTAATCATCTATGAAAACTCTGTGTAGAAAGACAGGGCTTTTAGAAGCAGCGCTGCAGCAGCAGCTGAGACGTGGCGTGTGTGGCCAAAAAACAGGGAGAGAGACGCAGCAGTAACAGACGCAGACGTGCTCCAGAGGTAGAAGCAGGATGTGTGTCTCGGACCTTATAGTGCTATACAATAGCCTTTTGGACCATAAAGGACAGCCACAAGTAATCGGAACTTCCGCATATAAAAGTACAATAAAAACGCATATTTAGGTTTTATGTTAGCATGTGGTGAAAGAGTGCTTTTCTTCTGCCCCCCTCTGCAACGATAAAAGGCGGACTTCTGCTACATTGACATCTACGCCAAATTTCCAATTGTGACTGCACTGACTGCCAGCTCCATTAGGTAACATACTAACTATAACCAAGAACTTCATACAACACCACTTCAAAGATACTGAACTATATCCCTTTAATCATTGCTGTAGAAGTATCCAACAGGAAGTCAATGCAGAAAGTAATGAGCATCATGCAAGACCCCCAGAGAAACCTTCAGGATGCCCAGACCTCAGTAGTTTACACATCAAGAAGCAGACTTTACCCAAGCCTGGTGCTCTGTTCATCATCTCAGCCTCTTTCACTGTAGGCCAATACAGTCCTTTATTGATGGGATCCCCAAAGGCCTGGGTCGTTGGTAGTCATGGGAGGAGGACCTCACCCCCATACAACGTACCATATGTATTGGTTCAAGAGGGAAGAGGCTTTCCATATGTCTCTGGCTGGGCCAATCTCATCTCTAGCTCCAAGCATCCCCGAGGACGGGATTGAAGAGCCAAAGCATTTTCCATATAGTAAGAAAAACCATCTGCTCATATCACTATTATTATTCGTCACAACAAGTCATTTGTCTGCTTTCCCCATGATTTACTCTCGGGGTCGTGGTGCATGTAATAAGAACAAGGCGTCACAGATTGGTTTTACATTGCAAATGCAATCATTTCTTTGAGGGAAAACATCTGTCCATTCCCATTTCAAATGACATGCTGTAGTGTTGCACTACAACAATGACTTCACCTGAGCCTGAAAACACAACCTCTCTGAGGGACCATCCTCATCCTGTCTGTACCAATCGCATCACATTAATTGTACACCATTGTAATATTGTTTAATTTTTCTTTGGGGTGTTCACACTGGAAAATAAGCAAATTAAGTAAACTTTTTAATGGCCATATGCAGGATAAAAAATGCTCCGGATGTGTAGAGTGTTAATGGATACTTATGTCTCCAAATGCTCATGTTGAGGAAGCTTGCGTAACACTTGGAAAAGCTCAGACTGGGGAGAAAAACTTTATTTTGAACTAAAATATTCACTTTATTCGATTACGATAAAACAATAATTTTATTTATTGTGACCTGAGCAAAATAAATCCTATCTCATCTTACTGTAAAAACCTTATGCATATTTCCCTCCGTATGTTCTAGAGTTCTATTTATCGCTGTGTGTCAACGAGCAACCTAACCCAGCTAAAGTGAAAAGGAGGGAACTGGCAGGGGCTTTGTACCACAATAACTTATTCTTTAACTAACTTTTGTCAATCAACGAAAGCTACCAGCAGCTAGCCTGGTGAGACCAGCCTGATCTCGCAAGATTTGCATTAGATTTTTCATCATTCCCTAAATTAGACTCTCTCCAAACACATGTCTGTGTTTATGTAGGAATGAAAACATGCACACACAGTGATATGAGTACAGCATGCAGTGGGCCCATTGATTGGACCTTTTAAGGGGCCCAGATATTTGGGGTGGCAGGATGGCCTAGAGGAAAGATGGCCGACCAGTAACCATGGGGACTCTGGTTGGATCTACGGTGCCCACCGTCCCTACCATTGTGTCCTTGAGCAAGGCACTTAACCCCAAAACTGCTCTAGGGGCGCTGTACTAGGGCTGAGCCTGCACTCTGACCCCCACCGAAGTGTGGTAACTTGAGAGGGGATATGCGAAAAGACACATTTCAATGGAGCCATTGACTAATAAAGTAACATAACTTAAAGCTCCCATATTATACACTTTTCGGTTCTATTATACACCATATTATATGGTCTTAGTGGTCCCTAATACGTTTTTCTTTAATTGTTTGTTGAAAATAACTTTCAGATAATTTATTGTACTATGCTGATGTTCAGCTAATCTCACAATGGCCTATTAAAAAAAAAAATGTAAATATACAATCTTTGAGCTGCCCCCACCTCCTGTCCGGAAGCGAAGCCAGATACGCCTCGCCCTGTGTCTGTCAGGGCCGTCGACCAATAAGAAATAGGGGTGTGGGCTGCACAGTGGAAGCTTCTGGCTTTCCAGTTTTTGAGGTCAGAAACGAGGAGAATTCTGACTGGAGTATATTGGGGGGGAGGAGTGGGGGTTTCAGAAAGGGGGAGAGTGAGAAAAGGAGAGCTTGTTATTTTTTTAAATATTTTGGCAGTCTCTAGGCACACCGTGGACTCATGGATATGTTAGAACACATTTAAAAAGTGCATTTAGCATAATATGTGACCTTTAATATTTGTGTGTGCGGGCCTGTCTCTGCTTACTGGTATTGGAAAATATGTGTTGACCTGGGGCCGTATTCACAAAACATTTTAAGGCTAAGAGTAGGTCCTAACGTGCTGATTTAGGAGTAACTCTCAAAAATAAGGGGCGTTTCACTCCTAATTTTAGGACTCCTAACTTTTTAAGATAAGTTTAATTCACAAAGCATTTTAGCGCTAAAACTAGCTCCTAAATCTATGAAAAGCTAAGAGTTCTCTTTGAGGACTCCTAAGTCACTAAGAGTAATTCACAGACAACCATTTGATGGCATTTTGGAGAGATTTAATAATAGTGAGCTTAACAAAAGGTACCTTTAATAACTGTGAGGGTTTAATGATCTTAGTGAAGTTATATTTAGAAATTATAGACACATTTATATGTATTATATTCATATAATTCATATATATATTTATTAAGTTCCTTTTCCTGCAGTTGCTTTGGGTTTACGATGCGCTGAAAGTTACTGTTGGTGTCACGTTTGGGTTTAATTTCGTACTAGAGTAGGCCTATAGCCTATGTGGCTCCTCCGTTCCACAGGTCCGCTGTCTGTATAGGTGCGCGTCTCGCCTTTTTCCTTCCGCATGCACTTTACGATTTCGCCGGCTGTTGTTTCCAAATTGTGAATTTCCTGGTTTGTCGCTGTCTGACTATTGCTGCATAGTCGCCGTTGAGAGAAATACAGTGAGAGTGCATGGCGTGCAGCTCTTCAATGAGGATATTTGTCCCGATTCAAATCATTGTAAAATGTAAAATGAATAGACCTATGTGGCGCTATTGTAGCCTATAGGTTAATAGTGAACGAATGTGTGGGAAACCCTGCAGTATCTTGGTTTCATGTTAAATCAGTGTCACTTGTCATTAATTGTATTAAAAACTCTTAACTTTAATACAGCGACACGATATGGATATCTCCCACAGTGTTTCTATCATAAATTCACTCTTAGCTCTCATTCCCTTTCAGCCAATCACTGTGGGCATAGAAGGTATGAACATGACGTCATCCATAGCAACAGGGTCAACCCCGCCCCCTTATCTTAGCTTAGGAGTCCCTCCCATTCCTTAGTAAAAGTTGGTCTTATCAGCTTTGTGAATAGGTTTTAAGAAATTACTCCTTACTAAGAACTTTTAGTGCTCCTTAGGAGTACTCTTAGCGCTAAGATAAAATGTTTTGTGAATATGGCCCCTGGTAAGCAGCTAGTTTTCCCACCTGAGATCACACAAACAACTGTCAAAGCAGATGTTGTGATGTGGTCCACAGCTGCATACAAGGTCCTATCATTGAACTGACTCTCCCTAGGGAGGAAGGGATACCAGCAGCACAAGAGTTCAAGCTGCTCAACTCCTCTGAACAGCCAGCAGAGTATATGGGCGCTGTTGTTAACTGCTCTTTATCTACTGTCTTTGAAACTCAACAGCTCCTTGCAGAAGCTCTTTGAAATATACTTTTTTTATTGTAAAGATCAATTCAAAGCCATGCAGGTAAAATGAAAAAGTAGGCAGAGGTGAAGGTAGAGGTATTGATGTAAGTGTTGTATTGTAACTCAGAAGACTCTACCGGGTGCCACTCCTGTCAGCTCAGAACAGGAAACTGAGGCTACAGTTCGCACAGGCTCACCAAAATTGGACAATAGAAGATTGGAAAAATCTTGCCTGGTCTGATGAGTCTCGGTTTCAGTTTCGAAGTTCAGATGGTAGGGTCAGAATTTGACATGAAAGCATGGATCCACCCTGCCGTGCACCATCCACCATGCGACGTTCAAAGTCACTTAAATCCCCTTTCTTCCATTCTGATGCTCGGTTTGAACTTCAGCACGTTGTCTTGACCACATCTACATGCCTAAATGCATTGAGTTGTTGCCATGTGATTGGCCCCAGCTATTTGTTTTTACAAGCAACTGAACAGGTGTACCTAATAAAGTGGCCGGTAAGTGTATATACATAGTACTGTGCAAAAGTTTTAGGCAGGTGTAAAAAGAATGCTTTCACAAATAATTATTTTTATCAATCCTAAAACATGCTAAGTGAGGGAACAAGGTAGTTATACTGGATAAGCAATGTCTCTCCCAGACAAAGATTTCAAAGCAGACTGTGGCTTCAAGATATGCTGTGCTTTTGACGAAGCACAAAGAAACGGGTAACATTGAGGATGGTACGCAGTGGTCGGCCAAGGAAACGTAGTGCAGCAGATGAAAAACAAGGAAGATGTCTGCCAGTGGCATCAGCTCAGAACTGGCAGAAACCAGTGTGGTCAAGGTACACCCATCTACTATCTGGATAAGTAAAGAAGTGGCCAGAAGTGGTTTTCATGTAGGGTTGCAGCCAATAAGCCATACCTCCGACATTGAAACCAGGTCAAGCAACTCAACTATGCACCAAAACATAGGAACTGAGCCTCAGAAAATTGTCAGCAGGTGCTCTGAACGAAAATTTGAAATAGTTGGCTATAGCAGAAGGCAGGTTGTTCGATGAAGGGCTGGAGAGCGGTGCAATAATGAGTATATGCAGGCAACAGTGAAGCATGGTGAAGGTTTCTTGCAAGTTTCTGCAAACGGAGTTGAAGATTTGGTCAGGATTAATGGTGTCCTCAATGCTGAATTCACTGCTTTTGTTAATTTAAGAAAATAAACTATTCACACTTTTACCGTTTTTGAAAGCATTTGTAGTTTACAGCACCAGCACCTGCCTGAAACTTTTGCACAGTACTGCATACAGTATACTGTTTAAATAAGCTATCGCAGGTGGATTTGAAGACATGCTTCTGTTGTGGGGTATCCCAAAAAGTTCCGTTCACGCTGTGCTCCGGGATAAAGCTAAACATATGATTAGAGCCATGAGTGGTGCTGGACTCCAGACACACCCTCCAGCTGGCTGTAAACGAGGGACTTTTAGCTCAGAGAAGTGTGTTCTTCTTCCCTTTTGTTAATGCCACTTGATAGCGTATTTTCTTTAGACCTCCCCTTCCTTGTTTAAATCTACATATTATCAACTCCACAACTCCAGTAACGAACACATCCTCATGAAAACTGAAGTTACAGTCTAAAGCGTGTCTTTGCCTTGAGAAGAGGCTCACCGATACGGTCAATAAGAATGAAGAGAAACCACAAACTCACTCTCTCTTCCTCTCTCTCTCTCTCTCTCTCTCTCTCTCACTCACTCACTCACTCACTCACACACTCACACACTCACACACTCACACACACAGTATAACACACTGTGATGAAGGCAGCAGCAGGACCTCAAATGAATCAAAATGCCCTTTCCCCGTGGCAGCTCTGAATCCTGGATGGCCAAAACAAAGAGATCCATCACTGCTACTGCTACAATTGGCTCTTTCTGCCCGATTACAGCTGGCTTCAAATGGCCCCCATCACCCAATTATGCTGTGGAAAAAAACGACACACAGCCACTGACATGGGCATTCATCTACACACAATAAATATCAAAGGGCTTCAGAAGCCATGACTATGTGTCATTGATTTGTGTTTATTATTATGGGAGATGACGTTTAAAAAAAGGCCAATTTGGTACAATCCGCTTAGGATATTAGAAAAACCTTTGATTTTAATTATCGTTTTATTTCTACGTATTGAAAAGCATAGAGTAGATTAGGCTTCCTATTCAAAAGTCTTGATTACTTTTCTGAAAATACAGATTTTTTTTTAGTCACTCTGAAAATGAAAATGAAATAAAATATGTTTTATTTTGTGCCAAATGGAATCAACTACGTCAGTGATGGAGGAGTTTGGAGGCTTTTATTTGTTTCCACATGCACAGAAGCCATCACCCACCCCAATCCCCTATCTGAGAACTCGTCAGCCTGTAAGCACGCAATTAAGCCATCTATTTAAGAGCTGTGGTGTGTGTGTGTGACATGGGGCACGTTTGTGTGTATTTGTGGTTGGGTGTGTTGTCGGTGTTCAAAACAGGAACATAACTTAGCTTGAGTAAAAGAGATTAAACAGATCAATGACATATCACAACTTTGTCTTTTGTCTGAATGCCGGTCTCACTGTAAATCTGTCTTCAGAATGAATTGTTTGTGGGGCCTTCGGGTGAATAGAGTAAAATGTATAACTTATACATTTCATCATTGACACTTTACCAGTTGATTACCTACATTAAAACACAAAAAAATTGTATAAAAATTGTTTTCATAAATGTTTGAATACATATACAAATTTGGCAATATTTCACTCATTTTGAGTACATTTGCATCTCTTTAAAGCTGGGGTGGAGGATTTGGGGAGAAAATGGCAGTTGGGGTAGAGATTCGACTCCAAATACCTCAACCGCTCCACTTGTTCTCTTTGGTCCCTCCCCTATGGTCCCTCCCTGACACGCTCTAAACCAACAAAGTCGTGCCAAAGTGAATGGACAGTCCCAACAGCCAATAAGAACAGAGAATTGGAGCCTCGCTCTGATTGGTCAAAGTGTACAGCTCATGTTAATTTTGACCAATCAGAAATCACATACCCCAGCTTTAAGAACCAAAAATCTAAATGTTGGATAAAGCCATAGTTACAATCTTGTTTTAATTTTTACAACATACTGTACTAGTGTCCAAAGATTTTACTGAACAGATTTTGAATAGTCTTTTTTTTAATTAAAAACAAAACAAAAACATACCATGTACAGGTCTTAAAAATGCATGGGAGACATGTTTTTAAAGAGGACCTATGATACCTTTCGACCTTTATGACCTATAAACGTTGTTATAATGATTTATAGTCATGTTTAACCATACTAGAGTATCAAGTAATTACGTACATGCATTTCGACGTATTCCCTGCTGACCGTATGGGGTGGCTATGCAGAGCACTAAAAACTATGGCAGCCGGTCGAGCCGAACTTGTTCAAATTTCCGGGTTGTGTCTGTCACGCTGGGGTCGTTTCTGTCATGTTTCCATAAATGGTAATGCTGCCGCTCAGGCAAGCTCCGGCTGCATGCCCCCACCTTCCTTAAAATTTCCCGCTGCAGGAAGGAAGGTAACCAATCACAACAGAGTGGGGTTTGCAGCAGGGGGGGAGGGGCGGAGAAGCTCAAAGCAGTGTGTAGAGAGAGACTGCTGTGCTCGCTAGGGTAAGAGGAAGAGTGTCCCGAAAATCTACATAGTTTTTTGTGATGTGATTTGTGTCAGGTTGCTCTATAGCAGTTATTAACAAGAAATGAAGACCAGAAAAGTAGTAGGGGAAGGTGGGGTGATTTGTGCATTTTAGAAGTTGCAAAACCCCTTGTTTCTAGAAAACCGTGGAAGAAATTGGAAATGTGACCACATATTTAAGAAGAGCCATCCATTTGACTCATCCTGTAAAGAAGGGAGACACAAGGAATAAGATATAAGCACATTTAAGCTCAAAAAACTGTGTTTTGCCTTTCAAAGTAAAATTTCCATGATCAAGGTTTTTTGATTATTGTGTCTGAACAATTATAGACACGTTTGAAAACATTTGACACATGTTTTAGTGCTTTGGTATGCTACACTTTGAGTCTATATAGTTAGCACAATGTCAACCCTAAATTGCTGCATCATGCCTATTATCCAAAATTCTGGGGATGGGGTGATTTGTGCGCAAGGGCCTGGGTGAGTTATAAGTAAGTAAGTAAGTAAAATGTATTTATAAAAGCACATTTATGACAGTTTGCACTGTCCAAAGTGCTGTACATAGTGCATTCAGTAGGTAAACAATGAAGGTAAAATAACAATAACCAAAATAAAAGACGTAAAGCCCATACATCCACATAAACACAGATAGTAGTGCAGAGGTAAGTAAGTAGTGCAGAGGTTAATGGGGAGGAAACACCAGGGTGTACATATGGGTTTTGAGCCTTGATTTAAAGGCAGAAATGTAGGGGGAATCACATTTGTCAGGTGGCAGTTGGTTCCACAAGCACGGAGCAACTAGTGCAAAGTACATTTCTGAGAGTTGTGCCAGTGGCATGGCTGTATACGCTGGTCACCAAAAGAAAGTGATAGTCTACAGTAGCTCAGGAGAGAGTGACATCTCAATTCCACTTAACGACACCACTGATGAGAGTTCAGATGGCCAGAAAGATGATGATGGTGACTGTGGGGTGATTTGTGCGACAAGACAACTTTTTTTCCGAAAGCTATATTTCTTAAACAGTTTATTCCAGATCCAAAGTTTTTATTGCCAGGGATGCACAACATCCTGAAATATATGTACATATTTGAGTTGGAGACATAACTGTCAAGGCCTCACTTTAAAATCACTTTGAGTAAAAAGTTGCACAAATCACCCCACCTTCCCCTATAATATGATCTCTCATGGACCATAAATCAGGCAAATGAAAGCATATGAGCAAATCCTTATGTAATAGTATTCAGAATAGTGCTAAGAATGATAATGGAAAGTTTAGTTGAAAAAGTTTAGGTTAATTGAAAAAACTAATGATAAAAAGATGTTTGTATAGGAACAATATACATTTAGAAAAAGATACGCTTTAGTCAAATTTACACGTCAATGTAAATTTTGGGCCTTACATTTATACTAGTTTAAAAGATGACGCGTTATGGAAGCAAAATAGACATAATCGCAAAATTGACCAGTGCTGGATTTTTAATTTTTTTTTGCCTGCAGTGTCTGGCCTTAATGAACGTAATCATTTATAAAAATGAGTTTCTAAAATGGTTTTGTGACTCTTTTAGTCAAATCTCCTCTGACAAAATATTCTCGGTTTTGAGAGATAAAATCCAAGAAGGGAAATAAATGTATTTCACTTCTCCAGTGATGACTCAACCTGACGGCACTCATAATGTCGTTTTGATCGCAGGCCTTTTTGCTGTGTTCCTTTCCTGCTGATTCACAATGGCCTCTAAATGTGCTAGCACATTAACTAGCATGGGGTGAACTTTCTATAGGTGGAGTGGTGGAGAGATGGAATGGCTTCATGTATTAGTGTCACCCTCAGGGATTTCTTTTCTCTTCCAGTTGGCAGGATAAACATAGAAGCTAGAGAAAAGATGTCTTAAGACGAGTGACTTGCTAATTTATCATCTCCTGATAAAAAAAAAACACTTTTTAAATTTCCATCTTTTTTTTTCAAAAACAGAACATTATTTCAAATTGGCAGTGCAAAAAAGTGCACAAACAACAGGGGCTGTTAAAATAATAATAAGAAAAAAAACGAATAGCTTTAACAAAAGGCCATGGACTAAGACAAAAAAAAGACATGTATGCTTTACAACGTCTGAAAAATATGTACGTTCCTTTTTCAGAGGTATTTTCAGTATTTTAATTGGTGAATTCAGTGTAGGGGTGTGGCTCCTATACGCTTAACATAAATACGTTTAGTAAAACCAGCAACATTAATTAAGCTTTTTCATCACGTAGTAACGTGCGCATCTTTCTGCACAAAGCACAGAGCGAAAGCATCCCTTACGTGCGTCAGTCCCTGGCAAATAGCGAAAAAAAGAAATTGCTGTTTTAGCAAATTCCATGGACTAGAGTCATTTGCAAACAATGTGACAGTGAGTTGGTTTACTTAAACTGCACTGGAACAATGAGGAACCATAATAAATATAAACCTCCAACAGTGACATTGTCGAGTGATGTGACGCAAACATCAGCTGATTGTCTGAGTGCGACGTGTTCACTTAAACATTGGTAAATAGTTTGAAAATGTATTACCGGGCATGTCATTTGCTTCCAGTCTGAATGGACTGAACCTTTGCCGTGCTCTGCTCAACTCCTCTGCATGTGAAGTAAACAGCTCCGTGAAATAGAGAGTGACTCAACGAATCGATAAGGAAATTTGTTCCCAACACTTTTAGTAATCCAATTTTGTAGGATTTTATCAATTCATTGTTGCAGCTTTACCTAAACTTAGTTTCTAAGGCTTCTGAATTGATGCCCACGTCGCTGACTTGTTTGGTTCCTTGAATAGGTCTGATGTAGTGCTCACTGGAAGCTCATTGCCTCACTTAAGAGCCCATTGGTCCAGTCTCATCATGTTTAGTGTTCACCAGCGTATACCTTGGCCAGGTTTGTGCGCATTAGTACGGTACGCCTATAGAGCATATTGGAGCCTGACTGACCAGTGAGCCAACTCATTTGGTGGCTTCAGTCTTGAATAAAAGATGATAATCCCCCTGCAAAGCATCGACCGTAGTGTGTGTGTGTGTGTGTGTGTGTGTGTGTCTGTATATGTCTGTGTGAATATGTGTCTGTGTATGTGTGTGTATGTGTGAGTGAGTGAGTTAGTGAGTGTGTGTGTGTGTGTGTCTGTCGATGTGTGTCTGTTTGTCTGTTAAAAGAAAAGCAGTGAAGGCTCCAGCAAAGAAGTAGGTGGTGTTGCCTGCCAATGAGAAGACGTTAGCCCCGGGCGCAAACTGAGCCGGCAGCCTGCAGTCAGCGCTGACTGGCAGCAAAGAGAGAGAATAGGAGAGGAATGTAAGTGCTTCCCATCATGTTCCCTTCACAAGAACAAAGGCTTTGTGCTCATCGGGAGTCTTGCCTCACGCTCAAGAAACGTCTACTCACTTTAACCACCCGCAAGCCCTAACATACATCATTCTGGCATCACAAAAACAACAGGGGTGGGGAAAAAGACTGAGTAGGAGGAAGAGAACGCAATCTGAATTTCAGTTCAATACACACTCTATTGAGATTTTGTAATTTTGTCATTGCGCCAATGTGCAAGACTCAATATTGTAAGAGTCTGAGAAGATAAGATTTATTCGCCTGTGGTTGAATAGTTTTTTTTTGGCAGGGATTAGCCAAAGAGAGTGCACTCAGTGATAAATTGCACCGCATGACGGCTGCCAGAACTTCTATTGACAAAAGAAATGACACCTTTATTTTAGGATGGTTTCAATTCAGTGCAATTCAGTAAAATGTCCCCCCAGCCACCATCCAGAGCAGATAACAAACAACTTGAGGAACCGGCAACTACTGGCACCATGGCGCACTTCAGAAAACCAGATTAATCTGAAAATCAAATTGCATCCAGACAATCAATCAGGCAAAAGTGACACTTCTGCACCCACAATATGGCCTGAGGGAGGAGGCAAAGCTGTTTAGCTCCCCAAGTGCCTACAGCCTATACATTTGATCTATGATACTAGGGAGAACCTTTACTGGAAAACACAAGGGCAAGCAAGCGTGGTGTTATGTGTCCCCATTATAAATACACCCCTCTGTTTAGAGGGCATATTATTCAGGGACTCCGTTGGGTTTCGTGATTTATGATTGAAATATCCCCCCTAGCCTGAAACGCAGACAAAAGCGGAGGATAAATAATCATATTAGGAGGAGAGGCAGTGCTTGAAATTATGCACACACTACTCCATATTCGCCCCATAAAACTGACATGAAGACCTGTAATTTTTGATGAATATACAGTGTGCAAAACGTGGAGTCGGGCACAGAGCACATAACCGGGAGCAGCCCATAGAAGCTTGTTATAGTACAAAATGAGTTTGTTATCTGCATTTAAATGTAATACGTCAAAATCTAAATATTCAAAAGGAGATCTCAATTATGTTTTCTACATTGACAGGATGCAGTGGCCTTATACATAAAACAAGGCCTTCATTATAATGACAGCAACTAACCTCATAGAGGTAAGGTTACTTGTGGTCACGGTAGTATGAGACACATTATACATAATACATAATGTGTTTGTATTCTACTAATTTCCTTTTCTGAATATATTTTTCAAGGGAGCATAACTGTTTTCCTAGGTTATGTTTACCACCAGCCATTTCCAATTCAGGAAGTGGGACATTCTGACACCATACAGAAGTTGTAGGGAGGATGCCGCTGTGCATGGTTAGACATGCTACACTAAGAACTCAAATGGTGTTTTTCCATATGAATGTGCTTGCTTGGCTTGGCTCGGCACATCAGCCCAGCACGGCAGGGGTTTGCATTTCCATTACAGCAGAGCTACCCAGTTGTGGACATGAATTCAACTGATGATTTGTCGCCATGTGGTGCTTATGTGTGTTAATGTATTTGACCATTGAATGTACCACCACACAACTGTTAATAAAAACATTTATAGAAAATGAGGTGCCATCTTGAGTTCATAAAGTAAAAAATAACTGTCCTGTTTTTCTGTGTATAGCTCTTATAATACATCCATGGATTAAAATTATAGTAAAGTTTAACATTACCGCAGCCTAAATGCTAATAGCTGTCAATGGTGTTTTCCATGATAAATTAGCACTAAGCTAGCGATAAAGTGCACGTTTTTGCCATATGGCATGTATGTGGCAAATTCAAATTCAATTTAATAAAACACATGATCATACATGGGTTAAAAATGCTAGAATTAGCCAGAAGGCTATTTTTCATCTGTAGTCACATGGTTGTTATATATTCAGCGGAAGCCATTTACATGTTGCTTCATTGTCACTGAATAATGAAACTGATTCGTCACCGTTCAGTGATGTCATCACAGCTTGCTCGGAGACGGGGTCAGCTGGATTTGGCCCACCCCCAGAGAAGCTCCATTTTGGGCGTGGTAACGGAAATGCAAGTCAACGCAGTACAGTTTGGTTTGGCACAGCCAAAACCCTCAGACCACAATTTATGTCCTGTGAGTTCAGGCTACTGAAATCTGAAGGGTTATGGAGGGGAGAGTTGATGCTTTTGGTTGAACAAAGTAAATGTGCACGTCCAACTGTGAGGTTCAAGTCGATTGATATAATACATAATATTGACTTTTTCAATATTTAATTAGGATCTCTTAAAGTACTTTGAATCAACATAAACATAAAAACATAATTCCTGCAAAAGCACCTGTATATGAATAGCTGGATATGATAATGCATGATGATGTATAAACTATAGGTGCATTGACTGCATGAAGTCGATTTCCTTGACACCTTTGATTTAAACAGTTCAACAGTGATGTTTCTTTCCAGCAACAACCTTCATTGTTCCGGTAAATTGTAGTTCCAAGTAAAACTGTGACAAATGTAAGATAATTCAAATAAAGTTGTCTTGCTTTTTATGGGGTAGTACCGTACATGCACCCGCTACACCCACATAAAAACAACATTTTTGGATTATTTGGATTACAGTCGAGTCAACTGCTTTTCTCATGACAATACTCAACCAATGGTCAAGCTTTCAACTGGCCGAAGTGGGCCTGGCCTGATTTGTCAAGTTTTCCCTCATGCTACCAAAGCTGTTAATAAGTTAAAAATAGACTTCCCCCGTCTCCTGGCAATATCTACCTGAGCCCTCATTCAATACCAAGTGTCTCGGTCAAAGCCTGCCTCCACAATAATTACCTAACTGTCAACTAGGATTAGAGTCTTAAACCACCCTGAGTCAATCCACAATCCAAAGAGAAAAAACACCTGGGGAGGTGCACTGTGACATCTCAGCACTGGCGCATACACTGTCTGGATGGAGAAGCAGAAAGGGAAGACGAAAACCTGTAAGGAATCATCTGGGACAAAAAAATATATATTCAACTCTCTTCTCCAAATCCCCATCTCAACAAGATCACACTAGGCTTTGTGAAAGATGGATGTAAGGGCTTAAGTAATGCTTTTCTATATAGGTTGAAGATTGACATAAGACCACAGAAACGTTACTACAACAGAGCATTTTTTTTTCATCTCATCGACCAATACAATATCCAAGAAAGAAGCAAGCATTTGTTTTTATCCTTGGGGTTGTATACACAGTTGAATGCACTTCTTGTACGTCTTTTTTTAGGATAAATGTGTCAGCTAAATAAATGTAATGTAATGCGTAATAGTCTCCTGGATGCTTCTTTGCCAACACTACACAATTGGATGACCTTTAGGTACTGCACATAGAGAACATTTTAATAAACCAGGAGGTTTATTTTATTCTTTGCAAGGAAAACATGTTTAGTCATTTCTGACACATGCCAAAAATCAAGTAAAGTACATCAAGGGAAAGGCTAAAAAACATATGAAGAGGCACATTTAAAAAAGAAAAAAAAAGTTTTTCATGGACAACAGCCAGGCTAGGAATTTTTTTTTAAATAATGGTTGGTTATACTATAGTTGTCAGTGACTGGGTGCCTAGGCTACTACAATATCAAGTCAGAGCTAATCTAAGTATTTTTTCCTTTCAGATTTGTCCTCAAAACTACATTGATTCTGTCTGATCAAATCACTCAAGGTCTCTAACCTAGCAGAGATGGGCCTAAAAAAGAAAGAGAATGCATTCCATAGAAATTGGCAGCTTTGTCTCAGGCAATTCATTTTTTTATCAATGCTGAGCACGCGTTTTTATCTGATATTATTAAACAAAAGATTCAAGGATGGGGGTGGGGAAATGGAGAATGTTTTGTGGTAAAGGCTTCCAAGAGTAGGACAAGTAAGCCTTTTGGATATAAAGGACATTACACCACTCCACTACTCCCCACATCTCTCTATTTCTCTTTGGTCTTCCCCTGTCTGTCTGGGCTT
This sequence comes from Ammodytes marinus, assembly GCF_949987685.1. NCBI lineage: Eukaryota > Metazoa > Chordata > Actinopteri > Uranoscopiformes > Ammodytidae > Ammodytes > Ammodytes marinus. The sequence continues at coordinate 20,862,876 of NC_137233.1, forward strand.
GATGTGAGATGCACAGGGACCGACTGTCAACCAGAGGAGCAGCTGTTTTTCCAGATCACAGGGTTAAAGCAGTCAGAAAGCCTGGGGGCCTTTAGAGACAGGGACTTGTCAAAGCAATAAGCCTTGTCTGGGAACAGCAACCCCCCCCCCTAATGCTCCACAGGAACCTTTGTCTGTGTTACAAGCTCACCAGCCTACATGACCATCAAAGAAGAGCCAAGGACCATTCTCCCAGACTAGGAGGAGACGTTCTGTCATAAATCAATTTTGGGACAATAAAACGCATTAGATTATTTCACACATTTAAAATCACATATAAGACAATAAAAAATTAGTTCAAGAAACATCCGGTAAATCAAATATTTTGGCTGACAGCAGTTATAATCACGATATTGCTTTGTATACCACCATGAACATATAAAAGAAAGCTTTGCACTTTTTTGAAATGTGTTGAACGTTTAGGTGCTATTGTGAGATTTCTGAGGTAACAATCCCATTATATGAGAATACATCGTCCACTTAGTTTCCATTTGACACGTTGTATAAAAATGTAATTTATATTGTACCTTCTGCCGATAATCAGCCATTCAGTATACAACATTAGGCTACATTAACCCACGTATATGCGTACTGAATATGTGACTGACTGAATGCATGAAGGAATTTGCAAATCATTTTGAGAGACAAGCAGAGGGCTTAAGGGCTCTTACTGGACACGCTTTGAGACAACCGACTGGCACATGTTTGAGGATGCAGCTTACGGGCAACTTCAGACTCTGTCCCAGCCTGTATAAAGTAAGGGCTGCCAAGACGCTGTTCCAAAAGCAATCGTCTGCATTTACCCTGACCAGAAAACAAACACTTTCAACCCCCGGGGGGACTCTCAGGTGTAGAAATGGACATTAAATAATACAGTGGAATTTTAGTTTCTGTTTGGGCGAGACACTACAGCTGAACAGGGTAAACATTTTACTTTTTACTTATAGAAAAAAAAACTTATCAATTGATTTTGTGCATTAAAATAAAAAGGCGAATGTCAGTTTTAAGGATTTCTTATTTTTTTCTGGTGTGGTGACTGCGTGATTTTATTGTAATTCCATCAATGTCTCAGAAGCAAGGTGTACTATTTTCTACATTTTTCTACAAAATGACTTCTAACAAGGTTTATGTTGTCAGTTCTCTGACAACAGTTGTTTGAGCATTTCTGCGTGGATGGAAATCCCTTTTTTTTCTTAAACATTTTAACAATCAGACAGCTTAGTTTTACACTATTTAAGGTAGATGTTTGCACGTCATCATGCTACTTTTGGTGTGACTTTAATTTAGTGGGCAATCAACTGTACTTAAATTATAATGCCAGACCATTCCTTTAACTTAACCATTTGGCAATATATGTGAGTGACAAGCAGAGCGGTGTTGGTAAGATGGAGCTTTGTAAAGGGATTCCAGTGGCCCTGTTTGATATGCCCCCAAGGCTACAGCCCAAAGGCATTTCAGAAACTGTCTTGTTCCTGAGAAACAGCACCAGCGTTCAAGGCTTTATTATGGTCCCCCTCTGATGTGTTGCATTAAGAAAGAAAAATTGTTTCCTTGTCTTGTGTGTTTTCTGTTTGATAACACACCTGAAGACATCATTTGTTCTTGAGATGGCAGTTGTGAAAGATGACAAAATGGCTCCCGGTGTTTAGTTTAGCCCTCATCCATGCGCGCTGGAACCTGTTTTCAGGTGTGGCTGTCTTGGACAAAACCTGTGACAGCTCATGTTATGAAGACTGTAAAGCTGTATTATATTTGACATTATTCTATTACATGTACAGTATCATATCTTGTCTACATTTAATTTAATTAATTTTTTTGTATTGTACATTATATCAGTGATTCTTGAGAAGTGGGAAAAAATACAAACCCTATGTTTTGGCAAATGAAATAACATGTATTTATCCAACATATACTAAGCTACTGACCTAATATGAACTACCATATTTTCTGCACTATAAGACGCACTGGACTATAAGCCGCAGGTGTTATAATGGTTAATTACCATACGTAAGGATACTGCTTGAGGAAGCTCCCATTTATTAACATTTCAACAAACAAGTTGCATATTTGCATAACGTACGTAAGTGTTACCATTTAGTGCAATAGTAGCTACTAGGGATGAGCACAAGTGTTTTCGCTACTCGTGTGATCGCATGCATTCCTCGAGAATCAATCGATTCCTTGTTAAACTTTTTTCTATTTTTAGAACGCAACACATCTGTCTACAGAACAACGGTTGACCGCAATAAAGCGCTCAATGCTTATGTCAAACAGTCACAGTTGCCATATGATATTAAGGATTTTTTTCCACAAGTTTAAAACACATTTTCCTCACTGAAAGTAATTAAATAGACGGGCCACAATTTAAACCGATCCAGTAGGTCTGCGATGGGGAGAAAAAAAGAGAAAAAAAGCATGTAGTTGTAACAAAAAATAAATAGCCTAAGTCACCATTTAAAATAAGAAGGGCAGCAGATAATATAAAATGATTGTCCTACAATTTAAATACATATAAATAACTCACCAAAGCAGATAGTTGTAGGCCTATATCCAACCGCGTAATGCTCACTCCGTGTCCGTGAATAATTACCGCGACTAATTCCTTAATAACGGAACGTTACACCGGTCGGTTTTTGAATCGTATCTCCATATTCCCTATTGAAGGCTTCTTAACTGTTGTTGGCTCGGAGCGAATGTACCTGAAGTAAGCCTTGCTTCTTCTTTTCTTTCCAAGCGGAGAGCACCTTGCATGCTCACCTGGAGTCTACTCATTACTAACTGAGAGTAACAGGTGTCATCTCCCCTTTTTATAAACGTAACTTTATCATCTGCTTTGAAATAGCCTAATTGGACAGTTATATTCCTGAAAATGTTCTGGAGAAGAAAGGAGAGACCGTGTTCAGCTCCGCGGTGCTGTGGAGAACACAGGCTGCGCTGTGGTGGCACGGAGGTGGCAGTTATTTGCAGTTGATGTTTGACACAACGCTCAGTTTATTGCACTTGCATCAACATATTTAATTTTGTTAAACTTTATTTGATCCGTTTTGTACACGTAGGCCTATATAACATTTTAAAATAGGGGCGGCCTCGGCCTAAAGGCTACAGACACTAAAAAAAAAGATTTTCCTCATCCACCAATCGAGTTAAATTGAAACGAGGAGTACTCGAGTACTCGATTACTAACGCCCAGCTACAGAACATATACTGTGCTGTGTAATAGAAGGGTCGAAAAATGGGGGAAAAGTCGTGGCTTATAGTCCGAAAATTACGGTACTTGATCAAAAATAAAATTATCAAAACATTTCTAATAACTTCTTCAGAAATTGTAAGTCGGTGTTGATATATCATGGTTGTGACACAGGACTTTCAAGATTCGGAATGTAAAATATTCTAAAACTACAACACTTATCAGAGCATGTCTGACTCTGATGTACTCTGCAGAGGTAGAATTTGACAAGAGGTCCTTCAAAGTGACAGCTGCCCCTTATTTCGCTTGATTTTATTGCATTTAAATGAAATGCCTGACGGTGTTGACCTAAAGTGGTCCCACCACTTAGAAACCTTAGAAAACATGAATGTGTTGTAGAAAAACTGTTTTTATTGATATGAGAGATTATTTAGTGTTGCTTTTGATTTTAATCATTAAAGTACATTTTTAATAGGTTTTATTGCATATGAAAGATTAAAACCTTCTCTGAGGACACACTGTTTTGGACGTCGTGAGAAGATAACAAGTGTCATATATTTGACATAATAATGATACAATTTAATTTAAGGGGATAATTGTGCTCCAGACATTCTATTCTTAAGCCCTAATAACATCTACAATTTTAAATAGTTTTAGTTTTAAACATAACAGCAGTTACATATGGAAGACGGCCTTTTTTCCTGGTTCTCAAGAATCACTTATGTATATGTATGTATATGGTGTATCTGCACAGTGTCCTTGCACTTGCTCTCTTCACTTGTGTGTTCCTATTATACATTTTCTTCTTCTATACTGCATTGTTGAAAAGATTTCATTGCCAATGACTCCTGCTATGATTGTTGTGCATATGACAAATAAACCCTTTTTCTGCTGGATTTGTTATTGTAAGAGCCAATTTTAGTTTACTTCCTATTTTGTAAAGGTGTGTTATTTTTATCGCTATGTTTTAAGGGAACATTATCAGTAATATTTAATATTTATAGTTTGGCATTTAGTCAGTTTACGTCATCTCTTATTGTTTTACGACATATTAATGCCGTAACTTGTAGCCATGCGCATGACTATTAGGAGAGTTCTTGCTACGATGTATTGACGTCAGAGAAGTTTGTCAGGCATGTTTCTTTCTTTCAAAGGTTTTTTTATTAAATGTTAGTAACAACGGAATTGTAACACAGCGAGTACAATTATTTTTCCCCTTTTTCTCCCGAACATACCCCACCCACATCCCACCCTCACACCCAACAACACAAAACACACCCCACAAGAAACAAAAACAAACAATCAATATGAAAAAAATAAAAAAATTAAGCACAAAAATAAATCAAATTAAATCAAATAAAAGAGGGGAGGGGGTAGCTACTCTTCTATAATTATTGTTGGTTTTTAAAAAAAATTTAGGAAGGGGCGCCAAATTCTGTCAAATTTATTCTCGGATCCCTGGGTAGTGTACCGTATTTTCTCTAAATTCATACATGCCATAATGTCTCTAATCCAATGTGAGTGGGAAGGAGGAGCAGGATCTTTCCACTTGAGTAAGATAACCCTACGAGCAAGTAATGAAGTAAAGGCCAGTACCTTCAGCTTCACTTTAGGCAAGCCCGGATTTGGAGCAATGCCAAAAATTGCAGTGAAAGGGTTCGGCTCAATTTGATGCTGAATTACTTCAGAAATTGTTTGAAAAACTGATGTCCAGAACTCAGTCAAGGTGGGACACAACCAGTACATGTGAAAGAGTGATGCCGGTGCGCTCTTACAGCTATCACAGGTCGGGTCTACATCGGGGAACATATGAGCTAATTTAGTTTTAGATATGTGGATACGATGTACTACTTTAAATTGCACAAGAGCGTGTCGGGCGCACATGGAGGTTGTCAGGCATGGTTCGATACAAGTTGTTGACCGTAGTCGTTTGTGGATTAACATGTTATAGGAAGAACATGTAAAAACAACTTTTGGATAATAAACCCTTAAAAGCTATCCTGCCTCTCTCGTGGATTTATGGGTGTTAACAAAGAACTGGATATACGACACACGCGTCAAGGCTTCGAGTTCAGCAGCCTACAAGCTATGTGGCCATTACTTTAAGGTTGGTCGGCCATAACAGTTATATTCTAATTGTAGAAATATGGTATTCTATGTCATTTCCTGTGTCATTATTTTGCATTGGCCATTTACGTTGAGGAGCTCCCCTTAACCTTTAGAATTGCATGCACTTCTGAATCCACAAGATCTTGAACATGAATGGAAAATATTTCATTTCATTATTAAAATGAAGGTAAGCTGATATTTCCACTGTTTTTGAATCCAACCTGTACCCACCCACTGAGCATTCAAGCCAACATATGGCGTCTGGTCCACTATGAGTGATGGAAGAGAGTGGGAATGTGGAGGAAAACCGGTGAGATGACAATCTATAAATGTCCTTCAGTATGAAAGATGATTTGAGTCGCTCAGCCGTAAAGGAGATCCATTCACATTACTGTTTGAAACAACATATGTGTTAATTGAGAGAGAAGATAGATGGACCAATCCGCTCGATTTTTTCAACAGTAATTCATGTAGCATAGGGTATTTCCATGTTACCACTAAAACAATAAACAACCTTCCGTTTTTCTTTATCTCTTGCAGGTTAAGTGGGTTAAAGTAAGCAGTGCCTTCACAGCAATGTTTGCATACTATATCTGCTAGTGTGCAAATGATGTAGCTTTCAAGTAGAAAAACAAGCAAGTTTTTCTTTTTGGCAGTGAATGGATGGCGCCATTCACCATTATATTGTCATTTGGCTACAGTGATACAGTTCTCGTCTAATGCTGGGCTTACACTACACAACTTTTCACGCAATTTGACAGTTGCAGTCAATCTTCCAATGTCGGACTGAAATCATAGAAGTCGTGCTGGAGTTGTGGTGCACGCCCGTAATCTCAGTCGTTTGGTGTAAGGTGGTCATCCGACCCGATTTCTGCCAGTCTTCTTCCCGTCTTGACGTTCCGACATTATCAAACATGTTTGATATTATCGTTAGTCTTAAGGGGTTGGCTCAAGCGAAATTACGTAAACACTGTCACACTCTCGCATGCACCAAGCACGACGCAGGAGGAGCGGCATTAGTCGCGACCTGTGTCCGCCTGTGCAGGCACTTATTTCGGACACTTTTTCCTTGAAGCCTCGGCTGGAGAACCAGGCTGACAGCCGTGCAACCTTAACACTTTACCGTCAAATACAGGGTTAGGAGTTAAAGTTATTGGGGGACGAGATCAGCAAATAAAGATGGTCAAATAACTAAAGGAAGTCCCCCGCTCGGAATATTGAATTAACTTTTTTTTAATTAAATAATCACTATCGCGTTTGCGGAAATAATATTAATCTCAAAAGGAATCTAGTTGTAGTCTTGCAATATGAGACCCCCTGTCTTTTCAAAATCTCACTCTGTGACTGCAAACTAATGACTAGTTGTCTTCAGGTGTGAGTTGATTGTCTTTAGATGTAAGAGGGTTTCAGTCTTCAGTATTTTCAAAGTATTTTACAAGTCCTCTAGTGTAAGCCCAGCATTATATGATTTGGTTGTCGACTTTCTAAAACATGTAAAGGGGAATTATGTTAGGATATTGCATTTAACGTCACAAAATGACATAGCCAATGTTATAAGATTTTTTTGAGTTGTGTACTAAAAAACAACACAAATGTTTCCATCAATTTCCAAAATCAGATAAATGATTCATAAAGTGCAGAGCCACTTGTTGCAAGTACTGCTGCACACAATAACATTAGACATGAAGAAGGGACTTAAAGCACAGAAGCACTATGTATGTATGCCAGAGCAGCAGCCCCCTTCACTCTCTATCCAGCCCATGCTTTTAATGATTTCTAGTGAAGGCTCTTCTGTCGATGCCCCGAGGCCGCCAGCAATATTAATTCTTCATCAGGATACTTGTTATGCTGCAAGTTTTCCTGGCTTTGAGTTTCACAAGCAGCTTAAATATACATTAGCAGGTTCGGGTTGAGAGGAGGGGTGAAAAGGAGAGGAGGATGAAGGGGAGAACAAGAGAAAAGGGAAGAGAAGAACAGTAAAAGTGTTTGGTTCCTTGCTCAAAAAAGTATTTTCAAAAGTTGTAGGGGAGAGTGGCCTAAGTTGTGCCGGTGGGCAAGTTGTGCCACCCCTTGTTTCTAGAAAACCATAGAAGAAATTGGAAATGTGACCACATATTTAAGAAGAGCCATCCATTAAACTCATCCTGTAAAGAAGGGAGAAACATGGAATAAGATATAAGCACATTTAAGCTAAAAAAACAGGTGTTTGCCTTTCAAAGTAACATTTCCATGATCAAGGTTTTTTGATTACTGTGTCTGAACAATTATAGACACTCTTGAAAACATTTGACACATGTTTTAGTGCACATGTTTTAGTATGCTACACTTTGTGTCTATATAGTTAGCACGATGTCAGCCCTAAACTGCTGCATCATGCTCATTATCCAAAATTCTGGGGATGGGGTGATTTGTGCCAGAGGGCCTAGGTGAGTTATAAGTACGTAAGTAAGTAAAATGTATTTATAAAAGCACATTTATAACAGTTTGCACTATCCAAAGTGCTGTACATAGTTAAGGTAAAATAACAATAACCAAAATAAAATACATAAAACCCAGACATCCACATATGAACAAAGATAGTAGTGCAGAGGTAAGATAGTTAATGGGGAGGAAAAAACAGGGTGTACAGATGGGTTTTGAGCCATGATTTAAAGGCAGAAATGGAGAGGGAATTGCATATGCCAGGTGGCAGTTGGTTCTACAAGGGCGGAGCAGCTAGTGCAAAGTACATTTCTGAGAGTTGTGCCATTGGCATGGCTGTATACGCTGGTCACCAAAAGAAAGTGATTGTCTACAGTAGCTCAGAAGAGACTGACATCTCAATTCCACTTAACGACACCACTGAGGAGAGTTCAGATGGCCAGAAAGATGATGATGGTGACTTTGTCATTGTGAGCTTTGCAGGCAAAACCACTTGATCTGCTAGGCCTTGTTTAAGAAAATTGACCTTCAATCTTTGTAAAATATTTACTTTATTTACTTTAAATACACCTTAAACAAGTGATTGTCTAATCTGGATTTGTCTTGCATTGCAGTTTATGAGATATATATCAATGGCACAATTTACCCGATGGTATTTTCTCCAATGGCACAACTTACACCACACTTACGGGGGCAAGTTGTGCCACAAGACACCTTTTTTTCCGAAAGCTATATTTCTTCAACAGTTTATTCCAGATCTAAAGTTTTTATTGCCAGGGATGCACAACACCCTGAAATATATGTATATATTTGAGTTGGAGACTTTACTGTCAAGGCCTCACTTTAAAGTCACTTTGAGTAAAAAGTGGCACAATTTAGGCCACTTTCCCCTATTATAACTTCATTTATTACTACATGCCAAAAGTAATTTGTTAGTCATTACGTCACACAAAACTGGTCCTTACTTCTCAAAATACAGATCTTGCATGCGTCAGTTGGCGGGCTCTAACGCCTGTGAGTGCACAGCTAAAAGCCCTATTTGCATGGGGATTAGTATTAAACTAAATGTCTATGGCGACTCGAGACAATCTTTTAAACAACTTTGCTGTTTGATAAAGAAACTGTAAACAGTAGCAGGGCTCAAACAAATAGACCGAGGCAACAATACACAAACGTATTATAACAAGCTTATCACAATAGCCCTTCTACATTAACCTGACAATACTAATGACATACAGTATGCGTTAGGTTTGATCCTTACAAGTTAAAGTCATGACGAAAGATCATGAATTTCAGCTGGACTAATTTTACATGGAGATTTAATTTTTTTACTGTCAATAATCACAGGTCAATAGATGAAATATCTGCCCACATGGGACAGTGTGCTATAAAAGTGAGTGGTTGTCACCTAATGACTCATTTTGCAACGATTAGGTTAAAAACTAAATCCCACGGGAACAAGTGATATTATTACTGCCCAACACTGGAAACAATAGTATGGATGGTAAAATATCAGATATTAAGAAGGGGAAATATATATATAACCTACATATAGCAGGAAAACAAGGTATCTAAATGCTATTTGTCTGTTTTATTGGCTCATACATGTGAAAACGTTTGCTTCTGTATAAATACATAAATATCATCAAAAATTCGAGCAGAGGGATAAGTGTGCAGTGAGGGGTCTCTGATGAGCCTGTAAGCCAAACAAACTTTGATTTACGTGTTTGGTAATGAACTTGGTAATTACACTAAATTAAGACCATTTGCTTCAGCTGGAGTTCTCAATCTGATAATTGGTATCCTTTCACTGGCCTTTGTTCTGCTATGTATTAGGCTTCCTCTAGGACAAAATTAGAGCAATTATTTGTGCTCTGTAATCCTGAAGCACACAAAGAGAAATGTCTGAGCTGTGGTGTTGTGCTGGCAAAGCCAGGGAGGCCCTATTGATTGTGGATACAGTACATATATCTTATCTACAGTTTATCTAGATTTTGTAAATCATCACATATGACTAAAAAAACAAGTTAGGTTGCTACAACAAAGTCTGACTAAATAAATGCAGGCATTTAACCGGTAAGACAGGTTGTAAACAGGCAGTTTATGCACAGTATCTTAGTCATTTTATTTAAAGGTCAGTAATATAATGCATGCGTGGTTATGATTCACTAGGTCTATCATTAATTAAACTACGCTATCCAGAATGCATTAGGAAAACCATGAGACAACAACGTCTCAAGTGGTGAATTCTTGGCTGCTGAATAAAGAATGAGAACATAGAAAAAGAAAGTAGCGAAAACAATCTTTTGAACTTTCCTCTCTTCAAGGTAGCAACCAGCATTGTGTTCCACAAGCATCTCTCCACAGCCCTTGTAACACACAGTAATTTAACATCATAGGCTTCTATATTGAAAAACGTCTCGCTGCCCTTTTCCCATTGTATTGTACTCATTATCACCACCTTACTCCCTGTTCATTTTGTCTCTGTTTATTTTACCATTTCCTCTCAACCTGCTAATTTACACCTTTGTCTACCTCATGGCTTTCTAAAAAATATTGGGTTCAAACTAAAGGTTCAAACTAACAGAAACATGCAGTTTCATTGCAGAAAAATAATACCACTTAGTGAAACGCACCTAGAGCCACGACCATGCATCAACAAGAGAGTGACTTTATGCAATTACAATTATGTGAATTACTAAAAGATTGCAAGGAAAAACACATGAAAAAGTGCAAAATAATATCTTACATTGACCAAATCAAACATCTAACCACCCACATGTTCCAAATGTGTCATTTGATGGACAGCGTACCTCGACTTAACCATGAAACCTATAGGGGAGAGTGGCCTAAGTTGTGCATTTTGGAAGTCGTACCACCCCTTGTTTCTAGAAAACCGTGGAATAAATTGGAAATGTGACCACATATTTAAGAAGAGCCATCCATTTGACTCATCCTGTAAAGAAGGGAGACACAAGGAATAAGATATAAGCACATTTAAGCTCAAAAAACTATGTTTTGTCTTTCAAAGTAAAATTTCCATGATCAAGGTTTTTTGATTATTGTGTCTGAACAATTATAGACACGTTTGAAAACATTTGACACATGTTTTAGTGCTTTGGTATGCTACACTTTGAGTCTGTATAGTTAGCACAATGTCAGCCCTAAATTGCTGCATCATGCCTATTATCCAAAATTATGGGGATAGGGTGATTTGTGCCATAGGGCCTAGGTGAGTTATAAGTAAGTAAGTAAGTAAAATGTATTTATAAAAGCACATTTATAACAGTTTGCACTATCCAAAGTGCTGTACATAGTGCATTCAGTAGATTAACAATGAAGGTAAAATAACAATAACCAAAATAAAAGACGTAAAGCCCATACATCCACATAAACACAGATGTAGTGCAGAGGTAAGATAGTTAATGGGGAGGAAACACCAGGGTGTACATATGGGTTTTGAGCCTTGATTTAAAGGCAGAAATGTAGGGGGAATCACATTTGTCAGGTGGCAGTTGGTTCCACAAGCAAAGTACATTTCTGAGAGTTGTGCCAGTGGCATGGCTGTATACGCTGGTCACCAAAAGAAAGTGATTGTCTACAGTAGCTCAGAAGAGAGTGACATCTCAATTCCACTTAACGACACCACTGATGAGAGTTCAGATGGCCAGAAAGATGATGATGGTGACTTTGTCATTGTGAGCTTTGCAGGCAAAACCACCTAGATCTGCTAGGCCTTGTTTAAGAAAATTGTCCTTCAATCTTTGTCAACTATTTAATTTATTTACTTTAAATACACCTTAAATAAGTGATTGTCTAATGGATTTGTCTTGCATTACAGTTTATGAGATATATATCAATGGCACAATTCACCCCATGGTATTCTCTCCAACCGCACAACTTACACCACACCGGGGGCAAGTTGTGCAACAAGACAACTTTTTTTCCGAAAGCTATATTTCTTCTACAGTTTATTCCAGATCCAAAGTTTTTATTGCCAGGGATGCACAACACCCTGAAATATGTACATATTTGAGTTGGAGACTTTACTGTCAAGGCCTTACTTTAAAGTCACTTTGAGTGAAAAGTGGCACAACTTAGGCCACTCTCCCCTACCATGTAATGGTTGGACCATTAAAGGAACTAGTAGATATTAGTGACCATAGGCATACAGAGAAACCATTAGCCAAATGATTCTGAAGCATGTGTCACCAGCCATTGGTATTGAAGATTGACTTCATACATTCAACATGCATGCATGTGTGTGTGCTGCTCCACGCAACATTAATGTCCCATTGTACTGACAACATCCAACTGTGATGTCTAAGTGTACTGTAAAATCGATTTTTCCCCCTGTGTTGTGCTACATTACATAGCAAGTTTGAGTGTGTGTGGGAACATGCATCAAAGAGAACATTTGCCAGCTTGCCTTGCCTCATTGTAAATGAATAAGAGGAGACTATATATAGTAAACCATTCAGCCATACCCACTGGAGAACAGCTCCATGTGATGTTACTTTCAATGTCATACTGTATAAAAAATATTATAAAAAGAAAGTAGTGTGAGCACCCAGAGACGCCATAGCTGAATGTTGTTTTTAGTTCCATGTGGGGAGGGCTATACATTTCTTTAAGCCACTGCACATATGTTATGAAGCTAATTGGATATGAAGCCTCCACATCTACCAGTGTAGTTTATTTAACATCATTAAAGTTGTAATCCGTAACATTACCATCTATTTTATTGTCTGTTAAGTACCTAGCCATCAAATAGTTATGCCTTGTTTCCACCGACTAGAGCGGGTCGGAGAGGTTCGGTCCGGTTATTTTGGCTTTCCATTTGCCAAAAGTTGGGTAGGGTTCGGATATAAGCGTGCCTAACTGCTCTAAGCCGCTCCTATTTTCGGTACTCCTCCGTTGGGGTACCAGCCGCCTGAAAGGGTGCCGAAAAGGCAGAGCTACGCACTGCCGTCTGTTGATTGGTCGAAATAATCATTTACGCCGTCTGTAGTCACCTCGGCAAGAGAGAAGAGTCTTGTGTTTTGGCGAAAAATGTGAGCGCAGCACTGTTTAATGTGTGTTGTTTTTCCTCGTCCTTAAATTAATCAGTGGGATAAATTGTGGCCCACCGCTACGGTGTCACGTAGCTGCCGCAGCCAGCGCTGTTCACTCACTGTCTCTGTCAGTTTGCACCGAGCCGTCTCTGTGCATTTACCGGCGTAATACGCTCACAAAACGGGGGGAATAAATAAATTAGCAGCCGGTTTGGCCAAGCGAAAACGAGAGGCCGCTGGCTTGACCACAGTTGTTCCACAGCCCGATAGTTTGACCCATATTCTTGCGGCGGCTATAGCAGTCCAGCCGAAACCCCGCCCTACCAGTAAGGGTAGAAACACCACCGCTATTCTTAAAAGCTAGCTGTCCTGCTATGAGCCGCTCCGACCCGACCCGCTCTACTCGGTAGAAACGAGGCATGTTAATGTGAAATGTTAGACAAACAGTTTTTTCCTATAAAGACACCCTGAACTCATAAAGCTAGCTCTGCTCATTACTGGTAAACGCTATCTCAGCAAGGTTCTTGGGATTTGCTGCTTCAATCTCTCTCCCCACACCCAGCCACCCTGAAAAATATATTGGTTGCGTTCCGAATCGCATACTCTTTCTTTTTTCTATTCTACATACTACATCCGACGATAAAAAGAATCTAGTTAGGATGCAGTAGACATACTATTGGGACATACTTTTCTCTCTTATTTCATCATAACATTGCGCCTTGATCTTGCCTCTTGCTTTTATATCCGTCGCATCCCCGTTTGTTTTCATAACATGGACCTATAGGCTTCGTCGATGTTACGTCACTTCACGTGCGCACTGGATTGTGGGTCAGAATCGCCCAAATAGGATGCACTTTTCAACACTAACAATCTTGGCCGCATGAAGTAGACCATCCGGGTATTCTAACCATCCTAAATCTGGCCACAAGAATCGGGACATCCTAAATCTTTTTTCTACATACTATATAGTAGAAAGTATGCGATTCGGAACGCAACCATTGTTTCAGAAATATTCCTTGTAGCACCTTTAAAAAAAGTTCTATCACACTGATACTTAAAAAACAAGAATAAAACAGGTCAAAATCTTTCTGCCAATGGAGTGATTATCTGTCCCTACTTTTGCTGTGATCTGTTTTTCCGTCTTCTCTGGAGACACATGCTACGTTTACATGATGTTATAGAAAATCCATTTATTGTGTTAGTCCGACTGAAAATGTACTGAATCGAATTTTCTCACAGTCAAGCTAACACACCCAGATAATGTGACTGGAAGCCGAGCTACTCCTGCATGTATACATTCAATCGGACCGTAACTTTCCTAGATTGAGTATGCTCCACACTGTCCCGTGTGTCACTTTGACCTGGAACAACCTGTGCGTGTGTACAGCACCTTACGAAATTTACAGAGACTTGGTACCACTTTGCTGCTAGGTTAGGTCAACTGGAAAAAGGGTGAAATACTAACTAAGTTCAAAGTGTCTGAGAGGAGGCATATCGCCACCTATCGTAGCGGAGTTGGACTTATTTGGTTAATAAATCAATTCCACTCCTGTGCACGTATACTAGGACAAGGACAGTAAGTCCAATTAAATAGCCTAGTCGAGCAAAAACCAAAGCGCCCCTTAACTGTGCAAGGCAAGGCAAGTTTATTTATATAGCATAATTCAGACACAAGGCCTCAAAGTGCTTTACGTGCATGTAAATGTCCTGACTGATACATTTCTATAGGTAGAGGTTGACGTAATGTGTTGTTTTCAGAAAATATTATTTTGAGCAGTAAATAACAAACAAAATCCCTTGTGAGTGTGGATCTGAGCTTCGAGGCCAGCAGTGTGGATGTAATCATTATTAAGCATGGACGCTGCAGATGCCACTAAACAAGCGTTGCCTTCTGAGCCATTAACTGCTGTTCAGCTTCAGCAACTTCCCCATTGACTTTTCTCTCTACAGCGGCCGCCTCTCTCCGCTTAAGGCTACACTCACCGCAGAACTCTATCCACCTAAGCTCTTTAGAGACGCCATTAGAGCAAAGAAAGACACCGTTTGTGAAGACACAATGTATATTGGAGAGTTAATCAAGCTGCTTAATTCGCCCGGGGCCCATTACTCACTGTGGCTTATTTGTGTGGTCAAGAAGACAAAATACGCTGCATGGCAAATAGACACAATGCTCCTTTAATCTTAGAGCCTGAGAAAAAAAAGGGAAACAAACTACCTGTCAATCACTTAAATTGCAACATGCTTTTTCATTAAAAGTTCAAGAAGTCTTCAGTGTCGGCAAACAACCTCAGAGCCTCAAGTCTGCTCAACTGTAAACACGGGACTATTTCCTTTGCCTACATTGCACTGCATAAAACCATTTGACTTTTAAATTTAATCTATCAGGCAACCGGTTTTAAAACCCGCAAACACAATTACGGTTTTAAAGCGTATCCACCAGATGGCTCGTCCCTCATAAATAATCAGGTCCAGGAGTTAACATTGATTAGCGGTGGGCGGGAAGATGGTTGACAGGATATCATTGTATTCTTCACAAAATGTTTTCCACCATGTCCCCATCTGGGAAAACCAACAACAAAACATCCTCAAGAATTCTTCCATTTTCTACCAAACTCTGACTTACCAAATATAGAATAAAAGATATTTAGGTTTAGACTTTGGTGTTGAAATCAGTCACTCATCTGATTTTAAAGAAATATATGTATATATTGAATAATAACAATACATTTGTGTACAATCTTGACAAATTAATTGGCAAAGCACATCCTATCCTTGATCTTCAACTTCACTGATAGACACTTAACATATTAAAGACCTAATAATGTGTTGGTTAATCCAGTTTTGATGGGTTTTTCAAATGTACAGTATACAGTCATATGAAAAAGTTTGGGAACCCCTCTCAGCCGGCATTATTATTGACTCTGCTTTCACACAAAAAAGATAAAAGTGGTATGTCTTTCATTTACCAGGAACAGCTAAGTACTGGGATGTTTTCCAAACAAAGATTTTTTGAAAAGCAGTATTTAGTTTTATGAAATTAAATAAAATGTGAAAAACTGGCTGTGCAAAAATATGGGAACCCTTGTGGTCTTGCTGATTTTAATGCATGTAACAGCATGTAAAACTGAGGACTTTAAACACAAAATTGGTTGGATTATGTTGTTAAGCCATGAACCTCATATAAAGGTCTGTTTAATCATGATCAAAGGTATTTTAGGTGCCTAAATGCAAGTTCCACTTCTCTTTGACTCTCTGCAGAAGTGAGACAGAATGCGATCATCAAAACAGCTCCCAAAAGATCTTAAAAACAAAGATTATTCATTGTTATGGTTTAGGGGAAGGCTACAAGAAGCTTTCCCAAAGGTTTCAATTGTCAAGTTCTACTGTAAGGAACGTTGTCAGGGAATGGAAGGACACAGGCACAGTTGCAGTTAAACCCAGGTCTAGCAGACCAAGAAAAGTACAAGAGCGGCATATGCGGCGGATTGTGAGAATGGTTGCACACAACCCAAAGATCACCTCCAAAGACCTGCAAGAACATCTGGCTGCAGATTGTGTATCTGTACATGGTTCAACAATTCAGTGCAATTTGCACCAAAACATCTGTATGGCCGGTTGATGAGAAGGAAGCCCTTTCTGCGCCCACGCCACAGATACAGTTGCATGGAGTATGCAAAAGCTCATTTAGACAAGCCAGCTTCATATTGGAAGAAAATGCTTTGGACTGATGAGACAAAAATTAAGTTATTTGGTCTTTATAAAAAGCAGATGTTTTGGTGCAAATTGCGCTGAATTGTTGAACGATGTACAGATACACAATCTGCAGCCAGATGTTCTTGCAGGTCTTTGGAGGTGATCTGTGGGTTGTGTGCAACCATTCTCACAATCCTCCACCTATGCCGCTCCTGTTTTTTTCTTGGTCTGCCATGCCTGGGTTTAACTGCCACTATGCCTGTGTCCTTCCATTTCCTGACAACGTTCCCTACAGTCGAAATTGACAATTGAAACCTTTGGGAAAGCTTCTTGTAGCCTTCCCCTAAACCATGACAATGAACAATCTTTGTTTTTCAGATCTTTTGGAAGCTGTTTTGATGATCCCATTCTGTCTCACTTCAGCAGAGAGTCAAAGAGAAGTGCAACTTGCATTTAGGCACCTAAAATAAATTTTCTCATGATTAAACAGACATTTCTATGAGGTTCAAGGCTTAACAACATAATCCAACCAACTTTGTGTTTAAAGTCATCAGTTTTACATGCTGTTACAGGCATTAAAATCAACAAAACCACAAGGGTTCCTATATTTTTGCACAGCCAGTTTTTCACATTTTATTTTATTTCATACAACCAAATACTGCTTTTCAAAAAATCTTTGTTTGGAAAACATCCCAGTACTTAGCTGTTCCTGGTAAATTAAAGACATACCACTTTTATCTTTTTTTTGTGAAAGCAGAGTCAATTATAATGCCGGCTGAGAGGGGTTCCCAAACTTTTTCATATGACTGTATGTTCCATTTTCCTGCTGGAAACAGCAGTGTTCATATGCAAACAGATTAAAATGTGAATGTCTACAACCCACTACGGTTTACTTTGAGAGTAGATATGTACATAGACATAGTTTATATCTGGCCCTTGTTTTAAAAAGCAAACATGAAATGGATAGAACTTGTTTTTCACAGCAGCGACCCTCATCCAACTCAATCCCAGAAGCAATTAAATCATGGAGACCTGTGTGACATGTGTGTTTGATGAGTACCATCCAAGTTCCTATACTTAATTATACAAGCAAAGACTGTACACATATAGGAGATGAATAATTTACTAAGCTAATATTAGTGTTTAGAGCACAGTTCCACTGTAACTAAATGCAGTTCCTAAAAAAAGGTTGTACACAAGGTAACATGGCAGTAACTTGTGACCCATCTGTACTACTTGAATTTAGAGGAAGGAGAGGTTCAGGTTATTAAAGGATTGGACTGTCAATCATCTTTGTAAATCCTGTGGGATAACAATATCGACAACAACACAAAATCTCTTTCAGACCCTTGATCTTGAATCTTTAGTCCGGCAAAAATTGGGCACACACAACAATCTGGAGCTTTCATAAAGAGGACAATGTTCATAAGTACTCTCAACCACAACATAAGCAAAATGCATATTTTAGATTAGATACAAAAATTTATCCTGAACAGACGTAACACAAAAGTACAATATTCCCTTCTGGAAACAATAAGTACAAGTACTTTAGAATTGTACTATTGTAAATTTACTTTACTTTTCACCTTTGGTTACTATATACGTTTTTTCTATGTCTTGGTTAGAGGACAAGGCGTGTAACAATATCATTGAGTGATAGTTTGGAATACAGAAAACAAATTGTATGCACATTTCAGGCACATACATTGTCAAGTAAATGTTTGAACTGTTTTGAAATGCTGCAGGTGCTACAGTCATTGTCATTTTGGCTGCAATAAATCAATAGATGTGTTGACCAAATGACAGGGGCTTACTGGTACAACAGGCACCAATTATGTGTGTAATAACAGCTCACTCCTATTGTATGTTCAAGGTTACAATAATAAACTGCAGTTTCTTTAATTTTTCTCCAAACCCTCTATTTTTCTTCTCTTCCTAATGCTTGCTTAGGCTGCCCCATTAGAGCGGATGCAGATGATGTAGGTCCGCATCAGTACATTTCTTTCCGCAAGCTTTGTCTGCATTGAAGCCATGTCTAAATCATGATAATTATTAAGATAAATAATACAATTTGTAGTAAAAGCCTTTGATCCTAAAGTACATAAACAAATGTCCACGAACGTCTCTGTACAATCAGTGATATCTGTAGAGACAGACAGGACTGCCGGAAGACAGTGAAAATACCTACTGTATAATGAAAGACTGTTAGGTCTTCTCACAGGTGCAGGAGAGGGGGGGGTGGGGTGGGCTCATGAATGCACACACAGCAATCACTGTGATTTGGCTTGCAGGCAGCAGAACTGTTCATTTCAATATATTTCAATTTAATTTTAATATATTTAAATACCTGAATGCTAGCCGGTGGCTGATTGACTGGAACAGAGCAGACATATCTTTAAATGGTGACTCCAGGTGACTGTGCTTTGGGCTTGACAGCCAGCTTACTGTCGTGTTATAATGACAATTATTCAGGGAAATTAAAATAGATCTACATACAAGTGTATCCAGTAAGTAATTACTGCTTGAAGATATAAGAAAATTGCTGGTGTGCAAACTCCTGCCCTGTATCAGCTATAAACTCTGCTTGTATGACAATTTCCAATACGTGATAAACCCCACCCACGTGCATCAATAATGGCACAGATAGATTGCCAAACTGGAAGGGGTTCTGAATTTACCTTAGTAGTAAAACAAAAATGCAATTATAAAATCAAATACAAGCATCAAACATGACACGACTGCGTGTGACATGATTAATGATAATTAATGATTAACATGATTAATATTTAAAATCAACTGATTAGTTGACCATCAACTATGTATCCACACTAATGACACCTACTACGAGTAACTTTTAAACGTTCATTAAACAGTCTAATTGTTCCTCTGATAATATTCGGTAACAGCAAACAAGACCGTGAGAGAAAATAATGCAATTTTTAAGTAATTAGCCCTCACCCTATAGAGGTAATTTCATCCAAAACTTCCCGTCAAACTGCTGTCTTTAACTCCAAGACTGTTTGTCCAATTTGAGATATTGAATATAACGGTATAGGACAGGGAGGCCCTGGTGAAGATCGTGTATTTAGTGTCAAACATGTGAGAACTAGATCAATTTAGAAAATTGGTGGGCAAACCTGCAAGAAGGCATAGAAAGGTTATTTCATCCAAAACGTCACCTCAATCTGCTGCACCTAACTGACTGAATTAAAACACAGAACAGCAAGAAGTTGACAAATGAGCAGTGTGAAAAGTGTGTCTGTAGTGTGAACAATGTGAGAACGAGATTAGTTTAGGAAAGTGGTACCGACTGGACCTACCAAGAGATTTCACTATTTTTTATTTTATGGTTTAGAGTTCAGTGAAGTCGATGGGGCCTTTTGTCACTTGGAGGTTCACAGCTCTCAATGTATTGGTCCGTTTGACAGAATAGACACATGTCTACAGCCGGGAAAATATTGTCTATGTTTTGATGTTTATATTACCTATAAGGAGTTTTACTTGTGCTATTGAGAGTGAGTTGTTTATTATTTTTCTGTTTGATTTTCTAGCATCTTTGCACTCTAGCGATGATGGTACCCATGCACTCTAGCGCTGGACAGAAGAATGTTTCTGAACATTTTAAAGTTCAAATTAAGTTTGTATGATTGAGTAGAATGGATTTGAAAGGACGGCATTTTGCTGAGCGATATTTGGGCTTTTATTTTGTCAGACCAAGGTTAATTTCTATGAGCTTTTGATTCTGACATGTTCATATCAGACCAATCAGAATGCATGTTGTAAGCAACGTCACATTCACAGCTGGAACCGTTTACAACCAAACAGGACTTTCCTCAAATGAAATGCTATTATCTGAACTCAGAAATGATGTCTTCAATGACTGGATGCAGCTGCTGCAGCAAAGCTTAAGACTGTCCCACAGCCGTCCTAAAGTACGTTCTGAAGCAGCTGTGGTTTAAGATCCAGTACCAACAACTTACTTTATCAGTATTTGGTGAACCCATTAGTGAAATAATAGGAATGTATATGTTTTTTAAATTAAGTGTTCATTGAACCTTTTGACGTAACACACTTTCTCAAAAAAACATTTACGTATGTGATGTTTTGTATCATATTTGACACATCAGCCATTTATGGAAATGTATTGATCAGAACAACATACAGTATATTTTAGTTTAATAGTTTAACTCCCAACAACTTTTTTGTGACACACTTGACTATCAGTCTAATGAATGTTGACACCCATCCCCTCGGCCCGAGTTTATTTGGATATTTGCTGCCATCTGTGTGATGCTGCTGGGGTTAATAGGAGAGGTGGTAGAGCAGTAGCTGGGCGAGACCAGGCATAATGTGCAGGATTATTGTGAGGAGGCTTGCAAAGGAATGCGGCTCCACCACCATACAGTGGCTATTATCCCAAGTCCCTGTGCGCTTGTTTTTCTTGAGTTCCCTATCTAAAACCATCAGCCCGCCCCTCCATCACAATTAGCTCATCAGCACAGCCCCACCATCTCAATCATTTATAATGCACCAGGGGATTTCACACCATCATTCTAAGAATAAAATGCCCACACATTCTTGCTAGGTTGTCATTCACTTTAATGTGTTTTGACAGCTAAATCAAACATTGCTGTCCCGACTGGACCACAGACAGCATATGCTGATTACTCACAGCTCAGTTTGATTTTACACACACACACACACACACACACACACACACACACACACACACACACACACACACACACACACACACACACACACACACACACACACACACACACACACTGTGCACACATGTTGTTGTTGTAAATAGTTGCTCTAGTTTAACCTGTTCACGTACATTTGTTCGGATATCAAAAGCCACTGTGAGTGTCCTGACCTTTGCAGTATTGAAAGTGAACCTTCCAGCCTCAAGCTGTCTCACCCAAATGTATGAGTGTTGCCTGCAGAAGGCTGCTGGGGATGGATTCACTATATCAGAACATTTTTTTTTAGGATACATGGCAATCAGTTAGAGGTCTGACCTTTCTACTGTTTTCTACTGTGTATTGAAGCCTGTGTTTTCAATTTCTTATAGTATAATGTGGAATGTGGAAGTAAACTACAATAAAAAGTGTAACATAATAATACATGTTCTGTGTGAATATTTGTTTTGTTGTGCACAGTTAAACAAATGTAAATCAATCGCGTTATTTGGTTTCATATCCACTCAAAAAGAAAAGCAGAACCACAATAGTTCACTATACTGTATACACATTTGAGAAGATTTTAAATATGTTCTGATAGTATATTCCCTAAGTAAGAGTGCAAAGTATAGCACCCAAAATGAAGTGTGGTTTTCAGTGGGAAAACAAGTCCATACTGCAACATTTGAGAGATGGTCCTAGAGTTTGATATTGGTAGTTGTAGTTTCCATTTTGGTTAAGAAAAACAAATTAGAGAACCTACATGTTAATCCCAGCACAAATGTTGGCCTTTGGTGGAAATGGTTTGTTTTGATTGAAAGAATAGGTTTTGCTGGGTGTTTGACAAGTGTTGGCTGTTATAGAAACCAGCTTTGTCTGTCTGGTGTTTGATTAGGAGAAGTTACTGTACGGTTAATTTTATACCTGTTCGCTGAAAACTAAAACGGTAAACTGTCGGCTGGCAGCTAAAGAATGAGTTAAAAGTCACTATTAAGCTCTGTAAAGCAGAGAGGAGAAGCAGGTTCTGATAACATTGAGACATTTTTTCAAAAATATATAACCCCAAATGTGAAATATCACCATAAAAGGTGAGGATATGACATTGTTCCTGCTGCCCCAAAGTGCCCAGAATGTTTTTCTACATTAACACGTGACAACTGCAGAGATCTGCATAGAAGGAAGTTTAGAGTTGTGACAAACATTCTAGAGCTCTATTCCCTCATTCACTCCGAGTCAATTTCTACTTAGTGCTGCTAGAGAGAGCTTGTCATACAAGCGACTTGAGAGCATCTAGTTTTCAGCTGGCTGTCTCTTTGGTGCTGCTCCCGATTACTTTATTGCAATTAAATTAAACATGATACTATATCATGCTTTAGCTTCATGTCACTTCTTTGAAAATAAAATATTTCTAATGTGTGTAATTCTGTCTTAAAATCATCCTAGCATGCAAGAAAATTAAGTTTTTTCATCATGATATGTATATCATGTATAAATAAATTTGAATTTATCTCCATCAAAAACATACATAGAGACACCCCATTAAAGACATGCACAAACATTCAGAGACTTCAGATTCACGTAGATTCAATCGCCTTCTTTCCGTTTGATCAAGGAAATCCTCAGCAGTAGATATGATTTGATATGGGAATGAGTCTGGGGTATACACAGTGGCCCCCTTCATCAGAGGGAATCAGTTTTTTTTTTATCTCCCTTCGCCTTGGACAAGCTTTCCTCTTTGACAGATCAAGCATAAACAGGCCTTGATCAACGGATTACTTATCATTAAAAACTCCCACCACTTCAAGAGCGGCCTGCTGCGACAGATGTTCCACGTGCAAAACGCCCATGATCATTCATGGCCAGTGATTTAGTGAAGGTTGGAGTGATTACTCTGAAACCAAACTCATAATCAGAGTAATAACATCAATGTAAGCACTCACTTATAAAGGTTAATGCAAAAGAGAGCGTTCATGATTTGGGCCTGCTTGGACAGTTTACAGTGTAATTCTTTTTTATAAAATAGTGACACCGTTTTAGGTAAATAATGTGAATGTACTGGAGCTTAGGGTCTAAGGGCAGAGGGTGTCGTACTGTGTACAGACTGTAAAGCCCTGAGTAAAATGGCTATTTGTGATTTTGGGCTATAAAAATACAACTGATTTGAATTTGATTTGATTTGAGTTCCGGGGGGATATTCTGGTGCTTCATGTAAATACAATTGCGGAAACATAAGTTGGAACTACATTTTAAACCCATCCAGCCTGTGAAAAGTGTTGCATAATGATCCTCTACAAAAAAGAAATGGCAGAAAATGGTGATGCCGTCAGCTGTTAATGTAAATTAGTATACAGTAGGTTGTGGATGTCGGTGTTACACCAGAAATGGATGGGTTGGGATTCTCTGGCCCTCTAAATGTGCACGGCCAATCTTATCCTCACTTTATGCGCGGGCCAATCATAATCTGCAGTAAAAGGTCAAACACACAGAAATGCAGGCTCCCTAAACCTGTTGTTAGTAGATTCAAATAGTGGACTAGTGAAGCCATGGTGGATCTATGGGTGATTTCAGGCTGTAGAGAGTAGACTACCAATAGTCTGGATGAGTATAGTCCTACATCAGCTTCTGTGAGGAATGCCGTGTACTAACACACACCACGGGGATGCCTTTTACAATGAAAGACCCAATCACAGCTAAACTCAGACAGCTACGGTTAGAAGAACTATTTAGGAGTCGGGCCAGGGACAGACTTTAAGACTAAAATAAAAGGTTTAGTAAGGCGTTAAAACAGGCCAAACTATTATAGGGGAAGGTGGGGTGATTTGTGCATTTTGGAAGTTGCAAAACCCCTTGTTTCTAGAAAACCGTGGAAGAAATTGGAAATGTGACCACATATTTAAGAAGAGCCATCCATTTGACTCATCCTGTAAAGAAGGAAGACACAAGGAATAAGATATAAGCACATTTAAGCTCAAAAAACTGTGTTTTGCCTTTCAAAGTAAAATTTCCATGATCAAGGTTTTTTGATTATTGTGTCTGAACAATTATAGACACGTTTGAAAACATTTGACACATGTTTTAGTGCTTTGGTGTGCTACACTTTGAGTCTATATAGTTAGCACAATGTCAACCCTAAATTGCTGCATCATGCCTATTATCCAAAATTCTGGGGATGGGGTGATTTGTGCGCAAGGGCCTGGGTGAGTTATAAGTAAGTAAGTAAGTACAATGTATTTATAAAAGCACATTTATGACAGTTTGCACTGCCCAAAGTGCTGTACATAGTGCATTCAGTAGGTAAACAATGAAGGTAAAATAACAATAACCAAAATAAAAGACGTAAAGCCCATACATCCACATAAACACAGATAGTAGTGCAGAGGTAAGTAAGTAGTGCAGAGGTTAATGGGGAGGAAACACCAGGGTGTACATATGGGTTTTGAGCCTTGATTTAAAGGCAGAAATGTAGGTGGAATCACATTTGTCAGGTGGCAGTTGGTTCCACAAGCACGGAGCAACTAGTGCAAAGTACATTTCTGAGAGTTGTGCCAGTGGCATGGCTGTATACGCTGGTCACCAAAAGAAAGTGATTGTCTACAGTAGCTCAGAAGAGAGTGACATCTCAATTCCACTTAACGACACCACTGATGAGAGTTCAGATGGCCAGAAAGATGATGATGGTGACTTTGTCATTGTGACACAATGACGCACAAATCACCCCACTATGTGGGGTGATTTGTGCGACAAGACAACTTTTTTTCCGAAAGCTATATTTCTTAAACAGTTTATTCCAGATCCAAAGTTTTTATTGCCAGGGATGCACAACATCCTGAAATATATGTACATATTTGAGTTGGAGACATAACTGTCAAGGCCTCACTTTAAAATCACTTTGAGTAAAAAGTTGCACAAATCACCCCACCTTCCCCTACTATGAGAAACATCACCAGAAGTTCTCAGCAGATGACTGTCTGGCTCTGTCTGAAAGGGTTTCTGCTAGATAACCAGGTGTAAACCCAAAGCCCCCCACTGAACCGTTTCAATGCCGTGGGCTAGGCCAGTGACCTAATTGTGTGGCTGGCTCATCCTGGAGCCGGGAATGAAAAGCTGATGCTGTGTCTGGCTCAACCCCTCAACACCAATGTAGAAATTGGATTTCCAGCAGTAGTATTTGATGTTGGCACTGGAAATAAATAATGCACTTGCAGATTCATCTGTAATGATTATAGTATGAGAAACTTCACCAGAAGTTCTCAGCTGAAGACTATCTGGCTCTGTCTGAAAGGGTTTCTGCTAGATAACCAGGTGTAAGCCTGATATGTCCCAATCAATAACAAATGTTGGTGATCATACACTACTCAGTTGTTTGTCATTTGAAAAATGAGGAAGAAGACATTAGCCTGTGCTCTTGTTTTTCAGGTATTTCAAGATGGATGAAGAAAAAACTTCCCGAAAACACAAGTTGGGCCAAATTTCATGACCACAAACACTCTTCACACACACACACACACACACACACACACACACACACACACACACACACACACACACACACACACACACACACACACACACACACACACACACACACACACACACACACACACACACACACACACACACACACACACACACACACACACACGTTATTTATACTAGAGAGATCACAGATTGAAGATTAGCTACATGAAATACATTTCAAATGTCTAAATCGTCAGAGATACTAAGCACTTGGAGCTGCAGTGTCGAGAAGAAAAAGCTACCGGTAGGTAGAAGTGTACACGGATGTCTTTCATTCCCATGTATGAACAAGGACAAAGTGTGGGTACAGCAAAAATGACAAAGTTACTCATTTCCATATCACCAGAATGTCCCCAAAACTGATGACAGGGACAAGCAACTTCACTTTAGATCTTCAAGACCATTTTCTTTTTCTTTTTTGCCCCAGTCTATTTTGAGATTACAGCTGAAGGGTGGACTGTCATTCAGCAAGTGCTTGATATCAAGAAGAAGAAAAATGAGAGCGCAGAGAGGAAATTGATGTGGGGGAGGAAAAAAAATACACAACAAGCACATTCAAAGTCAGGCTGAAGCCCTAATTGAGTTACGCAGATAGTGTGTGCTGATTGCGAGCCATTTTGGAGACGCTTTTCCTGATGTCTCCTGGGGATTGGACAGGGTGATATAAACAGCATTAATGGAAGGAGATGAAAAATGCTCACACTGCTTGAGCTCTCTGGCAGGCATTTGTTTACCTAATTTGAATAGGAAGAAATCCATCATAAAAGCCAGAGTCATTAACAGTCAAGATGACTCAGTCGTGGATCCCTTTGTAGTTCACTTCTAGGATTTAAATATGCAGACTGTGCAGCTAGCTACGAATGTCTTCACTACATGGCTCAATGATAGAAGGCCATAACGGTTAATACATCTCATGACAAAACATGAATTTAAAGGAATAATCCATCAGTTTGGTGAGTCCACTAGTTTGCCATCTAACCAACAAAAGCATTGATAGCTTAAAATACAGTATGTTTTTCAGTACCGAGGTAAATCACAGGCTTGTTTAGCCAAGTTTAGTAAAAAGACTTGAGGATGAGTTCTGCATTTTGCAGTTGTTTGCGGCGCAGGGAGATTTTTATATTGTTGCGGGTGGGTCTGGGCGGTCAGGTTAATAAACTGCAGCTATTGTGATTGTGCCATTTGGCGATGGAAATGTATATCAGAGATTTAAGGGACGATTGACAAGTGTATCCTGTTTGAGTAAGTGTGACTGCTTGTCTCTCTCTCTCTCTCCAAATGTATCTCTCTCTCACACACATTGACAGACAGGCAGGCAGGCAGAGAGAAAGAGAGAGCGCGCTTTGGTTTATAGTTTTGCGATTGTGATTGTCACTGACTTTATATGCTTAACCATCTCTGACCTTCTGTCTAGATCGCAAGCATCTCAGACGTGTTTTACTCGTGCAGAAACGCTTTTATTTGAATCTCTGCTGCTGTACGGGGCTCGCGCCTCAGCTGTGTCTCACGGCAACGCAACCTGAATTCTGTGATTTGTGTCAGTACAGCAGCCTCATCCTCAGCGGGCGGGTTGCGGCGACAAACCTTGCGGGAGCGAGCGGGCGGTTGTGGACACACAAGTAGCGGGAGCGGGTGGGTGCGGGTTGAATAAATCAGGCCTGCGCAGATCTCTAACATGAGGCAGTCACAAGTAAAATGTTAAAAACTCATATTCTATTTAATCTTCTTAGGCTTATATATTGCAAAGCTTTCTTTATGGCCACACTGATGTGAACATTTAGAATAGGTTTCCCTGATTCGAATCAGAAGGCACTGTCCTATGTAGTTCAAGAGCTGACAGGTATTACCTTATCAGTATTTAACAAAAAACACAATTTCACCATATCATGCCAATATTCTTGCATGTTTTAGGCCATGTTGTACTATTACTTATTTGAACTTTACTTGTATATCACAGCTATTGCAATCCATTCTGCTGTCTTTTTCGAAAATAGTTTGTACTTTTCCATCATTCCAAGCTACAATTCATGTCTATTTATTATCATGCCCAACTAAAATAGATACTCTTGCAACATTGTTTGAATAGTGTGAACCAATCCAGTATAGGCTACTGTATATCAAATCTGCATCATTTTTGGTCAAATTTACATTATTGTTATGCAGAAAATGCAATCCAAACCCTTCAAATCACAATACAAGTATAATAATGCAACTTAATAGTGTAATTGTTTTAGTAGCCGTGCAGCTGGGCTATGGTTGAACAAACTAATTAACTTTATAAAATGTGTTGTCCGACCCTGTCAACAGCCTGCTGTCCTTAGAGCGTCCCCCTAGAGGTGTAGGCGTCGCAGCAGACCCGGATTCAAATCCGACCTGGGTCAGTTATCTGGATGTCTTCCCCCTCTTTGTCACATTTCACCTCTGCCTCTCCAAATCTGTCTATTAAAGTAAAAATGCCAAAACATAATCTTTGAAAAAAAGCTTGCTGTCTTTACAACATAAGAAATCGAAATGAGGATAATTATCCAGACATAAGTCCATGCATGGTGTTGCACTCAAACAGTAACAAAAATAGTTTTGTAAAACAACAAGTTGTTGAATTAAGGAACTTGTGAATGTAACCAAAGCAAAAATGAGGCTTCTTCCCAAATGTTTTCAGCTGATTGATGCTAGGTAGAGTAGAGATGACAGCAAAAAAACAAAAGCAAAAGCAGATCCATGACATGGTGCTTAACTCCAAAAATAAGTGAATAAAGCACCGCAGATAAGAGCTACACCAAAACCCAAAGGCAGTTGCAAATAAGTAAAAGACATACCGATGTGCCACACACACACACACACACACACACACACTGAAGACCACACTTCAGCAGCAGATGCCTTCCAGCTGCTCAGAGATTAAATTCCTTGGTGTAACGCTGCAATATCTGCGCTAAGACTCAAAACACTATCACTGCTTTCCAATGCCATTATCGAGGGAGGATGATTGCCAAAGGAAAACATATGGTTCTATCTACAACACAGCATAAAACCCCCACAAATAAACACTTGTGATGGGCACCTTCGTAGGTTTACTGTTCAGTCAGTTCTCTTGTGGATGTAGGCATTGTTTATGCAAAGCTTTTCATTGGCTCTGCTGCCACCACATCTATACAGAGCTTTCATTTGGTGGCCATGAACACAAGGTGACAATGGTATGCTGGGAGGAAAGAGAATCAAAAGATGTGTGTGGGTGTTATCTGTGATGTGATGGGGGGGGGGGGGGAGAAAAAAGAAAAAAAATAGAAACAGACTGTTTTTACCAATAGACAATTGATTTTGACAGTTAATTGAAGGCCGCGCTTATCTCGAAAGCAGCTTTTGTCTCCTGTATTTTCCCCCACTGCAGTCATCATCTGCATACTGTATTAACTCCCCTCCTGCTACCTGAACATAAAATGGAGGCCAGCAAAGAGATAAGCTGACTGTTTTATTGCCACCTCACCAGACAGAAAAACTTTACTCCAGCAAGTAGCAAGAGGAAGTAAAATTTGCATTTAAATAGCAACACATATTTTATCATCTAACTCGATTTGATGCAACAGCAGTTGACACACAGTAAAAAAAACAAAAAAAAACAATCAAGACAAGGAGAAGGGGGGGCGGGGCAGAAGAGAAGAGGAAAAATATCTTGAAAAACAACAAAAAATACATATACACTGATTTATTCTCCGGATGTCTAAGACAGGAGTATGAGTATATTTATTACATGAAGGCGTATAGCTCTGTGAGCAGGACTGGGTTGTTACACACCATCAGCTTCCTGCTAATAAAGTTAAAGCTACGATACACAGCTTTGAATGTTTCATATGGCAGCCAGAGGTAACGGCTGGACCTTTGAGGGCTTCATTCCTTACAGTAAAAGTCATGTCATTACAATAAAGTGTGCTCTATTGTGGCCTACATCTACTTTCAGCAGTTTGTGGTAGAGCTGATTCTCACTCCTTCAGGAAGTCAACTGTCATTCTACAGACTGATCAAATGTCAAGGACAAACGTTTCTGTAGACAATTTTGCAACGGGATAGTTCTTCAGCTCTCTGAGTAATATTATTAAGTGACATGGTACTTATTATGTTGTATTTGGACACTTTCCTTACTAATTACCCAAGTCAATTACTTAAGTCCTCAATAAAAGACCTCAACATATAATGGAGTCCCGCAAGAAATACGGCAGGCTGTTTTTACTGCCACCTCAGCGGAGAGAGGAAATGGGTAGTTTGCTCATGTGCTTTCCACAAAGACATTTGTACGAGTGTTTTACTATCTGCTACCTCAATGGTTAATATTTGGTTGAATTTGGCCAACTGAAACAACTCTGTTAAGCAAACACACTTACCAATGGCAATCCCCTGATTACAAAGTATTTAAATGGTGTAGTGTATTATTTGGTAATTACAGTGTAATAAGTTAAAAAAACTACATATGAAGTATTAAGAAAAATCTCCACTATTACCCATCAACCTAACTAAGTACTGTGTAGTTGTGACTGGATGGTTGGTGTTAACTCAGTTACACGTTTAGCGTTTTTCGGTTAGCAGCGATGAGGACTGAGCCTCTAGGGGACACTCTAACCACTGCACAACGAGTGCCCCTAAGAAAGTAGTCGACCAGTTCTATATACACTATTTTTATTCCAATTTTTGCTAAGGGAAATTCAGTTTCACTCAATATTGCGCCCCGGGACCACATTCTACACACTTGATCTACACTCATATGTCAGAATAAAACTGACAGGTTTTTACTCCGGTGCTCCAGATGAATCTCCCCTCATAATGTTCCCCTTACACATGTATATTGCCCTCTCTTTCATTTCTCAATGAATACACTTAATAGTGGCTTTGGTCCTGGAGCAGAATTATGCATGGAATATTGAAATGAGAGCGCTGAGCCATTAATCAGATAGTTGTAACTGTCATGGATGAGGCCATTGCCTATTAAAATGTATGTCCTTTTAATTTGACCATGTGACGTTGGCAAAGTACACCATACATGCCTCAACCTCCCTTTAATAGCCTGTCGATTTACTCCATATGTACATACATACATACAGTAATAGGCCAAGCCAAGGGCACATGTACTGTTGCAGTGATGGTGATCAAGGTCAATGATGCAGTCAGTTTTGTGTTTACTAGCATGACTCATGGTTTGCTTCAGTGGGACAGCAGTTGATCATGTTAAAGGGGTATCAATACTGAATATTCTCTTCATCTCTAACTGGACAGTAAACAGCCATGGATTGTGTTAAAGGGATAGTTCAGTATTTTTGAAGTGGGGTTGTATGAGGTACTTGCCCCTTTATTCTATTAAACATTGCTAAACCGCCTAAGCAAGGCCTATCACACAGAGATAGAGAACAACTTCTGCACATTAGATTGTCAGTGGACACTTTTTTTAATCACAATCAAGAAAACATTTGGGAAAATCCATGCCTTGGATTACCTGATTCTGTACCTGAAGAAAGTAGGAGATGAAGGAAACCAAGACCGGGGGCCAATCCAGCCACTGAACAATAAACTGGATTAACTACAGAGCAGGATGGCTTTTCAATGGGACACTAATGCCTAGTTTCCACCGAGTAGAGCGGGTCGGATCGGAGCGGCTCAGAGCGGGACAGCTCACTTATAAGAATCTCTGTGTTGTTTCCACCGCCGACCCTACCCTTACTGGTAGGGCGGGGTTTAGGCTGGACTGCGATAGCCGCCGCCAGAATGTGGGTCAAACTATCGGACTGTGGAACAACTGTGGTCAAGCCAGTGGTCTCTTGTTTTTGCTTGGTCAAACCAGCCGCTTCTTTATTTATTCCCCCGTGTTGTTGTGAGCACAGAGACGGCTCGGTGCAACTGATAGAGACAGTGAGCAAACAGCGCTGGCTGCGGCAGCTACGTGACATCGTAGCAGTGGGACACAGTGTAGCCAACTGATTCATTTAATGACGAGGAAAAACACCACACAATAAACAGTGCCGCGCTCACATTCTCGCCAAAACTCTCTTCACTCTAGCCGAGGTGACTACAAACGGCGGAAATTATTCAAACCAGCCGCTTCTTTATTTATTCCCCCGTGTTGTTGTGAGCGTGTATTTACTACTATCTATGGCGTAAACACAGAGACGGCTCGGCGCAACTCATAGAGACAGTGAGCGAACAGTGCTGGCTGCGGCAGCTACGTGACTATGGGACACAGTGTAACCAACTGATTAATTTATTGACGAGGAAAAACACCACACGAGCTGTGCTCACATTTTCGCCAAAACACAAGACTATCTTCACTCTTGCCGAGATGACTACACATGGCGGAAATGATTCTTTCGCCCAATCAAATGACGGCAGTGTGTAGCTCCGCCTTGTAGGCACCCTTTCAGGTGGCTAGTACCCCTACGGAGGAGTACTGAGATTAGGAGCGGCTCAGAGCGGTTAGGTGCGCTTAAACCGTACCCTACCCAACTTTTGGCAAATGAAAAGCCAAACTACCCGGACCGAACCGCTCCGATCCGACCCGCTCTACTCGGTGGAAACGAGGCATAAGAACTGCAACGGTATGGTTTTCATTAAGATTTAGCTTGACCCTTTGGTCTAAGCATCGGCCATTATTCAAGAGGGACTCTCAATTTAGCTCCAAGACCGGACAAAAGAATAGGAAGAGCAAGGGAGGAGGTCTCTAACAGTAGTGCTCGAATATGGAGATAAGTTACCAGTAAAGTGCTATACTGTATAAGAACCAGGGCTGTACAGTGCGACAGTTTTGATCGCATTTGCTACTGAAATTGATCACGTGCGATGATGAATACAATTCCTCTCGCACGAGTGCTAATGAGGAGAGGCTGTCTTTGAAACACAGAGGAGTGATGCACAACACTGCTTAGAGGGCTCTACATTAACACTCGCCAAATGCGGGTGAATGTAGTCTTAGGCGAGTAAGTTATTAAGTCTACCCTCCACTTTGGCTGGTGAAAGATGTGTGCTCGGGATCTGTGCTCGGCGATTATAGCGTCTAACTTCACCAACGGTAAAAACCGGAAGGACGCGGCTCTTAACGCAGTTAAGTTAGCGCGTGTGCAAACAGAACATTTCCTGTGCGCCTTCACACTAAAAGCCTGTTACTAGCCAAATGCGAGTTGACTTTTATTTTGAAGCAGGTAAGAACAGGAAGTTAGCGCTTCACAGCCCTGCAGTGCGCTAGCAAGAAAATCAACTGCTTCAGCTGCAGAGAGCAGTCAACGGTAGTCTATTTAAACAAAGTTTGACACAACCTATTTAACTTGGCCTAAATTGTATAAATATGTTTACTAATTTATTTAAAGGTGCAGTGTGTAATATGACATCATCAAGAAAGTTCTACAAAGTTCTAGAATGCAATGCTCCCTGGGTAACCCCACCCCTTTAGAATAATAACAGAAGCTACAGTGGCCTTCAAGGACAAGAACAATTCTAAATTTTAAACAATGCACCTGATGACATTCCAACTATGACACTTTCAAGATGGCGGCACTAGGCCTTGGTCCAAAATATGCAGAAATATGGACATATATGAGACCCTTTCTAAGGAAAATAATTCAAAACGTTTTTTTCAGCCATTATGCACTAAATTAAATGTACTTATGGATATTATAATTACTTTCTACAAAATCTGCTAGGAAATAAAAACCCAAATTCTACACACTGCAGGTTTAATAGGCTATTATGTTCAATGTTTTAAAGTTTGGTTTTCATTAAAAGAATGAAATGTTCTAAAAATGTTTGTTATTATTAGCCTAATATAATAATTATATTTTTATATAACAAATATATAGATATAGACATTATTTTTATAGTTCTATGGGGGGAAATAATTCTGAATCAGCAAACAAATTGCCATTGGCAGGTTAGACTCTTTTGTCTAAATTGCAATCAGTGCACCCCTATTCATTCTTCTATAATTATTACTGCACACACTAGGATATTCATTGAGAATCTCAAATAAAACCAAGATGACATGCTCAAAGGTAAGTAGAGCGAAATGCAAGGGTTAGGGTCATGCAAATTTTCGATCATACTTTGTGTGCTACCAAATTTATTTTTGTGCTACTGAATTTTTTTGCTTGCTAGCACCAGTGCTACCACTTTAAAAAATAAGCGTACAGCCCTGATAAGAACAATGTATTAGTATTATAATTTATTTAGACTGTTCTCCTAACCTCAAGCAATTTATAATATCGGATGCCACCCTTACTGAGTGATTTTGTATCAGTCATTCTCACAGATGTATGGAGTTCTCGAACAGAGAGAGAGATAGATCTCACAACTGAATGCTGTGTACTGTGGTAGGGGATTTCTAACAGTGAAGAAGGTCCTGCCAACATATCACCAGCACATCAGCTGTCCTATGCGTGGTGGTAACATGGCCCTCCGACAACCCCCGTGCATGGGTTAGTGAGATAATCTTTGCATTTCACTTATTTAATGTACATGCCTTAAGAACAACTAACCGGTTTTTGGTGATACAAAAGGCCCAGGCCCCCAGTCACCAAGTAAGACAGAGCTTATCCTTCAAAAAGTACTGAAATAAATGGCGCCTGTAGTTTACCTAACTGTGGCCATGATGTAAGAGGGAAGATCACCCACTCAAACCAGTGTGGTGATGACAAATAATGTCCTTTATTGCAGCAGGTAATTATCCTCTTTACTGAGCTTACCATCAAATTATCTCAGACCTCATCTTAGGTTATCATATGTGGAAGTTTATTTGAAGGATAAACCCCTTGAGATTAATTATCTCGTTTTTTTTTAGGGGGTTCTTAAAGCTGGGGTATGTGATTTCTGATCGGTCAAAATTAACAT
Source organism: Ammodytes marinus (assembly GCF_949987685.1). Classification (NCBI taxonomy): domain Eukaryota; kingdom Metazoa; phylum Chordata; class Actinopteri; order Uranoscopiformes; family Ammodytidae; genus Ammodytes; species Ammodytes marinus. The sequence continues at coordinate 20,897,441 of NC_137233.1, forward strand.
GAGCTGTACAACTTGAACAATCAAAGCGAGGCTCCGATTCTACGTTCCTATTGGCTGTTGGGACTGTCCAATCACTTTGGCACAACTTTGTTGGTGTAGAGCGTGTCAGGGAGGGACAATAGGGGAGGGACCAAAGAGAACAAGTGGAGAGGTTGAGGTATTTGGATTCGAATCTCTATCCCAACTGCCATTTTCTCCCAAAATCCTCCACCCCAGCTTTAACACAAATATACAGAAAATATAAAACACTAATTAGACAAAGCTCTCCAATGCCTAGCTACTACCCCCCAGAATGACCAGCAAATATTAAATACGCTTACATACTGTATATGCCTATTTACACAGCTATTTACAGCATGAGCATGCATCAACACTTTAAAGCTGGGGTATGTGATTTCTGATTGGTCAAAATTAACATGAGCTGTACACTTTGACCAATCAGAGCGAGGCTCTGATTCTCTGTTCTTATTGGCTGTTGGGACTGTCCATTCACTTTGGCACGACTTTGTTGGTGTAGAGCGTGTCAGGGAGGGACCATAGGGGAGAGACCAAAGAGAACAAGTGGAGCGGTTGAGGTATTTGGATTCGAATATCTATCCCAACTGCCATTTTCTCCCCAAATCCTCCACCCCAGCTTTAAAGGGGATAAAAGTAAGGAAACAATAAGATAACTAAGAATCATGTGTCATGTAAAATTAAGATAAGATACTTTATTGTCCCTTACATAAAATTAAATGGAAATTTGCCTTTGAAATTCTGGCATAAAACATTCTGTGATAAAGTACTAAAATCATAAATATATTAGAAACAAGAGCAGGATGTTTGATGATAGTTAAAAACGAATGCCTTGAAGGAACCAAATGAAGTAATAGATCTCAGTGAGCGGGGGCAGGTTGTTCCTATCAGATGGCACTTTAAATTTAAAGGCACGTCGCCTAATTTCTTTGGAGATTCAGGAAACTAAGGGAAAGGGGTGCTCTTTATTCCTTAAACTATATATAGAGATATATCTGGGATTAAATATGGTTTTAAATTTGAAGGATAGTTAAAGAAAATGCATTTAAAAATAAACTGCAGACCATAGAAATGCCTTCTAGACGTACAAGTGTTAACCAGTTCAGCGACTCATACATAAGGCAATGATGGGTTCAATAGGGACACCTCACAAAAAATGAACAGAGCAATCTAAGAAAATATGTGTTTCTCTGTGTTATTCTGGTCAATAATATCTGCATGATCTAGTTTTGTTACTAAGAGCTGTGAAATAATAGTTTTTCCCGACCTGTAGTGTGAAACAGTTGATAGACCAATAAAGCATTCTCAGGCCGCAATTTACTTCTTAACCTTCCTCCTGTGTTAACTTTCTGTTACCATCTATGGTGTTAGCGGGTCGGTTTCGACCGTGTCTGAAATCAGCTGTAAAAAACACTAAAAACAATTATCTATCATCCAGTTTGTTTCTCATCTCTTGGTTACCTTGTTAGGCTTCCTTATCCATGAACATATTGTTTTTAATATTTTTGGTGTAGGCGGCTGGGCTTTTTTTTTGTCAGTATGCGCCTCAATTTCAGTTTAAAAAATGGTAAAATTAACCTTAAGAGAATCATATATATAAATATTTGGTTGTTGTGTTACCTGATTATTACTGAGGGGTATGAGAACACATTTCTTAACAAAATTTGTTTTATTTATTTTTTCATATTAATATTATTTACCTTTTTAACATCTATGGTGTTACCGGTCAATTACGACCCATAAATATTTATTTCAGAAAAGAGCAAAAAAACTTTTATTTCAGCATTATACAAACACACAATGAAAACCAGAACAAGTCACAACACAAAATATAGATTTGTAAGGTCAAATAAACAACAACCAATCAACAAATCAAACTAATCGAAATCAATTACTAGCTCCAAAACTAGTAAAAAAGAAACAGAGTAAAGGTCTCTGTGTGCATGTGTGTGTACAGATGTGTGACAAAAAGCAACACTCTTAGTGTTCTTTGCAGAGATATTTCTTGCAGGTAAAGCACAATCCGTTTATCTTTCTGTCCTTAGTGCTTCGGCAGACCTGACACCTCTTATTTTTAGAATCAGGTGGCCATTTTCACCAAAAACATGATCCAGAACTTGGCTCACTGTATATCTCCTCATTTTTGAATACTGCAAATAGGAGATGTGCACTCTGCAAGTCACTAACTCTATACTGAATTGACTTCACATGTCTGGATATGCCCTTCTGTTTGTTTCGCTTTTATGCAGGTATAAGGGCAAAAAAAGTCAAAATGAGAACCCCCCCAGAGCTCACATGATTGGGAGAGGAGCTAACTGTCATTGTGTTGGCTGACAGTGCACTTAAGATTTCAGTTTTGGCTCTAGTTATTGTTTTAAACATCTTATTCTATAACCGGGTCGAAAACGACCCTAACACCACCAGTGTTATAATTTCCACCAGAGCATTTTATAATTAAGTGAATTTTTTTAAAAAAAAATTATTTTGTTGAAATAGAGATTCCTGACAAAGTCAAGAAATTTTGAAGCAATAAACAAAATGTAAGTGGTTCTTTTATGCATTTGAAAACCAAAACGGGTCGGTGGCGACCCTAACACGAGAGGAACAGAGTCAATTTGAGGTTTGAAAGAAAGCTGAGAGTCAAGCAAGAGAGTCATGAATCTAAATTCCTCCACTTTATCAAGTGCTGTTCCATCAAAGAAATGAATCGACCAATTATTTGCTAGGTTCAGATACATAAGAAGATAGCTTTGACAAAAGCAGTTTAGAAAAATCCAGCATGTATAAGGTAAGATAAGTTTAGTTGTTTGTAGTGTACAGAATATAATAATATAGGGTTAGAATATTTTTATAGTAAAACATCAATACTAATGTCAAATGTACACTATAAATCGAAAGGTAACACTTAACATTAACTAACCGTTAATAACGGCTAAATTGAAGATGCAAAGGCATTAACTAAGCATTGACTAACTGTTATGTTTATTTAATGGTTAACAAAGCATTAGTTATCGCATGCTTAATTTAGCATTAACTAACCTTTAATAACTAAGCATGAACTGTTTGTTAATGCTTAACTACTCGTTATTTAACAGTTAATAGCCTTAGCCAAGCATGAACTAACAGTTAATGAATTTTATCAAACAAACTGGACACTTTAAATCAGCATGTGGATTTTGTAGGCTGTGCGCTTGACACAGCTTTACATATTTACTTAAATTTTTCATAGGACTTGAACGCCCAAACTAGGACCAGAGCAAGGGTTGGTATTCTGTAAGAGTTGATGGATATGTCCAGTGAAAAGCATTTGTCTGTTTAACGTAATGCCTTCTGACATGGAAACAAATGGGGAAGCTCAGTGCTTTCCCACTGGCTACTGCTTGACATCGTCTGTCTGTGTGTGTATGTGTGCATGTGTCTGGCATGTGTGTGTGTGTGTGGTATTATGAGATACATCTAGCTTGAGTGTTGGACCTCAGGTTGCAGCTGTGGTTATTTTGTTTGTAGGCTGGTTGTAGGATTTAGGATTGGATGTAAAGCAGGGCTGCAAAATATTGTTGAAATTTAGTTTCATGATATATCTTTTTTGACATATTATTGTCAAGATTGTTTCGTTCTTACATCAACATTTCAGCCATTCAGGATACAAATCCAATACTGAAATAAAAGAGCATAAGCATGAACATCTGACTTTCAGAGCAAATACCTGATTGTTCTATGTATGTTTTAACTTGGGTTATTTTCCGCATCTTTCAAATCCTGCCAAAATTGACAAATTCACAATTGTCAAACAGCAGTATACAACAGTGACGTTGCTTTTACGGAACGCTATGCCGTAATCTGTATTTGTTCGACAGACAAAAATTATCTGTATGGGGGCGCCCTTGGCTCAGTTGGTAGGGCGTCCCCCCGGGCCTCGGCCAGCAGCGGACCCGGGTTCGGTTCTAGCCAGTGGTCGTTCTCTCCATGTCACTCCCCTCTCTGCCCCATTTCAACTCTGTCTCTACACTATCAATAAAGCATAAAAAAAAATGCCAAAAACATATCAAAAAAAGATCTGTATCTGTAATTCTACACTGCCGTCTGCTGGGGAGGCGACATGGCAGATGAAAACACCAGGAGGCTGGACAACGTGTTTATAGCTCCCATATTATACACTTTTCTGTTCTATTATACACCACATTATATGGTCTTAGTGGTCCCTAATACGTTTTTCTTTAATTGTTTGCTGAAAATAATTGTTTGTGTGGTATGCCTCTATTCAGCTAATCTCACGATGGCCTATTTTTAAAACCGACCTGCAGCTCCCCTCGTAAATATACAATCTATGAGCTCCCCCCGCCCCTCGCCCTCTGTCTGTTTGTAAACAATGATGACGTCTTTGCCGTGCCTGTGGCTACTGCAAAGCTAGCTCGGGAGCTAGCTGCTAAAAATATCACTAAAATCAGAGAAAACATTTATTTTTAAAGTTTGACGACTACACTACTACCTTCCAATGCTTTGTCTTGCTAAAAACGAGGCATTGTCAGACTGCTGTGGGGAATCTAAATGGGTTATAATGAGCAAACGATCGATGCTTGTCCCAAAGCTAATAGCTATACACCAGTCAGGCAAAAATGCCAATAAAAACATTTCTTTCATTTTTACCGTTTGAAAAAAAGCACAAGTAGCTTCCTTTCCGTTTTGTTATTAAAAACGAGGCTGCTGTGGTTAAGATAAATTATTGGATTATGCAACATTCATCATGCTTTGCCGTAGGCTACTACAGGCATCTTGTCGCTTAGCAACAAGCAAACAACAAGGGGGTGAAGGAATATTTTTCCAGAGGATATCGGGGCCGTGGACCAATAAGAAATAGGGGGGTGAACAGTGGAAGCTTCTGGCTTTCCAGTTTTTGACGTCAGAAACGGGGAGAATTATGACTGGAGTATATTGGGGGGAGAGGTGGAGGGTTTCAGAAAAGGGGAGAGTGAGAAAAGGAGAGAGCTTTCTTCTTTTTTTATACTTTGGCAGTCTGTAGGCACACCTTAGACCCATAATTATGTTCAAAAACATCGGAAAAGTGCATTTGCACAATATGGGAGCTTAAGAGGCTGCTTCAGTGCTGGGTAGTCACAGAAACTGTTGGTGGAGACATGCACAAAGAGTAAGCTGCAGGCAAATTGCTTAACCAAACATTAACTAACTGTTAACTAAGCCTTAACAGTTAGTTACTGATTGATAAGCATTAACTAATAATTAACTGACAGTTATTATACCCATATTGTAAAGTGTTACCTATAGTATTTAATATGTATTATTCACATACATATATAACAATATATGTAAAAACAATTAAATTGTCACAAAAAATAAATAGATTGTGTTTGTGATATAAATTAGATTGAATGTTGTCTACGCACCGTCTTTATAAAGAAACATAAGGATGGATGTACTCAATGCAAAGATGGATGTACGCTTAATGTATACACATACATGTATGTTTGCATATATAGTACATTAAAACTGTGTGTGAATCAATCTGTCAAGTGCATGGTTGTGTTGTTAGTTACCATACGCTATTTGTCTGCTTTGGGGTTTGAGCACACAAAGAAGAGGCCACTTGTTTTCCAGCAGGCATTGCCAACACTCCAGCACCATAGAGAGACATCTCTCAGTGGACCCAGCCTACATGCTCCGCAACACACGCAATCTGTTTTTGTAAGACAAGGCATGACGCTTGTTTGAGCGTGTGCTCAACTGTGTGCACGCTTGCCTTCTGTGTTTTTAACAGCTATACATCTGAGAAATTAAATGTATGTGAACCTTTGCAGCAGATGGAAAGATGTAGGAGACCCTAAATTTGATTGTGTTGTAAATCAACACTCCAGCTATTCAGGAAAACAATTAAAATACTCTGGACTGTGTGAATAAAAAAAGGGCTTCAACACCTGACTTTCAGAACAAATTGCTTATTTTTCTATGTATGTTTTATTTAGATTGTTCCCCGCATATTTCAAATTGTGCCAAAATGCACAAATTCACAATTTTCAAACAACAGTATACTACACTGACGTTGCTTTTACAGAACACTATGCATAATTCTGTGTCTGTTCAACCGAAAAAAAAGATCTGTATCTGTAATTCTATGCTGCCGTCTGCTGGGGAGGCGACATGGCTGATGAAAACACCAGGAGGTTGGACAAAGTGTTTAAGAGGCTGCTTCAGTGCTGGACAGAAACCTGGACTCACTGAAGGTGGTGGTGGAGAGACACGCACATGGGAGTAAGCTGCAGGCAATCATGGACAATGCCAGCCACCCTCCCCCCTTAGAAACACACACCCACCCACACACACACACTGGACAAAGTGCAAGAGTGTTCTTATTCATATATATACAGTATATTTACCTTGGCTCTTTTACATGCAATTTAAATAATGTGCAATATTGCTCCCTTTTTATTGACTTATTTTACCGACTGATGTTTAGGCAATCCACCTTCTAGCTATGTTTTCATTTTTATTTTTATTTTTATTTTCTTAGTGTGTTACATGTATCTGTCTTTGTTTTATTGTAAAAAAAAAACATAAAAAAACAAAAAAGTAAACTATCCATGTCTGACTGATTCTACGTGCTGGTGGTGTGATGTGGAAGGGCAGGAAGTGGCTGGTGTGGTGTCAGTGGTGGAGAGGAGAGTGAAGGACATGAATCAAAGTTTTAGCCCCTCTTACTCTCACTCTCTCCATGACAAGCTGTGGCTGATGGGACCAACACACACACACACACACACACACACACACACACACACACACACACACACACACACACACACACACACACACACACACACACACACACACACACACACACACACACACACACACACACACACACACACACACACACACACACACACACACACACAGGTGGAAAACAAAGCACTTCAGCCACTCACACTGCTACTAGACTGGACAACAGCAGTGGAGACCACAGTGACTGCCACCACTCTGACCAGCAGCCTTTTACTACACACTACTTTTTTGTACATTTAAATCATGAGAAATATTACTATTCTGTTTATTACTGTATAACAAGAACATTTCACCTTACTTTGAACCTTATTTCCCGAACCATATTTTAGTGCACTATTAATTATGTTGATTTGATACACTTACAATTATTGATACTCTATTCATCCGTGCTCATGTCTGTGAATGTGCTGCTGGAACGTTCAAAATCAAATAAAGGATTATGTATTTAAAAAAAAATATATAATCCTTAACAAATTCCTGCAACAATCCTCTCATAGAGAGCTATTTAGCCGAAAATATTATTCGCAATAAACACTGTCATCCACATCCTCACCTGGCCCACGATAGCAGAGAAAAACTCAGCCATTGACAGTCCCGACCGGTTGAATTCCATTCAAATGCTGAAAAGCTCCCTTTTGAAATACAAGGCTTCTGCTGACCCAGTGCTCATACCAATACATCATCATGGTCTCCGCCTCAAGTATGAAATAGTTTTCTTACAAATACATTTTGCTTAATTAATGACCAAAACATAATGAGCATAAGTGGGATCCAAGGTTTGTCCTTCAACTTTCCAAAGTAGACTCCAGCTCCTCCAATGAAGTCATGATGCACTATGTGAAAAAAAATAAAATACTTTTTTTCCAGAGGTGGAGAGGAATAAAAAAGACAGAGTTACAAATGAATTTACATTTTGAATTTCTAGTGGTTCAGGGTCACTGAAATGCACGCTAGCCCTTTAACCCGTGACGTCCTTTTATGTAAGTGCATACCTTTTCACAGAAGTAGATTGTGTATTCCAATTCACATGCATGCCCTTGATGACCAGACGTGCTTTTCAGCCACATTATTAATTAATCTATATCATATGAATATTAGCACTTTGTGGTGCAGAACTGAGTGAGAACCAACAGTTAAATGACTAAGACAGTTCAATCGTGTAGCATTACCACACGTCTTTATTAAGTTATTCAAGCCCCTGAGCTCTGAGAAATAGGCTTCTCTGCGTGAGGCCCGGCCTCTCACAGTTGTTACCATAAATTTTGTAAGTACCACAACCCTTCTCCAATTCTCCTGATCACCCTAATAGTAATTTACCTAATGGATGTGCCTCATTGTATAATGACACTAGCTACATTATGAACTTAACAAAGCAGAAGCTGCTTGATTATAGTGCAAGAGAATTGTTTTCAGAGGCATGAGATAAGGAGGAGGGAGAATAGGTCCGACATTGTTTGATTGTTTATTCCTAGTTCACTAATGTGCTAATAATCTGGGATCTCTAACTTGGTGTGCTGATTACTTCTTGAGTGCTACACCTGGCTGGAATTTTGTATGGTCATACATAATGCCAGTCAAATTAAATTAAAGGGGATAAAGGTAAGTCACTAAATGAGTCAACCTGCACTGGCAACATACAGAATTTCCAACACAACTGCCATGTTACATTATGCACACACTAGATGAGAAGTAACCTATCGCCTACGCACATTATTGCAAGCTCTTTTTTCTTCATATGGAAGCAGCTGCATTGTTGACAGCTCAGATTGATTTGAAAGTAGATGTGATCTTTGTGGTCAATCACCAGGGGCCTCATTTATCGACGCTCGTACGCACATTAGAGGGCGTACGCCACCCAGTACGCAACCTTTGTGATTTATCAAAAGCAAACTTGACGGGAAGATGTGCGGTCCTCCACGCACACTCTAACCCATTCGTACGCACATGCCCCCACATGTATGAAGTGCGAGAAATAATGTGTTTGTGTAAAATTAATCCAGATAGGCCAGATTATAAAACATGTAGGTCTATCATATATTGGGAGTTCCTTTGCCAAACGGATGCAGCCATTCTTACAACTAATAAACACATGCCTCCACGGATTATTCCATGGAGTGGTATAAAAAAAGTAAAAATAAAAATTAGGATCTTAAATAGCCTACAAATTAGAGTGCACATTTAAAAAAAACAACAACTTTGAATATACTCTGCAGTTATTTAAGAATAACTGCATGTTATTGAATTCATTCTGATTATATTGGAATACATAGCCCATTACTTACTTACACTGACACTATTCTCGATGCCTCAGTCAGGCGGACAGGAGTGCACAGTTTCATACATTAATCATAAGCCTACTGTAAATCACATATTGTGCTTTAGTCCGTTTTATCTATGTGTTTTTCTTTATGTTTATGCACGTCGTCTGTGTTTTGAAAGGGGCTGTGAAGTTTATTATTAACCCACCGTCACTGCCCGGGAGAAATTCCCCGAATAAGTTTCTCATGGGGGGGTCTCAGTGTCCCCCGCTCGTGGCACTAACACTGTTCTGTGAGGATATGCACTTTTTAGTGTCCACTTTTATGTCGGATCGCTTCTTTTTTTATTTTGACCAGAGTCCGACATTCTGAGGCTGCAGCATTAATAGAGATTGCCACACGCTGACACTCTGACGCCTTTACGCACACACTGTGCCACCAAACTATATTTTGCCTGGTCGCAACCTCCCCAACGGGGACTTCGGCATGGCCTCAGTGATCCACACTGTGTGGAGTCTATTTTTCCATTTCCCTTTCAGTTGGCGTTTGCCACGATCGCCTTCATGCACCCAGTAAATGATATTAATGTGGGCCGGTTCAATGACTATGTATGTAAATATGGCCGTTACGTGAGCCCGCAAAGGCTGCGCCACATTTAGGATTGATCGTTATTTACAAAAGGAAACAGGCGTAGGACGTGCATGAGCACTTTTTAATAAATCCAAATATCTCTGTGCGCACGCATTTATCTAAATCCTACGAACGCCACCTTCCAAAGCAAATCCTACGCACAGTTTGGTAAATGATGCCCCAGGAATCCTAATGACTTCAAATGTTGTCCAAGCCAGCATCTCATGACAAAGGACATAGTTACTCTTTCAAAACTGCAGGAGAAATAACGGAAAAAGAAGTTGTCTAATACTATGACATATTAAACAGTAGAGAGATTTTCAGTGCAGGAAAGTTATACACAAAATGGAAATTCAGTGGAAATGTAGTTGGCCTAACATTCATATAAGTCAATATTTATGAAAGATTCATAAAACTTTAATATGATATTAAAAACTGATATTTTAAAATGAATTTGTTGGGGGACCAAATCTGTCCACTTCACTCTATTCTGCCACAGTTTTTTGACCCTTTCTATAAACTAGAAGGCATGGTGTGTAAATGGGCTAAACAATGGATTAAAAAAATACAGGGGGGATCTTTAAATAGCGAATTAGGAGTAAAAACAACAGCTTTAACAACATGGCAGCAGCTACCATACAACAACATGACGAGTTCACGCACGCACACACACACACACACACACACACACACACACACACACACACACACACACACACACACACACACACACACACACACACACACAAGCCTTCCAGCCATGCACCCCAAGCTCTCACACACACACACAAGCCTTCCAGCCATGCACCCCAAACAAGCTCAACCTAGATCATCTGCTGCCTTTACTCTTCTCCACCTGCCCAAGTGGATGACAGCTCTCAGTGGACCCGCTTTAACAAGGAGGGGAACAATAAGGGGATTCTAGCAGATTGCAAAGTGGAGCCCATGGGACCCAACAGAACTACTGTATCCCCCACAGTATCTAACCAAGCCCCAGTCTGTGACTCTATCTGGGACCGTGACATTCCCACAAAAGTTTGAAGTCTAGATAAGTCTCGGGTCCAATAGGGGAGTGTTGGAAGCAACTGATTAAGTTTGTGCTTCTTTATATCACCTTGGGAAAGGATGAGAAAAAAGAAAAGAGAGAGAGATAGAGAGAGAGAGAGAGAGAGAGAGAGAGAGAGAGAGAGAGAGAGAGCTAACACACAAAGTGAAGTAAGGAAAAAAAATCCCCCCTTTTTTTCCCAGGAGTAATCAATTAATTGTGGGAAAGTTGCCGGCAATTACGGATCAAAGGAGGACTTGAATTGCAGTCCTTAAGCTTTGAGAAAAAGTTTAATAAGTCACCTACATGCCTAACGGGGAGCCTGTTTATCATTATAATTTAAGACTTAATGAGACACTGAGATTATCATCTGCCTCACTCGGCTCCCTGGAGAGAGAGTAAATATGGAGGCAGTGTAGAATGGTCACATTAAGTTATTAAGTGGGGCTACTTCTTCAACTGCTTCTTCGTGTTGGGCAGTCTGAGAGATAATTCCTTATCCACTATTCCAGAGATAAGTGAACTCATGAGCGGTAATATTCTCATGAGACTTTTTTTGTTATCACAACCTTAGGCTTTCAGTTTTTCCCCACTGTATTAAGGCCAGACAAGGCAGGCAAAAACATAATTTATTTTCCGAGCACTGGTAAATTTTGAGATTTGTCTCTATTTTGCTTCAATAACATGTCTTCTTCCATACTAGAATCAATCAATACTAGTATCAATCAATGGTCCAAAAAGTAAATGTAGGTTTTTAATTTGACAAAACCATGTCTGTTTGCGTCTGTATATTTCACCTATACAATCTTGAACGGACATTATCTTAACACCAATTTTTCCTGAACCAGACATCTCAACTTCTTATGCGCCTACTACATCAACTAAACTTTGCATAATCATTCTTAGCCCTACTCTGAAAGTTATTACAAAATGTTATGTTCATATGTTGTCAACTGTCTGATTAATTGTGATTGTCTGATTAGTTTTCTTCTGAAAATGCATTTTTATGTCCTTTCATTCATAAAATAAAAAACATTGTTAAACAAAATAAATAATATCTTTATATGGCAAAGTTCATGATGATATCAATAAGTTTTTATCCTTTAGGTAAGATTATTTTTTCTTCCGAAAGTGAAATGAACATATGATGCATTAATACATAATGCTTCTTTAGTAGTCAGGTCAAACAAACTCTTAGAACCACCTCTCCAGCTGACCTTGTAACTATCCCTCCAGGTTGTGAACTCTGCCTAACCCCTCGGGTGACGCCACATTTCCCCTGTACACTCGCCTTAGACACACTTGAGCTAATCATGTCTGTCACAAACTGACTGCTGGCATGCAGGGGGACAAAGACATTATAGCTGGTGGAGGAGCAAGCTGCCGACCATGCAAAAACATACGGCGGCGGTGTTGTTGAAGACAGGAACATGTTCCCTGGCTCTGTACTGTATAGGCGTCACAGTCCACTGATGCCACAGCGGAAAAAGACACATTTCCCACCAATCATTTCTGACAGGCAACTAGCAGTAGCCGATTGTGCTCGTAACGGAAAAATTCTATCAGTACAAATGGCACGCTAGATGAAATATAACAGGGGATGTGTGTCTGTGACAAGCAAAGGGGGGGATGAGTTAACCCCATGCCATATCTGTTTCAGGAGTCAGCAGGAGACAAGGCCCTGGCTGTGAGACTATAGTACAACCTGTTGACCTTCTGTGGATTGTAATGACGTAATGACGATGATGTCATATTTTTCCAAAACATAGAATATGGCAAAAAACATAGAAGTCAGTTATTTCCCTCTCTGCATATTTTCAAAGCATTTTTTGTCTGTATGTTTTATGAGTTGCTGTATATCAAATCATAAGCAGACTCATATGTCTGGACCACTGGTAGCGTAACACAATGTGATAGTGTAGTCCATCTGCTAACTTGTCTGAACATGCTCATCAGCCTCCATACTGCAGAGTTCACATCTACAGCCACACGTTAGCAGACCAGTTAGCAGCACAGATGCATCCTCAGCTCTAAAGACAGCTAGCTTCAGTGCTAAAATATTTCAAGTCAAGTAAACTTTATTGTCAACTTCTGCAATAATTGCATAATTGAAAGCATTTCAAAGTCCATACAGTGTAGTTGCCTTTGTTCTGACGCTCAAATAAACATGATGACGTTAAGTGATTGCTGCTAACTCAACCAGTTACTCATCTTTGTTTAATGCAGGTGGAGAAGACGCAGTCATGATAAGGCTAAACAAATGTCAATATAATACTGTTAAAAACCTCACATATTAAATTTTCTCTGTTTCTCTGTACTTGTTTTAACCCATTGATGCCTGATGCTGCGCGACGCAACACTGATCTCCTGTCTGTCGCACAGCATCAGGCATCAATAGGTTAATGTAAGTAATCAACTTGCAAGTTTTCATTATGATATCTATAAGTTACATTTTTTACCCTATTCACCTGCAGTGTCTCGCATTAAAATACAACCCTAATAAAAGTGACTTTTGGTTTGTCTGCATAAGACACAACTATCCAGGCCCTAGTATCTTCTGGTGAGCAGCCTCTTGGTAAGTGTGGAACAAACACTGGCCCGGGCTGGTGGTGTGAGGTAATTGAAAAATGTGCATATCTCGGTGGGAGAGACTCTCAGAGTGTTGAGGAATAGTTACCCATGTGTTTCTTTTCCTGGCGGCGCAGGTTACTGCCTGAAAGCTCATTAAGCATCCGCTGTCATCCTCCATCTGTTCAACATTCAGCCAGCAGAGCAAGCTGTCCACTAACTTCCTCTGCTCTCCTTCACTCTCTATCTCTTGCTCTATCCCTCTTTACTAACTTTGGAGATATATGCTGTCCTCGTGTTTCCTGCAATCCACCACTTTATCCCCTCTCAATCCTTTTTTCCCCTTTTGCTTTCTTCTCCACTACCCCTGTTTCTTGTTTTGCTTTGAGAACGGTTCTTCTAGAAGTGCCGCAGGACAGATTGCTGACAGTTAACTTTGCCACCATAAGCAAGCATAAGAAAAACAATGTAAGGAGAGATTCACATTATGATCATGGCTGGTTTATGACTGTTTTACACTGCCTAGCCCTATGGTATCAAATAAAAAGCAAATGATTCTTCTCAGTGTTATTGTTTTGCATTGCACGGAGCGTTTTTCTATCTGTTTTATTCCTCTCCCCTATGGCTTTTCAGGACCAAGTTAGACTTCTATTTTGAAGACAATGAAATTAGCTGTTAGAGTTCTGGTGCACACTAAACAACCAGACTCTGCTCCACTTGAAAGAGGTGGTCTTGGGCCGTTTGCAAGTGAACTCTGGAACGGATCATTGCTGGTATGAACTTCATCCGCACTAATCATCAGTTTAAAAAAAAACAGTCTGCTGATATAGTAACGCGGGCTGACATATTCTGGCTGTTACAGTATGTGCTCCACATTAAGCATGAAAATAACCGGCCAATGCTCTGTGATGTAGGCCATGGTAGAAATTGCGAGCGAGTTGCATTTTCACTCCCCAAACTGTCGGACGGCATTTCCATGCATGTGACTTTTGTTTAACCATCTGAAAAACCAAACAATGTATCAGCTCTCAACTGGTGTGCATCAAAGAAGCAGACTATTTGGTGTGAACACAACCCAAGATTGGATTTATGGTGAGGGATAGTCGTAAAAGCATCTAATGTATGCTGATGACTTAGCGTTGTCTTACAACAACTGCTCAGAGTCTGCTCACAGTTTGGTGTGCGATATGACAACAAATGTAACTCTGAATAGCACTAAATGTGGTAAACAAAGTCAGATATGTGTCACATAATCAGGAATGATTTATGTGATAACGATGATGTGCAGGGCCAGTGTAAGCGCAAGCCAATATGCTGGCACACAAATTTAACATGTGCACAGATAATGTTGAAACAGCCCTATTTAGAGCCTACTATATACAGCCTACTTGTGGTTCAGATATAGTAAGGCAAAAATGAAAAAGCTTCAGGTAGCGTGTAATGATGCATTCAAGATCTTTCTCAAACTGAAAGATGGACAGGTGCAAGTCACGTGTTTGTGACTAGTAATGTTCCCACCCTTAATGCCGTGTTGAGTAATTGTATTTACAAATGTATGTCTCGATGGCTTGATTAAGCTTTTTTTTTATTATAATTGCCTCAATAAATGAGCCCCCACAAACTGACACAAGGTACACTTCTTATTTTTGGAAACATTAGAACAAATGTATATTATGTGTTTTAATCACTTTGAACTTCTAAAATTCCATGGATATAACATTTTGGTTTAGTTTGTGTTGTTGCGTTTTTATACTGATATGGACTTGTGTGTGTCTGAAACAAAGTGAACGGGTCTCTAGAAAATGACACTTTCTGCTAAGAAAAAAAGTTGACACATTTCTTACTCTGCATCTCTGTCTGTTTTCCTAATTTATACATCATTATGCGCTCTGTCCTCTGTCATTCTCATCCTCGTTTTCAGCCAGCTAGGTGACTCAACGGCATAGAGGATGGAGCGACAGGCAAGAGAGAGAGAGAGAGAGAGAGAGAGAGAGAGAGAGAGAGAGAGAGAGAGAGGGGTTGAGACTCAGATAGCGTAGTGTTCCTGTCTCAACGCGGTGTAAATAGACAGGGTCAGCGGCTGGGGGTCAGAGCTTCCGATGGAGAGTTGATCTCCGGAGGGCTGCAGCCTCGGGGACTCAGCTCTCTGTCAGAGCCCCGGGCCCCTCCTGGGCTCAGGCTGCTGCCCCCCTTGCCCCGCCAAACTTTTTAATGAGGCAGTTAGCCGTGCACTAGTGGCCTTTCAGTGACGTTAGTTGACCAAGCGCTCTGATGAGAAGGAATATTGATAAAGCTGTCGGTAAGGGAAAGCTCTACCAGACTTCAGTATGTGTGTGTGGGGGTGTGAGTGTGTGTGTGTGTGTGGACAGTCTTACTAATTCCCTCCACTGAAAGCAGTTGTCTGTCCGTCAACTCTGAATAAACATCACTTACTGATGTGCTCATATACGTCTTGCAAGTTTTTCTTTCAGTAGAATAACTTTATGTATATAACACCTTTTTAAAACAAAGTTACAAAGTGCTTTACAAATAGTACTTCAATTCAAGTAGAGCATGCTAAAGAGGCTGTAGGACTGAGGGGACAATATAATTACTGTGTGTTATGGGGATGCTCTGGGATTTAGAAATTAAAGATATGCAATATGATGGAAATTGGTTTGTTTGGTATGAATGATGAATTTCTACTTTGAAGAAAAATAAATATATAAAGAAAGAATGAATAGGGAGCAACCCTCTTCCCTGTTTTTAGTAATGAGCGTGCTCCTCCTTCCATTAACAGCCATCTATACCCTCAGAGACATGACACTGTTGAGAGTGAACTGAAGCCTGATGGGAGGCTCTCACACCTGCTTGTTAGTGCCAAGTTAATGTGACAATCCCCTCTCGTTGGCTGTCATGTTATTTTAACAGGCAAGTGCTTATATATTAGTGAGTGCTGATCAGCTGGGTGCTATAGTGAGTGTGTGTGTGTGTGTGTGTGTGTGTGTGGGTCATTAATAATTCAGTGGCGGAGCTGTCTGTGGGCCCCGTTGGGAACTATCAGATGTGAGAGCAGATGACTACGCCCGGCAGGTATTAAAAGATGGTATCTAGAACCATAAGCGCTTAGCATGCTAGCTAAGGCTCCCTACGTTGAGTATATGTATATACGAATGTGACACACACACACACACACACACACACACACACACACACACACACACACACACACACACACACACACACACACACACACACACACACACACACACACACACACACACACACACACACACACTTTGACACAGAGGTAGGATTACAGATGAAACAGGTGATTGGTAGGAGAGATCAGAGAGAGGAGGTGGATTTATGTGGCGTATTAAGAACACTGATAGGAGATAGATGGAGGCTTTTGTGCGAGGTGGGTGAGGACATGGGGGATCAGATTCTACAGCAGGCTCACACAGCTTCAAAAAGCCTCATGAAAATGATAAGACTTGGCTTTGACTCGACTCATGTAGCGCCGCATGTTACGCTGTCAAGGTGTTTTCTGAGGCTGCTCGAATAGTCCGATAAAATGAAGTATGAATAAAGAATAATTTTTTCCCAGTTGGTAATTCAAGTTTAGTAATACGTACATGGGTAAGATATGTAAAAAAATAAATAAAGGATACTACCTAGAGTAACTTCTGGGCACATTTTTTGTAAGGCAGTTTTTCATGCTAACTGTACAATTGAGTAACATGGACTTAAAGCTGGGGTATGTAATTTCTGATTGGTCAAAGTTAACATGAGCTGTACACTTTGACCAAAGGGGGTTTTGCAGTGTATAGTTGTATTAAATAATAGTGCTCATTGTGGACAAAATAATTTAATTATTCGAAGTGTGAAACTTCCTGCACTGGAGCAGGTGATAATATTGACTGCAACATTGTCTCATGTCATTCAACTACATGGACATTAGTGCTTCAAATGAGCCCATTTCTTTTACACATGTGTGAAATTATAATGGCTGAACAACACAACATATTCACAAACAATCGACAGGTCCCCTATAGCTTGCCAACAGGATAGTATAACACTTGAAAAAAATATATATATGTTGGGAACCCAGCAAATGAAAAATTCTCTCCAAGACTCTCCAACAGCCAGACTTAAAGGAGCACTCAGGCCCCTCCGTACACTCAAAATTGAATTGAATTACTCTCAGCTCAAGGAGAGGAGCCCTTATCTAAGTGCACAGCACAACGTACGCACAGATAAGAGCCAGCCCTTTCGTGGCTAGATAGATCACATCCTTAAACCAAGCAACAGTACTCATACTTGTACTTGACAGTGAGCACCATGTCCACCTACTCTACTTCATGATGCCCATGGAACAACAAAAGCAACTACAACCATGCACAACATGAAGTAACTCAATTCTCAATACATCTCAAAATTGTATTTCAGTTTCTTGAGCAAATACATTTCCAATACCTTTACAGCTCAATCTTTATTCACACTGTTTTTTTTTTAAATAAAATCCTACATCTCTAAAATGTGCTGTATGGGGGATTTTTCCTCACAATCCCCCCTATTCACAGAAATGATATTAACATATAAGAATGGGAAGTGTGATATTATTCATTGAGAGATACACATAATGCATGCATTGCAAGCCCGCAAAAGCTGACTTGTCAAAAAAATGTCCAAGGGGTAAAATGGATTACTTTAGAATGGATGTTTCTAGCAGAGGAGAGCAATCTAAGCGGTGGGGGCCTGGGCTCCATGTTTCTTACACATCACCCCATTCCAAAAAGTCATTTTCACTTTCAGTACCGGATGCATAATGTATGACAGGGTTAATCAACTTGAGATAGGGAGGGACTGGGGAGTGATTTGGCGAGAACCTCTACTTTCATCACTATTCATCTGGGCCTTTCTTTCCATCTTTCTGTCATCTTTGCACACTGCTCTCCTCTCACATGCTTCTCTTGTTTTGACCCAAGCCCTTTGTTCCAATCCCCGTACTTCTCTGCTATTTAGTATGGTAGAGGGTATGTAGGCTGTCAAACTACATCCGGCCCAGATTTTTAGTGTTGATATATCAGCATGCTATTTGGGCGATTCTGACCTGCAATCCGGTGCGCACCGGAAATTACGTCACCATCGACGGAGCCTCTGTATGAAACCAAGCAGGGATGAGACGGATATATAAGTAAGAGGCAAGACCGAGGGGCAATTGTATGATGAATTAAATAAGTAAAAGTATGACCCAATTGTATACCTACTGCTTGCTAACTAGATACATTTTATGGTCAGCTCAGCTGTAGTATATCAGTGATTCTTGAGAAGCGGGACAAAAGGCCGTCTTCCAAAATTAACTGCTGTTATGTTTAAAAGTAAAAATATGTAAAATTGTAAATGTTATTAGGGATTAACAATAGAATGTCTGGAGCACAATTATCCCCTTAAATTTAATTTTATCATTATAATGTCAAATATATGACAATTGTTATCTTCTCACGACGTCCAAAACACCTTATCACTTATCTTTAGACCATGTAGTAATAAAATGGAAGTTTTATCATTTCAAAACGCCACATTAAGCGTTTTATTAGCCCAACGGCTTTCAGTTTGTTGTCGCGGGAGGAGGAGGGGTGGGAAGCTGTGGGCAGCTGAACAGAGTCATAGTGTTTCTGTTTCGGCCCGGCCTCACGGCAGGAAAATAAAACTAATTCTTATTCATTCTGATTAGGCGATTGCGTTCACAGCTACAATATTGGTCTTACAGTGCGTTCCAAATGACCAATGATAACAGTGTTTAAAAAGAAAAAAAAAAAAAACTCAAAATGCACTGTTCCAAATTATTATGCACAACAGCGTTTCAAAACATTTTATAGGTTGTAAAGAACTAAAAATGGTAATTTGTTGAATTTACAGAATGTGGAGGTCATATGTATTGAAATCGAAAGCTATTTCAATCAAAAACATCTTAACAGGCCAAGTTACATGTTAACATAGGACCCCTTCTTTGATATCACCTTCACAATTCTTGCATCCATTGAACTTGTGAGTTTTTGGAGAGTTTATGCTTGAATATCTTGGATATCAGAATAGCCTCCCACAGCTGCTGTTTTGATGTGAACTGCCTCCCAACCTCATAGATGTTTTGCTTGAGGATGCTCCAAAGGTTCTCAATAGGGTTAAGGTCAGGGGAAGATGGGGGCCACACCATGAGGTTCTCTCCTTTTATGCCCATAGCAGCCAATGACGCAGAGGTATTCTTTGCAGCATGAGATGGTGCATTGTCATGCATGAAGATGATTTTACTACGGAAGGCACTGTCCTTCTTTTTGTACCACGGAAGAAAGTGGTCAGTCAGAAACTCTACATACTTTGCTGAGGTCATTTTCACACCGTCAGGGACCCTAAAGGGGCCTACCAGCTCTCTCCCCATGATTCCGGCCCAAAACATTACTCCTTGCTGCTGTCGCAGCCTTGTTGGGACATGGTGGCCATTCACCAACCATCCACCATCCATCTGGACCATCCAGGGTTGCACGGCACTCAAAAGTAAACAAGACTGAAAATTAGTCTTCATTTATTTCTGAGCCCACTGCAACCGTTTCTGCTTGTGATCATTGTTTAGGGGTGGCCGAATAATAGGTTTGTGCACAACTGCAAACCTCGATTCTGGAGGATCCTACACCTTGAGGTTTGCGGAACCCCAGAGGCACAAGCGGCTTCAAATACCTGTCTGCTGCTCTTTCAGCAGCAGCTCTCCTTATCCGATGCATTTGTCTGGCAGAAACCTTCCTCATTGTGCCTTTATCTGCACAAACCCGTCTGTGCTCTGAATCAGACACAAATCTCGTCACAGTACGATGATCACGCTTAAGTTTCCATGAAACATCTAATGTTTTCATACCTTGTCCAAGGTATTATACTATTTGACGCTTTTCGGCAGCAGAGAGATCCTTTTTCTTTCCCATAGTGCTTGAAACATGTGGCCTGCTTAATAATGTGGAACGTCCTTCTTAACCTTCCTCTCGTGTTAGGGTCGCCACCGACCCGTTTTGGTTTTCAAATGCATAAAAGAACCACTTACATTTTGTTTATTGCATCAAGATTTCTTGACTTTGTCAGGAACCTCTATTTCAACAAAATAAAAACAATTTCACTTAATTATAAAATGCTCTGGTGGAAATTATAACACTGGTGGTGTTAGGGTTGTTTTCGACCCGGTTATAAAATAAGATTTAAAAAACAATAACTAGATCCAAAACTGAAATCATAAGTGCACTGTCAGCCAACAAAATGACAGTCAGCTCCTCTCCCAATCATCTGAGCTCTGGGGGGGTTCTCATTTTGACTTTTCTTGCCCTTATACCTGCATAAAAGCGAAACAAACAGACGGGCATATCCAGACATGTGAGGTCATTTCAGTATAGAGTTGGTGACTTGCAGAGTACACGTCTCCTATTTGCAGTATTCAAAAATGAGGAGATATACAGTGAGCCAAGCTCTGGATCATGTTTTTGGTGAAAATGGCCACCTGATTCTAAAAATAAGAGGTGTCAGGTCTGCCGAAGCACTAAGGAAAGAAAGATAAACGTATTGTGCTTTACCTGCAAGAAATATCTCTGCAAAGAACACTGAAAGTGTTGCTTTTTGTCACACATCTGTACACACACACATACTCATGCACACAGAGACTTTTACTCTGTTTTTTTTTTACTAGTTTTGGAACTAGTTATTGATTTCGATTGGTTTGATTTGTTGATTGGTTGTTGTTTATTTGATCTTACAAATCTATATTTTGTGTTGTGACTTGTTCTTGTTTTCATTGTGTGTTTGTATAATGCTGAAATAAAAGTTTTTTTTTGCTTTTCTGAAATAAATATTTATGGGTTGTAATTGACCAGTAACACCATAGATGTTAAAAAAGTAAATAATATTAATATGAAAAAATAAATAAAACAAATGTAGTTAATAAATGTGTACTCATACCCCTCAGTAATAATCAGGTAACACAACAACCAACTGTTTATTTGTATGATTCTCTTAAGGTTAATTTTACCATTTTTTTATAGAAATTGAGGGGCATACTGACCCAGCCGAGGGGCAAAAAAGGCCCAGCCGCCTACAACAAAAATATTAAAAACAATATTTTCATAGATAAGGAAGCCTAACAAGGTAACCAAGAGATTAAAAACAAATTTGATGATAGATAATTGTTTTTAGTGTTTTTTACAGCTGATTTCAGACACGGGTCGAAACATTCAATGTGAAGGCATCATATTTGGGTGGTTTTCAAGTTATTATAATTAAATTAAATATAGAAATAGGGTTTAGTTTTTCTAATACTGTATTTATGGAAACTCTCAAAATCTTCTTTTGTCGGAGACTTCCAGCTTGGTGAAACGACATGTAGGTCGCATCGTCTTGAGCTCCTGCAGATTTATTTATTTTTTCAATTTTAAGGCACTTTTCTCACCCCCACTACGGTTCAGCAGTTTTAGTGAACTTTTATTTAACACATTTGGTTTATTTTCTACTACTTTCATGTCGCCTAAGGCGAAAAAAGGGAAAAACAGCATTACGCCTCACCTGCGGCCTGTTGCGCGCCCTCGGTCCCCGACCCCTCCTGAATCTCCCCCGCGGAGTCTACCGCCGGAAACTATGGACGTAGCCTCGCTCAGAAATGAGCTTTTATCAGCTCTTCGTCTTGATGTCGCGGCAATGTTTAAAGCCGAGCTCCGGGAAGCCTTGGCTGAGACCCTCAGTTCAATTAAGACCGAGCTGCTAGCCTTTAAAACGGAGCTTTCCTCCAGTCTGTCCGCTGTCCGGCAGGACGTTGCTAGCTTGAAGAGCACTGTAGCTGAAGTGGAGCTGTCCCTCTCTACATGCACTGATGACATCTTGGCCCTCCGGGCTAAAGTGGAGCACTTGACACAGGAGGCGGCTAAGATGGAGGATAAATGTGATGATTTGGAGTCCCGATCGCGCCGCCAGAACATCCGTATCATCGGTATCCCGGAGGACGACCCTAACTCGGCATCAGCGGCTAACGTTTCCAAACTACTGATGGAGGCTTTCTCACTCGGGAAGGAGCCGCTGATCGATAGATCACACCGCGCTCTGGCGCCAAAGCCTGCACCGGGCAACCGCCCCCGCGCCATTGTCGCAAGGCTGCACTACTATACTGACTGCAACGAGATCCTCAGAAAGGCGAGAGAGTTACAACGGATTACTCTGCGCAACATGTCCATCTCCGTGTTCCCGGACTATACCCCCAAGACGGCCCGGGCTCGCGCAGCCTTCACCGAGGTTCGGCACCTCCTACGAGGCATCGATGGAGTCAGGTTTGGTATCCTCTTTCCTGCACGGCTTCGCATCACCTATGCAGGTGTACAGCGCGACTTCACTTCCCCAGAGGAGGCTAAGACATTTATTAAAACACTGAATAAATAGAGTTTTCCAGCTCACTCTACAATAGTTCTGGTGAGTTGTAAAATGACTTTTTCCCTATAGCTATTTAAAGCCTCCAGCTGTCACCTAATATTTTTGTTTATATTGGACGACTTTGATATTTGTCCAACTCCATTCATGGACAATTAAGTACGTTTGGTGACTTTTGTAGCTGTACTGTTTATATTTTATATTTTTTTAAATATTTTTAGATCTGATTGAAGTTGGTAACGATAGCCTACTTAGGTTTGTGTGCCAATATGTTCTCCCTAAAAAATATTTATATAAATCACATGCCACTAGCCTTGTTATTTTTGTTGTGTTCTTTTCCATTACAGAAGCTAGTGGATGTGTGTAAATGCATGCATACACGTTTCCCAGATGTATAGTCAGTGGGAACATGCATATTTTTATTTATTATTTTATTTTTGTACAATCTAATTTTCAGTTCTGCTGTGCCAATGCACCATAGTTATTTCAAGTGCCTTATATTTAATATTCAATGTTTAGAGTTAATGCTCTGCAGAGTTCTATTTGTTAGTTCTAGCTTATAAGTCGAAAGCTTCATTTTGAAGATGGCTCCTGTCGGAGTCTGCACTGCTGCTCCCATCGTTTGGGGATGGGTTCAATTGATGTGCGGGAGGGTTTGGGTGGGTTGTGGTTGTTTCTGGTGTTATGTCTCTGTATCATTACTTGTGTTTTTTTTTTTTTTTACCCTGGGGGATTTCCTCTTTTCATCTACCATCTCCATTCCTGATAAAATGCAACCTTTAGATGATTAATACAACTTGCCCAAACTCAGACAATGGATCCACTACTAGATTTTTAAGCTGGAATGTGAGAGGTCTGAACAGCCCCATTAAACGATCTAAAGTACTTTCTCATTTGAAGAGATTGAATGGCGACATTGTATTCTTACAGGAAACGCATTTACGTGATAGGGATCAAGTTAGACTTAAGAGTCCATGGGTCAGTGATGTCTTTCACTCAACTTTTGATTCGAAAGCTAGAGGGGTAGCTATTTTGGTTAATAAAAGGGTACATTTTACCGCTTCTAAGATCATAGCTGATAAGAATGGGAGATATATGATTGTCGCAGGCCTTCTATACCAGAATCCGGTTTTATTAGTAAACGTTTATGCTCCAAATTTTGATAACCCAGATTTTACAAATAGATTATTTGCCACCCTGCCTTTCCTAGACACCCATCTTTTAATTCTTGCTGGGGACCTTAACTGTGTTATGAATCCAACACTGGACCGCTCTAATCCCCGTACTCTCAACCAATCTTCCATGTCTAAATCAATTTCTGATTTTATGCTCCAAAATGGGTCTGTAGACCCGTGGAGATTTCATAATCCCCAAACTAAAGCATATTCTTTTTTCTCCCAAGTCCATCAATCCTATTCCCGCATTGATTATTTTTTTGTTGATGGTTCCCTGGTCTCCAAAGTGACCTCCTCCGAGTATCATTCAATTGTTATATCTGATCATGCTCCTCTTAGTCTCAATATACAACTTTCAGGCCAACCCCGTTTCTCCTCACCCTGGAGGTTTAACACTTTGCTTTTGTCTGATGATGCATTCAACACCTTTATATTGTCCTCAATTGATGACTTTATAACTATTAACAAAGATGACTCTGTCTCTTACTCATTACTATGGGAGTCGCTCAAAGCCTATTTGCGTGGTCTAATTATTTCTTACTCAGCTCATCTCAATAAAACCCGAAGGGCCAGGCTAAATGAACTCCTAATTAAAATCCGGGATATTGATGGACAAAATGCCATTAACCCATCCCAGAGTTTAGTGAAACAGAGATATGATCTGCAGGCAGAGTTGGACCTCCTTACAACAAGCGACGCTGAGCGACTTTTACTACGTTCTCGTGCAACTTATTATGAGCATGGTGATAAGCCGAGTAGGCTCCTGGCTCATCAATTGAAACGTCAAACTACTTCTAGACTAATTCCACAAATTAAAGATTCCTCTGGCGCACTTGTCTCTGATCCCACTTCTATAAATGACACCTTTAGGGATTTCTATTTCTCCCTTTATGAATCAGAATCACCATCAGACAAGACAGAAATTACTTCTTTCCTCCAGAATCTTGATATCCCCAAAGTTGATCCTACTACTGCTAATGAACTTGACGCACCTTTGAATTTGGAAGAAATTCAATCATCTATCAAAGCCATGCAAAACAATAAAACACCCGGCCCCGATGGATTCCCAGTTGAGTTTTTTAAGAAATTCTCTAATAAGTTGGCCCCTCTCCTCAACTCTGTTTTTAACGAATCCCTAGAACGTGGTTCATTGCCCCCCACTCTAACCCAAGCGTCCATATCCCTTCTTTTGAAAAAAGGAAAAGACCCTACTTCTTGCGCCTC